>NW_026652278.1:58883012-59529050 GCF_009828535.3 Hylobates moloch | reverse complement strand
CAAGGACAAAAAACCAAACACCGCATGTTCTCACTCATAGGTGGGAATTGAATAATGAGAACTCATGGACACAGGAAGCGGAACATCACACTCCGGGGACTGTTGTGGAGTGGGGTGAGGGGGGAGGGACAGCATTAGGAGATATACCTAATGCTAAATGACGAGTTAATGGGTGCAGCAAAACAACATGGCACATGGATACCTATGTAACAAACGTGCACATTGTGCACATGTACCCTAAAACCTAAAGTATAATAATAAAAAATAAAAATAAAAATAAAAAATTTTAACTTATTGAACTGTCCAATAACAATGGATTGAAATTGGAAACAATGTTATATGAAATATACATTCACGTGCTAGTATACCATTTTGTCTTTAAAAATAATTAACAATCAAGAAGACTACCAATCACCTGGAGAAATGTTCAGGCCATATTAAATGAGAAGAAAAGGTACCAAACTATATGCAGTATGTTCCAAATTGTTTGCACAATAATTTATTTATGGAACACATGCTAGATGCTAGTATTTGAATGTATTTATTCATTATTAGTTATTTGAATGTATTTATTTCATTAGATTCTCACAACTGTATGACATAGGTTATATCATTCTCCCCATCCTAACGGTGAAGAAAGTGAGGTTTAGAACAGTTATGGAAGTTACTCAAAAACACATAACTAACAAGTAGCAGAGCTAGAATGTGAACAGGAGGCCTAGTTTTAGAAGCTGAGCTTATATGTCTACAGTGATATATACCTACAGAACAATTTTGGGAAAATGCACCAAAAGGAAAATAAGTTATGTCTGAGTGGTGAAATCACCATGTTTCCTATATTTTCCAAAATTTTCAGAATAAATATATATTAATAACAATCAGAAAGTATAATAATTATTTGATAGGCTTTCAAATCCAGTAATCACTTAATAAGCTTTTAAACCTGATTTGGTAGGCAATCAAATCAGCCAGGGCGCTACTCAACAACTCCTAATAATATGAACTCTACAAAGTGTTATTCATCTGTACTGAAAAATGAGACTTTTCTAAAATCACAATTCATGAAATATAATAGCTTATGCACAGTATCTCCTATACGGTCTTCTTTAAGTTCAATAGTCTTGTTACAGACATCATAAACTGGATTCATAGAAAGGAAATAGAAGTCATGAAAATTCATCCATTGTTTCATAAAATCAAGAAGAAAGAAAAAAGGAAATCCTTAAAATATATTTAGAAACTATATAAATTGCATTCAATGAACAAGCACGAGCCAGTAAAAGAACCTAGAGAACCTATACGTAATGATGTATAAAAATATCTCCAAGACATTTTCAAGTAAAAAACCAAGAGTAAGAACAATACAAAAAGAAAATATTTGTGCTCATTAATATGCATAGTATTTATATTCAGCATTGTCCAAACCTCCAAATATATAAATACAGGCATATAAATGAATAAAAAGTGGTGTGAAAATACCTTTATCAAAACCTTATAGCCAAAAGTTATTAGCATATTCTGGCTGAGGAGTAAACTTATGTGGACAAGTATAATGGGGGAGCTTTTAGTTTTTACTTTACATAAACCTGTTTTATTTATTTATTTATTTATTTATTTATTTATTTATTTATTTATTTATTTTTTATTTTCAGACAGGGTCTCACTCTGTTGCCCAGGCTGGAGTGCAGTGGTACATTCATGGCTCACTGAAGCCTTGACCTCCCAGGCTCAAGCAATCCTCCCACGTCAGCCTCCCGAGTAGATGGGACTGGTGGCTAATTTTTGTACATTTTGTAGAGATGAGGTTACACCACATTGCCCAGGCTAATCTCAACCTCCTGGGCTCAAATGATCAGCTTGCCTTGGCCTCCCAAAGTGCTGGAATTATAGACATGAGCCCCCCCGACTCTTAATCCAAGATTTTAAAATAATGTCTCAAATATACTCATGTTATATAATTTTTGAAGGAATATAACAAATAATTGCATATGGATTCTCATAATTGCCATTATTCACAGTCACCATACTTACTATAGTCCATTTGGATTGTTGATGTTGTTTTACATATGTTAATAATAACTCTTTTATATACTACAGCATGTTTGCTCAGTACAATTTTAGAAAAAAAAGGAAAATTAGTTTGCCTCCATAAGCTTAATGGGAGCAAAGCTAAATGGATTTTTACTTTTGGTTTTGAAAAGAAAAAAATGATTGTTCCATCTGCAAATAGTGTCGACTATTTTATTCTATCACAAAATGAATATATGCATTAAAAAAGAAAGTGGGCAAAAACGGTAGACATAATTTATAATGCAAAATTTGTTTTCTTCTCTGCGCAACAAGACAATTGAAGCATTCTGTATGTATAGTTAGAAATATATTGTAGCCCACGTATTGAGCCCATTTGACCCAGAACAATGATATTATTACATTACACTTTTCCTTTCTTCCTTTAAAGGTATTTCTTCCTAAATGAAAATTGAAGGGAAAATGCCCTTTTTTTCTTTCAAGCCCTGAATAAATAATCAGCTATCACATTCAGATACACAAAAAACAAAAACACCTAGCAAATCAGTTTAACCAGCAATATCACAATATTCTCAATAGAATCTCTGTTTAATTTAATGAAAGATTTTATTGGAGAAGAAACTTACCTAGTAAGGTATCAGTATAGACCAATATCCTTTTAAGTATTAATTTCCTTAAAATATATTTCTAGTAATACTTAACAATATTTACTTAGTGAACAGCAATTAACACATATTAACTACTTGTGCTTTTTAGAATTTAATGAAGCTAAAGAGATTATTTTAGCCATGTAATTTGGTTTTGCCAAAAATGATGCCAGTACACTGTTACATTCAAGCCATCTATTTAAATAGGTTAGATTTTTTTTCCTGAATGTTTATTTCTAATGATGCTCTATTTGTTAATATACAATCTTTCAAATCTGACATCTTTCTTACGATCTGAGCTTTGGCAGTGATTAATTCTATATTTTTAAGCAAAGTGCTTTCTGGGCCTCAGATTTCATATCTGTTAAACGGCCTTCATAGTTTCTTCTTTCACAGAAACTCTATGAAAAGTTTTGTAATTATTTGGGCAATTTAGAAAATAAGCACAGAGAATAAAGTAATTATGTTCAGTTAGCCCTAAAATTCTTCTTTTTTTTTTTTTTCCGAGATGGAGTCTTGCTCTGTCACCCAGACTAGAGTGCAGTGGCATGATCTCAGCTCACTGCAACCTCCACCTCCCGGGTTCAAGCAATTCTCCTGCCTCAGCTTCCCGAGGAGCTGGCACCTTAAAATTCTTTAATGCACAATAATATATTGTAATATCTTTTTTCCCTTGATTAATCAGTTTTACAGACTAAGGTTTCATGTATCTATATAACATGAAACAATAGTACTTTGAGCCTTTCAAAAATAGAAAAGGATCATATAGAAAAAGAAAGAAATATACTTTAAGGAAATTAATACTTAAAAGGATGTTGGTCTACATTAATTACCTAACTAGAGAAGTTCCTTTTCCAGTAAAATCTTTCAATAAATTAAACAATTCTATTGAGAATATTGTGATATTGCTAAACTAATTTGCTAGGTGTTTTTGTTTTTTATAAATGTAAGTGCAATAGCTGCTTATTTTATTTGAGGCTTGAGAAAAAAAGGAAATATGAGTCGATTTCAGATTTAGTAAATAGTTTCCATTATATTTTCAATTCATAGTTTAAGCAAATCTTGCCTACAATATTTAAAATGGAAATGCTTATTTTTATGGAGATATGATAATATATAATAGAACAATTCCAGGCTGAGGGTGATACTGAAATAAGAAGAATCTAAAAGTACAATGGTACAGTGCCTGGTTCAGTATTTTTGCTCAGCAAATACTTGAATTTATTTCAAATATTTCCAAATTTGATAATTATCTTAAGTTCCAGATGTAAAATGAATTAATTACTTTGAAAGTGAATAGTTATACTACCACAGGCATCACAGAATGTGGAATTAACTATTCTCCATTATGCAATTCTCAATAGTATTTGCTATCACTTTAATGTATCTTACTAACCTATTAAATAATTCATTCAGAACATATTTATTGAGGAATTATCATTTTACCCACACTATTCTAAGCATTGGAGATACTAGAGCATATGAGGCAGAACAAAACGCTTACCTTCATGGAGCTTCCATTGCAGAGGAGGAAACAGATATAAACAAGATAAAAAGTAAATTATATAGTACGTTACATGGTAATAGGTACGAAAAAGAAAATACGTGGCCGGGTGCGGTGGCTCACGCCTGTAATCCCAGCACTTTGGGAGGCCAATGTGGGTGGATCACGAGGTCAGGAGGTTAAGACCATTCTGGCCAAGGTGGTGAAACCCCATCTCTACGAAAAATACAAAACTTAGCTGGGCATGGTGGCACGCACCTGTAATCCCAGCTACTTGGGGGGCTGAGGCAGAGAATTGCTTGAACCCGGGAGGTGGAGGTTGCAGTGCCGAGATCGCGCCACTGCACTCCAACCTGGGCAACAGAATGAGAATCCGTCTCAAAAAAAAAAAAAGAGGAAAAGAAAATATGTCTATTTCCAAACATTTCCTTGAACCATAGACAGCATTTCTTAGTCATGGGTTTTGTTTGGCTTGGAAAGCAAACCTATTGTAAACCTTTTCATTTCTAGAGGAATCTGAGTTGTCATTTTTTGACCTTTTCCAGTTCATATATACTCCTATTACAGTATAATCAGAGGCTTACAGTATCCAGATTCACCAAAGTTTGGTAGGAGAATAACAGGAAGCTTTTAAATCCCTCTTTCATGTAAATCTCCTATGCGCTCATCTCCCACAATTATACTGGTACATTTCCATAGTCTCAAGAAGTCCTCAGTATATGTTCAGGAATGTAAAGATACGGTCGGCCTTGGGTGTCCTACTGAGCTTGCCAATAAAATTCTGGCTGAAGAAGTCAAATTATACAATGGACTATTCCCATCAATTAAACTTTATGCTTTCCCCATTAACTAGGCCACCTACTGGGGCACAGGGACACATGCAGACATCCATAATTGTTTAGTTCCAATAAACAGAAACTTCCACTACTGTAAAGGATGAGTGTGATTACCCAAATTTGGTTTTTGTGTGGGTCCTATAAAGACAAACCTCAGGGCAAAAGAAAAGCTGAATAGTTTGTGCTTAAAAATCAGCAATCAGCAAACCTCAAGTGTCGGTAGATGTAATACATTATTGACTAACTCCTGATTACACTGAGAAAGAGTGGGACTATTGGCAACCCATGCTTTCATTTATCTTATGAGTGAAACACACATTTTTCTCTGTCCCCTAGGGACCAAAAAGAATGCTGGACACTGAGTCAATCAGACACTTGCTTTTTCTTCAAGGACTTGATAGACGGATACCGACACCTAAACAGAGAGTATCCCAATGTCCTATCCTAGGTAAGATGATAAGAAATGAATAGGGATGTATAGGACCTAGAGAAGGTGCACCTAAATTAATTTTGAAAGAGGTTGAGTAGGGAGAGGGGATCGCACTCAGAAAAGAAGCTCTGGAAATAACTTACGCCTGAGCTGGGTTATCCAGATGAAGGAAGGAAGAAATTCAAGGACATAAAAATGAAACCCTGTGATGTGTACCACAACTACAAGCAGTTCAGTGTCAAACAGGAATAAATTTGACGTGAAGAACAGAAAAATAAGCCTGAGAAGATGCAAGGGCCAAATTCTGGAAGCTTGGACTTCACTCCATAGGCAACACCTGAGGCATCGATGTGTGTTCAGAAAGAGGGTGGTACTCATTCAGATTAGTGGAAGGTGGCAAGCATGGAATTGGAGGTTATTAGTTTAATCCAGGAAGGACATAATAAAAGCCTAACTAGGTAGTAGACGTTGGAATTAAGCAGGAACATTGCCAGGACTTGGCAATTGATTGATATGAGAGTAAAAAAAAGAGAAGTCAAATATAACTGCCAGACTTTTACCTTGTATGTAATGGGTAAAGAACTTCTGGGGCGTCCCAGGTTAAGGGGTTTGTTTTCAGAGACTATTGTATGCCATCTACACCGAGAAGAGCTGCAGGGAGCTGTAAACACAGCCTTTTGAGTTTCATGTCTTTCTCTTAAAGGTGATCCAATTTTCATTTAAAAAATTTTTTATTAATTTAATTAAATTTTAATGATTTAGATATAAATGTTTAGGATAAAATGTAAGAAACACAATAGAATATACTGTGCTCCCCTTCGAGATGCTTCTGTAAAGACTTTCATTACAAAGAAATTTTTTTCTTGCTCACTGTGTGGAGCAGGGGAAGGATGATACAGATAATTAATAGAGTTTATAATTCTGTTAATAATAATATTAATATTAATAATAGTCTACAATTGAAAGGAAGAAAGGAGAGAGTATATATCATATATTAATTTACTCTTTTCATGACAACTCATTATGCATCTGTTACTTTCAATTTATGAATGGGAAAAATACATTTTATTTAGGTTAAATAATTGGTCCTAGATGACACTGAAAGTAACTTGTAGAGTCAGATTTTTTAAATAAATAAAATAAGAACTATCATTGACAAAAGATCTAATTTACATCTAACCATAATATTTTTATATGTTTCTTAATTCAGTCCCTTGGGGTAGGTAGCAGTGTTTTGATTTTTTTTAATTTTTAATTTTTGACAAACTGTCTTGCAAAGTGACTACTATTTTGCATTCCCACCAGGAATAAATGAGAGTTTCTGTTGCTCCACATTCTTACTGCTTTGATTTTTATTATGCACTATAGCAGAGATTTGCCTATCCTTGAAAGAAGTGCTTCAGAAATCTATAAATATGTCATTGAAATCTTATATTTTTGTTTTTAAACTAATTTTAAAAACCATTACAAAATAGAGTTTGGCAGTTTCTTATAAAACTAAATATACTCTTATCATACAATCCAGCAATCTCATTTTTTTCATATTTTCCCCAAGAGTTGAAAACATATCCACACAAAATCTGCACACAGATGTTTATAGCAGCTTTAATCCTAGTTGTTAAAACTTGGAAGCAACCACGATGTCCTTTAGAAGATGAATAGACAAATAAACTGGAGTATATCCAGACAATATTATTCAGCATTAAAAATAAATGAGTTGGCTGGGCATAGTGGCTGTAATTGATTACGCCTGTAATCTGAGCACTTTGGGAAGCCAAGGTGGGCAGATCACCTGAGGTCAGGAGTTCGAGACCAGCCTGGCCAACATGGTGAAAACTTGTCTGTACTAAAAATACAAAAATTAGCCAGGTGTGGTGGCACATGCCTGTAATCCCAGCTACTTGGGAGGCTGAGGCAGGAGAATCACTTGAACCTGGGAGGCAGAGGTTGCAGTGAGCTGAGATCACACCACTGCACTCTAGCCTGGCCGACAGAGGGAGACTCGGTCTCAAAAAATAAATTTAAAAAAAATGAGTTATCAAGCCATGCAAAAACATGAAGGAAACATAAATGCACATTACTGAAAGAAAGAAGGCAATCTGAAAAGCCTAAATAATCTATAATACCAACTATATGACATTCCAGTAAAGCTACACAAACAGTACAAAGATTAGTGATTGACAAGGATTAGAGGCAAGGAAGGAGTGAATAGGCAGAGCGCAGAGGATTTTGAAGGTAGTGAAAATACTCCGTATGATAGTATAATGGTGAATACATGCCATTATGCATTAATTCAAACCCATAAAATGTACAATACTAGCAGTAAACCCTAATGTAAACTGTGGGCTTTAGGTGATTATGAAGTGTCAATGTAGATTCAACAATTGCAATAAATGTACAACTCTGGTGGGGACTGTTGATAACGGTGGAGGCTATGCATGTGTGGGATCAAGGGATATATGGGATTTCTGTCCCTTCCTCTCAACTTGGCTGTGAACCTAAAACTGTTCTAAAAAGCAAATCTATTTAAGAAAAAAAAACTATTGCAACAACATACACACATCAATCCCAAATTATAGTACATTAGAGAAAACCAATATGTTAATGCTTAGTGCATGGTTAAAAGGTTTTGTGAGAAACCTCTAAATATAACATCTCTTCTCATACCTACTTGAAAAGTACACTGTGATTGCATGCTGTTTTAAAAAGGTTATATTCAGCTAATCTGTATGAATGTCAATTTTTTCCATATTGTGAAGCTAAAACAAATAAATAAAAATTTAGGTACTGAATTAAATGTTTGTGGTTATCAAAGAAGCTACAATTAGGATATTCAAATGCATTTTATGAAGTAAATTTTAGAAAATGTATTTTACCAAAGCATGATTTTTTTTCTTGTTTTGTAAATTGGGATTTGAGATAAAGTTTTACTTTACAAGAAGAAATCCTGCTTCAAAATGAACAGCAATGAGCTGTTAAAACACTGTAATATAAAATATTTTTCTTTTTTTTTATATACAGAGTCTCGCTCTGTTGGCCAGGAGTGCAGTGGCACAATCTCGGCTCACTGCAGCCTCCACCTCCCGAGTTCAAGCAATTTTCCCACCTCAGCCTCCTGAGTAGCTGGAATTGCAGGAATCCACCACCATACCCAGCTATTTTTTGTATTTTTAGTAGAGACGGGGTTTCACCATGTTGGCCAGGCTGGTCTTGAACTCCTGACCTCAGGTGATCCACCCGCCTCAGCCTCCCAAAGTGCTGGGATTACAGATGTGAGCCACCATGCCCGGCCTAAAATATTTTTCTTTAAAAAATGTTTCTATTTGGTTAATCAACACGGCCCCAATTCCATACAAGATTTATAATCCATTACTGCACAATTAGCAATGCTTCTGGAGGCAGACTATATTTTGAAAGCTAAGGAGACCTTCTAATGCCTGAAGATGACTTTACTCACTGTTTTATTCTTTTAATAAATTTATTTTTTTAAGATGCTAATCTAAATATAAATCATATAAAATATGAAGCTTTTAATTCTAGTTGATTCAATTTTGTGACTCATATTTCCCTATAGGCATACATTTAATAACTTTTCTATTTTCTGTAACACATAACACTTGGAAAGATTTAAGAGTCCAATAGTTGCTGACTACTTGCATGGCAGATTACCAAAGGAAATACTGCTATGTGAAAACAAACGTTTTTCCCTGACATTTGAGGTTCTTAGTTGCTGGACATTTTTTAAATCAAACCAGACACTGACTAGAACGCTACAGTCACTTTGCCCTTAATTGTCTCAGATACATATTTGGATATTCAAGAATATAAGCAAACAAAAAACCTAGCTTTCTGCTTTTGGGGGTAAGAATACTCAGTTGAGCTGGCTGGCATACCAAGAAATCTGCTCACCTTACATAGGTGTGTGCCACAGGCAGTAAATGGTGATGGTGGCCTTCCTAGCATATGATTTGAAAACCATCATGATTTTAGAATTGCCTTCAGAACATTTAATGTCATTGATTGAAGTTTTTATGCAATATCTTTTATGATCCCAGCCAAACCCTAACCTTGTCAGAGGCAGGGATCATCCTTTACAGACCCCAAATGACAAAAAGTGTCTTGCATGTGGTGAGTAAGCATTGGACAAGGCTTGTTTATATGATTGATCTAAACCTGTTCACTTAACAGGGAGATCTTCCTAAGCTAGAAGTCTTGGGTGCAGCCTAGAAGTTAGCTAACTTTGGGCAATCTGGCATCGTTTCAAGCTAGTTATAGCTCTAACAAAATGTGAGCTTGCTTCTGTGACTTTTTCAAAAATCTATCATGGCCTTGCTAGGTAATACCTAAGTCACTTCAAAATCACAGTCCGATTGACAGGCAGTCTTTTCTGAAACTCACATTCTATTCCTCATTCGGTTCTCTTCATGCTGCCCTGGTAAAGTGTCTGTCACTTCCTCTTAAAAAGCAGTGAGAGAGAGGAGTGTGTGGACTTCATGTCAGGAGCAGTTGTCTTCTCTTCAACTCTTAACCCTGCTCACCAGGGTAGACGAAGTAAAGAATTTAATTAGTCTGGGTTGAATCAGACTATGTGAACAAAAAATACAGAAAAGCTTGGAGAAGCCTGGAAATTTTAGAGAGCAAAGGAAAGAACCCTCTTGATGACACCACCAAAATAGTCATCTGGTTTTCGGTCTATGAACTGTTGTTAGCACCATAGACTTTCAGGAGTCTGGGAAGCTTCACCTGTGGTACCTTGTTCCCCTTCCTTCAAAAAAGATGCACCATGAGTGGTATGGGCGAACAGAGATCCCCCCCATCTTCCTTGGGCTCCTGAGGAAAGAGACTCTAGGTCCCTGAGATGTGCCTAAAGGAGGTTTAATGGGATATGTTCTCAGGAACTACTATGAGGGAGCAAGGAAATCAAGACCAAACAGGCAGAAGCCAAACTGGGACACAGTTGCAACTGTGGCCTTTGCCAATCACTCAGGAAGCTCTAAAGCTGGGAAGCCCTTCAGGGGTGTCTGTCATTGAAGTAAAGGGGCCAGATCTTTGTACCACCCAACAGCAACCAGTCATTGAATGTGGGCTGTCCCTGGGAAGGGAGCACCCATCAGTAGAGGGCAATTCCCAGAAAGGAATGTAGTCTTGAGCTGTCAGCGGCCAACACTGCCAATCTCTTAGGAATAAATACCTGATTCTTTAAGTTGGATCTGAGTGGCATTACATGGTATCACTACCCCACTCAGCTGGCTAATCAGCAGAAATGATCAGGATTAATTGTGACCCTAGGGCTCAGAGTCATTACATTTCACCCTCTGCTGAGCAAAGTGTTGACCATGTGCCAAGCACTCTTCTACATAAATTATCTCATTTGATCTTCTTAACACCATAAGGTCTTACTTGTCTCTCAATATGCATGTGAAGAAACTGAGGCTTAGAGATACTAAGCAACTTTCCCAAGTTCATACTACCCATTAGGGCACTAATAGAGATTGAAAGTCAGATCTTTCTGAATCACAAGTGTTCTGTACCAATGCATAGCATTCAAAATTACATTTTGTTGTTGGTGGTGGTGTTGTGTTTTGATTCCTGACCATTCCACAGATATTCAGGTGTAAGAGTTGGGAGCAAAATGTACTTACATACAGAAGGAGAAGTGCAAAGTCTAGAGAGTTTAGATTTCTGAAAAGTTACTAAACTATACCAAACCACGTGCCCAAGCATACACCTTTGAGGCCAATGAGGGAGGGAGGGAACTCCTTGCCAGCCAGATGAACTGAATCAACATCACTATCTGGAACTCTCATGAAATAGTGGACCTAGAAATGATGAATGGAGGCAACAGTGCCGACCATGGCATCACCTTCAAAAAACAGCATTTATAAGACTCTTTTCCTCAAACTTCCTCCCTGTATCTCCTCTCCTCCAAAGCAAAATCCAAAAGCCTACAAAAAAACTAGATATGTACTGAAGGTCAGGAACTTAATTTTAATGGTGTTCTAACTGTGTCACACATCAGCTTCAGGTTGCTTTGTTCATGCAACCTACTGTCTTTGCAGTTATTTCCTTTTGTGTCTCCTGACTTCTTCCCAGAATAGCTATTATGTCTAGTTCAAGAGCATGTCATAGCAGATATTTTCATCTCAACTACACAAAGGTACTATGTAATTATGGAATGTACTGAAAGGACCTTGGAGGAAAAGCAAGTTAGCCATCTAATAAGAAAAAATTTAAAACAGAATAATCAAAAGAGACTATTTTCAAAATGTTTTTCAGCAGGTGTACAGGACGATTTTCCTATAACAATCACTATTTCATGGTCCAGCATGATTTCCAGAATACTACATGTACACTGGCAGTCTTAGTACCTGATGATTGAAAACAGCGTGTTCCTGGACATCTCGCTTCAAAACAAAGCAGAAATAATTGGATCTTCCTCTCTTATTTCTTTTCTTCCCCACCAAGACAGGTGGGCATTGTAAAGAAGACAAATTACTAAACTGGTCAAAATTTTTCAAATCTTGGGAAGCACTTGAGCAGTCAAGGAATTATCTCTTATTTTCTATATGAATTAAGTTAATTAATGTAGTGAAATATTGATGAGGCTCCCATTTAGAGCCCAAAATATAGTAGGTACTCAATATATATTTGTTAAATTAATAAATGCCCATCACCTACTTCATTAAGCCTTCCCATTTATTCTTTCGGAATTAATCCATTCCTCCTCTGTGCTCTGACAGCATTTTGCACACTTTTTATAACATTCTAACATACTGACTTTTACTATATTTAGTGAAAGCCTGTGTCTCTTTCTCATGCCTTAAGGGCATGAACCGGGCCTCATTCAATCTACATCCCATATGTTGTCTTACACACAGCAGGTCTCAATATCAATGTTGTGCAGATAGATTTGGTGATCTGCTATTTTAGGACCAATCAGAATGACCTGTGAAATTGATTAGTCACAGAGGACAGAAATTGGCAGGTGTGCCACAACGTTGTTGCTGGGGGACAGTGACAATACCTTATACCTTGACAAGGAAGGTGAATTCAATTCTGTTAAGTGCCCATGGCAATGATGTAGCATATTACAATGCACTCTGTCTCATTTTGGCATTGCTGCCCTCTCCTGCCATCTGCAAGCAGCACGACACTCTCAGGCTGAAATCTATGGTTGCCATGCTGACAGTGTGCTTGGGTTGAAGGGAAAGAAGGCAATTACCATTCAAGCTAAACCCAGGTCCACAACCAGGAGAGCAGCCAAAGTTCTTAGTCTTGGCCTGTGATGCTAGGACTTTGCTTCTCCAGGTTAATTTGGGAATAGTTGAATGGTCATTTATTTCATGCCTCTCTGAATAATCATTCCCATTTCTTCATCCATGCCTTTTCTCATGAGAAACAGTAAAATGTAGTGGTTAGAAGGTGAGCTCTGGAGCCAGGTGGCCTCGATTTGAATACTGGCTCCACTGTTTTTAGGTTGTGTCCACTTAGGCAGGTTACTTAACATATCTGGGGTTCATTTCCTCTGCAACAAAGTAGAGTAATAGTAGTATTTAGATCACAAAGTTGGTGTGAATGTTAAATACATTAATGCCTGGAAAGCATTTGGAATAGTGTATAGTGCCGCCTAATTACCTAATCAATTGTCAGCTACACTGAGGACACCGTGTGTGACAGGATGAGGAGATGGAATTTCCTCTGAGTGTATCTATAAGCCAATACAGAAATTTAAGCAGGAGAATGGTGTGACCTGATTTATTTCTTAAATATCACTCGGACTGCTCTGAGGAGCTGTATTGGAGGGGAATAAGTGGCAATGAGGAGAGGAGTTAGGAAGCCACCACAGTAGACCTGGAAAGGAGTGATGATGGCTTAGGGCAGGTGATGGCTTGTCCTAGACAGAGTGAGCAGGATGAGCTATATTTTGGGGTTGAAAATGAAATGTGCTGATGGACTGCATGTGGGAGGTGAGGGAATGGAAGAAATCCATGATGATTTTAGGTTTCTAGCTTTGGTTGTGGAAGCTTAATGATCTCATTTACTGAAATAGAGAAGATTATAGGAGGAACATATTTTGGAAGGGAAATCAAACTTTCCTTGAGGAATTTTAAGCTTCAGATATCTATGAGATGTCCAAACAGAAATTTGAATTAGCCTAGATTTTAAACCTGGAAATCATACGAAATATCTATATGGAGACATAAACTTTCACAAGCGTATAGATCTTTAAAGCCACAGATAGCAGCGATATCTGCTGTGGCACTGGGGTCAACATAAAAGAGAAAAGAGGGCAGAGTCCTAAATGACTCCAAAGTTTTCAGATCAGAGAGAGAAGTGTATCAAGTGAAGGTGACTGAGAAGAGCAACCAGGGAAATAGGAGGAAAACTGGAGAGTGTGGTGTCACCAAAACAGAAGAGAATGTATCAAGAAGAATAAGGTTGTCTGATATGTCAAAGACTGCTGGGTGGTCTAGTAAGATGAGAACAGAAATCTGGTTATTAGATTTGGTGACATGGAGGCCTATGTGACTTGGACAAGAATGCATTTGGTGTAATATTGGAAAGAAAATGCTAAATGGAAATGAGTTAAAAAGTAAGTGGTGGTAAAAAAAAAAAATGGAGGCTTTGTAGAGAAGTTTGATATTGAAGGGAAGAGCAAAAGGCTATGGAACAAAGAGACAAACTCCACTTTCGATGCTTTCAGCCCCAACCACTTTCACACCCCACCCGCCTCTGGGCAAGGGGAGAAAAAAGCCACGGGCTCACTCTCGTGGTGCTGGTGGGAAAGTTCAAAGCACACAAACCTCAGGCAACCGGCAGGTCCCCATCACACACCACTCCAGCCTCCACCTGACCAATACCAGCCAAGCCACTCACCTTGCTTTACCTTGCTTCACTTCAGACTGGGAAAGAGCCCTTCTCTGTGGAGAATCCTTTTTCTGTTTACTGTATAAACAATACACTTTTTTTCATCTCCTATTAATGCCTATGTGTCATACACGCCAACCTCTGTATAATTTCCTGGCAGGGGCTGCCCAGTATCCAGCAGGAGCCACTAAGAACCCAAATGAAACACATACAGGAGCAGGATTTGGGGCCAAGGGACAAATGGGCATTGTTTTAATGGAGATGGGATGACAGAAAACATGTCTTTATGCTGATGGAAAATATCCAATAGAGGATGAGAGACTGATGAAGCAGGAGAAAGAGGGCATAACTGCAGGAACAAAGTACTTGCCTTGTGTGGTAGAGAGGAGGTGGGGTCCAGAAGACAAGGGCAGAGGCTGGCCATCCATAAGAAGAGAGACATCTCCTCCACTGTAACAGAAGAAAAGAGGAGAAGATGGGTTTTCAACTCAAATACCCCATCCTTGAGCCAAATAATCTAAGCGAGTGTAGTATCAATGGTGTGCAAGACAAGGAGTGATTGAGTCAATGAGAAGTTAGAGAGAAAATGTATACAAGTCTGAGAAGTGCAACCTGTCTACAGGCCAACAGATTGCAAACCCTGGGGCTGCACATAATACTCCAGAATCAGTGGCATTCCCTTTTTGGTCCCCCTGAATTACTCCTGTCATTAATTTCCCATGAAAACATGAGACTGGTCAGAAGATGAAGACTATACACCTGAATGGTCAATAGCAGCTTCATAATGGTTCTCCAGATTCCCACAGCAACCTCCCAAGCTTCACTTTTATCTCCATCCCAGGAAGGGTTTCTTACTAAGAGACTGCGGGAATTTCAGTGATAGCCACAAAAAAACAATAATTTCCATTTTCATTTCTATTTCATTTTTAAGTTTTTTCAAACCATTTTATCAGTTGTCTAGATATCTAAAGGTAAACTGTTAGTTATTGACTCCTTATATGTGTTTTCCTTGAGATTCATGAACTGTATTTTCAAACTAGGAAAGCAATTCATAATTCCTTTGGGAACAGCATGCTGAATAGAAATGAGTATATTTCCACAGAAATGGACTCATTACTCTGCCAGTATTGCATAGAGCCTTATGAATAATTGTTATAAAACAAAGGGGTCTTACAGGAAAAAAAAACTTTGCATTTATCTGATATTATACTTTTGCATGGAAAACAATTTATCCTCTAACATTTAATTTGCTTTGGTGGTGTTTGCTATTTTCCTTGTGCTCAAAAGATCGGCACAGTCTGAAATCTGGAAATGTAAAAGAAATTTTAAATATATATTAGTATAAAATATATTAACAATATAAAATCAATAGTCATTATAGTTTGACTTTTTTGATATTTTTACTCTAAAATGTAATCTAAATAATAACAAAATAAATATTGAGCTGAAGAAAAGAAAAAGGAAACAGTGATTTTCATGTCTGCTATGTGGCGGCACTAGGTTTAATGTGTTGGATGTGCGTCATCTTCTCTGAAGTGAGTGTTATCTGCACAGATGAGAACACTGAGGTTCAAAGAGTTTAAATAATTTGTCCCAAGTAAAAAAATCTAGAAAATGGCAAAGCCACAATGTAAATATAGTCCTCATTTTTAAATTTTTTTTTATTGCTTCTTCCCAAAATAGAGGTTAAAGGAAAGGTGAAAGATTCCCATTAAACTCAAAAACTCATAACATAAAGTAATTTTAGACATTTGACATTTGATGATTGACAATGACAGAGTTTTCTCCTTTTAAATCACTGGAATTGGATGTGGCTAATATTCATGTAGAAGTCATGAATCTTTAACTGTGGTGATTAATCAAGATTTCCTTTCTTTGATCTAATTACTGCCTTTATGTTTGCATGGTCAGAAAATGGGAGCAAAAATAAAGGAGGGAAAGTGAAGGGTGATAGGAATCCCTTAGTATAACTCTGTATGATTACACAGTGTTACCTATACTCCAAGTCAGCACACCAGTATTTAACAGTACAGAGATTAGAGCCCTGTAGGAAGTCAATTTTTAAAGTCTCTAGAAAGGGCAGTTTGGTGAATTGACACAATATCTTCAAATTGCAAACAAAATGAAGCACTCTCACACTATTATTTTAAAGGGAAACATTCACATCTGTGCTCATGTTGATTGATACACAACAAAATAGCAAGGCAGTCGTCCTTTCTCCTGCCTTTTTTTTTTTTTTTTTTTTTTGAGACTGAGTCTCACTCTGTCACCTAGGCTCGAGTGTAGTGGCACAATCTCAGCTCACTGCAACCTCTGCCTCCCAGGTTCAAGCGATTCCCCTGCCTCAGCCTCCAGAGTAGCTGAGATTACAGGTGTGTGCTACCACACCCAGCTAATTTTTATATTTTTTTATTTTTATTTTTTTTGAGAAAGAGTCTCGCTCTTTCGCCCAGGCCGGACTGCAGTGGTGCAATCTCGCAGTCTCGGCTCACTGCAAGCTCTGCCTCCCGGGTTCATGCCATTTTCCTGCCTCAGCCTCCTGAGGAGCTGGGATTATAGGCGCCCACCACCGCACCCAGCTAATTTTTTGTGTTTTTAGTAGAGATGGGGTTTCACCGTGTTAGCCAGGATGGTCTCGATCTCCTGACCTCGTGATCCACCTGCCTTGGCCTCCCAAAGTGCTGGGATTACAGGCGTGAGCCACCGCGCCCGGCCCAATTTTTGTATTTTTAGCAGAGACAGGGTTTCACCATGTTGGCCAGGCTGGTCTCGAACTCCTGACCTCAGGTGATCCGCCTGCCTCGGCCTCCCAAAGTGCTGGGATTACAGGTGTGAGCCACCACGCCCAGCCCCTCCTGCCTATTTTTAATTGACCATACAGCATTGCTTCTTTAGTTGATTTTAGAATTTAGGTAAGACATAGAAGCTGTCTTATGCTGTAGTAAGAAATAAGGTAAACATGTCAGTGGCTTAACACAGCAAGAGCTGTTCTTCATGTTGCATGTCCATTGCACATTGGCAGTGGGGGCTGATGGAGCAGCCATCAAGCCAGAGCTTTGTTGGTCAGACTGACAGAGCAACACAGCATGAAGAATCAGACATGAGCTCTCGAGACTTCTACCCAGAACTCATGACTTCTTTTTTTTCTTATTTACTTATTTGTTTATTTATATTCATAAGATACAAGTGGAATTTTGTTGCATCCATAGATTGCATGATGGTGAAGTTAGGGCTTTTAGTGTATCCATCACCCAAGTAACATATATTGTACCCATTCAGTAATTTCTCATCATCCACTCCCCTCCTACCCTCTCACCCTTCCACACCCTCCATTGTCCATCATTCCACATGCTACGTTCATGTGTACACCTTATTTAATTCCCACTTATGAATGAGAACACATGGTATTTGTCTTTGTGCCTGACTTGTTTCACTTAGAACAATGGCCTCCAGTTCCACCTATGCTGCTGAAAAAGACATGATTTCATTCTTATTTATGAATAAATAGTCTTCTATTGTGTCATAAATAATGATATACATTTTTCTTTATCCAATCATTCATTGATGGACACAGGTTGATTCCATATCTTTGCTATTGTGAATAGGGCTGCTATAAGCATAAAGCTGCTGTTATGTTTTCGGTATAATGATTTCTTTTCCTTTAGATACATACCCATTAGTGGGATTGCTGGATCAAATAAAAATAGTAATTATATTTTTAATTCTCCATACCATTTTCCGTAGAGATTGTACTAATCTACATTCCCACCAACAGTGTATAAGAGTTCCCTTTCCTCCACATCCTTACCAACATCTGTTATTTTTTGTCTTTTTAATATAGCCATTCTGACTGGTATAAAATGATATTTCACTGTGGTTTTAATTTGCATTTCTCTGATGATTATTGATGAGCTTATTTTCATGCGCTTATTGGCCATTCGTATGTCTTCTTTTGAAAAAAAAATGTCTATTCATGTCCTTCACCCACTTTTTAAAAAATAACTTTATTGAGATATAATTCACATAACATACAATTCACCCATTTAAAGTATACAATTTAATGGCTTTAAAAATATTAAGAATTGTGTATCCATCGCCACAGGCAATTTCAGACCATTTTTATTACCCTCCCTTCCAATTCATAATTGTTGTCCCCCCCAATTCTCCCATCCTCCTATCCTTAGGCAATCAGTAATCTATTTTTTGTCTCTATAGATCTGCCTATTCCAAACATTTCATATAAAGAATTATACAATATTGTCCTTTGTGACTGGCTTCTTTCACTTAGCATAATGTTTTATTTAATTTATTTTTTTAATTTTTATATATTCAGGGGGTATAAGTGCAGGTTTCTTACATGCATATATTATGTAGTGGTAAAGTCTATTTTGTCCACTTTTTAATGGGATTATTTGCAGGTTTTGTGTTGGGTATTTTAAGTTCCTGTTTCATTGTTCTAAATAAATCATGTGATCACAGCAAACTTCAAAGGAGCATGGAAGTGCAGTGTTGAAATGTGGGCAAGGAGAAAACCTGAAATACTTGGTGGAGAGCACTGGTAGCCTCACCATAATTACTTCTTATGCCTAAAACTTTCTGTTACAGGGGAGAATCACAATAAAAGACAGAATATCAGAAGAATCCAATCAGCAAACAAAGAAATTTTTTCAAAAGGCTGCCTTGAATGTGTAAGTTGAGTCATAAATTAAGAACAAGATGTGTTTACCAAGGAAAGAGAGAAAATTCCCCTTGAGAATGGATCATTGAAAACTCAAAATGAATTTTTTTCTTAGGAGCAAGATTACACATGGCGTTTGTGTTCTTGTATTGATCTACAAGGGTTTATTTAACCTATATATAAAAGAAAATTAGAACTACAGAGAGTGGTGGCCTTAAGATTGAGGATCTAGGAGCAGAAAACATTACAGTTAAGTTAAAAAATAAAAAGAGGTAGAAATGAGAAAGCTTTCCTTCTTGCCTTTGAGCCACAGGCTTGATCCTAAGAAACATTTTTAATAGATAAAGTTGACCCTATTACCTTAACTCTGTACCACCAGATACCATTGTCCTTACACAGTCATAAACAACACAGAACCCTCCACTCAGAACTGTTGGAATCGCTAATGTTGTGCCAAGATCCAAAATTATTTCCTCCTTTATCCAGTACCAATTTCCTCCATTTTAGTGCATTGATCTTAGCTAATCGTTAAGTGAAAAAGTGTGGTTTAGTGGAAAGAGGACATAGATAAGCATCAGGGAATATGGATTCTAATCTCAGCTCCAGAATATACTTCCCAGGTTACAATTTTGTGATATATTTTATAAGTTTTAGTTTATTAATCTATAATATAGAAAGGAAAATATAAACAAACAACTGGCATAGAATCAAATGAGATAATAGGAAAAAGTCTTCTCTCAGAATTCTGAAAGTAGTATAGAATTGTAAGGTGTGGGTATGATGACGATCATGATCATGATGATGATAATATAGAAAGTAATGGGATTAAGACCATGTATAATATTTGAAAAACTGATTCTTCTGTAACCCAAACATAGATACTTGCATCTTCAAAAGAAAGCTTATTATCCCAACCACGTTAGTTTCTTGAATGCAGAGACGGTTTCTTTCATCTCTGTCAGTCATGGTGCATAGCATATACTCAATAAATGTTGCATTGCTCCAAAGAATAAAGAAAAAGATAATGTGGGCTAAAGCATAGAACATAGCCTATGAAATGGAAAGAAGAAACTATCCTGAAAGGGACAAAAGGAAGGTGGATCCAGGAATTGAGTGAAGATCAGGTTTCACAAAGTTGAGGGTGGTTTCATGTCCATAGGGCCCTTGAAAGACAGGAATATGAAGACAGCCTTTGTAGAGCAGGCTGCAGCAGAGAAATGGTCAATATCAAGCAATAGCAATTATACACAAGCCACAGAAAGTGATGTTCCGAAGTAATGAACCTCTCAGGAGAGTGATTTTTAACCACATTTTTAGGTATTCTTTAGTAAAAAATTAGCAGCCAGGCACAGTGGCTCATGCCTGTAATCCCAGCACTTTGGTAGGCCAAGGCAGGCAGATCACGAGGTCAAGAGATCAGGACCATCCTGGCCAACATGGTGAAACCCCATCTCTACTAAAAATACAAAAATTAACTGGGCATGGTGGCCTGTGCCTATAGTCCCAGCTACTCGGGAGACTGAGGCAAGAGAATCGCTTGAACCCGGGAGGCAGAGTGAGCCAAGATTGCACCACTGCACTCCAGCCTGGTGACAGAGCCAGACTCCGTCTCAAAAAACCAAAAAAAAAAAAAGCAAGTTTCTAAATGGCTAAGTTTTCAATATTCCTGTATGAGGGGATCTTCCCTTTCATCCTCCCATTTGTTTTTCTTCCTGGTTATATTATATTATATTATATTATATTATATTATATTATATTATATTATTATATTATATTATATCGTATCATATCATATCATATCATATTATATTATATATAAATATATACTATAATATATATACCAAGCTGGATGAAGACATGGTAATTCAAAGTCAAGAATTGTATCTTCCTACTTGGTTTTCTTACTTCCCTGACCTCATTTCTCAGGGAGATAATTAGAAGTTCAATGTTGAGCTCATCATCCTTTATTACTCAGCTGGATTGGCCCAAAATTTACCTTCAAAAGTGATTTTTGCTGGATAAAGTGATGATTGGAAATGAATGATATGAGATCGCATCATATTATTTTTTCCAAATTCTGATTTCTAAGTATTTTCAGAATAGAAGTTGATTACAGAAATAATGTTTATATATATATTACATATAATATTAATATATATAATAATGTATACATTAACTTGTTACACACATTCCCTGTATAGCTTAAAACCCAAGTGGTTATTGGTAACTTGTTATGGGATGCTTTATATAAAAGTGAATTACTCATGCACAGCATAAATTACTGTGAGTTTTGAATGAAGTATCTGATGGGTAGCAAAAAATGTATAAAGAAGTGATAGTGCAGCTTTTGTCAATCAAGGACAGGATTAATTATTGGCAATATAGACAGCCTAATGAGACAGGTTGATTAATAGGACAGAGATATAGAGTCTTTCTAGTCCTTTACTTGCCTTGTCCTCTACATAAAAATCAAACCTCTTCTTCCAGAATTCCACTTAATCAGGCACACTGAAAGCACAGAACCCCAATGATCCCAAGAGAGAGCTTTTCATTTCATGACAGAATTGATTAAAAGACACTTTGCATCTAGCTCTAAGTTGAGGGGAAAAGAGTAAGATTAGAGAGGGGCTATTTCTCTCAATAATTTTTTTTAAGTATCACATTTGTGATAGATTTATATGTAATATAATTATATATTATTTATATGTAATATATTATATATAAACATTATTTCTGTAATGAACTTCTGCAAATACTTAGAAATCAGAATTTGGAAAAAATAATATGGCGTGATCTCATGTCATTCATTTCCAATCATCACTTTATCCAGCAAAAATCACTTTTGAAGGTAAATTTTGGGCCAGTCCAGCTGAGTAATAAAGAATGATGAGCTCAACATTGAACTTCTAATTATCTCCCTGAGAAACGAGGTCAGGGAAGTAAGAAAACCAAGTAGGAAGATACAATTCTTGACTTTGAATTACTATGTCTTCATCCAGCCTAATCAACTGGGAATGAATTCAAGAAAGATGGTAGCTAAAACGCAACTGGAAAGAAAGCCCAAACTGTTTACCTTTATGTCATAGAGGCTGATCAAAAGCTACATACTGGTCTTTACTCCACTCTGTCCCTTTTCTCTAACTCCAGTCCTGGCCTAGATGAATCTCTGAGATCTTATCTGGTCTGAGTACTCTATGATTTAGAAAATTCAGTGTAGCAGATAATAGTTTCTAAAAGTTTTGCAACAGCAATATTTTTATATTTCCACATTCTCTTCCAGAACCTTGCCACTCCTCATTAAAATTCAGACTGCTTTCCATCCCCTTGAACCAAAAGAATGTGATAGACGTGATATAGTGCAGCTTGCAAGGATAGCTTGTAAAATACAACATGGCTTGTGTTTGGTGCTGTCACTCAGAATGCTTGGCCTTTCAACCCAGTTGCCATGCTGCGGGGAAGCCAAAGGAGCTCACACAGAGAGGCCCATAAGGGGAGGAACTGGGGCCTCTGACCAACAGCCACATGAGTGAGCTTGGAGCAGACACTCCAGCCTCAGTCAAGCCTTCGAATGACCGCAGACTCACTTGACATCTTGACTGCAACCTCATGAGAGAGCCTGAATCAGCACCACTCAACAAGGTTTATTATTTTAAGTCACTAAATATTGGAGTAATTTGTTATGCAGCAATAGATAACTAATGCATCTTCCCATTAGGGTTATATGACTGGAGACAATGACTTTTTAACCATACACATGACATATATTAAAACATGGTAAAGTACAAACTTTCAGTTACAAGATACCATAAATTCTGGAGACCTAATGTACAGGATGATAAATATAGTTAGTAATGATGTATTGTCTACTTGAAATTAGCCAACAGAGTGGACCTGAAGTGTTCTCAACACTCTCCAAAATAGTAACTATGTGAAGTGATGAATATGTTAATTAGCTTCATTCTGGTTATCATCTCACAATGTATATGTATATCAAAACATCATATTGGACATCTTAAATATATGCAATTTTTATTTGTCAATTATACCTCAATAAAGGTGGGGAAAAGAAAAACATGGCAAGGTAACTACTCAGTGATAGCATTAACAACAAAGGTAGCCCAGATATAGTGGCTCAGGCCTGTAAACCCAGCACTTTGAGAGGCCAAGACAGGATTTCTTGAGCCCAGGAGTTCAAGACCAGCCTGGGCAACATAGTGAGACCCCGTCTCTGCAAAAATTTAAAAAAATTAGCTGTGCACAGTAGCATGCCCCTGCAGTTTCAGCTATTAAGGACACTGAAGCAGGAGGATCGCTTGATCCCAGGAGTTTGAGGCTTCAGTGTGCTGTGATCATACCACCCAGTGCACTCCAGCCTGGGTGACACAGCAAGACCCTGTCTTTAAAAAAAAAAAAAAAAAAAAGTAAGAAAGAAAGAAATAAAAACAAAAAACAGGGTGGACAGCATGTGACACAGAAGGAACCAGGGAGAAGGAAGTCTCCATATGAGCGGAATAAAGTATTTCCAAGGAGACCAGAAACAATACATATAAGAGAAAGACCCAGAGAAGGCAGTGAAGGAGAGAAAAACAGCAACTAGAGAAAAGAAATTTGGTTTTCATGGCGTGTTTTAAGGCAGCTGAAATTACACCAGTTGTCTGTGACTGCTGAAAGCAATGGAATGTTCAAGAATCCTGATTCACAAGATTCCCCAGCAGAAGTCAGTATAGAAAGGAAACCAGGAAACACTCTGTCTATTCAATTACCACGAGTGAAGCAAAGGACACTGAAAAATCAGAATTTTGGCAGCATGAACAAGTCACTTTTCGTACTCATGGCAATTCTATTTTGTTCTGTTAAGAGACTTGTGTGAAAATCCTACGACATGAATGCCAGCAAAAGTATAGTGGGGGATCATTCTTACTTCAAATGCCCTCAGGGTCTCTGTGAGGGAAAACTGTGCCAGAGAAGAAATAACTCATACAAGAACAGACCATGGGTAAACCACAGAAGGGTTTTTTGGGGGTTTTTTTTGTTTGTTTGTTTTGTTCTGTTTGCATCCTGGGCCATATTATGAATAATGAGCAACTTCTGAGTAAAATAAAAGAAACAACAGCATGGATGCCATATTTTAGGCTTTCTTAAGAAATCCTTCAGATCACGTGTATTTTAGAATTCAAAACCTTTTGGATTTTTGAAATGTAATCTGTGTACATGCCAAGCATATCAAGTCAACCAGAGAAATATTATTAGGTTAATATCTACCATTAATCAATACCTAGGTTTTAACCAGTCAGTGTGTTAATCTTATTTGATTCTTCCATCTGCTCTGGAAAAATAATAAAACTGAGGACCACAGAGATTCCCAAGATCACAGGACTAATAAGTAAGCATATTTAGGACTCCACCTTGAACCAGACTTCAAATCCTCTGCCTTTAATCACCCTACTGTATTGCAAAAAATTCAAGACGTGTTGAGTTGTGTGTGTGTGTGTGTGTGTGTGGTTTTATGTTTTTGTTTCTGTTTCTTTTTATAGAAGTAATAACAATGTTAAAGAACTTAGGAAAGATTACCTATAATTTACCATCCTGACATCAGTTATCACCTTTGTTTATCTTGTTTTTGGTCTTATATCAGGATAGAACCCCCAGGAAGAGCTACAGAAAACAGTAACTTCACTTGGGATGGGAATGCAGATAGGGACAGTGGTGGTGACCATAATTTAAGATTGAGAAAAAGGAACAGCTAAAGAGAAATGGACATCATTTCCCCTACCTTTTTGGAATTGTGAGTATGTGCAGAAGAGTAAAGTCAAGCTCTTAGAAGCAGAGCTTAGAATGGTAGTTATCAGAGTCTGGGAGACTGGGGAGATGTTGATCAAAGGATACAAAATGTCAGTTAGATAGGAGGAATAAATTCAAGAGATCTTTTACATATCATGATGACTGTAGTTAATAACAAAGTATTATATACTTAAAAATTGCTAACAGAGTAGATTTTAAGTGTTCTTACCACAAAAATAACATAAGTAGATGAGGTAATGCATATTCTAGTTAGCTTGATTTAACCATTCCACAACATATACATATATAAAAACATCATGTTCTACACAATAAATTTATACAATTTTGTTTGTCAGTTAAAAAAAGAAGGGCAGACAGTGATAGAACTCCAAAGAGGGGTTTTCTTTGCAAACACTAAGAATGATTTCAGACAGAAATTTAGATTCTCCAGGTAACAGGAACAGAATCAACTAAAAAATAACACCAAAGGATCAATTGGCAAAATGGTCTTACACCAGCAGAATTCTGGAAGTACTACACATATCAGAGCATAGAACCAAAGTGATCTACTGGGATATTCATTGTGGGAAGTTATGCACCATAAAATTGCATGACATGACATGTGTTGATAATTTTCAAGAAGGCTCTTTCTGAAATATTGTCTTAGGAGCATTGGCAAATGGAAAATCAAGGGGCTTCCCTGCATAGCTCATTGTCACCAGAGCTGGGTAAGTCCCCAAACAAGGTGAAATATGTTACTACCTCCCAATCTCAGTTCTGCAGCAAACCAGATCATAATAGCAACATCTTTGACACTAAGGTCATCCGTTCATGAGACTTCAACCCTTCTTAAACATTTGCATTATATAATAACTCTACTAGAAAAAGATAAATTTATATCTTAAGCTAAAGCTTCCCAAGGAAAAACCATTATGTGGGTAGTAATTTGATGTAAATATAAGGGTGCTAAAAATAATAAATGTGTTAGTTCAGGCACAGGAATTGGGATAACATTAACCAAGAAGATAAATTAACATTTTAAACACAAAAGCAATGATCAAACTACCATAGTTTCCCGTGATCAGCTACTCCCACATACAGGAGAAGCACCAAAATCAGCAGTCAGTTGTAAATATTAGAAAACAGTGCCTTAGCAATTCATGAGTCAGGGGTAGAGTCATAGAAAACTGTAGATAATAACTTTCTATTAAATAAGATTTTTAAGTCTGCGTCAGCACTTAAGAGTAAGGATGGAGTCTGAATTTCTCCACAAGATAAAGATGTCTGAAATTCATATCTGTTAGAGAAAATTAAATCTAGTTTAATTTGCAATGGCCATTAATGTCTTTAAACACGGCAGAGTATCTGACTTGAAACAAATTATTATTGAAATACAAAAAGTGCCTAATTCATGGATTTGATGATTATTTTTTACTTTCTGTAGACATTAGCTGCATTAAGTCTACAGCTCTAACACTGTAATTTCCTGGAGGTAATAAATGTGATGCTCTTGACATAATATTATCAAATACCTCATTCCCAGCAATGCTTGGAATAGAGTTCCATGCCTAAAAGTGTGTGATTTCAGGGCTAATAAGTGGATACTAAATCTCTCATTTGTCCTTTCACAAGGACAATCTGTTAAAAAATAATGCACGGGTTTTCATTCAAAAATTGAAATATGGAGTATGAAATCCTAGTATTTGTCTTCTGAATTTCAATCATTCAAATCCTTCCCATTTATCCCTTTATTTAGATGGCAAGCTCCTGCTTCTCCTCTAATATGCAGTCCCAATGTTCTCTCTTTCTTGAGCCCTTTCCAGACTCTGCCATGAAGGATGTGGTCCTCTTCTTGCTTTCTCCATAAGATTCTGCTTTAAAAAATAGTGCGTACTGTTACTATTATTTGTTTTACATGCTGTTCTTCCATTATTAAGTATAGGTTTGTCAAGGACAGAATATAAGCTTTCCTTATTTCTACAACCAAAATGACACCTAGCATATACTAACTTCTCAATATAAGTCTGTAACGTGATGAATATATGAGGGAGGACATAAGTAATCATCTGCTCTTTACCTAGCACTGTGCTCAGCATTTTTGTCACATTATCTCCTTTACTTTTCCCTTCAACATTGAGAGTATTATTATACCCCTTTGATCAAAGAAAAAAATCAGGCCCAATTGGATTGTTAGTGGCTTGTCAGAGCCCTCATAAATAGTAATAGAAGGTGTATCAAACCAAGATTATTTGCTACAAAGCTTTTTCCACCACAGCAGTGGACAATAGGCATGTTTACAGAGAGCCTTCAATGTGATTAAACAATAGCTGAGTTATTTTACTTCCATGGAACTGAATAGAACAGTTTAGGAGACAAAGGAATGATGTGGATTGAGTGAAGTGAGTAGAATCTTTAAGAATTTGGTGCAAATACAAACTTCCTATATGGTACAACCATATACATCCAAGCAGCTATAAATTAAATGAATAAAAATGTATGCTGTCTCCTCTATCAAAGAGAGTGAGTATTTATTTCCAGGAATATTCCTCATCTCCCCTTTATTGACAAATTATATTTTTGTCCATTTTTTTGTGGCTACATTTATTCTTTAATATCCCTTTCTACTCCAAAACTAGGCACCTACACTAGAGCAGGGAATGTTATCTTACACAAAATTGTATCCTACCAAACACACCATGGTGACCAACGGTGAGTAACAGTTTAGGAAGTATTTGTAGGGAAAGATACACTGACCAATAAATGCAAGTATAACGGCAATGGATTTATCCATAGGTCATGTTTGGTCCACAGGACAACAGTCTATCAGGAGCTTAAACTAGATAATCTCAGCAACACTTTAGCCATGTTTTCACTACTACCCTTTCTTGAGCACCTACATCTAGAAATGGCATTCCTTGTATATCATCCTTAATTCTCACAATAGCTCTATAAGATGTATTTTGTCTTTTTTGTGTTTTTTGTTTGTTTTTTGTTTTTTGTTTTTGTTTTTGTTTTTTTTGAGACAGAATCTCACTCTATCACCCAGACCGGAGTGCAGTGGCACCATCTCGGCTCACTACAACCTCCGCCTCCCGGGTTCAAGTGATTCTCCTGCCTCAGCCTCCCGAGTAGCTGGAATCACAGGCACATGCCACCACACCCAACTAATTTTTGTATTTTTAGTAGAGATGGGGTTTTGTCATCTTGGCCAGGCTGGTCTCAAACTCCTGACTTCAAGTGATCCGCCCGTCTTGGCTTCCCAAAGTGCTGGGATTACAGGCGTGAGCCACTGTGCCCTGCCTATAAGATGTATTTCTATGGCCCTGTGTAAATGATGAAGCTAAGACTCAGAGGCATTAACTAACTTAGTTAAGGTTACCCAATGAGTAAACATTACAGCAAGCCCATATGACTCCAGAGCTCATACACTGTCCACTAACCACAACCGCCCCCCCCCACAGCTCCTTGTAAACCTACATGAAAATAATTACACACTGATTTTAAAAAAAGGTATAAAAACTTTGCAATTATACTGTTAGAAACTTGCCAAGAAAATAATTGTTAGTATGGTGAGTATTTGAGAGTTGTTTTTTCCTGACAGAGAGTGATTGGGAGTGGAAAGGCTCAGACAATGAGGAGGAGGTGGCAAGAAAGCACATGTGGGATCCATGGCCTGTCATTTTGAATTGACAACGAAGACAACGAAGTTAATTACTGCTCTTAACAACCCTAGCATTATTTAGTTTGTTTTTGGAGTTAAAAAAAAAAAAAAAGTCCTGCTAGTCACAAAATTTTCCTTAATTCCAATGATTCCAAGTCAACCTTGTTCATAGAGATAATTCAAAGTCAGTCAAATTTTGGCTATGGTCTATGAAACATTCATCTCATATACAAATATGCATTTAAAGCTGTGAAGGAAAAAACACATTTCACAGTGAGGTGATCTGCTGAAAATAAGTCAAAAAGTTTAAAGTAACAAAATTGTAAGTAAAATGATTAGTCTACTTATATAAAAGTTTGTTGCTAAGCAACCACATCAATGGAATATTTCAATTATGATTTGAAGTTCTTGAGCTCCCCTTAGCAGTAACAAAAATAGACATTCCATAGCTAATGAAATCATCTCATAAAATATGGAAACCTGAGACTAATTTTCTGAAACAATGTGTCCCAAAAACATAGCAACATATTAATATTAAAACATACAGTGAGGACCTGGTAACTATAATTTATTCTTTGCCATTGCACATTGACATTTTCCCACCCCAAACAAGCTCTTTTGTAGTCTACTATGTTCTTTAACAGTCAGTGAAATAATTGGATATATATTTTCTTTTGGAAATCATAACTACAGTCATTAAGCAGGTGAGTGATGAGGTAGTTATACAACCTCCAGAGCTTCATATTTCTCTTTAAAGCACAAATTATTCATCTTCAGATTTCAAGATCTGAATTATTTTTTGTATAAAATAAGAATAAATTGGGATGCCTTACTATTAACTGCCTGTTATAAACCATGAAATCATTTTTATATTTGAACGCATATGTTTCTTTCTTTCACTGCCCCCACTTGGGAGGTGGCCGTCATTACAATGAAATAGTAGAGGCCAGGCTTAGCAATGCCGTGTGAAACCATCAGCACATTCCAGCTTCCCCCAGGCAGACTCTACCTGAAACAATCCCCAGCAAATGATTTTTGGTTCTGTGCTTAACAATTGCCTCTAAAAAAATGGATGAAATATTATCTTCTTATAACCAGTTTCAAAAACTTTTTATTTAGATTAAAAAATGAAAAGCAACGTTTTATCTGTCTTAGCTTGGGGTCCCTAGGAGTAGGTTCTGAGCAAGGATTCTGCTACAGATGGTTAATGTTGGAAGTGACCCTACCAAGCAAAGGTAAAAGACAGGGAGTGAGAGACAAGAGAACAGGAATGGAGTCTATGAAAGCGTGTTATTCAAGCAAGTTGCCACTTCAGGGAACTTGAACTTAATTCTCCAGGAGAGTACTGGGAAATGAAGTAGCACGCATGCCCTGGAGCTATCTCACATAGGGGTCCAGGAGCTGGGCTGCTTCCGGGAGGAGCAAAGGCTTTAATTCCCTGAAACTTCCTGCAAACCACTTGAGGAGACACTTCAGCTAAAGAGATGCTAGTGGTTGCAGTTGAATTTCATGACAATGTGCACCAAATTGGTGAGGCACCTTGGGCACTGAAAGGAGTTAATACTTTGGGGAACATTTATCAGCCAATAACGAAGGGGAATTGGAGGTTAAACACATTAGCTTCCTTGCCATTCACGTAGGATAACTCCAAGGCATGTGCTGTATTGAGGTTCAGTGTTCCCAGAAGGATTGAGCTCTATATACCCACAGCAGTAACCTGTTTGATGTTATCTGTCTGGGCTTCACTCTTTTCTTTTGCTCACTTCCCCTGCTGGAATCACCTGCCAAATAAAGTACTTGCATTCACATCCTCATCTTATGGTCTACTGCTGGGGAAAAATCAACCTGAAGAGTGGAAAATCATTTTAACTTCTTATCAGGATTTTTGCAAAATAACAACCATTTTGCAGCAGAGACATCAAATAAGAGGCAAGATTGATTTCCATTACTAGCATAAAAGTAAAATATATTTCTTCCTCTATTTTCTTCTCCAAAATGCTCTATCCAAATTAATCATCTTACTTCTTCAGTGTTGTAACTCTTCCTATACAAAATACCCAAATTTGACAATTGGACAATAGCATATTAAAGCAATTTTCTTGGCATCTCCAAAAAGATCACTCTGCCTGCCTCAGTAATTATGTCATCTGGGATTTTCCAGGAGACTTACACAAAATCTAAGAGGCTTTTCTCTCTCTTACTATAATTCGACCATACACATTGCTGCCAAATCAATATTTTAGCACATAGCTGTAATGACATCACTCCCAAGTTTAAAAACATTTAGAGGCATCATGCACCATGGTTCCTACAGAATTAAATAGAATCTCCTTGACCTGATATTCAAAATCTTCCAAAATCAAATGCTACGCTGTATAATCAGAACCAAATTTTCAATAGCAATTATCCTACTGGACTCAATAAAGGGTTTTTGGACATGTGTTGTCTGTGGGTATTAGGCTGACCAACGATGCAAGTTTGCCTGCAACTGACTGTCTCAGTTTAAACACTGTAAGTACCATGTCCCAAGAAACCCCTCAGACCCTAGCAAACTAGGACAGTGGTCACCCTACATATGACAGCACCCACTGCTGTAATGTACTTCTGTTTCACACTATCAAGGAAAAAGCTATGCTCAAATAAATTAATGGTCTTATCTTTAATGGCGTTTGTGGTTGAAACAAGGAATCTCATATGCCAACACACACAGTGAGAGAGTGAGAGAGGAGGAAATGTACATAGAGTGTGAGTGGTAAGAGCAGTATGTACCTCATTCATTATTCATTGAAATCCGAATCTTAGGACCTTTCCTATTTCCCCCAAACTTTTACCTAATATTCTATTAGAGCTAAATACCCCCAATAACCTCCAAGGTCCCTACATATTTGGGGTTTCAACTGTTTGCTCATGCTGTTCCCCTCACCACCTTGAATGCTCCCCTTCATACCATCCCATCAACTCCTATCACATGGGATCCACTCTCTAAGATCCACTCAGATGCTGCTGTCTCCATAAAGATGTTCTTATTTCCTGTCCCCAGTTCCAGGTTTGGTTTCCTCTTCATTTTGGGCCCTCACTATATTTTGTTCCTTTTTCATGGCACTAAAGGAATTTCATTATTTTAAATGCATGCAGAGCTTTATAATCATACTTTAGTACTATTCTTCACAACTCCTCCGTGAGACCCTTGCACACAGCAGGGATTCTTGCTTTCCTCTGACACTTGAGGAAGCTGAGGCTGATGACGGTTAGATCAGCTGCCTCAGCTTAGAGCTCAGCGGTTGTTGACCAGAATTCAAACCCAAAAATTCTAATCTGAGGTCTAGCATAGTGCTCCTTACTCATAATCATATGTAATCAACTCACTAGACTTCAAATTATTTGAGGTTTTAAAAACCATATATTAGTTGTGATTGTACCTTGGTAACAACATTTAAGTAGAGATTTTAATCCTGACATCCAAATTTCTCCTTCAGGTAAAAGGGTTTACCCTTTTTGTTAGCCCTTACAGCTGCAAATGTGTTTGTATAGTATAGTCCTCATTTGGATTTCCTGTAATTTGGTACCATACCTATTCCTTAAAATGCCCTTCAGACCAAGGATACAGATTTAAGAGGATCTGTGAGGCAGAGCTCATAATTATGAAGCCAATTTCTCCCCTTGTTTGGCACAACAATCTACCATTTCTTAATGCAGTGTTCCTTAAATTGTGAACTATAAGCTATCTGCACCCATCTTCAATAGAACATTCCAGGGCCTTTTAAAAATGCAGATCCCAGGCCAGTTATGGTAGCTCATACCTGTAATTTTAGCACTTTGAGAGGCTAAGGAGGGTGGATCACTTGGGCTCAGGAGTTCAAGACCAGCCCAGGCAACATGGTGAAACACTGTCTTCACAAAAATTACAAAAATTAGCCACGGCCAGTAGTGCCAACTGCTCGGGAGGCTGAGGTGGGAGAATCACTTGAACCTGAGAGGCGGAGGTTGCAGTGAACTGAGATCATGCCACTGCACTCCAGCCTGGGTGACAGAAGTGAAACTCTGTCTCCAGAAAAAAAAAAAAAAAAAAAAAAAATACAGATCCGTATAGCCTACCTCAAATGTATGGATTCAGAAAACCAAGAGATGGGGTTCAGGAATGATGATCTTTATGGTTAAAGTTTAAACTGAACTTAAACATTAAAGTTTATCTCCTAAGTCTAGCATATAAAGTTATCATAAATATAAGAATGTTAACTTCTACTACTGCCCTTCTTCTACTTTACAAATTCTAGCTTCAGTCTCCATCACGTCTGTGGCACCCTTTCTTTCCTTCTGCATCATTCCAATCCTACCTGAATGTCTAATCCAAATTTCAGCTCCTCTAACATCACCTCTCTTTCCTCTGGTCCACCGTCATTGTTGCTACTGTTGTTATCGTTACTGATTTGATTGGTACCATGCACTGAGCACTTACCATATGTCCATCATTCTACTAAGCGCTTCATACAAACTATCTCTCTAACTCCTCAAAAAAGTCTTGTGCAGTATCTTCTGTTATCATCCCCACTCTTAAGATATTAAAACTGAAGTCAAAGAAGTTTAGCAACTTGCCCAAGACCACACCACCTGTGAGGGGCAAATCAGGACTGAGTCTCTCTGACACCAAAGCCCACACCTTCAGTGACTTCACTGTGTGCTTCTTTTACAGTGCCTTCAGTACAGTGTTTCAACTGTGATAGGCACCTGTCATTGCGACTAGTCATGGTGCAATTTCCTTGGGTGGCCTGATGAGCAATGAAGCACACTGAATCATTCTTACCAGGAATGATAAAATCTAAATGAGGTCAATTCCTCAACCTGTCATACTCATTTGTCTTATCTTAATTTACAAGGAGAAAAGTTCATGATCAGAGCCAAATGATTTATTTTACTTCGATTGACAGAATGGCCCCCTCTATAAACAAAAATGTTATAATAGCGCATTTTTGCAAGATGCAAAAATACTGAAAAAAATGCAGCACTAAAGATACTGAATAGGCACTTGATAGCCAAGCAGTAACAACAACAATGATAACAACAATGATAATAACAATAGTAATACATAGCTAATATATATGGTGATCACTATAGACAAGGTACTATGGTTAATGTCTTTGTATCTAATTTAATTCTTATAACAATCCTAACAAGTAGACATCCTTATCATCATACCCATTTTACACATGGGGAAACCTGGGCTCAGAGAAGTGAAATAATTTGTACAAGTCCACACAGCTAGCTGTGGTATGGAAAGGAAGTAGTCTCAAATCTTGGTGTGCTTGACTCCCAGACTCAAGCTCATTGCTGTTCTGCTCCACTAAGGAAGGCTCTTATTAGGAATTTTGAACTGATTATTGGAAATGACTTTAAAAAAATTAAATAGTAGAGAAAGAAGCATATTTAACTCCATAAATAAAAACTAAACTGTAGGTTATCTGTGGATTTTCAAGGAAGACTGGAAAATAGTCTTCCCTGTCACATCAAAGAATCCAAATAGCTGCCAGTGTAGTTTGGCACCTGTCTCAGTCCATTCAGGCTGTTATAACAGAATACCATAGACTAGGGGGCTTATAACAAAAGAAATCTATTTCTCACAGTTCCGGAGGTTTGAAAGTCCAACACAAAGGGGCCAGCAGATTTAGCATCTGGTGAGGTCCTGGTCTCTGATTCACAAATGGCCGTCTTCTTGCTGTGTCCTCATATAGCAGAAGAGGCGAAGGAGCTCCCTGGGACTTATTTTATAAGGGAACTATTCCCATCCATAAGGGCTTCATTTTCATGACCTAATCACCTCTAAATGGCTCCGCCTTCAAATATCATCACATCAGGGATTCGTTTTCAACATATAAATTTTGGGGGGAGTCAAATTCTCAATCTATAACAGCACCTAAACACAATGCATGTTATTAAAATTCAGCTTCAGCGGACTATAGTCTCAACTAAGGTTGGCATTGGTCCAGAAAAAGAGTCTAATTTTCAAGTTTCTCTCAAAATAGTTGATATTTGTCTGTCAAGGATTATTTCACCTAAAAACCACAAAGCAGCTGTGCATACAAAATTTCCCAGTGGAAGAAAGTTTCTCAAACACTAGCCAATGAAGTAGAAACCTTGTTCAGATAAGGCAAACATTCCATTAATATGGTTTTACCTTTAATATTTGTATCAGAATATAAGGAGAGGGGTAGGTAGAAGACTGGAAAATATAAGACAGTAAGACAGTACTGATTTTAGTTGATATTTTCTGTGGAAGTTCTGTTCTCAGATTCCTCCTCTGCTGTTCCTTTCCACATTAGGAAGCAGGGAGAAGGAGACCACAGGGCTCACCCTCAATATCAAACCTAAGTGTTGGAGACTTGAAGACCTTTGGAATTTGCACACACACACACACAAAACTTCCTAGATATACCTCCACAAAGTTAAGACACAATGCCCTGACTAAGCTACATCTAGCCCATATTAAAATTCTCTCTTGGGAAAAGATAGCATCCTTCTCATCTAGAAATTTAGCAGAACTATGTCCATTTCTATGGGGAACCTATAAGAAAATGAGTCGTTAGTAAATGGCATGTAAAAGTTTTCCAATATTCTAAAGTGTTACATACACTGTACTCTTCTCATCCATCACAATGACAAAGCTTTTTATTACTAGATACACGAGGAAAATTGTTTTGTGTGACTGATTAAAACTATATATTCCCTGGCTAAGGAACTTTATAGGCTGTCTCTGGGTGGGATAACAGATTGCATTTGATAATCCACTCATCGTAGGCAGAAGCTTCACATGGCACTTCCTAATTTTAATACACCTCATAAATTTGCTCTACTCCCTAAACCTTGAGTGTGCCTGCTTCTTCTAGTGATTTTGCTTCTTCAGTATGCATCATCTGCCAGTCCTCCTTCTGAAAACCTTTCCGCTACTTGTCAAAGAACCATCCCTATTGGAACACTCCCAAATAGTTCTTTCACTTGACTTGTCTTTTCACATTCTCTTTATTTTTGCCCTCATTTTCAATGAAAGTATCCTAGTCTATCTCTTCTCTCTCTTTATTCTTCGTCTGTTTGGCATTAGTTAGTTCTATAAATGTGTTTATTACTTACACAAATTCAATAATGATATGTCTTTGGGGCACATTTCATGAAGTATGTTAAACAATCAAATTTCACTTTTTTCTTTATCAGAAAAGTCAAGGGCTCAAGTATTATTCTGCACAGAAAAGCTGCTGAGTTGTCAGGCAGTTTCTCCAGACTCCAACAGATACAGATATACATCAGAGTAAGAAAGGAAGGGGTGTGCATCTTTATTGTAACCCTAGGGGAAAATAATATCCTCAGGGTTCAGTTTCTGTGGAACATTCAGAGACAGAAGTAGCTTTTTATACTTCCTACAGCTTGAAGGACCCTTCCCAAAATTTCAATATGGTGGTGTTTGCTTTGGGGCAAACAAGGAAAATTATATTCCAGCTCCTGGTTTCATTTCTCAAAGTTTTTAAAATGAGAGTTGGCCCTTTAACAACACGGGTTTGAACTGCATGGATCCATTTATATGCAGATTTTCTTCCTCTTCTGCCATTCCTCAGACAGCAAGACCAACTCCTCCTCTTCCTCCTCCTCAGGCAGTACTCAGTGAAGATGACTTCATAATAATCAACCTCCACTTAATGAATAGTAAATATATTTCTCTTCCTTATGATTTTCTTAATAACATTTTGTTTTCTCCAGCTTACTTTATTGTAAGAATTCAGTATTTAACACATATACAAATATGTGTTAATCAACTGTTTATATTATCAGGAAGGCTTCTAGTCAGCAGTAGGGTATTAGTAATTAAGTCTTGGGGGAGTCAAGAGTTATCTGTGGATTTTTAGCCAGCACAGTGGCTCAAGTCTGTAATCCCAGCACTTTGGGAGGCCAAGGTGGGGTGGATTACTTGAGGTCAGGAGTTTGAGACCAGCCTGGCCAACATGGTGAAACCCTGTCTCTACTAAAAATACAAAAATTAGCTGGGTGTGGTGGCAGGTGCCTGTAATCCCAGCTACTTGGAAGGCTGAGACACAAGAATCACTTGAACCCAGAAGGTGGAGGTTGCAGTGAGCCAAGATGGTGCCACTACACTCCAGCCAGGGCTACAGAGTGAGACTCCATCTCAAAAAAAGAAAAAGAAAAAGAAAAAAGTTATCTGTGGATTTTCAACTTCACAGGCAGTCAGTGCCCCAACCCCTGCATTGTTGAAGGGTTATTTGTAAGTATCTAGAAAAAGCCAAAAGGCTTTAGTAATACAATTAATGAACCCATTTTAAGCATGGCTCTTACTGTTTCCTATGCCAATACTGGTTTGGAATTAAAGTGGCATCATCAAGAATTTCACCTGTGCCTTATGGGCAAAACACAAGCATTCATCTTTTGAAAAAGTCTTACCTTATTTAAATTATTTAGAATTAATCAGTTGTTCTTGAATATCGTCAAATGGGAAAGGCTAACAATAGCTTTTAAATCAACAACAAATTATTGAGTTTCTAATGTGATATTCCACGTTATTTTGTTAATTATTCAAAACAATTGCACATTATAAATATGGTCTCATTTTACAGTTAAAAAACACCCCTGAAGATTAGAGAAGTTGAGTAAATTCCCACAAATCACATCTAGGTCTGTGTATCCTGAAAGAAAGTCCAATTTTTCATACTTTCCCTTCCTTGCAGACACTTTAACTCATAGGCAGAGAAAGCACTAATGAAGGAGCTATTCTAGCCTTATTCCTGACTACAAAGAAAGAACCACTTGGACATGTGGAAACCCCAGGACACCTGAGCCAAACTGACTATATTATCCTGGAATCTGTGACAGACAGGAAGAAAATACCAGGCAGAGTCAGGTATAAGCTGAAGACTTTAGGAAAGCAGATTTAAAAACATGAACAAGAAGAATTAGGACATCTTCAGTCAAGGATTCATAAAGAGAATTGAATAACTCCTGAAGAAAGATTGGAAATAAAATCTGACTATATGCATTAAACAATCTCAATGCCACATAAAAGGTACCCCAAGAACTGACATTTTGAGAGCTCTTTCTGAGCACACATTAAACTAACAAAAAGGGGTAGGAATACTGGGAGAAGGAACATGAAGCCAATGTGAATAGAAGACAGTTGTGTGAATCTGCACTGACAGTGCCATAGTGTGATGGTTAATATTGAGTGTCAACTTGGTTGGATTGAAGGATGCAAAGTATTGTTCCTTGGTGGTTCTGGGAGGGTGTTGCCAAAGGAGATTGACATTTGAGTCAGTTAACTGGGAAAGGCAGACCTACCCTCAATCTGGGTGGGCACAATCTAATCAGCTGCCAGCATGGCCAGAAGAAAAAGCAGGCAAAAGAACGAGGAATGGCTAGACTGGCTGAGTCTTCTGGCCTCCATCTTTCTCCCGTGCTGGATGCTTCCTGCCTTCAAACATCGGACTCCAAGTTCTTCAGCTTTGGGACTCTTGGACCTTAAACCACAAACTGAAGGCTACACTGTTGGCTTCCCTACTTTTGAGGTTTTGGGATTCGAACTGGCTTCCTAGCTCTTCAGCTTATAGATGGCCTAATTTGGGACCTCACCTTGTAATCCTGTGAGTCAATACTCCTTAATAAACTCCCCTTTATATATACATCTATACTATTAGTTCTGTCCCTCTAGAGAACCTGACTAATACACATAGTGTCCATAAGATTCCGTAATGATCAGCCATTCATTTAATAACTATTTCTTATAGACCATAACGTGGCAGATGTTGTGCTAGACACTGGAGTTAACAGTGCTCGACAAAACTCACACATCATTTGCTCTCAGGGAGCTTATATCCTTCTCCTCTAGGTCATGACCTCCTTTTTCTCAGCCTGAAGCCAATCAACAGAAGTTGGCCTACAAAAAAACTATATAATTATAAATTTTGATAAATGCTGTGAAGAAAAAACACAAGAGGCTGAGAAAAAAGGAGACTATGACCTAGATGATGGGCCCTCAAGGGAGAATTTTCCTGAAGCAGAGTTAGCCTGTGTGTGTGCGTGTGTGTGTGTGTGTGTGTGTGTGTGTGTGTGTGTTTAGAAAATTGTCCCCCAGACGTGGCCAGACTGTTCCCAGTCTAGGTTATGGTCTCCTTTTTTCTCAGCTTCTTGTGTTTTTTCTTCACAGCCTTTATCAAAATTTATAATTATATAGATTTTTTGTAGGCCAACTTCTGTTGAAAGGCTCTGAAGGGGAGAAGTCTACAGCCGATCCAAGAACCTTAAGTGCCAGCTTTGGCAGGAAATGCAGGGCAGTGGGAGTCAGGCAGGGGCTGGGTCAGCGAGACCTCACAGGTCATGGGATAGATCTGGGTCTTTCTCCAATGAGGCGATTTAAGCAGGAACATCACATGACCAGATTTGCATTTCTAAAGCTTATTCAGACTACAATACGGGAACCAGAGAGGGAAACAAGGCAGACAGAAGAAAACCAATTATAATATGATAACAGTCCAGGCAAGAGAGAATGGCAGCTCAGACCGTGAGGGATGCAATGTTATTGGAGCAGAATGGACTGATTGAGAGACATTTAAGCAACAAAAACACCACAGTTTAGTGGCTGAGTGATGGATTTGAAGGGGGAGGTGTGGGGAACAGGTATGGTCAATTATGCTCTGAGTCAACTTACACTCTCACTCATGGCTTTTTGCAGAGGGTGGGTAGGAGGTAATGGGTAACAAGTTCTTATTATTTTAGTATTTTTTACTCCATAATAACCTTTCCTCTTTTCTTTCTGCCAACTATATGTTGGTAAAACTGGGTCAGTTAGCCTGTAAAGTATCTCAGATTCTGCATTTGACTGATTACTTCCTGTGTTATTATTTTAACTTATTCCTCTACCTGCTGGGTTTCCTGGAAAATATGGTAGATCTGAAGACTCGATTGATTCTGGTTCAAACTATTTTTTTCTTTTGGCTAGAATATTTCATAGGTTGCCCCATACACTTCTTGCTACATCCCATCAGAAGAAACAACATGTCAGAGGCAGCACTTTCAGTGATGCTGGAATTGATCTGGGGGCTTAAGCGTCCCATTCCTTATAAAGTTCCTCTTACACCTTTTGCTTAATGGTTTTAGCATCCACCAATGGTGGTTGCCTCAATCCACTAAAAGCTACTTCAGTAAAATAGAATAAAAGTACACAGATTTTAGCAAAATGTGATACGATCTCATATAATTTCTTCACGGAAATCAATTCCAAAGGCCTCACTCCAGCATCGCCAGCTTGGACTCCATCTGTCAAGCTGTTCTGGTTTCCCTCCAGCAGCTCTGTGTACACCTTCTCAATGGCTCCCCTAATTCTTCTGACTCAAAGTATAACCATCAATGTCTTATCTTGTCCCTTTTCTTTTCTCTCTCTGCCTTCTCTTTTTGGTAAATTACATTCATTCCTTCCAAACTGCCATCAGCTCCATGCAAACATTTCACAAAACCGTAACTCCAGCCTCAATCCGAGTAGCAATTTTTGGTTGCCAACTAGTCCCTCACTCTGCTATAAATCATGCACATCACCTTTAATCTCCAAACCACCTTCAGACCCCTCTCTCTCTGCCAAGGATATCATGATTCTCTCAATCACCATTGACTCCTCCTCCTCCTCCTCCTCCTCCCTAACCATCCACATCAGTAAGTTGACAACTCTGTGCAATCTTCCTCCAACATATCCCTCTCATTTTTCTCTTTCCAAACCACTGCCAGCCCTCTCGTACAGGTCATCATCTCTTGCCTAGACCACTGCAAACAGCTTCTTGATAGCCCTCCCACTTTACAGGCACTGCCCTGTACAATCCGCCCTAAACCTAGGGCTGGAAAAAGCCCCTAAAAGCGCAGCTAGAGTTCCCCTGTTCAAATAGTTTCCCTTTCTACCCAAAGGAAATACTTAACTAACAAAGGAAATACAAGCTGTTCATGCTACCTGCAATCTGTCCCTTCTACCTTCACAGACTTTGTCCCACCCATGCATTACTCAGGCCTGCACCTCTGCACCACTGCTGGTCTCTGAGTCTCTACCCAGGAATCATACCTGTAGCCAGTTCCTCATTCCTGATGCCCAAACCATCTTCGATCACTAACAACCTACTCATTCTTTTTCCTCCTCACTAAATGACATATATCTATTGCCATCAAATAATTGGCAATGAAATATATAGATATGTTTATAATATGCATAATAAAATATGCATAATATAAACATATCTATATATTTCATTGCCAATTATTTGAATCACTAAGATATTATATTATTTCTATAACAGATTTTCTTTTCATTCTCTAGTTCTTTCAACCTAAGGTAATAATTTAGTATACTTCTTTCTATAATTGCTTTTTATCTTATATAAAAAATAGTTACATAAAGATAAATATTTGGTAAATAGTTTGGCTTTTAAACAGATCATGTAATACACATGTTACATAATATATAAATACATATTCTGCAACTAGGTTTTCTTATGTAATTTACATGCACGTGTTTTCACTGCAATTTATAGAGATCCACTTCACACATATTAACAATTATCTCATATACTGTAATATAGATGATCCTTAGCTTATTCTACCATTCCCCTAGATGAGCATTCAGTTCACCCCCTTTTTAAACAATTAGAAACAATGCTGAAATAAACATCTTTGAATGTAAATTTTTATAACTTACTGAGTTTTTTTTTTAAATCAATTCCCGGAAGTAAATTCTGGTTCAAATAACATGCACATTTAAAATCTAATAAAATACAGACAGATTATGTCCCAAAAGTAATAATGTACTCTTAACAACAAGAGCATATGAAGGTAAGTATTTTTCCACACCTTTTCTAATGATAATGCATTTAATTTTTTTCACTTTCATCATGCAGTTATTTGAAAAATGTTATCTTGGAAGTTTAGCATTACATATACCTTATGAATTTCTTTCCTTTTTCTTTCATCCTAGATATCTTCCTTTTCCTCTGAAACCTTTATAACACAATTTTTGCCCTTTTGTGGAACTTTTCATTTTATACTTTATGCTGAATTGAGGTTTCTTATTTTATATCTCTACCATATTGTAGCTTAAAAGGATAGGTCTCCTGTCTTTCCTGTTCATATAACTTCCATAACACTAGCACAGTAGCAATACATAGGAGATGCTCCAATTTCTGTTTAATAGAATCCAGTTGATCAGTTAGAGAAATGGGAGCTCAGGGCTAGGAATTAAGTGTGTATAACCCTGTGTCCTCTTGGAGGAAATTGCAAGGGGATTGCTGCAAAATTTTATCACTGGCAAAACAGTTGAACAAAGCAGATATAGGAGGTTCACTTATCAAATCTACTACTCAAACACCCAGGGTAGGTAAAGCCAATCAACAGAGTATGACAACATTAGGATGTTTATAAGCCAAAACCCTGGGCAGAAGCACATCCACAGGGAAGCACAATATAGTAAGAAAAGTTTTTTTTCTTAATTTGTAGGAATCTCACTTTAAAATAAACTCAGATGAAATGTTTACTAGTGGATAAAATATAAAGATTATAACTCAGCATAAAAATGACATGATAACACCTAAAAGGCAACAGAGCTCACATACACTGAATAGGGCAATATTCAGGTTATTGAAAGTTGCCTTACATACATTATCCAGTTTCACACACATAAGCACACACATCCCTATGCAGGAGATACTATTATTATTATTATTATTATTTTGAGATGGAGTCTTGCTGTGTCACCAGGTTGGAGTGCAGTGGTGTGATCTTGGCTCACTGCAACCTCTGCCTCCAGGGTTCAAGCAATTCTCCTGCCTCAGCCCCCTGCGTAGCTGGGATGACAGGCATGTGCCACCACGCCCAGCTAATTTTTGTATTTTTAATAGAGACAGGGTTTCACCATGTTGGCATGGATGGTCTCGATCTGTTGACCTCGTGATCCACCTGCCTCGGCCTCCCAAAGTGCCGGGATTACAGACGTGAGCCACCGTGCCTGGCCTATTATTTTTTATTCTTATTATTTTAATCCACATGTTGCATATGGGAAGTTGAATTTCCCAATCATAAGTTGTACATACAGGGGAACTGAGTTTGCAGCCCAGATATGTTTGAGTCTAGACTGCCTATAATTTCTCACCTATAGAGATGCAAAAACAGAGACCTGATAGGTTGGGCACGGTGGCTCATGCCTGTAATCCCAGCACTTTGGGAGGCTGAAGCAGGCGGATCACAAGGTCAGGAGTTCGAGACCAGCCTGGCCAATATGATCAAACCCCATCTCTATTAAAATACAAAAATTAGCCAGGCGTGGTGGTGCATGCCTGTACTCCCAGCTACTCGGGAGGCTGAGGCAGGAGAATCGCTTGAACCCTCAAGGCTGAGGTTGCAGTGAGCCAAGATCAGGCCACTGCACTCCAGCCTGGGCAACAGAGTGAGACTCCAGCTCCAAAAAAAAAAAAAAAAAAACAGGGGCCTGAAAAATCTTTGTCAGAGGTGCCAGAGACCATGATTTCCTTCAGCGGGAGAATGGAAAGATGACATTCGAACTAGTCCAGACTTAGCACTTACTATGCTAGCACAGAAATTAGAATCTCCTAAGAGTCAAAAGCCCAGCAGACAAAATAAACCAAACAAACAAGCAATGTTCTACCCTACACACTTACCATTAATTCCTAAGGATAAAAAAATGCCAAAGATGACATAGATTTACTTTCAAAAAAATATAACCAAGCAAATCTTTTTTTATATATACTTTAAGTTTTAGGGTACATGTGCACAACATGCAGGTTTGTTACATATGCATACCTGTGCCATGTTGGTGTGCTGCACCCATTAACTCGTCATTTAACATTAGGTATATCTCCTAATGCTATCCCTCCCTCCTCCCCCCACCCCCCTTCTTGTGTCCATGTGATAAACCAAGCAAATCTAATGGAATATGTAACAAAATATATCTAACAAGTTCAAACAACACAGTCATTTAAAACTGTGATTAAGTTTTGTTTCTAAACTTTTTCTTTTTTTCTTAGTGGACTACACCCCGTGTCTCCTAAACTTGAGCCACCTCAAAAAAAAAAAAAAAAATGCCACATCAGCAGGTCCATGCTGTTTGCTCAGAACCCCAACCAGCTCCTTTTAATTCATCCTGTCTAATTCTTTTGTTTCCTAAAGTTACCAATGTTTGCTGTGCTTTTAAATATTGGCTTTTTTGTTTTTTCTCACTTCCTCTTTGAGCCAATAAGGCACTGATAAAGATGCCATTTGAATTCATTCCCCTCCATTGGATTAAATCAGGGAATGTCTTTTTTCTCTGGGTAGATAATGCCCAGGAACTCTAAAGTCTAATCTTCATAGAGATAGAGATAGAGACAGAGATGATAGAAACAGAAAAGTAGAAGATAAGAAACTATGACTCAGAGAAATCTCAATTCAAATTTTCAAGCTCACTGTTGCGGGAGCCTGCGAAGTATATTTAACCTATTTGATCCTCAGGTTTTTCATTAATATCAAGATAATAATAGTATCTACTTTATAAGATTTTTGTGAGAGTTAAATTAGATGGTGCACATACAACCTATAGTAAGTTTTCAATTGGTGGAAATTATAATTAAAACTATTAGCAGAGTCAGTCATGTTTAGACAAACTAAAAGGAAATAATTGTCAAAATAAACTTCTAAATGCCATGAATATAAATCTAAAAACTATTTTTTAAAAATTTCTTTTTATCTCTATTTCTGATTAAAGATAGGATTCAGCTCAACTTCCAAGGAAATAGGAATTACTGGGGCCTCACTTAGATTCCAAATGAACAGCAAAAGGGAAGCATCTCACCCTCTTAGAGGGATGCTGGGATATTTGAAAAGCAAAAAGTTTTGTGGATATATTTAGAAAGTTAATGTCTCTTCCAAGAAAGGAAAAGGAGAGCAAGGACTTCCAGAGACGAAATCATACTGTGACTTGTATTATAGGTATTGGACAGAATTTTGTTGAGGGCATATTGATGGCAAAATGTGGAAGAAATCCCCAAGAGGGCAAAATAACAAATTCATCCCCCTTTCTTTTCCCCTCCATAGATTTTAACTACGTAGCAGTATATCCCCATCTCATTTAGGTAATTGTAAGGCATGAATTTTTAAGTTTGGTAAGTTTGCATATTTTACTAAGCAGCTCTCATTGAAAGAGTGATCATCCATAAGCTGTATCAAATCAAAGCATGAGTGTCAGCCACTTGCACAGGGAAAAATGTATTAAGTGAAGTGACTGAAGGATAGCAATAAACACTGCTCCTCAGAGAGTGGTTGGGCTCTAATTCTTAATCAATTAGAGGCCAAATAGTGTCAAAATTTTAAAAAATTTTTAAATTTCTTCACTATTCTCAGTGGGGAGAAGAGATAGGATAGGAGATTAGGCAACTTTGTGTGGTTTTGAGCAGAGTTAACACAACTGGATGAAGGCAGAGGATGAAAAATGAAAGTGATGGTGAAATGAATTATTAATTTCCTAAAGTCCAAATCTGCTTCAGTTGGAAGTGGAGCTATGACTCAGAGAGATTTGATAGAATTAAAATCATGTTTTTGGTTCCATTTGCTATAATTCTTTTAAAACAGACCTTGTACTACTGTATGGAAGGATCACAATACATTAGAACAGGTTAAATCTTTCTATCTCTTGCTCTATCGTTGCAATAACATATAATCATTTTCTCTATTTTAATTAAAATCTGATTTTTTGTAGTCTGATTTCTTCTGAGTCTGAGTTTTTGTTCCAGACTAACCCACTAAACCATTTTAAGGCAGTAATTTTAGAAGGATCTCTGAGTAAACAATAGGCTATTCTCATTTGGAATTTTATACTTTTAAAACCATAGTGTTGGTATTTTCATGTCTTTTGTTTTCCATAAAGTAATTAAATTAGTCCACTTCTAACAAAAACTCCATCATCAGTGAAAATCAAAAGTCAATAGTCAGAAGCATGTGTTAAGCCCAAGCATCTTTTTATTTGTTAGTTCCATTAGTCAACCTTATAGAGCAGAAGGGAGGAATGGAGGACAAAAGGACCCCATACAAGCACCGTGCCATCATAGTTTGAAGCAAAATCTTTTTACTCCTCACAAAGATCCCAAGAGGTAGTTGTTATAAGAAGATGTCCATTTAGAGAGTTTAATCATTTAAATTCACAAAGCAAATATGTGTCTGTTCTGGATCCCAACTAATGATTAAATCAGGAGAACACATGAAGAAGCTGTCTACTGTGAAAAATACATATATCAGTAGAGGTTTCTTAAGCTTTAGCTTAGAAAATGTTCATGCAGGGAAACACTAACGCAAGTCAGAGCTCAAAAGAAAAGAAATCTAAAAACCACAGGAGGTAAGATCTCAAATAAGCAGGTAAGAAGAACAAACAAAACCTCAGTGAAAGAATAAAGGGCAATCTTCATTCTATATGGCCAGAACTTGATACAGAGAAGGGAAAATGAAGAAGAGAGGAGAATGGACAGAGAGAGAGAGAGAGAGAGTGTGTGTGTGTGTGTGTGTGTGTGTGTGGTAAACTGAAAGCTGAAATCTAAGGACCAAGTAAAGAGAAAGAGCCAGAGAAAATGTTGGGTATCATCTCACAAGTGGAAGCAGACATTCATAACTCTCAAAGCCAATGGTCTGAAATTGTCACAGCCAAGAGGAACCTAAGGAAAATGACAACTAAATGTAACATGTTATCCTTGATGGAATCCAGAATTAAAAAAAAAAAAGACACTAAGGGAAAACTAAAGAATTCTTAATGAAGTACGGACTGCATTTAATAATAATATATTAATAGCATTCATTAACTGTGACAAATGTACCATGTTAATGTAAGATATTAATACTAGAGGAAACCAAATACAAGGAAAATGAGAATTCTCTGTATCATAACTTTTTTGAACCTAAAAGTATTCTAAAATTAAATGTTTCTAAAAGAAGTCAATAGTCTAACCACATATTTTTATGGTAATTTTGTCCCAAGGAAAATCCTAAGAGGATAAATGCAAGGCTTCCAACTCCACCCTCAAGAGGGGTAAGGAATAAGGACCCTTATAAACAAAATATTGGTACAGGTCTTGATACCATGGAGATATACTCTTTATTTCACATTGCAATAAATCTACTGATTAAGAAATTAAGAGAACTGTGCCTTAAAACACACACACAACACACATTTTCTTAAAGTTTTCAAGAATTTAAAATTTAGCCTTAATTTTATAAAGGCAGGAAATCAAATAACCTTCTTTTTATTTAAACAAATTACCTGGAAAATGCAGTCTTAATGAAGTAATACCAATTAAGCATCTCCTTAAGCATACTAAACTTCTGTAACTAGAGACAGCCAAGAACATCAGACCAAATGTAATTAACTAGTGGTTCACACTAGATGGATGATCTTGCATCCAAAATGAAAAATTAAAAGGACTCAATGCCACTTCTATTAATACTATCATTAATACTATCATTAATACTGTAATACCATTAAGCAGAAAAAGGTATAGTGGTAAAAGAATCATTGCACACATAGCTCAGTAACCAGTCACTAACACAATAGCTATATAAAAAAGGACCCTAAAATAAGGTACAAAGAGAGACTATCCCCACATTACTCTGAGTATCTCCCTCAGCCTGCTCTGTCCACACCTGGAAAGGTATTTGTGTCTCCGCAACAATCTTCCATCTCCCATCAGGCAGCTGAACCTGAAAAATTTGAAATGGACCTTAGGCTTACTGTGGCCATTTGAGTTCACATAAAATCAGGACACTTTCCAAGGGAATCTATTGAATGTCAGGTTTGAGTCAAGATTTTAATTTCACAGTAGATTTAACCGAAGCGACTTAATTTTACCAAATTAAAAACGCATGTCTTACAACAACCCCCAAACCCTCCAGGAGTGAACTCAGACAGAGAAAGTTTGACCAGAGCCTCCACTAGAAAGAAAAAGACAAGATGCTAGATGCCCTAGTTTAAAACCTCAGAGGTTTGGGATGGAGGAAAATGGAGAATTAACACTCTGTAAAAAAGATACTGTTCTTGATGACTGGAGACAATTTCTCCAATCAAAGGGCGCCTATCTGCCCTCAACACGCTCCTCCACAGTCCACTTTTATATATGTGCAACACAAATTGTGTCCAAGCAACTCACAGAAATTGATAGGAGGAGAACGATGGCTAATAGTAGTAGTCAATAATATGCTACTGTCTTCCATGCATGTGGGCATGGGTGAGATAGTGAGGGAATGAAAACCACCTGTGAAAACTTAATCATGGAAAAGAAAAAAGAGGGAGGCAGGGCGGTTGGAAGAAGCAGCAAAGCAACAGATATTAACTGATGAGAAAAATGCCACGTAGAGAATAAAATGAGTAACGGCTAATATTAATGCATCACTTAGCATGCGGCAGACACTGCAGTAGGCCCTTATACACATTATCTCAATTTCACAATGAACTTGCAGTCTAGGTATTATTCAAATTGTATAGTAGAAAAACTGAGGGTAACTGACATTACTTGTCTTGCCCTAGGAACAGTTTAAAATGTTAGGCACAAGACAAAATCCCATGTCAGTTTAATCTTCTCAGCCTTTGCTTTTTTCATTACACTATCCTGCCTGTCCAAGAAAGAAAGTTAATACCTGGGTAATGTAATCAGTAAGATAAAATGAGTTCCAAAAGATTTACATATGTCTATAAACCTTAATCCTCCATTCAGGTTGTAAACTCCTTAAAACAAGGACCAATCGGTTCATGTGCTTCTAGGTAAAACAATATTTTACAGTTATATAAATGTGATGAAGCAAAAAATATGCTTCTGTAAAAAATGGAGTTTGCAGGAGCTAAACTGAGGCATTCCACCAGTAAAATAAAATAACAGTGCTCTGTTACACAGTAAAAAGTTGATCTGTCAATCTGTGGATCTGTATGCTTAAGATTATGTATTCGATTGCATGTAAATTATATATCAATTAAAATCAATTAAACTAGATAGATTGTAAAGGAAAAAAGTGAGCACTGATTTCTTTTATTTCCTTTCCTTTTCTCTTTTCTTTTCTTTTTTTTCTTTTCTCTCTTTTTGAGATGACATCTCACTTCATCACCCAGTGCAGTGGTGAGATCTTGGCTCACTGCAACCTCCACCTCCCGGGTTCAAGTGATTCTCATGCCTCAGCCTCCCACGTACCTGGGATTACAGGCGCCTACCACCATGCCTGGCTAATTTTTGTATTTTTACTGGAGATGAGGATTCGCCATATTAGCCAGGCTGGTCTTGAACTCTTGACCTCAAGTGATCTGCTCACCTAAGCCTCCCAAATTGCTGGGATTACAAGCATGAGCCACTGGACCTGGCCTGATTTTCAGTTTTGATTATGCTGGATGTAGCAGACCAACACTCCTTTTAAGAACAATATGAAAATTCAGCTGAAATATAAAAGTAAATTGTTTGAAGGAATTGGATTGCTGCTGAGAAAATGAAAATTTGATAAGTCAGAATTCAGGAGAGAAGAAATTCAGTAAGATAAACCCAATGTTCTGAGTTCAGCTTCTCTCCTTGTGACGTATGTATTTTCTTTGTTATGAGAAGAGACTGAGAATCCAAGAAGAGAGTGGCTACTATGAAATCATCAGAGACTTCAGAAGTCTTTTAAAGTTGAAGGGACAAAAATTGCAGTTTAGGGTGCTGATTCAGGCAGAACTTAAGAAGCCAAGATCCCTAAAGAATAAAGGTTCAAAGAAGTAAGACCAACAAGCAATAGTGTTTCCCATAGTGCATTTGCTAAATACCTAAGCTGTGCAGGGCAAGAGGCTAAAAGGCCAATAACAAATAGCCGAAAAACAGAGTAAAAGCTTAGTAGTCTCATGGTAAATAAGACAAAGCCTAATGGTGCATAGAAGTAAAAAGTGGAGTTCAGTGCCACCAACAAAAAGGGCCCCAGGAAATTCCTCAGGCTCACAGTCTGGACACTTGGAAGACTATACACCAAGAGTGAAAATGACCCGAAGGAAAGAACAAGCTGAATATAAACTATAACTTCAACTGCAGTCCTGATCAAGGTCTTCTCAGCCTGTAATTAGAATGAGGTGATCTGCTCTACCTTTCATGCCTGTCAAGAGATGTGGTGAACCCTTTCTTGATGTACATAACACCACCCAGGGCTTCTTTATTCAATTATATGTAGTGTGAAAGATTCAACCAAAAGTTAGCTGATATTCCAACAAATAAGATCAAGGGAAAAATGATCTCTTGATCAACAGAAACAGACTCAGGTGATCCAAATTTTCAAGTTGTCAGACACAGACTTTAAAATAACTATGATTAATAGTCAAAAACATATATCATAAGATGAAGAATTTCACAGAAAATTAGAGGCTGAAGTAGTTGCAAGTTTTGGATGTAGAAACTTAAATAACTAGAATTATCAACTCAAGAAGAACTAGGTATGGTGACTCATGCCTAGCATCCCAGCACTTCGAGAGGCTGAGGCAGGTAGATCATTTGAGGTCAGGAGATCAAGACCAGCTTGGACAATGTGGTGAAACTTTGTCTCTACTAAAAATACAAAAATTAGCTGGGCATGATGGTACGCACCTGTAATCCCAGCTACTCGGGAGGCTGAGGCAGGAGAATTGCTTGAACCTACGAGGCGGAGTTTGCGGTGAGTCGAGATAGGGCCACTGCACTCCAGCCTGGGCAATGGAGTGAGATTCCATCTCAAAAAACAAACAAACCAACAAACAAACAGAAAAAGAACTCAAGAGGAGTGTAACAGCAAATTCAGCACAGATTATAGAAGATTAATGAAATTAAAGATAATCAAAAATTATACAAACTGAAGCAGAGAAAAAAACTGGTGGAAAATACATAAAAGAGTGAAGAAGACACATGAGATGCAGTGAAGGAAGGAAGAGAAAGAAGTGGACAAAAGCCAAGTTTGAAGAAACAACAGCTAAGAATATTTCAAAACTGAAAAAGTTTATCAAGCCACTTACTCAAGAAGTGCCACAAATCTTAAGTAGGAAAATACAAAGACCATACTAGAGTAAGGGTATATTATAGTAAAACTGCTACACACCAAAAGCAAAGAGAAAATCTCAAAAGCAAGACAAGAAAAGACAGATTAATTTCAAAGTAGCAACAGTATTAATGATTATTACAGAAATAATGAAAGCCAGAAAACTATGGAATGGCATTTTTTTAACATACTGAGAAAATATATCAGCAAAAGTAGAATTCTGGATTCAGGAAACATGTCTCTTAAAATGGAAAGTTCATAAAAATACAAAAGGACAGAATCTATTATCAGTAGACCCACGTTGAAGAAATACTCAATAAATTTCTTCAGGCAGAAGAAAGATAATAAAGAAAAGTAAAGAAATTCAGAGAAAATCAAAACACAAATAATATTTTCAAGGGCTAAAATATGCATAGAAATAAAATTCATGACAGTGATAACACAAAAGGAAGGAGGAAGTAAATTAAATTATTATAAGGATTCAGCATTATCTGGAAAGTAATAAAAGTGCTGATTTTTTATTAGCCTCTGATAAGTCAAAGATTAATGTTGTAATCTCCAGAGTAATAACAAAAATGATAACGAAAAAGAAACCAGCTAACAAAAGGGAATATTGAAATACTTTTTAAAAACACACGATTTTTTCAAAAGTAGGTAAGAAAATTTAGAAAAGGGTATTGACATGGCTTGGCAGCGCCCCACCCAAATCTCATCTTCAACTGTAGTTCCCATAATCCCCACATGTTGTGGGAGGGACCCAGTGGGAGGTAATTGAATCATGGGGGTGGGCTTTTTTCATGCTGTTCTCAGGAGAGTAAATAAGCCTCATGAGATTTGATGGTTTCATAAAGAGCAGTTCCCTTGCACATGCTCTCTTGCCTGCTCCTCCTTCGTGCCTTTGCGCCTCCTTCACCTTCCACAATTGTGAAGCCTCCCTAGCCACATGGAACTGTGAGTCCGTTAACCCTCTTTTTTTAATAAATTACTCAGTCTTAGGTATTTTTTCATAGCAATATGAAAATGGACTAATACCAATACCAATACCAATCTACTATTGGCACTAGTAGAGTGGGGTGCTGCTGTAAAGATACCCAAAAATGTGGAAGCAACTTTATAATTCAGTAACAGGCAAAGGTTGGAATGGTTTGCGGGGCTCAGAAGAAGATAGAAAAATGTGGGAAACTTTGGAACTTCCTAGAAACTTGTTGAATGGCTTTGACCAAAATGCTGATAGTGATATGGACAATAATGTCCAGGCTGAGGTGGTCTCAGATGGAGATGAGGAACTTTTTGGGAACTGGAGTGAAGATCACTCTTTCTATGCAAAGAGACTGGTGGAATTTTGCCCCTGCCCTAGAGATCTGTGGAACTTTGAACTTGAGAGAGATGATTTGATTTAGGGTGTATGGTGGAAGAAATTTCTAAGGGGCAAAGTTTCAAAAGGAAGCAAAGAATAAAAGTTTGAAAAATGTGTAGCCTGACAATGCAATACAATAGAAAAACCCATTGTCTGGGGAGAAATTCAAGCCAGCTGCAGAAATTTGCATAAGTAACGAGGAGCCAAATGATAATCCCCAAGATGATGGGGAAAATGTCTCCAGGACATGTCAGAGACCTTCACAGCAGCCCCTTCCATCACAAGCCCAGAGTCCTAAGAGGGAAAAATGGTTTCCTGGCTGAGTCCAGGGGTGGGGAAGGCGCTGCTGTGTGCAGCCTTGGGACTTGGTGCCCTGCATCCCAGCCTCTCTGGCCCACGGCTTCAGAAGGTGCAAGCCCCAAGCCTTGGCAGCTTCCATGTGGTGTTGAGCCTGTGGGTGCACAGAAGGCAAGAATTAAGGTTGGAGAACCTCCGCCTAGACTTCAGAGGATGTATGTAAATGCCTGGATGTCCAGGCAGAGGTGTGCTACAGGAGCAGAACCCCCATGGCAAACTTCTGCTATGGCAGTGCAGAAGGGAAATGTGGGGTTGGAGCCCTCACACAGAGTCCCCACTGGAGCACTGCCTACTGGAGCTGTAAGAAGAGGGCCACCACCCTCCAGACCCCAGAGTGGTAGATCCACCAATAGCTTGCACTGTGCACCTGGAAAAGCTGCAGATACTCAATGCCAGCCTGTGAAAGCAGCAAGAATGGGGGTTGTATCCTGAAAAGCCACAGGAGTGGCTCTCCCAGAGAGGCTGGGAGCTGCCGAAGGCCATGGGAGCCCACCTCTTGCATCAGCATGACCTGGATATAAGACATGGAGTCAAAAGAGATCATTTTCTAACTTTAAGGTTTAATGACTGCCCTATTGGATTTCAGACTTGCATGGGGGCCTGTAGCCCCTTGGTTTTGGCCAATTTCTCCCACTTGGAATGGATGTATTTACCTAATTCCTGTACCTCCATTGTATCTAGGAAGGAAGTAACTTGCTTTTGATTTTACAGGCTCATAGGCAGAAGGAACTTGCCTTATCTCAGATGAAACTTTGGACTTAGACTTTTGAGTTAATGGTGGAATGAGTTAAGACTTTGGGGGACTGTTGGAAGGGCATGATTGTGTTTTGAATTGTGAAGACATGAGATTTGGGAGGACCCAGGGGTGGAATAATATGGTTTGGCTGTGCCCCCACCCAAATCTCATCTTGAACTGTAGCTCCTATAATCCCCATGTGTTGTGGGAGGGACCCAGTGGGAGGTAATTGAATCATGGAGGTGGGTTTTTCCCAGGCTGTTCTTGTGATAGTGAATAAGTCTCAAGTCTCATGAGATCTGATGGTTTTATAAAGGGCAGTTCCCCTGCACGTGCTCTCTTGCCTGCCGCCATGTAAGACGTGCCTTTGCTCCTCCTTTGCCTTCCTCCGTGATTGTGAGGCCACGTGGAACTGTGAGTTCACTAAACCTCATTTTCTTTATAAATTATTTACATGTATTGATTGTCATGCCAATAACGACAGAATAAACACTCTCTTCAATACTCATAGAAATTTTACCAAAATTGGCCACATGGCAGACTATAATTTCTAACAAATTTCAAAGGAATGAAATTATGTAGAATATATTATCTGACCTGGAAGAATTTAAGTATGAAACCATTTTTTTAAGAAGGATGTCATGCAGTAATTTTTTTTTCTGTACCCAGATGATTTCACTTAGCATAATGTCCTCCAGGTTCATTTATGTTGTCACAAATGAGAGAATTTATGTCTTTTTTATGGCTGAATGGTATAACACATTTTCCATATGTATTCATTCTCTGATGGACACTTAGTTGAGTCAATATGTTGACCATTGTGAATAATGTTACAATGAACATGAGAGTATAGATATCTCTTCAACATACTTTTTCTTTTTCTTTGAATATATATTCAGAAGTGAGGTTGCTGGAATATATGGTAGTTCCATTTTTTTTTTTTTTTAGTTTTTGAGGAACCTCCATACTGTCTTCTATGATGGCTGTACTAATTTACATTCACACCAGCAGTGTACAAGGATTTCCTTTGCTCCACATTCTTGCCAACAGTTTTTCCTTTGACTTTTTGATTACAGCAGTTCTAATAGGTGTGAGGTGATGTATTATTGTGATTTTAATTTGCATTTTTCTGATGATTAGTGTTCATGTGGAATTTTAAAATGTCAAATTTATAGAAGCAGAGAGTAAAATGATGGTTACCAGTGGCTGGGAGAGGTAGAGAGATGGATGGGAAAATGTTGGTCAAAAGGTACAAAGCTACAGTTAGACAGAAAGAATACTTTCTGCAGATCTATTGTACAGTATGATGACTATAGTTAATAATAATATATTGTATACATACAAATTGCTAAGAGAGTCTATTTTAAATGTCCTCACCACAAAAAAGTGTGAGGTTATATATATGTTAACTAGCTTGATTTAATTATTCTACAATATATACATATACAAATAATTATATTTTATATACCATAAATATGTATAACTTATTTTTCAATTAAAATACATTAAATAAAAATAAGATAAGGATATTCTCAACATAAGCATTTAATTTAAAAGAATTCATAGTTTAATAATGCAGAAATCAAAATGGAAAATATTTCAAAGTCAAGGATAATTAATGTACAATATGTCAAACATGTTGAATCCATCTAAAGCAGTGCCTAAATACATAGCCTTAGATGTATTTACTAGAAAGAGAGAAAAGCTTAAAATCTATGAACAAAATATCCATTTCAAGGAGCTAAGAAAATAACAGTAACTAAAATGAACCCAAAATGAAGTAAAATAAATTTTAAAAGCAGAAAATAATGAAATATAAAACAAACATACAACAGAGAAAAATTCACAAAGCCAAAAATTGGTTGTTAGAAAACACTAAGAAAATTGATTCACCTCTAGCAAAGCTGATGAAGAAACAAACATAACAAAGAATGCCAAAATTAACAAAAATCAGGATTAAAAAAGAAACCACTATAAAACTACATATGTGAAAAAATCCATAGATAATATTGTAAGCAACTTTGTGACAAATGTTAAAGTTTTGGTGAAATGGGAAAATATTTATAAAAACACAATTTGCCAAATCAGATATTCAATAGAAAATAAGAATAGTCCAACACCCATTGCAGAAATTAAAACTGGAAATTTAATTTTTAAATCCACAAAGAAATCTCACTAGTGAATTCGAAACATTTAAGAATTCTGCTTCTAGTGAATGTATAAATGGCACACATATCTCAACTGGTGTTATGAGGTCATTATATTATTGATATTAAAACCTAATGAGGACAAGATAAGTAAAGAAAATTACAAATAGTCCAATCTCTTATAAACATAGATGTGAAATTTATAAACGAAATAATGGTAAATAAAATGTAGTGATATATAAAAAGGATAATATATCACTACAAATTTATTTCTGCATTTAGTCCATAAAATCATTTTTAACATGAAAAAATGTAATTAATTAAAGCCACTATGTTAACAACATAATGTGAGAAAATCATATATCCTTATTAGTAGATGTAGGTAAATCACTGAATAAATTCACCTCTGCAAACTAGGAGGAAAAAAGGGAATGTCTCAAGCTGATTGTGTATATTTACCAAAACTATAAGAGTAACATCAACCACATGGTAAGATACTGAATGCTTCCCGACTAAAATCAGGTACAACATAGGAGGTCCATTATACAGTAATGTTTAGAAAGTCAAGCAAGGCATGATAGCACATTCTTTGTAATCCCAGCTACTCAGGAGGCTGAAGCACTTGAGCCCAGAAGTTTGGACAACATAGTGAGACTCCCATCTCAAAAACAAACAGACAGTAAAAAGAAAGTCATAGTCAGTACGTAAAACAAGAAAAAGAAAAATACACACATTTTCAAAAAGAAGAAAAGTAAGTTCCATTTTTCACAGAAGACATGATTATGTAAAAATAAAAACAGATTAATCAAAAGTAAACTACAAACTATTAGAATTAATAAGGCCATTAGATAGAAGGCCGATGTAAGGTGTAAGGTGAACCAAATAAAATTGCCTCTTTTTTTTTTTTTGTAGGTCAAAAAAATGTTGACTGTCATCAATTTCACATGGCTTAATCCAATAAAAAATAATTGTGTTTTTATATGTCATCAAAGCAATTAAAACATGAAATAGAAAAACTCCATTTGCAGCTTCTGCACAGCAAAAGAAACTACCATCAGAGTGAACAGGCAACCTACAGAATGGGAGAAAATGTTTGCAACCTACTCATCTGACAAAGGGCTAATATCCAGAATCTACAATGAACTCCAACAAATTTACAAGAAAAAAACAAACAACCCCATCAAAAAGTGGGTGAAGGACATGAACAGACACTTCTCAAAAGAAGACATTTATGCAGCCAGAAAACACATGAAAAAATGCTCATCATCACTGGCCATCAGAGAAATGCAAATCAAAACCACAATGAGATACCATCTCACACCAGTTAGAATGGCCATCATTAAAAAGTCAGGAAACAACAGGTGCTGGAGAGGACGTGGAGAAATAGGAACACTTTTACACTGTTGGTGGGACTGTAAACTAGTTCAACCATTGTGGAAGTCAGTGTGGCGATTCCTCAGGGATCTAGAACTAGAAATACCATTTGACCCAGGCATCCCATTACTGGGTATATACCCAAAGGACTATAAACTATGCTGCTATAAAGACACATGCACACGTATATTTATTGTGGCACTATTCACAATAGCAAAGACTTGGAACCAACCCAAATGTCCAACAACGATAGACTGGATTAAGAAAATGTGGCACGTATACACCATGGAATACTATGCATCCATAAAAAAGGATGAGTTCATGTCCTTTGTAGGGACATGGATGAAACTGGAAAACATCATTCTCAGTAAACTATTGCAAGGACAAAAAACCAAACACCGCATGTTCTCACTCATAGGGGGGAATTGAACAATGAGAACTCATGGACACAGGAAGGGGAACATCACACTCCGAGGACTGTTGTGGGGTGGGGGGAGTGGGGAGGGACAGCATTAGGAGATATACCTAATGCTAAATGACGAGTTAATGGGTGCAGCAAAACAACATGGCACATGGATACCTATGTAACAAACCTGCACATTGTGCACATGTACCCTAAAACCTAAAGTATAATAATAAAATTTAAAAAAAAAAAAAAGAAAAACTCCATTTGCAACAGCATCAAAAAATACCAAATTACCTAACAGTAAATCTAATGAAATTATGTACAAGACCTCTTCAGAGAAAATTACATTCACTGTTCAGAGAAATACTAAGTTTTAATAAATGGAAGAATAAGAAAGCCTATTATTATAAAATGCCAACTTTCTAAAAATTGTCCTACTTGCTATGGTAAAACCAATCAAAACCCCAACAAGTAATTTTTATAAAAATTTATAAGCTGATTCTAAAATCTATAAGAAAATGCAGGCTGGGCACTGTGGCTCATGCCTGTAATCCCAGCACTTTGGGAGGCCGAGGCAAGTGGATCACAAGGTCAGGAGATGGAGACCATCCCAGCCAACATGATGACACTCCGTCTCCAACAAAAATACAAAAATTAGATGGGCGTGGTGGTGCGTGCCTGTAATCCCAGCTATGTGGGAGGCTGAGGCAGGAGAATCTCTTGAACCAGGGAGTCAGGGGTTGCAGTGAGCCGAGATCGCGCCACTGCACTCCAGCCTGGCGACAGAACGAGACTCCGTCTCAAAAAAAAAAAAAAAAGAAAGAAAAAAGAAAAAGAAAATGCAAAAGAATAACCAATTCAAGCTTGAAGAATAAGAGCAAAATTATGGGCCTTGCATTACCAAAGGCTTCTTTTGAAACTACAAGTGGCTGTGTGCGGTGGCTCACGCCTGTAATCCCAGCACTTTGGGAGGCCGAGGTGGGTGGATCATGAGATCAGGAGTTCCAGACCAGCCTGGCCAATATGGTGAAACCCCATCTCTATTAAAAATACAAAAATCAGCCAAGCATGGTGGCGTATGCCTGTAATCCCAGCTACTCGGGAGGCTGAGACATGAGAATCACTTGAACCTGGGAGGCGGGGGTTGCAGTGAGCTGAGATTGCACCACTGCACTATGGCCTGGGCAATAGAGCAAGACTTCCTCTCAAAAAATAAAAAGAAAAGAAAAGAAACTACAAGTATAGCAAGTATAGCTTGAAATGTAAATGTTTTTCAATGTTGCATTGGCCCAAGGAAATACAAATAAACCAATGTAACAAATTAGAGGTTAGAAATAGGCCAACAGTATATGTGGTCCCTTTAAGCTGATACTAAAGAGCAGTGAAATATAATACTTGGTCAATTGGATATCTAAGTGGACAAAATGAAATTTGGCCTTCTAATCACACTATTATAAAAATCAGCTAGATTTATATGTGTATAGATACAAATGTAAAACTTATAATATAAAAGAATATCTTCATAATTTGAGTTAGGTTACTGTCTCCTGAACAGAACACAAAGAGCACTAACCATAAATGTATACATTAATAAACTGAGACACATTAAAATAAGAATTTTATTCATCAAAAAGACCAAAAAGACTGAAAATACAAACTGCATAGTGGTAGATAATGTTTTCAATACACATATTCTAATAGTGTTATATTTAGAATATATGAATAAATTTACAAATCAAAAAATAATCCAATAAAAATGGTTAAAATACATGAATAAGCTCTCCATGAAAAAATGATTATACACATGCCCTATATATATATATATATATATATATATATATATATTATTTGGAAAATATATTAGTCATCAGGGAAACGAAAATAAGAACCACAACAAAATACAACTAACTACACACACATCCATACGATTATGGCTAACATTACGAATACTAAAAAGACCTAGTGTTATAATAGAAAGGCTGTGAAGCAAATAGGGCTCTCATACCTAGCTTATGAGATTGTATATTTGGAAAATAGCCTATAACTCAGCAATTCCACTCCTAATATGTAAGTGCATACGTCCAACAAAAGACATGAAAAAGAATGTTCACAACAATACTACTTACAAAACCCCTTAACCAGAGTCAATCCAACTGTACATCAATATAAGAATTAGTAAATATGTTGTGGGAGACTCACACAAAGTAATACAGTTGACCCTTGAACATCTAGGGGATTGGGGCACCGACCTCTCAAGTAGTCAAATCCACATGCAACTTTTAACCCAAAACTTAACTACTAACACCCTACTAGTCACCAGAAGTCTTACCAATAGCATGAACAAGTATTTTGTACGTTACATGTACTATACACTGTATTCTTATAATAAAGTAAGCTAGAAAAAAGAAAATGTTATTAAGAAAATCATAAGAAAGAGAAAATACATGTGCTATTCATTTAGTGGAAGTGAATTATTATAAAGGTCTTCATCCTCATCCTCTTCACCCTGAGTAGACTGAAGACAAGGAAGGAAAGGAGGGGTTGGCCTTGCTGTCTTAGGGGTAGCAGAAGCAGAAGAAGAGTAAGAGGTGGAAGAGGAGGCAGGAGAAGCAGGCACACTTGGTGTAACTTTACAGAAATAAATGATCATTTCTGTCTGACATTTTTCCTTTTTCATTTACCTAAAAATGTTTCCATATGGTACCAATCCTTCTTCCACCATTTGCTTTAGTTTCAGTGCCTGTATCATAGAAAGGACCACGTCATGAAAGAAATCAGAAGCAGTCCTGAATAATCAGAACTCTTTTGCCAAACTGTCTAATGTCAATTTGTTTTCTAGCACTGCTTCTTCTATGTCTTCTTCCTCATCATCTAGCACTGATTTGGAAGCAATCATTTTCATCATTATCTTCTGTTAATTCCTCTGGCATGGTGTCTATTAGCTCTTGAATTTCTTCAAGATCTACATCTTGATGCACTTCATAACCTATCTTTTTGCCCATATTCACAACCTTTTCCATTATTCCCTTGATTAACTCTGTCATAAATCCTGTGAATTCATGCACATCTGGACACAGTTTTCTCCAGTATGAATTTATTGTTCCAGGCTTAATGGCTTTCATGGCTTTTTCTATAACAACAATGGTATTTTCAATGGTGTAATCCTTCCAGACTTTCAGGAGGTTCTGTCTTTCAGGGTTCTCTTCCATAGTGTTGACAATCCTTTTCATAGAATACCTTGTGTAAGTAGCCTTAAAGATCCTTATGACCCCCTAATCTAGAGGCTGAATTAGAGATTGAAGCCAAAAGTTAATAAAATTGAATGGGAAAAAAAAGACTTTAAAGGAACTTCAAAAAATCTAATTTGCCTTTTTATTCAATAACATCGGAGTTTTGTGATAACACTACCCTAAATCTCAGGTTTCCACAGATGTCAATTTTATTATTAAATACTCTAAGACTAGCCCAAAGTTGTACAATAAAAATAACTTCATCTTTAAACCAGGAATTCTATTGGGGGAACCCACCCCCAATATTTCAACATAAGTTCTATTTTCCCTTAGTGTCAGCCGGCTGAGAAAGAGAAAGAGTACAAAGAGAGGAATTTTACAGCTGGGCCTCCGGGGGTGACATCACATATCGGTAGGACCATGATGCCCACCTGAGCCACAAAACCAGCAGGTTTTTATTAAGGACTTCAAAAGGGGAGGGGGTGTACGAACAGGGAGTAGGTCACAAAGTTCACATGCTTCAAAGGGTAAAAAGGAGAACAAAGATCACATGCTTCTGAGGCCAATAAAGATCACAAGGCAAAGGGCAAAGCAAAGATCACAAGGCAAAGGGCGAAATCAAAAACTCCTGATAAGGGTCTATGTTCAGCTGTGCATGCATTGTCTTGATAAACATCTTAAACAACAGAAAACAGGGTTCGAGAGCAGAGAACTGGTCTGACCTCAAATTCACCAGCAGCCATTTATAGACCTCCCCCCAGGAATGCATTCCTTCACCAGGGTATTAATTATTAATATTCCTTGATGGGAAAATAATTTGGCGGTATCTTCCCTACTTGCACGTCCATTTATAGGCTCTCTAAAAGAAGAAAAATATGGCTCTATTCTGCCCAACCCCACAGGCAGTCAGACCCTATGATTGTCTTCCCTTGTTCCCTGAAAATCACTGTTACTCTGTTCTTTTTCAAGGTGCACTGACTTCATATTGTTCAAACACACATGTTTTATAATCAATTTGTACAGTTAACACAATTATAGTGGTCCTGAGGTGACGTACATCCTCAGCTTACGAAGATAACAGGATTAAGAGATTAAAGTAAGACAGGCGTAAGAAATTATAAGAGTATTATTTGGGAACTGATAAATGTCCATGAAATCTTCACAATTTATGTTCAGAGATTGCAGTAAAGACAGGCATAAGAAATTATAAAAGTATTAATTTTGGGAACTGATTATGTGTCCATATTAAAATGAAATCTTTACAATTTATGTTCCTCTGCTGCGGCTCTAGCCAGTGCCTCCATTTGGGGTCCCTGACTTCCTGCAACAGCATTCCAATTTAAAGTTTTTAAGGTTAGCTTTTAAAGATAGTTAGTTTTATCTTTCAAAAAAAGTTTTGCATTTGATCCAAAATGATGGCCTTACCTTACCTAAATTATTATTTTTTTCTCAAAAAAATTGAGGGAAAATGCAAGTCCTAGAGATAATGAGATTCAATTATCCAAGATGCAGAACAAAACAACAAAAAGACAATGTCAAGCACAGGAGGTAACAAGGAGCAAACAAGAAAGAGAATGGTGATTTAAAAAAAAAAAGATAAAAATTTGCTAGTAAAACTAGTATATGTCAAAAAATTCAAATAAATACTTTTTAAAAAGTGGCAAGGTCTAAAAAAATAAAATCCACAGTGAAAAGTGAGACAACTGACCATGCTGTCAGTTGTGATTCACTTGAAAAGAAGCTCAAATAGAAAAAGTTGAATTTATTTTTTTACTTAAAAATATGATCAATTATATAAAATATCTCAAGACACCCAGCTCAAGAGGCAAACAAACACTGAAGAAATATTCCATGCCATTTTTTGAAGTTCCCTACAGTTTTAAAACTCTAAGAGAAGGGTATTATCAGTCCAAAACTAGGTTTCTACATAGCAATGATTAATCTTTTCTTAAACTAATTGTTGGTCTGCAGATCAAATCATGAACCAATAAACCAGGCTGAAGATGACTAAAATCATTCATCAACTAGCAGCCTCCATCTCTGCATTCCTTTTTGAGACTTTGCACCTGACAGCAGACTTACAAATACTAACTCACCTGATACACTGGCCAAATAGACATACAAGGTTGATCAAGAGTGGCTTGAAACATGTGAAAATGGCTCACAGGAAACTAAAAGGGAATTCTGAAGCCTCCTTAGGTATTCTGTTACTTGCTCATTCATGCTTCTTGCAATATTTTTGATTTTCTCCGTCCTGCTCATCCATACTGACAGTTCAGCCTTTTAAAGCATGAGTACAATCAAGAAACCCACAAACTTCTACCCAGCTCCAAATATTTTTTTTCTGATCCTTGCCTATACAGGATAATTCTCAAGTTATTTATTCTCTATTTCCCTCCCATATTGGGGTGTTTAAAGGTCTCTATGCCAAACAGAACCATTACTATGGGAAGAGAGTGGTCTGATACTCTTTCAAAGAAATAATGGGAGGGGGAAAGTTATGTCAGACCCTTGCCCAACATATTTTGCTGACCTGAGGACCCTTAACCCACTCACACAATTCAATGATGGTTCAATGGGCCTAAATGAGAGATATCCAAGTGGGCGGACTCAGAACTTGCAGGAGCTTGGAAGATCAAGTTTTACCACACAAAATCCAGTGTAAAAGGAGCAACATAAAAGGAACAAGCCAAAAAATGAAGAGGATTTTGACTTTTGAGACAGGACCACCTTTGTTAATGGAGTCTCCAGGATTTTATGAAGAGGAAGTTTTCTCTATGAGTCTTTGAGAAAAAAGGTATTGTCCAACTTCCTGGGAGAATAAGACTTCTAAGAGCACAGGACAAGTGATGATTGTTTCTGATTAACAGCAATTATGTCAGGAAGAAGTCTACCTGATCTAGGTGTCAAATAACCACCTCCTCTCTTTCAATGCATAAAACTTTAGAGGGAGTTGAGGCTTCCAACATAGCCTGTCCTTGAGCTGACTTTTTAACCCTGACCTCAGATTCTCTCATATCCTTACTCAGTATCTATTCTCCTACAAATTGTGTACAAAATTACCAGTCTATACAGACCTTTGCTTGTTTCTGGTATACTATAATGCTGGTTTTCACTCAGGTTCTGAGGTCACTGGCTTCAGAAAAAAGAGTTACTATGAGGGAATTTTGGGGTGGAAGTAGCCCATAGACTATAAACTCAGAAGTTACAGACCCTAGCTAGACTGGATCTCACATTAGACGGGTAGGATGAAAGGACCGGGAGAAAGGGATGGAATTTGTTAATAAGCCTATATATTTCAGGTGAAGCAAGGAAGTCTATAGACTTAAAAAGTCAATGAACCTATGAGTGGTCATGGCCTGAGGATGTGAGGCCTTTCCTCAAGGCAGATTTTCTTTCTCATTCCTTCCCAGCCACAGTGGAGGTTAGAAAGGTATCTACTAACACAAAACGTTTTCTCTGCTCCATCTGCCTCAATGGTGTTGTGATAATTAAAAATGCCATGTGCCAGTAACCCTATTCCCAATAGAAAACTCATATTTGCCAAGCAAGAGCTCAGAGACTATATATCCTTTCAATTCCCTCTCGCTTCTGCTCACTTCTCAGTCTTCTGTGATGCCTCATTACTGTCCTTCCACTTAAAGAATGTGCCTCCAATGCCAGCTAAGAAGTCAGAACAAATATATGTTGACTTTTACATCTACAGCCCAATGTTGTTCTCTCTGTGATTAAATCAATCATTATGTATTTTTCTGAGATTCTGCAATGTGTTTAATCAATGTCTAAGAACTTTAGAATTATCGTGCATCTGTTCCAAGTTAGACTGTGTGCAACTTGAAGAAGGAGCCAAGACCTACACACAAATAAAATAACTAACAGAAGACTTCATACAGAATCTTCGAGGTACACAGTACAAGTTCAATAGGACTTTAGAAGAAGTCTGTCAAAAAGGATTATAGTTCTCAAGGAAACATTTGTGAAGAAAATATAATTTTTGAGTTATTTTTAACAAGCTTTTATTTTGATCACAAAAGTAATACATACAACTTAAAGATTCAAGAAACACATAAATACAAGAAAAGGTAAACTTTGTCCCCAGGATCACATGCTTCAGAAATAACTACTGTTAAAAATATGGTTTCTACTCTTCTGCCTTTTTCCCTTACAATGTATACATACCATATTTTACTTCTACTACAATTCTCTTTTTATTCATGGTAGGACTTTATCATGTTTCCTCACCAGGACACATAGCTGCATCCCATTTTTAAATCTTTCTATAAGATATACCATAGTATAGATATATGTAGGAGGAAAATATTGGGTTCAAACAGATCGGGGGAAGGTGACAGAATTTTTGGGGAAAGAGACAGAGAGAAAAGGACTGATCTTAGCATATTCCTAGGATAGTCAGAAAATGGCCATCAAACTAGAGTGAATAGTCGATGTGAGGGTGGGCAAGGAGCTAGATAATAGAAGGTCTTGAAATCAAGCAAAGAATTTTAGATTTGGCGGAAAATAAAGATTCAGTGAGGCCTTTTAACTCTGGGAAACTACCCTACTTTAATGCACCATGTTTGCGTGGTAAACTCACAGGTGAGCTGTTACCAGCATTAGGAAACTGAACTTTGTTCACATATCAAAATATAAAATACATGTTTAAAGAGTAAATGATTTTAGGGACCATTGCATTTACATTGTGGTAGTGCAGTAGAAGGAACTGAACCTAGCAGGTATAATTTGTTAAAACCCATAGCTAGGTATCAGATGGTGCATCCTTCTGTGGGCCCAAGAAAGTAGATTTAAAGTGTGTGACTGGCACTGGTAAAACTGCTGGTCATAGCCCTTGTCTTGAGTTCCCTCCCTAAATCTGCATATGGCAGATCTCGCCTTTTCTTTTTTCTTTCAACAAATAACTGAGGTGATTCCCTGGCATGTTCCATTTAAAGCCAACTGACTCTGATTGGCTGGGTTGGTGACTGTGCTTTGGAAGATGAGAAATGGAAGCAAAAGTCTCCCAGTTCCTGCTGTGACTCAGTCCATATACACTGAGCATCGTCCTCAGCTCAACAAAAATAAGAATGGCCTGGAGGTATAAAAACTCACACTTTCTTTGGTATATATCTGTATAATTGGAATTTTTAAATTGCTAATTATTCTCATACTATATATGCAGTTTAAAGCACTCTTTAAAAATAAAAGATAAATTTAAAAAACCAAAGTATTCATTCTCTGGCCTCTCGGTAGACTTTTTCTCTGAGTGTAAATCCTGTCTCTTTCCCCCATAATGGCAACCTCTGCTATATGAACTCTAGTTTAATGATTTGGACTGACTTGCTGAGAGGTGAATGATGAACATTTTTTTTCTGTTTCTCATTATAAGTGCTAGAGTCAGAGGCCATGGGTTTACTGTAATGAAGTTATTAATTTAACTGGATCAGAAAATGAGAACAATAAAAATTAGCAAATACATTTTCTTTCTATTACCAAATCTTTTGTGAGGCCTCTTTGACTAGTTTCTGACCCATGTTCCCGCCTGGCTCTATTGATATGCCCACTCTTGAGTGATGTCTACTCAAGGTCACTGTAACTGCTTTGAAATTCAGTCTGGGGAACTACATGACTCCAACAGAGGAGCTGGGCCTAGTATCCGGTTCAAACACTTGTAAATGCTAGGCAACTGTAAATGATGTGGCAGATTTGTTCAAATTTATACAACCAATATTTGCTATGAACACTGGAAATACAACAGTGAACAAATAGAAAATCCTCTTTCCTCCTTGAAGTTTGTATTCTAATTGAAGATGAAAATTTTAATTTCAAAGGGGTTTCCTTCTTTAAACTGAGATTTTTTGTTCTTAGATCTTACTCAGTGAGGAACCTAGGATATATATCTCCATTAAACATCAGATATTTCTCCAAAGGATAGACTCCAAAGGCTTCTGGGTAGATGAAAAGAACACCTTTCCCCTTGAAGTCTTCCTAGGTAAGAGACTTAGATAAGATTTTTACTGCAGTTCCAAAAGCATCCAACCTTGAGGTGCCCATGATAAAAGGATTCACTGATTAGAGCAGCCACTGCCAAAGCAACAACAGCACCCTTGAGATTGCTCTTGGTACCATAACCAATGCAGCTTGACTTTTTCTGCTTGTCTTAAATCTTACGTACATGATACAAATATTGATAATTATCTGCCCTTAGGTATAGAATAACCCTTCTTCATCACTCTTTTCTATAGTGGCCAAAACCACTTTCCTAATACTGAATTTATAGTAATCTTAGCTAGCTGAGAGGGCAGAGAGGGCTTGAGAAGACTATCAGCCCTGACACCTTTTGCACTCTTTGTATCTCCAGAGTAGCGGTATATAAACCTGTCAGTGTTGCTCCTCAGGATTGATATGTTTTTAAAGCATGTGTTGATAAATGGTTCTCCTGACCTAGGATGCCACGGTGAGGGCTTTCTTTATTACAGACCTAAGAAAAGTAAAGAAATAGTGTTAGAGCCAGGCATGGTGGCAAGTGCCTGTAGTCCCAGCTACTCAGGAGACTGAGGCAGGAGGATTGCTTGAGTCCAGGAGTTTGAGGCTACAGTGAGAAATGATCACTCCACTGCACTCCAGCCTGGGTGATAAAGTGAGACTTGTCTCTAAATAAATAAGTAAACAAATGAATAAATAAATGTTTAAAAAAGAAATAGTGTTGGGTCTCAGAAAATTATCCAAATGGAATGGAAATAATACCAAAACATAAAGCTCTTTGGTGATCAGGACTTACTATTAGCCATTGAAACACACACACACACACACACACACACACACACACACACACTCTCACACACATCACATCTCACTGGTCTTTTTCTCCTAAGGCTGTTAAATAAAAAATATGAAGCAATATTTTTTGTTGGCATTCTCCTAAGACCCATATGAAAGTTTAAGCACCTGCATACCATTGGCTAAACTACATTATCTTGATTAAGAAAACAAATTGAATACATTAGGACATTCCTTTGGCAAAATCACATAAGCTAATACAAAATTATTTTTGATCAGTTATGTGCATTATAAGAAAAGCATCCTTACCATCTGAAACTTGAACATTAATAAGCTTCTACCTCCTATTTTTTCTAAAGGGACAAAAAAACAAATTAAATTTAGAGATAAATTATCTGAGATTACTAAGAGAATTTACAAAGACAATTAGATTCAAAATTAATATTCAAAACCCAATGCAAGTCTCAATTCCAGTATGAAGAAAAGAGGGCCTAACAAACTGATCATCTTGCAAATAATAGCTATAAACTCAGGGCAAAATACAAAAACCAACTACATGAAGCCTCTAGAGATTAAAAAAGAAGCAGTTTGGAAAGAAACAAAAATTGGAGCAAGTGATTAGCATAAATTGGTTCCAATTTTTCATGCGGTTTTTCCTTTAGGGTAGCTAAAACCCCAATGGAAAGCCCACCATGTTCCTAACCAGAGTAACCAGGAAAAGAAACCTAGGGAACCCAGGGCCACCAGAGAGTGAGGGACATACCGTAGAAGAGAGAAATTCATAGAAATATAACCCAAAATTTTATGTTTAAACTGTTAAGATGCCTGACTGAACTCTCAAACACTTGTTCATGCACATAACCTGAAAGCCTCTTAACAACTCAGGTTTAAAGAATTGAATCGAGATCTGAGCTACTACCCACCAAAGGCATGATTATTTGCATTTTGAATCTAGCCAAGTTAATTATATGCTGTATGATTTGTTAAGGCTACCATAACAAAGCTTCACAGACTGGGTGGCTTAAATAATAGAAATTTACTTTCTCACAATTCTGGAAGCCAGAAGTCTGAGGTCAAGATGTTAAAAGGATGAGTATCTTCTGAGGCCTCTCTCCTTGGTTTGTAAATAGCCATCTTCTCCCTGTATCTTCACCTGGTCTTTCCTGTTTATGTCTGTGTCTAAATGTTCTATTCTTATAAAGGCATAAATTATAATGGATAATGGCGCACCATGAAGATCTCATTTTAACTGAATTCCCTCTTTAAGGACTCCATCTCCAAATAGAATCACACTGTGATATGGGGACAGTTGGGACTTCAACATATAAATTGGGAGTGGAGGAGCAGTTCAGTCTATAATGTCTGCTAAAACATTTAAGTTTTCACAGCAATGTAACAAAATCCAGAATCTCCACAACAACATTCACAATGTCAATTGTACACAACAAAATCACTTGAAGACCGAATAAAATGTAACATAATCTCAAGAGATAATCAATCAGCAGATGCCGGTCTCAAAGTAACCCAGGTGTTAAAAATTATCAGATAAAGGCTTTAAAACAGCTATTATAACTGTGCTGAGTGAGAACAACAAAATATTCTTATAATAAATAATAAAGGATATCTCCGCAGAGAAATATATATCAAACCAAATGAATATAAAACAATTGCATTTATTTCTATCAACAACTAGAACATGAAAATTTTAAAGAGTGAGTCTCAAAATATATATATAGTAGGAGTAGTTTCACAAAATATGTATAAAAACTTAAGGTGAAAGACTCATAAAACTTTGGAGAGATATAGTCAAAGACCAAGAAAAATGAAATACATGTTCATGAATTTGAAGTTTCACTATTGTAAAACTGACAACTGTTCCAGAATTTTTTTCCCTTTATTTTTAGTTAAGTAATCATTGTAAACTAAAGATAACAACGATAAGATATAGAGTAATATTGCCATATATGTAAATAATATGTAAAGATCAAATCAGGGTAATTAGCATATCCATCACCTCAAAAATTTATCATTTCTTTGTGTTGAGAAAATTCAAAATCCTCTCTTCTTCTCTTTTGAAAATAAGCAATAAATTACTGTTAATCATATTCATTCTACAGTGCTGCAGAACACAGGAACTCATTTCACCTATTTAGCTGTAATTTCGTATCCCATACCAACCATCCCTCCCAACTAACCTTCGCAGCTTCTAATAGCCACTTTTCTACTCTCTGGTTCCATTACCTCCAATTTTTTTTTTAACTTCCACATATGAGTGAGAACATGTGGAATTTATCTTTCTATGCTGGGCTTATTTTGCTTAACATAAATATCCTCTAGTCTTATTCAGGTTGCCACGAACGGCAGGATTTCAACTTTTTATGACTGAATAGTATTCCATTATGTATATATACCATATTTTCTTTATTCATTTGTCTGTGGATGAACACTTAGGTTGATTCAATATCTTAGCTATTGTGAATAGTGCTACAATAAACATGAGGGAACAAGTATCCCTTTGATATTCTGATTTCTATTCTTTTGGGTAAATATCCAGTAGTGAAATTGTTGGATCATATGGTAGTTCAATTTTTAGCTTTGAGAACTCTCCATAGTGATTTCCACAATAGCTGTACTAATTTACATTCCCACCAACAGTGTATAAGAGTGGTGGGTGCCTGTAGTCCCAGCTACTCAAGAGGCCGAGGCAGGAAAATCAGTTGAACCCAGGAGGTGGAGTTTGCAGTGAGCGCCACTGCACTCCAGCCCGGGCGACAGAGTGAGACTCTGTCTCAAAAACAAAAAACAACGACAACAAAAAGAGTTTCCTTTTTCTGCACCCTCGCCAGCATTTATTTTTTGTCTCATAATAATAGTCATTCTAACTAGGGTAAGATGATATTTCACTGTGGTTTTGATTTACATTTCACTGATGATTAGTAACATTGAGCATTTTTTCATATATTTTTGCCCGCTTGTATATTTTCTTTTGAGAAATGCTATTCAGATTCTTTGCCCAATTTTTAATTGGATTGTTTGTGTTTTGCTGCTCAGTTATTTAAATTCTCTGTATATACCCTGGATATTACTCCCTTTTCAAATAAATAGCTTGGAAATATTTTCTCCTGTTCTCCAGGTTTGTCTCTTCACTCTCTTGATCGTGTACTCTGCAGTGCAGAAGCTTTTTAGTTTAATACAGTCCCATTTGTCTATTTTTGTTTGTATTGCCATTGCTTTTGAAATCTTAGCCATGAAATCTTTGCCTAGACCAATGTCCTAAATCAATTCTCCTATGTTTTCTTCTAATAATTTTATAGTCTTAGGTCTTACATTTAAGTCTTTAATCCAACTTGAGTTTATTTTTGCATATGGTAAGAGAGATAGGAGTCTAGTTTTCTTCTTCTGCATATTGATTTCTACGATCAGAACACTACTGATTTCTGTATGCTGATATTTTATTGTCCAACTTTACCAAATTTCGTTATCAGTTCTAAGAGTTTTTTGGTGGAGTCTTTAGGATTTTCTAGATTAAATTTATGTCATCTGAAAAAAAGGGACAATTTAACTTCCTCTTTACTCATTTGGATGTCTTTTCTTTCTTCTGCCTGATTGCTCTGGCTAGGACTTCCAGTACTGCGTTGAATAGGAGTGATGAAAACAGGCATTCTTAATTCCAGTTCGGAGAAGAAAGGCTTTCAGCTTTTCCTCATTCGATATGACATTAGCTGTGGGTTTGTAATATACGAACTTTATTATTTTGAGATATGTGCCTTCTATGAGGTTTGTAATATATGAGCTTTATTGTGTTGAGATATGTGCCTTCTATGGAGTTTGTAATATATGAGCTTTATTATGTTGAGATATGTGCCTTCTATGCCTAATTTCCGATAGTTTTTATAAAGGGATGAGGAATTTCAACAAATGCTTTTTCTGCAACTATTGAGATAATGATACGGTTTGTGTACTTCGTTCTGTTGATGTGTTGTATCACATTTATTGACTTGTACATGTTAAATTATCCTTGCTCCCCTGGGATAAATCCCACTTGATTATGATGTGTTATCTTTTTGACATGTTGTTGGATTTGGTTTACTAGAATTTTTGTTGAGACTGTTTGGTTCTACATTAATCACGGACTTAGCCCGTAGTTTGTTGTTATTGTTGTATCCTTGTCTAATTTGGTATCAGGGATATTCTGGCCTCATAGAATGACTTAGGAAGAATTCCTTCCTCTTAAATTCTTTGAAATCGTTTGACAAAAATTGGTATTAGTTCTTCATTAAAAGTTTCAGCAATAAAGTCATCCAGTCCTGGGCTTTGTTTTACTTGGGTCTCTTTATTACTGATTCAATCATGTTACTCACTATTAATCTGTTCAAGTTTTCTATTTCTTCTTGGTTCAATCTTAGGAGGGACTATGTGTCCAGGAATTTATTCATTTCAACTAGTTTTCCAATTTGTTATTCTATAGTTGTTCACAATAGTTTCTGATGATTCTTTGTATCTCTATGGTTTCAATTTTAATGTCTCTTTAATTCCTGGTTTTATTTATTGGAGTCTTCCCTTTTTTCCCCTTGGTTAGTCTAGCTAGCAGATTATTAATTTTGTTACCTTTTTTAAAAGATTAACTTTTCATTTCATAGATCCCTTGCACTTTTTAATCTCTGTTTCATTTAGTTTTTCTGTGATCTTTATTATTTCTTTTCTTCTACTACTTTGGGCTGGTTTGATCTTGCTTTTCTAGGCCTTTGAGGTGCATCATTAGGTTGTTGATTTGAAATCTTTCTACTCGGGGGATTACGGGGCAAGATTACTGAATAGGAACAGCTCTGGTCTTCACCCCTCAGTGAGACCAATGCAGAAGGCGGGTGATTTCTGGATTTCTAACTGAGGTACCTGGTTCAACTCATTGGAACTGATTCAACAGTGGGTGCAGCCCACGGAGGATGAGTAGAAGCAAGGTGTGCATCACCTCACCCAGGAAATGCAAAGGATCGGGTAACTCCCTTCCCTAGCCAAGGGAAGCCATGAGGGACTGTGCTGTGAGGGACAGTGCTAACCATCCCACATACTACTCTTTTCCCACAGTCTTCACAACGCGGAGACCGGGAGATTGCCTCGGGTGCCTACAGACCAAGGCCCTGGGTTTCAAACACAAAAACTGGGCAGCTGTCTAGGCAGACACAGAGCTAGCAGCAGGAGTTTTGTTTTTTTTTTTTTGTACCCTGGTGGCACCTGGAATGCCAGCAAGACAGAACCATATACTCTGCTGGAAAGGGGGCTGAACCAGAGAGCCAAGTGCTCTTCCTCTGTGGCTCCCACCCCCACAGAGCCCAACAAGCTAAGATCCACTGGCTTGAAATTCTCACTGCCAGCACAACAGTCTGAGGTCGACCTGGGATGCTCAAGCTTGCTGTGGGGAGGGGTGTCTGCCATTACTAAGGCTTGAGTAGGTGGTTTTTCCCTCACAGTATAAACAAAGCTGCTGGGAAGTTCAGACTGGGTGGAGCCCACCACAGCTCGGCAAAGCCACTGTAGCCAGACTGCCTCTCTAGATTCTTCCTCTCTGGGCAGCGCATCTCTGAAAGAAAGGCAGCAGCTCCAGTCAGGGGCTCATAGATAAAACTCCCATCTCCCTGGGACACAGCACCTGGGGGAAGGGGTGGCTGTGGGCACAGCTTCAGCAGACTTAATGTTCCTGACTGCCGGCTCTGAAGAGAGCAGCAGATCTCCAAGCACAGCACTTGAGCTCTGCTAAGAGACAGACTGCCTCCTCAAATGGGTCCCCAAACCCCATGCCTCCTGATGGGAGACACCTCCTGGCAGGGGTCAACAGACAACTCATACAGGAGAGCTCTGGCAGGCATCTGGCAGGTGTCCCTCTGGGACAAAGTTTCCAGAGGAAGGAGCAGGCAGCAATCTTTGCTGTTCTGCAGCCTCCACTGGTGATACTCAGGCAAACAGGGTCTGGAGTGGACCTCCACCAAATTCCAGCAGAACTGCAAAAGAGGGGCCTGACTGTTAGAAGAAAAACTAACAAACAGAAAGCAATAGCATCAACATCAACAACATCAAAGACCAAAGGTAGATAAATCCAAGAAGATGAGGAGAAAACAGCACAAAAAGGCTGAAAATTCCAAAAACCAGAATGCCTCGTATCCTCCAAAGGATCACAACTCCTTACTAGCAAGGGAACAAAACTGGACGGAGAATGAGTTTGACGAATTGACAGAAGTAGGCTTCAGAAGGTGGGTAATAACAAACTACTCCGAGCTAACGGAGCATGGTCTAACCCAATTTAAGGAAGCTAAGAACGTTGATGAAAGGTTATAAGAACTGCTAACTAGAATGACCAGTTTAGAGAAGACCATAAATGACCTGATGGAGCTGAAAAACACAGCACGAGAACTTTGTGAAGCATACACAAGTATCAATAGCTGAATCTATCAAGTGGAAGAAAGGATATCAGAGATTGAAGATCACCTTAACGAAATAAAGCGTGAAGACAAGATTAGAGAAAAAAGAATGAAAAGGAATGAACAAAGCCTCCAAAAAATATGGGACTATGTGAAAAGACCAAACCTACATTTGATTGGTGTACCTGAAAGTGACGGGGAGAATGGAACCAAGGTGGAAAATACCCTTCAGGATATTATCCAGAAGAACTTCCCCAGCCTAGTGAGACAGGCCAACATTCAAATTCAGGAAATATAGAGAACACCACGAAGATACTCCTCGAAAAGAGCAACCCCAAGACACATAATCATCAGATTCACTGATGTGGGGTTGACATGAAGGAAAAATGTTAAGGGCATCCAGAGAGAAAGGTTGGTTTACCCACAAAGGGAAGCCCATCAAACTAACAGCAGATCTCTCTGCAGAAACCCTACAAGCCAGAAGAGAGTGGAGGCCAATATTCAACATTCTTAAAAGAATTTTCAACCCAGAATTTCATATCCAACCAAACTAAGCTTTGTAAATGAAGGAGAAATAAAATATTTTACAGATAAGCAAATGCTGACAGATTTTGTCACCACCAGGCCTACCTTACAAGAGCTCCTGAAAGAAGCACTAAATATTGAAAGGAAAAACCGGCACCAGCCACTGCAAAAAGATATCAAAATGTAAAGACCATTGACACTATGAAGAGACTGCATAAACTAATGACAAAATAACCAGCTAGCATCATAATGACAGGATCAAATTCACATATAATATTAACCTTAAATGTAAATGGGTTAAATGATCCAATTAAAAGACATAGACTGGCAAACTGGATAAAGAGTCAAGACCCATCAGTGTGCTGTATTCAGGTGACCCATCTCACGTGCAAAGATACACATACACTCAAAATAAAGGGATGGAGGAATATTTGCCTAGCAAATGGAAAGCAAAAAAAAAGCACAGGTTGCAATCCTAGTCTCTGATAAAAACAGACTTTAAACCAACAAAGATCAAAAAATACAAAGAAGGGCATTACATAATGGTAAAGGGATCAATGCAACAAGAAGAGCTAAGTATCCTAAATATATATGCACCCAATAAAGGAGCGCCCAGATTCATAAAGCAAGTTCTTAGAGATGTAAGACTCCCACATAATAGTGGGAGACTTTGACATTCCACTGTCAGTATTAGATAGATCAATGAGACAGAAAATTAACAAGGATATATAGGACCTGAACTCAGCTCTGGACCAAGCTGGGAAAACTGGCTAGCTATATGCAGAAAACTGAAACTGGACCCCTTCCATACACCTTATACAAAAATTAATTCGAGATGGATTAAACACTTAGATATAAGATCTAAAACCATGAAAACTCTAGAAGAAAACCTAGGCAATACTATTCAGGACATAGGCACGGGCAAAGACTTCATGACTAAAACACCAAAAGCAATTGCAACAAAAGACAAAATAGACAAATGGGATCTAACTAAACTAAAGAGCTTCTGCACAGCCAAAGAAACTATCATCAGAGTGAACAGGCAATCTACAGAATGGGAAAAAATTGTTGCAATCTATCCATCTGACAAAGGTCTAATATCCAGAATCTACAAGGAACTTGAGCAAATTACAAGAAAAAAACAACCCCATCAGAAAGTGGGTGAAGGATACGAAAAAAACACTTTTCAAAAGAATACATTTATGCGGCCAACAAACATATGAAAAACGTCTCATCATCACTGGTCGTTGGAGAAATGCAAATAAAAACCACAATGAGATATCATCTCATGCTAGTTAGAATGGCGATCATTAAAAAGTCAGGAAACAACAGATGCTGGAGAGGATGTGGAGAAATAGGAATGCTTTCACACTATTGGTGAGAGTGTAAATTAGTTCAACCATTGTGGAAGACAGTGTGGCAATTTCTCAAGGATCTAGAACTAGAAATACCGTTTGACCCAGCAATCCCATTACTGGGTATATATCCAAAGGATTAGAAATCAGTCTACTATAAAGACACATGCACACATATGTTTATTGCGGCACTATTCACAATAGCAAAGACTTGTAACCAACCCAAATATCCATCGATGATAGACTGAATAAAGAAAATGTGGCACATACAAACCATGGAATACTATGCAGCCATAAAAAAGAATGAGTTTACGTCATTTGCAGGGATGTGGATGAAGCTGGAAACCATCATTCTCAGCAAACTAACACAGAAACAGAAAACCAAACACTGCATGTTCTCACTCATAAGTGGGAGTTGAACAATGAGAACACATGGACACAGGGAGGGGAACATCACACACTGAGGCCTACTGGGGAGTGGGGGGAAAGGGAAGGGATAGCATTAGGAGAAATACCTAATGTAGATGACGGGTTGATGAGTGCAGCAAACCACCATGGCACACGTATGCTTATGAAATAAACCTGCATGTTCTGCACATGTATCCCAGAACTTAAATATTAAAAAAGAAATATTTCTACTCTTTGATGTAGGAATTTTTTACTATAAACTTCTCTCTTAGCACTGCTTTTGCTTTATCCCATAGGTTTTGAAATGTTGTGTTTTGATTTTCATTTGTTTCAAAAAATTATTCGTTTTCTTTTTAGTTTATTCATTGACTCAGTGGTTGTTCAGGAACATGTTTAATTTCTACAAGTTTGTATAGTTTCCAAATTTTCTCTTGTTATTGATTTCTAGTTTTATTTCATTGTGATCTGAGAAGATACTTGATTTTGATTTTTTTTAATAAGTTGAGATTTGTTTTTTGGTCTAACATGTTCTATGTGCTGATGAGAAAAATGTGTATTCCAGAGCTGTTGAATGGAATTTTCTATAAATATCTGTTAAATCCATTTGGCTCATACTAAAGGTTAATTTCAATGTTTATTTACTGGTTTTCTTTTTAAATGATTTGTACAGTGCTGAAAGTGTGGTGTTGAAGTCTCTAATTATTATATTAGGGCCCTATCTTTCTCTTTAGCTGCAATAATATTTGCTTTATATACCTTGTTACTCCAAAGTTTTGTGAATATATATTTACAATTGTTATATCCCCTTGCTGATTTGATCCATTTGTCATTATAATGACCTTCTTTTTCTTTTTTCATATATTTTGACTTAAAGTCTATTTTGTCTGATATAAGTATAGGTACTTCTGCTAGCTTTTGGTTTCTATTGCTGCAGATTTTTTGTTTTCATCCTTTCCATTTCAGTCTATGGTTGTCTTTATAGATGAAGGGAGTTTTTTGTAGGTAGCAATATTTGCTTTTTTTAAAAAATCCATTCAGCCAGTCTATAAATTTTAATTAGAGAATTTAAAGTGTTTACATTCCAGGTTGTTATAAAAGGTGAAGACTTACTCTTACTATTTTGTTGTTTTCTGATTATTTTGTTTATCCTTTGTCTTTTTCATTCTGTTTTATTGTTTACCTTTATGAATTGCTTGTTTTCCTGTAATGATAATGTTTGATTACTTTCTCTTTCTCACTTTTATATCTGCTCTACCAGTGAGTTTTGTATATTTTCATGATGGTAAACATTATCCTTTTGCTTCCAAAAGTAGAACTCCCTTAAGCATTTCTTGTATAGCCAGACTAGCGGTGAAAATTTTTCTCTGTTTTTTCTTGTCTTGGCAAGACTTTATTTCCTCTTCATTTCTAAAGGATAGGCATGCTGGATATAGTATTCTTGCTTGACAGTTTTTTGTTTGTTTTTTTCTTTCAGCACTTAGACAATATCATTCTACTCTTTTCTGGCCTGTAAGACTTCTACTGAGAAATCTGCTATTAGTCTGATGGAGATTCCCTTATATATGACTTGATATTTTTCTTTTTTTGTTTTTAGAAGTCTCTCTTTTTCTTTGCCTTTTGTGAGTTTGACTATAACATGCCTTAAGGAAGGCCTTTTTGGATTGAATTAATTTAAACATCTTTGAGCTTTCTGTATCTAGATGTCTATATCTCTCACACATATTGGGAAATTTTCAGCTACTGTATAATTAAATGGTTTTTCTATGCCCTTTCCTATCTCTTCTTCTTCTGAAACTCCAAAAATTTAAATATTTGTTCGATTCATGGTATCCTGTATGTCCCGTACATTTTCTTTATTATTTTTTATTCTTTTTTTTTCTTTTTTTGTCTGACTGGGTTATTTCAGAAAATCTGTCTTCAGGTTCGGAAATTCTTTCTTCTGTTTGATCTAGTCCATTGTTGAAGCTCTTGATTGTATTTTTCATTTCATTCATTGAAATCTTCAGTCTTAGATTTCTGTTTGGTTCTTTTTTATAATATCTATCTCTGTTGAAATTTTCATCTAGGAGGTTGTCCTGATTTCTTCATATTATCTGTCTGTGTTCTCTTATATCTTGCTGAATTTCCTTAAGACCATTATTTTGAATTCCCCTTCAGCCATTCCATAGAATTATTTTTCCTTTGGTATCTGTTACTGAAGAATTATTGTGTTCTTTTGGAAGTGTCACGTTTACTTTCTTTCTTGTGTTTCTTTTATCCTTATGTTGCTATCTGCCCATCTGGTGTAATAGTCATTTCTTCCAATTATATGGATTGAATTTTTTGGGGGAAGTGCTTTTTTCTTTAGGTTTATCTATAGTGTTGGTTGAATAGGGTGCTTTGGCTTTGATTCTAGATGAAGGCTGCAGTGAGGCTTTGCTATATGGGAGCATCAGGCAGACTGATCTTTGGGTATCCAGGTGGCACATGCAGACACCAGTGGTGTCAGCAGGAGGTCAGATATTCCAGTTCTCAGGCCTCCAGGTGGTGTACACAGGCACCAGCAGTGGTGGCAGTAGAGCCTATGCAGGCTGGCCCTTAGGCTCCCAGATAGCATGCACAGGCACCAGTGTTGGTGGTGACAGGCTGGGCAGAATGGTTCCCAGGGCCTCAGACAGCATGCAATGGCACCAGTAATGGGACACGGGGTAGACCAATCCTCAGGCCTCTGGACAGTTCCCATGGCCACTAGCTGCAGTGAAGTCGTGGGTTGTGGCAGGTGGGGTGAACCAATTCTCTGGCTCCTGGATGGTGTGCATGAATGTTGGCAGCAGTGGACACAGAAGACTGGTCTTTAGGTTTTCTGATGACATGCACATGCTAGCCAGTTCTCAGGCCCCCTGAAGGTACACACAGATGTGTGGAGTTCCCACTGCTGAAAGGGGCAGGATTGTTGTGAATGTTTGCAGTGCCAGGAAGATGGCTCTCAAGCTTTGGGGAGTACATGCTTTCACTTCCTTTGTCCTTGGGGTAGCCTCTCTCATGTTCTGGATTGCCTGTTCTCTGCGGTGTGTGGGCTGGAGTGCTGGAGACATGGCTGCACCACTGGGTCCAGTTGGTGTTGTAATGCCGCAGTCCTTGGGGTAGATGTGGGGAGATGCTAGTGCAGCTCCAGGGAAATGGAGATGCAGGGGCTATTGATCTTCAGTGCAAGATGTAGTCTGGTGGGGGCTGGGCTCTCAATATGGCATTGTAGGATGCAGCAGCTTAGCTCTTGTGGGTGAGTGGGATGCAGTGTGAATTTCCTCTAGAACAATGTAGTTGCATGGACTCCAGATAGCTCCTTATACTAGGCTCAGGTCCTGTAAGGGCTGAGTGGATTGCAGGCATCCATGGTGGGAATGTGGATTATTGAGGATTTCTTGCTTACCTTTTCCCTGCCATTGGGATATCCTCCCGGCTCTGAGCCAATCTGGGATGAGCTGGTTGCTTCATTTTCCTTTCCTTCTGTGCCTCAGATAATTCCTGTTACTTCTCTGTTGAAATTCAGTGATCTCTCTTAGATACTCTATTCAACGTATCCCAATTTTTCATTTATAGATTCGATACAGTCACAAACAGAATCTTGGCAGGTTAAATTATAAAACTTGATAAGCAAATTCTATAATTCATGTGGAAATAAAATAAACACAAAATAGCTTAGACATACCTGAAAAGGAACAAGATGGGTTGGCTATATCTACCAGATTTTAATCATAGTATAATGTTATAGTAATTAAGACAATGATGCAGACACTGTTATTGGGAATCTAAACTAGTATAGCCATTATGGAAAACAGTACGGAAGTTCCTCGAAAAATTGAAAATATAAACACCATGTAATCCAGAAATTCCACTTCCGGGAATATATACAAAGGAAATAAAATAATTATGTTAAAGAGATATCAGTATCCCCATGTTCATTGCAACATTATTTACAACAGCCAAGATATGGAATCAACCTAAAAGTTTATGAATTCAGCCTTAAAAAAAAAAAACAAGGAAATTCTGTCATTTGTGTCAACAAAAAGAACCTGAATGACATTGTATTATTGAAATAAGCCCAGCAGATAAAGGAGAATATCACATTTTCTTACTTATTTGTGGAATCTGAAAAAAAGTTGAACATATGGAAGCAAAGAATAAAATGGTGGTTATCAGAAGCTGCAGCATAGGTGAGGGAGTAGGGAAGATGTTGGTCAAAGGATATAAAATTTCAGTTAGATACAATAAGTTTAAGAGATCTATTGCACAACATGGTGTCTATTATTAATAATAAACAATGTATTTTATTCTTGAAAATTGCCAAGAGTGCAGATACAAAATATTCTCACCACGGAAAAAAAATAAGTGTGCTTAGTAATGCATATGTTGATTAATTATATTTAATTATTCCACAATGTTTACAAAATGTTTCAAAATGTTATGTTATACAAAAAAATGAGGACAGGCATGGTGGCTCATGTGTGTAATCCCATTACTTTAGGAGGCCAAGATGGGAGGATTGCCTGAGGCCAGGAGTTCAAGACCAGCCTGGGCAACATAGAAAGGCCCTCATCTCTACAAGAAATAATTTTGTTTTAAGTAGCTGGGTGTGGTGGTGTAAGCATGTAGTCCTAGCTACTTGGGAGGCTGAGGCAGGAGGATCACTTGAAACCACTTTAGCCTAGGATATCAAGGCTGCAGTAAGCTCAGTGAGTCACTGCACTTAAGCCTGGGCAACAAAGCAAGACCTTGTCTCTAAAAAAATTAAAAATAGAAATAAAAAATTATTAGTTTAAAAAGAAATAATGGTGTAGAAAAGCAGAATAAAAATCTGAGATACAGATCTTGATCAGACACTTTATAGCCACTGTCATTGCAGAGTACTTAGAAAAGGGTAGTCTTCAATGAATGATGCTAAGACAATAAAATATCCATATTGTTAAAAAATAACTTTAGACATTATTCTCACCCTACCTACAAAAAATAAATTCCTTGTTCATTACCCATATAAATGAAAAAGTGAAAATTATAATTATTTTAATTATAATATTGTAGAAGAATATTTTAAGGCCTCAAAGTAAGAAAGCTTTTATAAACAACACCAAAAAAACTAATCATAAAGAAACAGGGAAATAAATTTGACTATATTTAAAATTAAGAATATCTTTCTTTATCAAATACAACATAAAGAGAATTAATGATAAGGCAAAAAATATGGGCAGAGAAGAGACGTGTAACATATAAAACTTGAAAAGAGCTAGTATTCAGAATACATAAAGATTTCCAACATATCAATAAGAAAAACCTAAGTCCAATAGAAATACAGACAAAAAACTTTAATAAGCATTGCACAAAGTATAAATTACCATTAAATAAATAAAAAGGCAATCAATTTTATTAGTAATCAGACAAATGCACAATGCAAACACAATGAGAAAATGGTATACACCCAACACATTGGAAGTATTTAAAAGTCTGACAATGCCAAATGTTTGCAAGAATCTAGAGCAATAGATCTCATATACCACTGGTAGAAATGCAAATTAATACCACCACTTTGCAAAGCAGTTTGACATTTTGCAAAGATATGCACAAGCATATTTAAGCATTTCCACTCCTAGAAACATTCCCTAAAGAAACATTTGTGCATGTGCACCAAGAGACATGTATAAAAATTAGTAAATAAAATTGTGGTATATTCTTTTGACAGAATACTACATAGCAAATAAAGTAAAATGAACTACAGTACAGTTACGTGTGACCAACTTGGATAAATCACACAAATGAGCAATGGAAGAAAGACACAAACATTGGCTTATTTCACATAAAGTTTATAAACAGGCAAAGTTAAAATAAAAAATTAAGGATTATATAACTAAATATTAAAATTATTTTGAAAAGCAAGTTAATAATATCACAACAAAAGTCTTAGTATCAGTTACACTAGAGAGAACAGAGTGGGTCATTACCAAGAAGAAAGACCCAAAGGGGATCCGGATGCCGAAAATATTTGTACACAAATATTTATTTTACAATTCTTCTCTAAGTTATATAATACATGTATGTCTTATGTGCTCTTCTGTAGGCATATTTCACAATTTTTAAAATTTATTATGAAAAAAGAAAAAGTATCTATAAAACAAGGCTTTTCATACATGGGATGAAACTTACTTAACCTTTTACTTCCTCACAAGGTTAGATAATCACGAATAGAACTTTTAAAAAGTTGGCTGACACTCATTCATAATTGCTACGAAAATTAAGTGAAATTATGTGTATTGTCCATAAATTCCCTGACATTCCTTCCATAAAAGGTGGAGTCTAATCTCCTTCATTCTAAATATAGACTGGCCTTAATGGCTTGCTTATTTAAAAAATTGAAAGGGGCTGAAATGACACTGCATGACTTCCAAGGTTAAGTTAGAAAAGATAAAACAGCTTTCATCTAATTCTCTCTCTCGAGGCATGTGCCTTGAAATGAAGCCATCCCAAAGCTACAATGATGGGGAGAACATGTGGGGAGATTATGTAAAGAGAGAGAACTATACCTGAGAAATCTCAGCTGCTTAAGTCCAGGCACCATGCCAGTGAGGGTGAAGAAACCTGGAAGGCGACAGTAGCCTCAGGCACAGACTGACTGCAACTTCACATAAGAACCTAAACCAGAGTTGCTCAGCACAGGCACTTCCAACTACGCGAACCACAGAAACCTGAGAGACAACAAATGATGTCTGTTGTTTTAAAGCATTCTGTTTTGAAGTTATTTGTCATGCCACTGTAGATAATCAAATCACCTAACTACCTCACTGGGTTTTGGGGAAGGTTATATTACAGGATGCAAGTAAAGAGTTTAGCATAATGCCCAAATCATAGTAGACACTATGTTTAGCTGCCAATATTGGAAGAGGTTTTGAGTAAAACTGAGACGGAAACAGAGATGAAGATTTGGTAAATCTGAAAGCAAGGAGGAGTATACAAGTTGTTAGTGGTCTGGCTGAATTCCAATGGAGCCCACAAAGTGGCCTTTTACTTATGCAGAGCAGGTAAGTGAGGAGGAGTAACATCCACTTAAAAGAGCCTGGGTAGATATTTCAGGGTTCCAATAGGTCAGTAACTACAAAGGATCAATCCTTGTTCAGTAGAACAGTGAATGAAACTGTTTTTAAAGGAAAAAATGTTGTGCCATTTTCCCTTTTTTTTTATTTCCTGCATATGGCAGACATGATTCACACTGGTTTAAAAGGTGTTTGTATGTGTGGAGCAGCAGATTAGGTTGTAACTAAGCTATTTGCTTAGAGAACCATCACTCTTAACCTCTGGCTCTGATATTGTCCAATCAAACATGTTTTTATAAAGAGCTTGGGAGTTGGTAAATCTCGTGAAAATTGATGAAGCAAGAAGAAAATCACTGTATAGATTTTAAAAGAAAAGTAAAATACAAGACTAAAATTTTAATAAGGTCAATAGCTTAATACTAATTTTATTTCAGATTCCTCTAGCAAGAAAGGAAGTGAAAAAGGAAAAAAAGATCTACTAGCAATTACAGGAAGTCAAAATGGAGCAAAATTGCATTCATGCAAAGAGCTCAAAGAAGACAACTAATCTTTGTTCTAAATACAACATGGGATCCTCACAGGTGGGCACATTAGAAAAGACCACTGATCAAGGACCAATCACTACAGCATGTATGTAAGTTCCATAGGTATATCTGAATTTCAAAAATAAAAAGATGCTCTCAATAATTCAAAGTTATTTTTGAAGTTTTCATACTTGAAGATAATAGCCCACTGTGATTGATAAGATAAAACGATGCTTTGAAACACACACTCTTCTCTTCTTTGAAACACACTTTGATAGTGTATTGCTGGAAAAGATGCAACTGAAAATCACGGAATTGGTGAAGAGACGAGTAACCATTTGATGTCATTTTGTTAGCCTGTAAGACAGGTCACATTAAGCTCTATAAGGATCAACTTTTTTCCTCCCGTATCTGTCTTGCCTTTGAGCCTACTTCTTCTAAGTGCACTAGGCAGTGGCTTTCAAACATCTTTTTTTTACATCATTTACAGTAAGAATTACATTTTACCTTGTGACCCAGAATGTATACATATTCACACACACACACACACACACACACACACACATTTCTGAGACAGACAATAGGCAGATATACACACACATATGTATATATCAGAGACTTAAGTTTTATGAAATAATGCCAACCCCAACCATGTACAATGTCCTCTGATTTTTTTATTCTGTTCTCTTTTAGTCTATTATTCTGTTCTATTCTATTTCTTTTCTTCATGCTGGTTATTCTGTTCTATTTCTCTTCTTTCTAAATGCTAATATGATACAATAAAGGGATTTTATAACCCACTAGTGGATAGCTGACCAACACTTTACAAAATACTGCACTAGGGGTATTTCATAGTTAATTTTGTTATTTTCCCTGTAAATTGCTTGCATTTTCAACCAACAAATTCACCTCATTTGAGGTGTTGGCTGTCTAGAGATTTGTTTGAATTTCTGTTCACTCATTCAACAATCTTTATTATGTCAAATATAACTTTCATAATATCAAATGTGCCACGCATATAGGCATGAAGGATATAATGGAAAACAAAAACAAACATAGTGCTACTTTCAAGGAGTTTAAGGAGAAAAAGGAAGACAATAATTTTTGAAACTTTTATAAAATGCATAACTTCACTAATATAAAGTCAAAAGATGATAACCGCTATAAAGAAAATAAACAAGATTCAGTGACAAAAATATATGTAACTAATATAAGAGATTTATTCAGATGGGGTAGTCAAAGAAGGCATTTCTCCAAAGATGACATCTAAGCCAAGCCCCCATTAGTTGCCTTGTAGTCATTGATCACCTTCTTTTTTATTTTAAAAAAATAAAAAGGGTTTTAACTAGGGCCATGGTTCCCAAGCTAAATATTCTTAACTAGGGCCATGGTTCCCAAGCTAAATATTCTATTTCTCAGTTTCCCTGGCAGCTAGGTATAGCCAAGTGACTAAACTGTAGTCAATGGGATATAAGCAGAAGTGACCGGTGCTATTTCTAGGTATTGTTCTTAATGCAATTGGACATGCATTCTCTTGATCTTTTCCACTTGCCAACTAGTTGAGACATAGCATACACTGGGAATCAGACCTAGATATAGAAGCTGTGTGTGAGAATCATTGAGCTGCCTACCAAAACCTGGATCACCACCCTATCTTTGGGCTCTCACTTAAAAATATATAGAAGCTTTCGTATTGTTAAGCCATGATATTACAGAAGCTCTTTGTTCTGTTTCCACAATAAAATATTGCAAGAACTTAAAAATGGAAGACACTAGCCATTGAAGCATGGAGTTATTGGTAGTGGTTGAGGGGTTAGGGGTGTTAAAGGCAGAGGGAATGATAGGTACAACACCCCTAAGGAAGAGAGGATTTTCTAGTGTTCCAGGGAACAAAAGGAGGCTGATATACCTAGAGTGTAGAAGGTGAATGAAGAATGGAACAAGATGAGATTGGATGGTAAGGGTAAAAGCAAGGCTTATAACAATAGTGTTTTGAATAGGGGTGATAATAATTTTGCCAAGGTGGATTGGGAGAACTCCATTATATTATGTATTAAACACATTGAGCAGTGTATGGTATATATTAAGCACTTGATTCTTAGTAGTTACTTCTCTTCCCTTTCTTTGGTTCATTCTGAATCTCCAAACAATCTGCTGTTTCCTCCTGTTTAAAATAAGAGACTCTCTGCAGTGGTTCAAACTTTGTCTAGGAATCTTTTTATCTCCTGAATTGATTAAATGATTGACTTGTAAACCCACATGGGACAGATACTTCTCAGTCTTTGTCCTGAATGATGGTTAATATTTTCCTCAATTCTGCATGAAGGACAGACCCACAGAGATGTTGTGAATTTTATTTGCATTAATTTTATTAAGTGGTCACATCTTTCCTTTACTGAGTATTTAGGACAATTAATATCAACATTTATTTTTGTTTTATTGTTATGAAGTAAAAATATTTTTACCTCATTCAGCTCAAACCACAAACAATATAATCCAATTTACATTCATTCTCATAGCTTATTTCAGTGTCTTTTGTGCTAAACCTGCCAGTAAATCAACTTTAATATTTAATACTTTAATATCTGCAAGCAAAAGTTTCTGCTTTTATTTTAATGTCAATATGTTCAGCTTGTATAGGTCTTTAAAATGATTTGCAGCACATCCTACTGGCATGCAGAGATAAAAAAGAAATTACAAATACTAAAACAAAATCTGTTTTCATTGATAGAAATTTCCAGCTGTTTTCCCAAAAACCATCAAATGTAATGAAAGAGGTTTGAAAGATTTAAACACAAAGGTTGCCTAATTAGCTGGATACATTTGAAATTATACCACCAGGTTTGTAGACATACAGCAAAATAGGCTGCTGTTTTCCACTAGGATGAAATTCTAGGAGCACTGTAATTTACTTTCTATTATTTTTAGTAGGGATTCAATGAGAACTAACTGCAGGGCTCTAATTTATCAGCATCCTAGAAAGATGTTTTCACATTTTCTTTTAATGTACTAATGAAAATCTATACCAAACACATTTAGATGCACCAATAAATTCTTTGGAGGGATGGCAAAATAAAAATTATTTAGGCAATTTGGATAGAACTTGATCCTTAGCTTTAAATAATGACCATTATTCCACTAAACTTAAAGAAAAAACAACACAACACCCACTTCTCTCTGACAAACTGCTTACTGAGCCATCCACTCTAAAGGTCTAACACAGCTCATAAACTATGAATAGGTACAGGAAGAAAAAGCAGGATGTAGCATTTTGGATGACTGGACCATTGATTAAGCTTCAAATATAACCTTGTCACCTGCCAAAAATATATAAATAAATAAAGAAGCATAGTCCATTAAATTCCTCTCCAAACTAATAGCAGGAATACTTTTATGGAAATAACTTTTAGTTTTTCTGAATAAAAATACTTTAGTAGTATTCTGACCCAGAACATTCCGGTAATGAGTCATTCAATATAATTGTGCTTTTCTGATAAGCTGTATATTTAAGACATTTGATTTGGAACTTTATGATCTTTCTTAAATAGAATATACAGAGTGGAATTTACTCTTTACTGATGATTCAAGGCCATCATTTTGAAAAACAATTATCCCATCCTGCTATGATAAAGAGATGTTCTCAAAGGCTGTTGGGCTTGACCAAGCACTAAACAACACTGGATGACTCTGACTTTTGTGAGTTTGAGTCACTGTATACCGTGATTTCTTTGTGATTTTTATTTGCCAACTGGGCCTGGTTTTTGCTCACACAAACATGTGGCTTTGGTGTCCTGCAAAAACATTTTGAATTCTTGCTCTGTGTATTAGTAGCTTCAAACAACTTCCTTACCTTTCAGGGACTCAGTTTTCTGTTACAAAATAGTGTATTATACCATTAGTATGAAGATAAATTAAGATGAGTTCTTAGAATCATCCTTTCTCTATAATTTATTTTTTGCATATGAATTCTAATCAGAATTTTCTAGTAGTATGAGGTTGCCAAGGTTATCTTTCTGAATATTGCTATAACTTCAACCAAAGGCAAAGAAACTGTGTTTTAGTTGTCAAAGTAGTCTTACTGCATATAAAATTTAATTTTAACTCAATCTCTGAAATATAAGAATATGGAAGCCAGAGAAATTTTAAAGCTTTCTCAAAGTCATACTGCTAATGGAAGAATCTACAGGTACCAGGTCTTTTTCATGATTTAATTTCAGTATTTTTCATCTACATCTTGCTTAATTCATAGTCTCAACATATTCCAGGTGGTATGGGAAAGCCCGTGTATAGGGCTTGCATCTTTGCTGCACTTTTGATGAACTAAGATAAAGGAATTGATTAGACTCAGTATTAAATCCTGAGGGAAAGCCGGTGACTTCAGAGTCAGAGTCTTCTATCCTTCCAATTGAGGCAGATTTCTTTAAACTGAATCCATTGATCTGAGTTCTAGTCTTGATTTTGCCACTTACTTCCTGAGAGTTTTAAGGCAGGTTGATTAATTTCTCTGCACCTTAATTTTTCATCAGTCATAAGTGGCAGCAGAATTAAACAGAAGGGTCTTTTACAGCTCTAACATTATTTAATTCTGCTGTAATGATCCACATGCTAGGGTTACCTAAATGTCCATACCGATCTCCTTAACGCCTAGCCTCTGACAGCATCACCCAGTGAATTTTAACAATTGCACATAAGTATGGCATTCCACACTTCTTTGTCCATTGTCATCAGGTTACAGTTTGAAAGAAAATATAGGAGATAGCATCATATTATTGGTCTGGTTACTTAGGCTGAAAAAGTTGTGGGTATGTTCATATGTTGCAATGTGCCTACTTTTGGATGTACCAAGAAGCTTAGTATCCAAAATTCTCAAATTTAGTACTATTCCCACTTTTCAAACAATAGTTACCTCCTAATTTAGCCCCTGATAGAAGTCTATAATGTTCATATACTGCGATTAATGAGAGAAGTGATTGGTATGCTTTGTTAGATGATCATCAACTATGTTTGCCAGTGTAAAAGTTCCTAAATTTCATTTTTTAAAGATAGAAGTGTTGGAGTAGCAATATTTATTATCTTTGGAAATGAATACATACACAGCTATAATTTGCTAGGCTCGTATACATCAGGGACATGATCGCTGTTTTATACAGGTTGTCCTCAACAGAAATGTAAACCACCATAAAAAATGCCAATATATTTGATATTTAGCTCTAATCAACTGAGAAAGTAACAAAGACTATGTAGAAACAATCAAGGTATGAAAAAAAATTAAAGAAATTCCAGTAAGTATGAACTTGTAAGTTTATCTCCCTGAAAACATATATATGGGTTGTAAATCATTGGTCACTATGTACTATATTTCTTCCTCCTTTTTGAAGTTTTGGGGGTTACTGGAAAAGGGAATGATGAGGAAGACAGTGACCCAGTTGGTCTTTCTTGAACAACTAACTTGATTTTATTTATTAGTTTTCTGTGTTTAGCCATTGTACTTGATGTTAGAGGATTTCTAATTTACAGAAGAAAAATTTTAGAGGTTGCTTTGGATTAGATGTGGCCAATATAAAGAAAATTCTTTTTTACTGAATTTAAGAATCCAGTAATTGATGTCCATTTTTCAAAATATTGCTTCAGCATCAACAAATATAAATTAAGAGACTTCGGTTTGAATGACTAGCCTCACCTGGGTTTGAACCCCAGTCATATTACTTACATGCTGATTGACATGAGGCCAGTGACTTATATTTTATGTGCCTCAGTTTTTCCATCTGTAAAATGGGGATAATAATATTACCTACCTCATAGGATTATTGAGGGGATTAAATACAAAAATGTGTATAACGTGAGCAGATTAGCAACTTGCCTGTAATTCTTTGCAACTTCCCTGTAAATCTAAAACTATTCCTAAATAAAATGTCTATTTAAGAAAAGTTTTTTTTTTAAAGTACAGTATCTTGCACACTATAGTGCTAAATAAATGTTTATTATAATTATTATTCAGAGTTTTGTTTTCATGTCCTGGTTCTCCAGTAAATACAGGCAATCTAGCATAATGGTTAAGAGGATATTTTCTCCATCTAAACTTCTTAAGTTAAAATTCTAACTTGGCCACTGACTAGCTGTGTGAACTTAGTAAAGATTCTTAACCCCTCAGTATTTCAGTTTCCCCATCTGCCAAATGTGGATGATAATAATAGGATCTATTTCCTAGTATTACTGTAAGGAACAAATGGATTTATATTTGGTGTACAGTAAATTTTCAGTAGTGTTAGAAATTATGATTATTATTGTTGCTGATGCTATAGGCAAGGTAGATCAATATTTGTCTCTGAACGTTAACAAATATAATGACAATACACTGTGGATTTTACAAGACAGTCTTGATATTTAACAAAAATTGCTGCATTACCCCCTCAAATACCTTGCCAGCTGTCACTATTTCCTAGTCAAAAGATATGGATGCTATATTTCTATTTATTGTTCACTGAGAAACAGAGACTTCTTTATAGTCACGCTGTAATTGGACTGGGCAGTAAAGCTCATGTTAGACCCCTGTAAGAAAGAATCCACTGGCAAGCCTGCTGGACCTCCTTGGCAGATAAAAAGCAAATCTGACACTGAAATGCCAAGAGGAAGTCATTCAATTCTCTCAACATGAGTTTGTGATGTTCTCTACTTAACTCCTGAAAGCTGCCAACACCAACTTTTTAAAATTCCCTTGGAACAGGAAATTTACCAAAGTGCTGATGGAAAAAAATGACTTAAAGGTTAATTTTGTATCTTTAAGAGAAGAAGGCTGTCTTTTCATTAGGCCAATGAGAAAATGTAACTCAAGTTCTTTGGTTAGTGCCTCATCTAACACAGGGCACAACATGTCCATAGCAGGCCACCGTGTGACATGTTTTTAGAGCCAGAAAGAGAGAGATTAGTGGATAGAGTTTGATCCAGATTTTTTGACAAACATCAGAGCTACTGATGAATCCCAAGTTTTCATGTGAGTTTTGACAGTGAGTTTATTGTGAAAGTAAAAATGTACTTGCCTCTGAGAAGACGACAATAAATAAACTAACTGACTTTACCTCTAATTCTGCCTGAAGGCACTTTTTATTAGCACAGTTAGATTGCTCGGGTTCAAAAATTTCTTAGAGGATTGTTTGTCCTGAGATATTTCTTGCAGCCAAGAACAATGTCTATTGTGTCCTCTTGTCCACACTTGCAGCTGTGGAAGCTTACTAATACTTGACGGTATTTGGCCTTTCTCTTGGCCATATGGCACTCTTCATCTACTCTGCTGATCCACATTTAGAAATGTCCTGACCTTCTCATTTGCTGAGACTAACAATTGGCAGCAGGTTTTCTACACTCTCCTCCCTGGGTCTAGAAACAAAGTTAGTGGATGTAACTCCATCTAGTTCATGCATGCACTTTGCTTTTGTGTGCCATAGTTTTCTAAGCACACAATTGGAATAAGTGTTAAACTAGATTTAAAAAGTAAATTCCTTCTGCTAACATGCATTAAGTTCCTTGTATGTGCAAAGCACTTTGCATAATGGAAAATAAAACACAATTCTTGCTATATAGTGAATCAACACTATGACAAAAATCTTGTATAGAAAGGCTGTAATTATTTGCACCCATAACATGGGTTATTAAGAAATGGTGGCCTAAGGATGGCAGGGGCTCAGAGAACTTGAACAAGCTATTGAACTTCAAATCCTGTTTCTACCACTTATTAGTTGTAAGGTCATACAGGAGTTACTTAACATCTCTCATCCTCAGCTTCACTGCCTTAAATCTATAGTGTTATCTCCAGATTTATTTATTCATAATGTTATTTGTGAATCTAGTTCATAGGATTACTGCAAGAATTGATTACAATAATTCATAAAAAGCACTTAGCCTACATTATTAGTATTGGTGTTGTTTTTATTTGACCAAAAGCAAAGCAGATCCAATTTTTTCTAACCCAATAATAAGCATAGGCCAACCACATAACCTCACTGCTTTTAGCTGTCTCTTCAGTCTGATGGGCTAAGGATATTCACCAACTCCCTGTCTCTCAATTTGTGTTTCTCACCCTTACAACAACACTGGGATTTTGAAAAACCTGACATGTATTTGAAATGAAAAGCATTGTTTGCATAGTTTCCCTAGGAAGGAAATACAGCAAATTAAGTAAATTCATATCACTGAATAGCCTAAGCCACATGATTGTCACACCATCCCTGGTGACTTAAGAGATAGAGGCAAGATCATTACTTAGGTGAACTTGGAACATGTTTTTCATTAACCTGCTCATCACATTTGATTAGCAAACAAGCATTGTGTTTCCTCATTATTAATGGTTGGCTACGAAAATGTGGTACCTGTGAAAGCTGTCTTTTATTATATATTCTTAACTTCTTGCAGAGACTGATGAGAAGGAAAGAAAGCAATAACACACAGTAATAGTCTACCCAGGCTATGAACTTAAACACATATGAGTTCTCATTTAGCTTTCACTAAATTCGAATTAAGTCAAGACTTTGTATGTACAGAAACCATATCTCAGATTATCCAAAATATTCTTGATTTCAAATATTTTGACTCATTATCCCCATGAGGTTATTCATATTTGTCAGGCAACAGAACTGATTTTTGATTCATAAAATATGAGAACTCTATTTCCAGACACCCTAATACATACAAAGAAAAAGCCTGTTCTGTTTCATCTGCAGCCTTGAACACCAGTAATTTTCATTCACTCCTGTTCCAGTTGATGTCAAAAAAAAACCCACAAAGATTGAAGTTTTAAAGCCTGACCAAGCATGGACATAGCAATGGAGCAGAGAACTTTGTTGCTGTGACCTTTGAAATAGATTAAATGTATTTTCTAAAAGCTTTCTAAAGTATCTAGTAAGAGAGAAAATAAAAAAGATGCAAGCTCTATGTAAGGGCTTTTGTGAAATGCCCATTTTTTTGGTTCTTTTCTTATGAACTGACTGGGGGTGAGAAGGTGACTCTTTGATTTTGTGTCAGGGTTTCAAAGCCTCTATCTTCTCTGGACTCAAGGCCACTGATGACACCAAAGAACCCAATCGGATGTAGCACTTATTAGAGTTGTTAACCTCCGGCTGAGTCATCAGAGAGCTCTTTCTTTAAGCCACCTCAAAAGATAGATAGCTGGTCATTTTCTGAGACAGTGGGGAACCTGGCCAAAAACCCCAGCCATAACTGCATTCTGTGTGCACTGATTCCAAAGGCCTTGGTTCATCAAACACCAAACCAATGAAACCATTACTTACAGCTGAGAAGATGTACTTGTTCTTAAAGGACAGAGAGTTGCTGTCATTTGAACAGACATGGTATGCCAAGTTACACACTATTTGGATCCAGAAGGACAGAAAAATGTCATTATATTCTGAAAAAAAGTGATTTTTGCAACTCCAATTAGGCCTCTGACCCCTTAGCCCTTGACTTCAGATAATCTCTAATGCTCATATCTGTTCCAAACTGCTCTACTCATTCACAGAAAAATCAAGCTGTTCAATTTCATCAACTTTTCTTTTCCCATTTTTGGGAAACAGTAAAGAGAAAAGGCCAGATTTGGAATAACAAGACATATGTTTCTGAACATGTTAGAGCATATTTTAATATCTTCAAAAGTGGGACATCACTGCCTAAGAAATTTTCTGAAAATGGAATAAAAAGCTTAGTGTTCAGGAAAGTCCTGCCTGATAAAATAAGGAATTGACAACATTTTCGATAAAATATTTTTACTGTGTAGTAAAGCATTTTTTAAATCATTCACACACTAAGGAAATTTAAAAGGGAATCGGTAAAAATTATTAAGGTTTAATCAAGCTATTTTTCCATTTTTTTCATAATCTAGGATGAGACTAATTTTCTTATATTTGGGGTTGGAGCAAAAAAGAAAGAATTCATGTTACTTGCAGAAAGTTATTTGTGGAATACACAAACGAGGAAACTCGAAGAGCTGGTTAGAATTTCTATGCATGCCACTGACTAAACTGTGAGCAACTTGTGTTTTTCTGTTTGTTTGTTTGTTTGTTTGTTTGTTTAAGATTCTGTCTGTTTTGTTTTAGAGTCTATAGCTCCCAGATTACTGCGCTTAGTAATTATTGTTATTGTGGCCCAAATACCGTCCCTGCTGTTGCAGCTGGTGAATTTACCAATATCTCAGGCTATTTAACAGTCTGTTTTTAATCTATTGGAATAGAAAGAGCCTTACTCAATTAGTAACTAAGCTTCCATTCCATGTACTACTGATCCTGGTCCTATTCTAACCTTGATTTTGAGTTCCTGAAATTAGACTCCTGTTTTCTTTTTCTATACCTAAGCTATGACTTGCTGCCTTAAATAGATCACTTGTTTTTCTAACCTAGGACATAGTTCTGCTTTTACTAAAATAATGGGTTAAATAACATGCCAAAACAGATATGTCTATGTCCTAACCAACTCATACCTGTGAATGTGACCTTATTTGGAATTAGTGTCCTTGTAGATGTAATTAAGGATCCTGAGATGAGATCATCCTGAATTTAGAGTGGGCCCTAATCTAATAACTGGTGTCCTTAAAAGAAAAGGGAGAGAAAGATTTGAAACACTCAGAGATACAGAAGAAAAAGGTCATGTGAAGACGGAGACAAAAATCGAAGGGATATATCTATACACCAACGCATGCCAAGAATTGCCAGCAGCCACCAGAAGCTAGGAGAGAGTCATAGAGCAGAGAAATAGAACCTCCAGAAGGAACCAGCCCTGTTGGCACCTTGACTTCAGGCCTCCATGACTCTAAGAAAATAAATTTCTGTTATTTTAAACCACCAAGTTTGTTGTAATTTGTTATGGCAGCTCTAGGAAACCAATATAACCAATAACCCTGAGGACTGAAGTCCTCCCATGAACTCTTCACTGAACGTGGTGCCTTATGGCAAGAACTACTTAGTATCAATCACAATGTACATGTATCTTTTTACATTGTCTGCTCATACACTTGGCCTGCTTGTCTCCACTATACCCAGCTACCAACCCATTCTGGGCCTTATTGGCATCAACAACTCATCTATCTGGGCATATCCTCTGGGCATGGTGTTCTGCCAGACAGCCCAGATTTCTACTGAGCCTGATGCTCAATGGCTCAGTACCACTGAAAGGATAGTTCTGCTTCAAGGGAAAAACAAAACAAAACAAAACAAGACAAAAAACCCAACCTAACTAGTATCTCTAAAATAAAGAATATAATTGACTTACCTTATGTCACTTGTCCATCCCCAGTCTGGCCAGTCATGGCCAGGAGGATGGAACCAGATGAATCACTGCTTATTCTACAGTATCTGTGAAAACAGACATTGTGGAAGTGTGTGGGAGGAAAAGGAATTATTAGTAGATGAAATAAATGGCATCTCTACTATACCCATCCTTGTAGGTGGAAGCTGAGTGACTCATCTTTTCACTGACCAAGTCCTCAAAAGGAAAATTATCTCTGCATAGTCCTGAAATATGTCTCATTTGTTTGGTGTGAAATGACAGCTGCCCATTCATAATGTCTCCTGCTGTCATGGAGTTTACAGTCTAGTAAGAATGACAGTCATTAAATATGTAATTACACATTTAATTTCAGAAGGGGAAGTTTAAGGTATGATAGAGGTATCTAACAACAGAAAGCTAACTTAGAGAGATCAAAATGTGACAGAGACAGAGGTGGGGAAGCATATAAGAATATGCTTGAAGAACAGAAATAGAACCAGTATTTCTGGTCCACCTTAGTAGTTGGGCTAAACTAGCCCTAGATAACAGTTACTCTAGATCTCTCCTAATAAAGCTTCAAATAAACCTGAAAAGAATCACATGGGACCACAAATAGACTAACTGCCTAACAGAACAAAACAAAGTTGAAAATTCCATAAAGGAAAGCAACAAAATCCAGACACTCAACAACATAAAATTTACAATGTACAGCATCCAATCAAAAAGTACAAAGACGTTGGAAAATATGACACACAACCAGGAGAAAAAGCAGTCCATAGAAACAGACTAGAAAATAATAAAGATAATGGAATTGGAAGATAAGGATGTTAAAACAGCTATTAGAAATATGTTCAAGGATTAAAAACCATGAACAGAGTGAGAAAGGAAATGGAGAATATTTTTAGATGAACCAAATGGAATATCTAGAGAAATAAAAACTTTAGTGAATAAAAGAAGACTTGTTTGGCAGAATCACAGAGCACACAGGAAAAATTGGAATAGGATGTGGCTGGAGAGTTATGTAGACAACTTCCAGAAAAATTTGGAAGCCATGGTATAATTTGGAACTTTTACCCTAAGGGATTGGGAAAGTCATGCCTATGAAGCAAAAAAGGGACCATTATTGTGGTGAGCTGAAAATATAGCTCTTCCTAATTTAGCTTTTCTTTTTTTTTTTTTTTTTTGAGACGAGTCTCGCTCTGTCACCCAGGCTGGAGTGCAGTGGCGCAATCTCGGCTCACTGCAAGCTCCGCTTCCCGGGTTCACGCCATTCTCCTGCCTCAGCCTCTCCGAGTAGCTGGGACTACAGGCGCCCGCCACCACGCCCGGCTAATTTTTTGTGTTTTTAGTAGAGACGGGGTTTCACCGTGGTCTGGATCTCCTGACCTCGTGATCCGCCCGCCTCGGCCTCCCAAAGTGCTGGGATTACAAGCGTGAGCCACTGCGCCCGGCCCCTTAATTTAGCTTTTCACTAGACTAGACAGAAAAGAAAGTGGAGCTCTTTCTGCTTCATATTAGTAAATCAATGAACTGGTTCTATGTGAGAAACTGGAGCTCTTAAATAGTTCATTGACAACGCACACTTATACAGCATCCTGGAGTAGGGAAGTAGGAGGCACTCTCGTAGCTGTCATCTAATGGTTACTGAGTATCTGATATATGCCAAGCTTTCTTCTTGAACTGGAACAGAGCTTTGAACAAAAATGTCGGAGGACCTATCCTCATGGGAGTTTATAGTCATAACAGAGAAGAGGGTGTTCACAGCCATTTTCTTGGTAAGAACTGGCTCAAAAGAGGACAGAAGTTTTAGTCTGGGATACAACAGATTTTAGAGCATGTGAAGTGACATAGCACCATTTACTTTCTTGAATATCACACTACCTGACTTCAAACTATGCTACAAGGCTACAGTAACCAAAATAGCATGGTACTGGTACCAAAACAGAGATATAGATCAATGGAACAGAACAGAGCCCTCATAAATAATGCCGCATATCTACAACCATCTGATCTTTGACAAATCTGACAAAAACAAGCAATGGGGAAAGGATTCCCTATTTAATAAATGGTGCTGGGAAAACTGGCCAGCCATATGTAGAAAGCTGAAACTAGATCCCTTCCTTACACCTTATACAAAAATTAATTCAAGATGGATTAAAGACTCACATGTTAGACCTAAAACCATAAAAACCCTAGAAGAAAACCTAGGCAATACCATTCGGGACATAGGCATGGGCAAGGGCTTCATGTCTAAAACACCAAAAGCCATGGCAACAAAAGCCAAAACTGACAAATGGGATCTAATTAAACTAAAGAGCTTCTGCACAGCAAAAGAAACTACCATCAAAGTGAACAGGCAACCTACAAAATGGGAGAAAATTTTCGCAACCTGCTCATCTGACAAAGGGCTAATATTCAGAATCTACAATGAACTCCAACAAATTTACAAGAAAAAAACAAACAACCCCATCAAAAAGTGAGCAAAGGATATGAACAGACGCTTCTCAAAAGAAGACATTTATGCAGCCAAAAAACACATGAAAAAATGCTCATCATCACTGGCCATCAGAGAAATGCAAATCAAAACCACAGTGAGATACCATCTCACACCAGTTAGAATGGCCATCATTAAAAAGTCAGGAAACAACAGGTGCTGGAGAGGATGTGGAGAAATAGGAACACTTTTACACTGTTGGTGGGACTGTAAACTAGTTCAACCATTGTGGAAGTCAGTGTGGCGATTCCTCAGGGATCTAGAACTAGAAATACCATTTGACCCAGCCATCCCATTACTGGGTATATACCCAAAGGATTATAAATTATGCTGCTATAAAGACACATGCACACATATGTTTCTTGCGGCACTATTCACAATAGCAAAGACTTGGAACCAACTCAAATGTCCAACAATGATAGATGGGATTAAGAAAATGTGGCACATATACACCATGGAATACTATGCAGCCATAAAAAAGGATGAGTTCATGTCCTTTGCAGGGACATAGATGAAACTGGAAACCATCATTCTCAGCAAACTATCACAAGGACAAAAAACCAAACACTGCATGTTCTCACTCATAGGTGGGAATTGAACAATGAGAACACATGGACACAGGAAGGGGAACATCACACTCTGGGGACTGTTTGGGGTGGGGGGAGGGGGGGAGATAGCATTAGGAGATATACCTAATGCTAAATGATGAGTTAATGGGTACAGCACACCAACATGGCACATGTATACATATGTAACAAACCTGTACATTGTGCACATGTACCCTAAAACTTAAAGTATAATAATAATAAAAATTTAAAAAAAAACTGGTTGTATTTAAGTGAAATTTTAAACTTTTAAAATTGTGTTATCTTCTGAACCTGATAAGACATGTCTAAATCACCAATTAAATGGTTCAATTTTTTAAATGAACAAAAGATCAGATGAATGTTACTTTTATTCAACCAATTAAATTTAACCCAAACAAATGAAGTGTCACTCTTAATGGATCGTTCCTTTGCATTAGGCTTTTAGCTAACAGTCTCTTTTGTTTGAAGGTATTGATTTTGATAATATTAAATGACTGCTATTATACTGTCAATAGCTCATGGTGACGGAAGGGAATAGAAGTTAGAAATCTATTTCACTTGTAGATTTCTTGAATAAGATGAATTAACATTAGGTACAAGTTTATCTGCGATATTTTGTTTTCCAAGAAAAAAAACTTGTTTGCCTGTGAATCTTCTGTTTTTAAAAACATCTTTGTTTGGAGTCTAATCTAGTTAATCTCAATAAAGAGTTTATGCAGTTATCTAAATGACTTAAATTCTCTCCAAACTGTTAAAGTTCGTGACAGAATCTTGGAAGGGTAAGACTTAACCAACTCTTAATTATTCAAGCTAATGGTGGCCTGCAGTGTGTGAAATGTGATGAGCCTCTCAGGCCAAGATCAATGACATCAGGCTGAGTGTCGAGAGCCAGATGTCGTGACTGAGAACATCCCTGGGATAAAGACAGGAGCTGAGGCTCCCTTAATCATCATGAGTGAATCCATTTCTTATTCCTCAGGCAGACATTGGGTACTGCTGTGTTGGTAAAGAAACAATAATCTTTGAAACAAAAGCTCATGGTTTAAGTCTTCTTTTCTTGGAAAACTCCAAAGTTCCTATATTTTTGCTATAGACTTTTGTCTACCAGGTATTAGATATGAGTTCTAAATTTCTTTTTTCTTCCCCCACTGGTCTAATTTTCTTTCTTTTTTTTATTATTATGCTTTAAGTTTTAGGGTACATGTGCACAATGTGCAGGTTTGTTACATATGTATACATGTGCCATGTTGGTGTGCTGCACCCATTAACTCGTCATTCAACATTAGGTATATCTCCTAATGCTATCCCTCCCCACTCCCCCGGCCCCTCAACAGGCCCCAGTGTGTGGTGTTCCCCTTCCTGTGTCCATGTGTTCTCATTGTTCAGTTCTCACCTATGAGTGAGAACGTGCAGTGTTTGGTTTTTTGTCCTTGCGATAGTTTGCTGAGAATGATGGTTTCTTTTCAAAGAATCAGTATGTCAGTATGTTCAATTCTTTACCTTCTACTTTTAAACTTAACTTCCTCATAAAGCAACCTTTTTCGATTACCTGCTCCCCCCTGACTCATTTCAATCACCTGCTACACCCTGACTGATTCTGATTACCTTATCCACCCTGACTCATTCGAATTACCTGCTCCACCCTGACTCATTCGGACTACCTACTCCACCCTGACTCATTCCAATTACCTACTCCACCCTGACTCATTCAGATTACCTGCTCTGTCATAACCACTTTTCCCACCAAACCACTCACCCCGTCACTCTCTTTAAATTAGCCAGTCAGAATTAGTTTAGCCTGTGCGGTCTAACCCTAGCCAATAGGGTCAGCAGCAGCAGCAGGGACCACACATGTCAGGGATGTATCCCCTCTCTTGTCCAAGTGTGCGCTCACCATTGTTCCATCTTTAAGGGCGCCACCTTCTATAGAGGTACCTTGCCTTGCGGAAAATTAACAAGAAAATTTTATATTCAAGTGCTATTTATTTTTTGGCACTGAAACTTTATATGTAACACAGGGAAACTCAAAATATTTAAGAATTGAAATAGACCAGGAAACAAGCTCATCAACTCTTGAGTTGATGACCTATGAACCATCAAGGCACAGACCAATATAAATGATTGAAATTATATTGCTGTATTCATGTTTAATGCTCATTTACTCCAATGTTGCTGCCTTATCTAACTGGAGTATGGCAGGATAAATATCTAGAGATGCATCAAGCTCTAGAGCTTGATTAATAAATATGTAAATTAATTTATCATCTTAAATTTCCATCAAGAGCTGCAATTTATTCCACAGAAAGTATTGAATCTCTCAATGTGCCAGGCATCATGTTAGACACTAAAGTTCTAGGGTACTATCTTCAGGAGCTTCATAGTTAATTAAGAGATAAGCAAGTAAACTGAAAACTACAAAGCAATAGTGTAAGTGTCTTTGATAGAAATAATAAAGGGCATTATGGGAGCACATGAATAATATCTGACTCAAAATAAAATGATATCTGAGCTGCAATATGAAAGATAAGTAGTATGTAAAGGAAAGTATTCCAGGCAAAGAAAAAGCATGTGTAAAAGCACAGAGCCCTGTGAGTTGATGATACACATATTGATGTATAAATGGTCCAGCTTCAAAGGGAGAATGGCTCAAAGGACAAGGAGGTATGAATTTAGGCTGGAGATGGAAAGACAAGACCTAAATGATATTCTGTGTACAGAATGATGGTACTTTAAGCAGCTCTTGAAATCCCATAGCCAAAGTCCCTGGTACATTTTTAATTCAGAATGAGAGATTAAAATATGCTGTTCAGAAAAGAGAAAGGCTTAGATAATACCTAATTCACCAAAAAGGTGCACGGCTAAAAGCACGGGTGAAATAATCCACATCCTGTCTTTGAAATCCTCCAGATATTCCACCAAACAAACCCTAAGAGAGGGCAGGTAAACCGGTGATATTATCACGGAATCACCTAAAGTCTTAATAGTCAAAGTTTTTCCACAAACCAACAGCATTTGTCATCATCTGGGAGCTTATTAGAAATGCAGAACCTCAGGCCACAACCCAGACCTGCCTCGTCAGAATTTGCACTTTACCAAGATCCCCAGGTAATTCTTGTGCACATCAAAATTGGTGACGCACTAATTTACAGAGAGCTTTCAACCCTGGACATACATTAGAAACACCTGGAAAGATTTCAAAACCATCAAGGCCAGGGATCCCCCTTTAGAGAGCACAGTTTATCATTAAATCAAGTACATTACCAGGTTTTTTTAACTTGTATAACTAAGCAGAGAACATTTCCAGGCATCAGATAGAAAACGAAGAATAAATAGATGCTATTGCAGGGGCAAAATTAGGGGTTTGGCTTTAATGTTAATGTATGCTTGTGGGACATACAAAAAGCTACGGTAAATGAATGAACAGATTGACATAAGGATGAGTGAATGGGATATTTATGTGAAGTTTTTCAGTAATCAACTAGTTATATGAATCTGTGATCTAAGAGAGAAGTCTAGGATAAAGACATAAAACTATGTAGAAATTTTGGAGTCATTAAGTGCAGAGGTAATCACTGAAAGCATTAGAATAGGTAAGAATGTGAATAGAGTGAGAAAAGTAAAGGTCAAAATAGACATCTCTTGTGTCATAAACTTTTAAAGGGTATGCTCAAAAATGAGATTACACTAGAGCATCCAGACAAGAAGATGAGAAATCAAGAGAGAAAAGCACCATATATACCAAAGAAAAATACAGTTTCAAACGGACATATAGGTAGTGTCAACAGCTGCAGCAACATCAGAAGTACAAGACCTCAACAGTATCCTTTTGGCATTGCCATCTAAGAGTTCACATATAACTTTGGCAAGAAGGTGGATGGAATGACAGCCAGATGGTAATTCACTGAGGAGTTACTGGAAAATGAGGCAGTATAAATATTTAGTTTCTATTTCTCTTTCAAAAGCTTGACAATAAAGATAAAATGAAAAATATGGTGATAGCTAGAAGAAGGCGTAGAATTTAAAACCCTAAGCTGCCCTTAGGAAGTCCACAAGCTTGTCAGAAGCTTGAGTGCTGGATCCACTAATTGCAATGTTTCTAGTGTAAACACACATTTCTCATAAGCATATGTATTTTTCCATTATAAATGTTTACGCTTCTAGTATATTGTTGGGGAATAAAATTGCCTATTCAAACATGTTAGACATAGGTTCTGTGTAGACACAGCTATCATAAAGTTCCACATAAGAGATTATTGCCATAATGTGGTCCCACGGTTTTAACTTTCTTTTAAATTGCTTGGCCAATTAAATATTCAGATGAAGAGAAACATGACACTCAGATGGTACTTTATCACTCCACATAAATACTGTGGTTTGGTCATAATGTTTTATGACTTACAGCTGTAGGACTTGGAAAACTATTATTTTGGTGCAACCTACTTTATTATTGTGGGAAAAACAGAGACAAAGAAAGTGAAGAGCAATAGGAAACTGAATTGAAATTAGGGATTCTAAATTCTTAGTTCAAATTAATGAGTTAGATTTGCATATTTTGATTTTTATCAATTAGTTTTACATCAGTCTCCTGATTTTAAATGGTGCAGGAATCCAACACAGTAGAGAGAAAAGGCATTATCATTAAACTTTTATGAATTTGGAAATTGAAGGGAAGGATGACAAAACCCAGAACACAGGTGACAATTAAAAAACACTGAAAAGTCACTCCTTTCCTACTTTTAAAATAGAACCAAACATGCTTGCCCTTTCAAATTCTCACAATTGGTTTAATGAGATAATGTACATCAATGCACCATAAACTATCATCTGAATTTAATTCCTAGCATTACTGAGTCATATTTTCAGCACCAAGACCAGCACCTAACACCAAAAAAAAAAAAAAAAAAAAAAAAAAAAAAAAAAAAAAAAAAAAAAAAAAAAAAAAAAAAAAAGTACCCTGGAAATTAAACAGAAAGGCTATATATCTCTGAAGTAAGCACTCTGTGATATTTTGTAATGGTGCCCATTGCAAAGGATCATAGATATGTCATAATCATTCGCTAGCTTTCCCTCAATAGTCTAGCATATACACAGTTTGTATACATTTCTATGTACATAAACTCAAGGTAATTGCTTGGTCTTTTGTTGCCTGGGTAAAGTATTTTCCTAGATTAGGTTAGTTGGAACAAACTTGACTGAAAAAAACCTTTTAGTTTCTAAATCGACCAAACCTCTACCTGCATACAGGATAGTGACAATTTTTGGATAGTTGTTTTGAAGTAATGGAGCTTTAATAAATTGTGTCCAGATCCAAGTTTAGACCTTACCCTTCAATATTAAACCACATTCTCCCTTTCTGTGAAGGAGGAGATATTCACACACACCCACAAAAAAAAAAAAACAGTTGTTGAAATACTACTGTGTCACCCCTTTGTCCAACAGCCAGAAGGCTGAGGCCACTTATATTCCATCAGCCTCCTGGAGCCCAGAGCACTGAACTGGTTCTAGAAGATTTGGCTCCTTGGGTGTAAGAACTGCAAGCCAGTACCAAAAGCTATCATATAGTCTCCCCTGCCTCAGGCCATATCCTCGCTGACCACCTTAAAAATGACACTAGAGTTTAATTTAGAATCTTAAAGTGAACTACGTCTACCAGGTCTCACCTGTCATCAAAAATTACCTCCCTCTATGCTCTGCTTCCTCTTCCTGTTCTACTATTCCACTTCTTCCGAAACTTACCAAAACGTGCCAGACAGAAACCTCAAGCCAAGTAAATTTCACGTGTGTGTGTCTGTGTGTGTGTGTGTGTGTGTGTGTGTGTGTGTGTGTTTAACAATGTCTAAGAACTTGAGCTTTAAAGTCAGAACTAGATTTAAATCCAGGCTTTTTGACTTACTAATGCTGTGACCTTGGGCTTGTTATTTAACTTCTCTGAATCTCAGTTTTCCCATCTGAAAAAGATAGTGGTGTTTACTTCTTGCTTTTTGATTTTGGGGGATGGTTAAATGATGCAGTGCATATAAATCATATAGCACTGTGCCCAGCACATACGTTATTTTTACTATTCTACCTCCTTTTTAGAAAAACCCTATGCATGTCAAAATGATCTCCTTGAAGTGACAGGATAGGCCTTCTTCCGTGCCTTCTTACCATAAATGAGGGAGTACAGTGGTGTTTTAAGGGACCCTTCTCTGTCCTCTCATAGATCCCAGTACAATCTTCTTAGTGCTTAGCACTTAGAGTGAAATAATTGGTTTACCTGTCTTTTTAGTAAGCAATAAATCTCATAAACGAGCTGGATCAACCAAAGCCCCTAGAACAGTGTCAAGCACATAGTTGATACTCAGTAAGTACTAAACTGGATTGAATTGAACTCACTTTAAAGGTGGGAGACTTCAGATGTGCTTAGGAAATAATGAATGCCCAATTTGGCTAAAATTGAGGAGTGCTCGAAGGCTGTAAAGGTGACTAGGATCAAATCTGTGGCCTCCTTGGAAATACTCAGACCACAAACATACAAACATTCTTTGTCCATATTCAATGTCATGTCACTCAGACAACAAAACCTTCTTAGAATTCCATCCTCTTCATGATAACAAGAGAACGTTCTAGTCGATGGAAAGACTCACTCTTTCTATAATCTTTCTCAATGCTCCCTTGTCTATCCTTCAGAGATGGTCAAATTTCCTGTCCTTGTTAGAGTTTGAGAGACCAGTTCTCCAGCCAGCTTACTTTACCCAAGAAAACCACAGGCTCAGGGTAGTGGGCACACAGGGTGACTTTGCTGGCCTCGGCTCCTCAGCAATGCCTTCTGTCAGTTTCTTACCACAGCCCCGCTTCCTGCTTACCTGTTGCAAACCTTCCTGTATGCTAGGTGGCCTGCTCATCACTGACCACTCTGAAATAAACTCTTGCTGCTATTCAGACTTCAGAAAACTGAAGAAACTTGCACCTGTGATAAGCAGCAAGGTCTCCAACAAACACTGCCATTTGGAACACTGGTTTCTACTAGGTCTCACTTATCAAAAACAACGAGCTTCTATGCCTTGCTTCCTTTTCCTCTCTTACTATTCCATTTCTTCCTAAACTGGAACCTTTTACCAAATAAATTCCACCTACATTTATGCGTGTGTGTGTGTGTGTGTGTGTGTGTGTGTGTGTGTAATGGTATTAAAAGCTTGAACTTTAAAGTCAGATTGAACTACGATTGAATCCAAGCTATATTACTTACTAACTCTGTGACCTTGGGCAAGTTATTTAATTTCTCTGAGCCCCTATTTCCCCATTTAAAAAGAAAGGTAATGGCATTGACTTCTTGATTTTTTGGTGATGATTAAATGACACAAGCACATAGATCAGTTAGCTTTGTGGCCAGAATGTAATGGCCTCAAAGTCACTTCATACATGCCATGTGAGTGTGTATCAGCAGCCTCAAAGACTATCATTGCACCTCAATTTTAGCTGCTCTGGAGGCTACCTATTATCTATTTTTGATGTGCCACCCCAGAGCTACCAAAATGATTTTGTGATTGACCCATAAGTTATGTTTTAAATTGGACCATGTCTGACATCTACATGTTTTTACAAGAGAAAGTGATAGACAGCCAGAAACTTATTTTCATTTGTATGGATTCTCATAAACTTCCTGTCTTTGACTACTACAGGAGTCCCCTTCAGACCAATTCACCATTGCTGTAACATCAAATTCTGTATCTGTATACCATGGCAGTGATTAAAACACAGACACTTTAGCCTAGGCTGAAATCCTACATCTGCCTATAACTGTGCGATCTTGAACAAGTTACGTGACCTCTCTCTGCCTCAGTTTCTTTGATTGTAACGAGATCATAGTAATACTGCCTACTTTGCAGTATTTTTGTGAAATTAAAATAATAAACATTATGTCTGCATGTTCACTTTTACTACTTGTAGAGTATAAATAATTAATACTAAAAACATTTGCTAATTGGTGATTATGTGCCACCACTCTATTTAATGCTAAAACAGTCAAAGATGACACAGAACCTGACCACAAAGAGCTTGCAGAAAAAAACCTGATCCATATGAACACACACATATAATCACACATTTTAGGCTATAAGAATGCCTAACATTTTGAAATCTGAGATGGCCAATCTGTTCCCTTTGGCTTCTAATTGTTGTTTGCCTCTTTAATCAATAATAAGTGTGGATTGATATCTGGACCCACCACTTGGACCAGCCTTCCATAGGATAGATTCCTAGAAGAATGTGGACTATAACCACCTCCCATTACTTATTACTAAGGTCCCTGCATCAAATCACATTCTTCACTAATCAAATCATTGTGTGAAGTCCGAAAGTTATCAAAGCTCAACAACTTCAATCAATTCTTAATTTTATGAATGGAGACATGGAGAAGGACCCTCAATTTGAGTAAACAAAGAATAAAATAATGTGTGACTTCCCCTGAATTGCTTGAATCATTTCTAGTTTACAGAATATGATAGAAGTGGCATTCTAACCTGGATATAATTTCTGGAAACTGAATAACAAGTTCATGGACAAAGTCGGTGTTCCACCATTTGTGAAAAGGGAGAGGATTCTCTTTACAAAACACCTGCTACTGCTCTTAGCCCCTAGCTGGGCTCCCTGCCCTTTGCAGGCAGCAGTGCCTTGCACTTTCTCTCCATAATAAATCCTGACTTCGGTTAGCTGGCCTCGAGGCTTAGGTTGTTCCGTGCTACAAAGACGAGATCTTTTGAAGACCAAGAGCAGCTGCTGCCTCTTAGGTCATTGCCTAGGAAGTAGCTGGTCCTCAACAGGCCAACCAATTCCAGGCCACAGGAACCAGTGCCTTAACTTACCTGGTTCCTCCTTGGCATCTACACTGCCCTCTGCTGCTTGTAATCCCAGGATGCCCTGGCTGTTCTCTGGAGTTTTCCCTGCTTCAGCACATTGAGGGAGGTGGATTCTGCCCCCCCAGTTACAGTCCTGATGCCTCCTGATTCAAAGGCTGCTTCCGTCAACTCCTGGTGCTCCTCTCTCCTATGATTCTGTTCTTTGTTATCAAGAAGTGTTATCACAGTGGCCAGGCTCTGAACTGTGTCCCAGTGAGAGGTGACAGCGTGCTGGCTGCCCTCGCTGGCTCTCGGCGCCCACTCTGGCCGTGCTTGAGGAGCCCTTCAGCCCGCCGCTGCACTATGGAAGCCTCTCTCTGGGCTGGCTGAGGTCGGAGCGGTCCCTCTGCTTGCAGGGAGGTGTGGAGGGAGAGGCGCGGGCGGGAACCGGAGCTGCGCGCGGCGCTTGTGGACTAGCGCGAGTTCCGGGTGGGCGTGGGCTCGGCGGCCCTGCACTCCGAGCGGCTGGCGGGCGCCACCGGCCCGGGCACTGAGGGGCTTAGCACCCGGGCCAGCAGCTGCGGAGGGTGCGCGGGGTCCCCCAGCAGTGCCGGCCCGCCGGCGCTCCGCTCGAATTCTCGCTGTGCCTCAGCTGCCTCCCCGCAGGGCAGGGCTCGGGACCTGCAGCCTGCTATGCCTGAGCCTCCCCACTTCCCGCCGTGGGATCCTGCGCGGCCGGAGCCTCCCAGATGAGCACTGCCCCCTGCTCCGCTGTGCCGCGGCCGGAGCCTCCCAGAAGAGCACCGCCCCCTGCTCCGCTGCGCCGGGTCCCATCGACCGCGCAAGGGCTGAGGAGTGCGGGCGCACGGCGCAGGACTGGCGGACAGCTCCACCTGCGGCCGGGTGCGAGCTCCACTAGGTGAAGCCAGCTGGGCTCTTGAGTCTAGTGATGACTTGGAGAACCTTTATGTCTAGCTAAGGGATTATAAATACACCAATCAGTACTCTGTGTCTAGCTCAAGGTTTGTAAATGCAGCAAACAGCACCCTGTGTCTAGCTCAAGGTTTGTAAATGCACCAATCAGTGCTCTGTGTCTAGCTAATCTAGTGGGGACTTGGAGAACCTTTATGTCTAGCTAAGGGATTGTAAATACACCAATCAGCCCTCTGTAAAATGGACCAATCAGCAGGATGTGGGTGGAGCCAGATAAGGGAATAAAAGCAGGCTGCCCCAGCCAGCAGTGGCAACCCAGTCGGGTCCCCTTCCAGACTATGTTCTTTCACTCTTTGCAATAAACCTTGCTGCTGCTCACTCGTTGGGTCCACACTGCCTTTATGAGCTGTAACACTCACTACGAAGGTCTGTAGCTTCACTTCTGAGCCAGCGAGACCACGAACCCACCAGAAGGAAGAAACTCCAAACACATCCGAACATCAGAAGGAACAAACTTTGGACACGCTGCCTTTAAGAACTGTAACACTCACCACAAGGGTCCGCGGCTTCATTCTTGAAGTCAGTGAGACCAAGAACCCACCAATTCCGGACACACCAGGACAGTGATGTCACCCTTGGGTTCTACTCTCTGCTGGTGAGTTGAAAAGACTATATAAATGAATTCACATAAAGTAGTCAAAGACTGTTGCTCAAGGCTCAATGTGAAACACTTCCCCAGAGGCATTTTGGTCCTTTCTAGGACTGGCAGGGATGATAATTATTTGGATATAACCATTAGTCTTTATTGATCACCACTTTATATAAAGCACTCATTTGATTTATTTTATTTTATTGTCAAATGACCCTAAAATTAGGAATTTTTACCCCCATTTAAAAGATGAGGACAATGAGGTTCAAAGGGTTTTTCTGTTTTTGTGTTGCTGTTGTTGTTGTTGTTTTTAACAGCACAATGTCACACAAAGACCATGTTCTTGCTGCCTCCCTGGATGAGGGAGCTTTCTTTTTGCTCTTTAATCCACCATCAGTGGCTTCCACCTTGCCCCATGGATAAGGCTGACCCTATAAGCAAATATAACGAGCTGAGCACAGATATATTTTCACTCCTAAGTAGAAATTTCTGATCTATGAAGCCAGCCTGCAAAGGAGTCAGCAGCCTGAGTCGTCCCAAATTTCATACAATTTATAAAGGGAAAGAAGAAAAGCCAATTACAGCGCTAAATATAAAATGACCCACGGAGCTGTACCATGGAAGTCGCTCTTGCTCTGCTGTGTAGGGTCACCTTCAAATCGGCAAACAGGTCATTCCCCAACAATGGAATCTTTTCAAGTTAATTGACTTGACGAAATAGCAACAAATTAACCACTCAGTTGTGTGTGCGGTTTTTAATTTTTTTTGTTGTTGCAACAAATGACTAAGGATATGTGCTCTTCTGCCATACTGATTTAACTCAGGCAGCAGGAATTAAAGTCGCCGAAGACAACAAGTGACATCAACTTTATGCAATTAATTTCAGTGCTAATGAAAGCTTTTAGTGTACTCGTCTGCTTTATACCATGCTATATTCTGGTAAATGATGCCGCTTTTCGTTTTGGAATCACAAATATAAAGTTCTCTGCTGAGAAAACATTTTCCATCTCTGTGGACATATTCCAGGTAGCTTCTCTGAAGTAAACTATTCCCAAATAACTGTTTAAGGTACTTCATCCTTAGCTGAGTACTGAAGTTGAATTTAAAATAATGAGTGACTTGCGAAACTAAATTGAAAATCCCGTTAATCATAAAAAATGAGTTAATATTTTAATTTTTCTCTCAAACAGGTTTTTGTAACATGATTATTATGCATGATGAGGGCACAGTTATAAACAGACATCCATAAAATGTCAACGCAGATATTGTGCTTTAGTTTGGTGTTAGCATTATGTATGTCTACATTTTTTGTTGTTGCTGTTGTTGTTGTTGTTTTTGTTGTTTGTTTTTGAGACGGAGTCTCGCTCTGTGCCCAGGCTGGAGTGCAGTGGCGTGATCTCGGCTGACTGCAAGCTCCGCCTCTTGGGTTCACGCCATTCTCCTGCCTCAGCCTCCTGAGTAGCTGGAACTACAGGCACCCACCACCACGCCCAGCTAATTTTTTGTATTTTTAGTAGAGACGGGGTTTCACCGTGTTAGCCAGGATGGTCTCGATCTCCTGACCTCATGATCCACCCGCCTCGGCCTCCCAAAGTGCTGGGATTACAGGCATGAGCCACCGCACCTGGCCCCTGCATGTCTACATTTTAAAATTCAGGGGAGAAGAATTCATGGACATCTGATCTACATTTAGTCATGCTGTATGTAATATCACATTTTTTGTTTGTTTTATTATACTTTAAGTTCTGGGATACATGTGCAGAACATGCAGATTTGTTACATAGGTATACACGTGCCATGGTGGTTTGCTGCACCCATCAACCTGTCATCTACATTAGGTATTTCTCCTAATGCTATCCCTCCCCCTGCTCTTCACCCCCCGACAGGCCCCAGTGTGTGATGTTCCCCTCCCTGTGTCCATGTGTTCTCATCGTTCAATTCCCACTTATGAGTGAGAACATGTGGTGTTTGGTTTTCTGTTCCTGTGTTAGTTTGCTGAGAATGATGGCTTCCAGCTTCATCCATGTCCCTTCAAAGGACATGAACTCATCCTTTTTTATGGCTGCATAGTATTCCATGGTGTATATGTGCCACATTTTCTTTATCCAGTCTAACATTGATGGGCATTTGGGTTGGTTCCAAATCTTTGCTATTGTGAACAGTGCCGCAATAAACATATGTGTGCATGTGACTTTATAGTAGAATGATTTATATCACATATAAAGACATACATCTTTCAGGAGAACTTCCCAGCTTAATTCTTTCCAGCTCTGATAATAATGTAATTTATTATTCTCAGATATTCTTTATCTGTTCATTAAGTGTGTTGCCTAGCTTTTGTCCCATTAATATAACTAGTACTAAGCAATGGACATCACTGCTAGGTGTTACTATTGGGTTCCATGGGTGCTATATGGCTACATTTTGGCTATTACATGGTAGGGCAGTTACACATGCCATGCAATTTTTTGATGCCAAATAACAGTGCATCTGCTCTATTCAGTAACACTTGAGGGCCTAAAGAATGCACCCATCTGGACCATAGGGTAGAGTCAGGAAAACAGCGTCTGAAAAGAATGTAAGCCATTTTTGAGGCTTCCTCTGGCTTCCTGGGAAAAGTGATGGGTCATGGGGGGGTGGAAAAAAACGCTTCTTTTCACCTGTTCTGTACCAAGCTCTGAAGTCTGATGATAACTACACTCCTGGAACTTTCCAGGAAACATGATCTCAAGCTCAGGGCCACTTAGTATTAATCAAAACGTTACCAAGAGGAAAAACATTTAGCACAATTGCTTGAAGAGCAAGAATGTTTCATTTCTCTAAATGGTATAAGATATGCCCCTGAATCAAGGCCAGGTTAATGCCCATAAAAACTGAGAAGACGACGGTGCTTTCTTCTGATATATGCAAATTGAAATAAGCCATTCTTCAAAATTACAGAAAACATAAACAAATGGCAAAAATATAAACCTGCTTTTTCTTGATTTTTGATTGAATAATTTCACTAGAAATTACCCAATTTTTATTCAACAGACACATAATTTGTTGGTGCCTTACACTCTCAATTAGTTTGCCCATGGGATAACCTAGCATTATCCAGGCATTCAGCCAGACTGGCAAAGGGAGAGGTACCCAGACTGAATTATATTCCCCAGCTTCCTAAACTACCACTCTTGCCAGTAGAGCTGATTTGCACAAATTATTTCTTGGGAAGAGAATATCTATCTCTATTAAGGAATCACTTTTAAAGAAAATTTTGTCAGCACGTGTATCATAAGAATGTTGTCCAGGACACTATCATAGATATAGATAGATAGATAGATAGATAGATAGATAGATAGATAGATAGATAATAGATAGATAGATAGATAGATAGATAGATAGATAGATAGATAGATAGATAGAGATATATATATAGATATATATATATTTTATGGACTTTATATATTATAGATTTTGTGAATCAGGCAAACACCCAGTTTTCTCTTTTCAACTTGGCTTGAACTCTTAGACCCAAATATGTGGCTACCCATGGCCAGCCAGCAGGTAGGTGTGTGTGTGACAGATGTTCTCTGTCTCTTCTACTTAATGATCCCATCCTTATTTTTTTCTATCCACTTGCTGTCTTTTTGAAAATTATTTTAAACTTATATGTATTGGGTTTTTTAGAGACAGGATCTGACTCTGTTGCACTGGGGCTGAAGTGCAGTGATGCAATCATAGCGTACTCTACCCTCAAACTCCCGGCCTCAAGCAGTTCTCCCATCTCAGCCTCCTGAGTAGCTGAGATTACAGGTGTGAGCCACCAGCCCCTGCCACATGTTACCTTCTTATCTTTTTATGTAACCTTCTAAATCCTCTATATGATAATACGAGTTATTTATAAATAAACTTACCTCTAGTATGGTTACTTAGCATATTTAACATTTCCCTTACTAGATAGACAGGAATCTTGTTTACTAACTTAAGTGAAATGTGCTGAATTAATTTTAAAGTTTTTAAAAAATACAACTGATTTACTCTAAGTAGTGATACCAGGGTTTTTTTTAACTTGTTTCTGTTTCTGAATTTTCAAAATGTATCTAGTATTTATTAGTTTTATAGTGTCTAAAAAATACCTTAGATAACCCATTCACAATAGTTCTACATTATCTAATTATATAATAAAAACATGAAAATTCTTAATTTAGAATTTGGAAAGTTAAAATAAATCATCATCACATTTAATTGTCAGTATATGTTTATCCAATATATACAACATGTCATACTTCTCAGGGAATCAATATGAATAACCAAATGATTTTTAAATTGGTCTTGAGAGTCTACATTTTTATTTTAATATTAATAGACTAAAACCTATCTTACATTGTATGTCAAACTCCCCATTTTTATAAGCATGTTTTGAGTCCTAGATGCTGTTTTATGGATATTCTTGATAAACCTTATCAAAAACCAGTAGTCTCAGAGGGCCACAATGCTTTGTGTGCCACTCAGGGGGCACCTTTGATTCTTAGAGACGAGATGAACAAAACAACTGTCCTCAGCCCCCACTGAGTCCCATGATCAGCCTGGGAAATGTCACAGCACTTAGTAAATAGAAAAATGTAAAATAAGAATCTTCATAAATTCCAAAGGCTACAATTTGAACGTATTTGAGACAGAAAAATCACATCTTATTATAAATATCAGCGTTCTGTCTCCACCACAGGATATGTTTAAAATCTAGTCCACAAAGTGAATGCCTTGGTTAGGGGTGCAACCCCACGAATTTACAGTCAGATGACTGACATTGGAAGAATTTGGGTTCACCATCACTCTTAACATTATGAATGCCAGGTTGATGTCAGTAACAAATTAGGTTCTGAATTCCAACTGTGAATCTGCCTTAAGAGGCAATTGGTCATCCTGAGAAGCAACCTGAAGAAGCACAAAGAACACTAGGAAAAAGAGAGGAGACCAAGCTGCATGTCTTGTCCAAGTAATTTAAACACTCAAAACCTGGGCTTTCTTTTCTATACTATTAAGAGGTTAAATTACATGATCTCTAAGGACCCTTCCACAGCTGTAGTTCAAAGAATTTCTGAATTGAAATAGTGTTTCCAACCTCTGCCAGGCCTTATCCAGTAGCCATCAAATGGTCATTAACTCTGGTTACCAGCCATTTTGTTTGTACACAGAAAACTGACCTCATTGGTGTCCCCTTGGATTTAAAATTGCTGGTGATAAACTCCCCAGAAGTAATTATTTCTGCTACACTGGTGTGCAGCTCCGATTTATGGCAATTACATACGATTAGTCACAGCTTCCTTATCCCTTTACTCTTTAGGTTTTAGCATTCAGAAAAGACGGTCATTCCAGAAAGTATGTGCACATCAGAATAAATATATCTAGGCTTCCATTAAAGAGTATCTCTCAATTTTCCCTGATAATTGTGGAGAAAGGAAGAGCTCTTGTTTTCTGTATCACTTATAAAATTGCCCATAACTCAGACTGGCAGAATTTCTGACAGAAAGAGAAATAAATGGAAAGAAAATCCTAGAGGACCTTGAAATTAATTTTATGTACCTTATTTTTAAATTACCACTGATAAATATTTCTGTTCTTTAAGGTTTCAGCTGTTATCCTATGGCTTGACTTTCTGTTTTCATTTCAGTAGATAATTGCCTGCCTCAGGATATTGTTCTTTTTTATAGAGAGAAATTTCTCATATCAGATTTTAAGTGCTTTCTGAAATTAACCCTTGGGTTTCCATATTGGCAGAGTCGGGAATCATTCTCTAGTGAACGCCTATATGAACGCCTATGAACGCCTCTAGTGAACGCTATAGATCTCTCCTCTTTGCTTTTTTCACCAAATATGAATATTTGTATTTGATTCTTGATGATAGTGCAGAGCTTGTTGGGAAAAAAGAAACTGCATGCACAAAATTGAAACAAGCTGTTTAGTTGTACAATGAACAAGTTATTTTCCTTCCATGTGACTAGCAATCCTGTAAAAAACATTAAACCAACACAGTTAAAGTGGCAAAGAATAGATGCTAAATAAACATCTGTTGATGAAATGAGTGAATGAATATATGAGTTATTTTCATTGACATCTTTTAAGTGATGGAACAAAACAGTCTCACCACACATGAGGCTATAACAAAAGCTATTCAGTTGCTCAAAGAAATGAACAAATTTTTTAACTTTCATTCTCTTTACTAGAATTTATAAATAAATGTAGAAGCTTTCTGGATCTTTTCATATTGGGTATCTATAAGTTTAGAAAGTCTCCATGGGGGAAAATACTAAAGAGTATTTCAGCTAGCAGAAAGAAGTGATTCTGTAGCTGAAATAGATCTTAGAGATCATTTTAGTCCAGGAAACAAATTTAGTCCAAGGGCAAATCAATAAATGTGATACATCACATCAACAGAACAAAGGACAAAAACCGTATGATCATCTCAGTAGACACAGAAAAAGGTTTTGATAAAATTCAACATCACTTCATAATAAAAACTCTCAACAAATTAGTCATAGAAGGAAAATACCTCAACATAATAAAGGCCATAAATGACAAACCACAGCTAACGTTATACTGAATGAAAGCATAAGGCAAAGAGGTTACTTTCACCATTTCTATTGACCACCATACTGGAAGTCCTAGCCAGAGCAATGAGGCAACAGGAAGAAATAAATGGCATCCAGATTGGAAAAGAAGTCAAATAATCCCTTTTTGCAGACAACACAATCTCATGTATAGAAAAACCAAAAGACTCCACCAAAAATATTTTAGAACTGATAAAAGAATTTAATAAAGTTGCAGGATACAAAATTAATATACAAAAATCAGTAGCATTTCTATACACCGCATTTCCACTGTCCACAGGCCATATTGGCTCAGATACAACCTTGTGTTTTAAAGGTGTGATTCAAAAGCCTCTAGCCAGGGCCTGTACTTTGGTTCTCTGTCGATGTCAGTATTTCCTGATGTGTTACACAAGCTGATTTTACATTTCTTACCTGCCAAGCCCTGTCATCATTGTATTTGTGACTTCTGATTTAGGACAGTGCCCTTAAGGCTGCAACAACTGAGGCTCAAAGCAGCGCCCTGAGGTAGAGCAGGGATTACAGCTAAGCCTTGCGATTGAACTCTAGTCCCAGGACATTTCCAATAAGCAAAGAGAGTTTACTTTTCAAACAACTGGAGAGGAATAACTAAAACTTTAGAATGACCCTTTCATTTTAGTCCACATTACAAATGCATATAATATTCAGAAAATATAGATCATTTAATTGCAAAGGAAATTAGGTCCAGTGGCTGTGACTAGGGTAGGAGCACACAGCCACCAAGGGTACAGCCACTTAGCTGCCAAAAGTGTTGAGTACTCCAAAAAGTACAGCCAGCAATGCCTCAGGGCAGTGTCTCAGTGGGGTTGATTTTTCCCTCTAGGAACATTTGGCAATATCAGAAGACATTTTTGGTTGTCACAACTGCAGGGTGGATGCCACTGGCATCTAGTGGGTAGAAGCCGGAGATGCTGCTGAACATCTTCTAATGCACAAGACAGCTCTCCACAACAAGGAATTATCTGGCCCAGAATGTCAATAGTGCAAGATTGACAAACCCTGCTCTAGACAATAAAGATATAAATAAAGTCATGTATCAGAGTTCAAGTTCAAGGGACAGGGCCATATTAAGACTTCTTGAGGCCCATTTATCACATCCTACTGCCCTCTCTACCCCTCCAAAAAATAGTTTCGGTGGACACCAAAAAACTGTGTCCCTATAAATGGGCCTCTATCATTTACTAAGTTTGGCAAATTACGTAACATTCCTCATCTCAAACCTTTTCCTCACGTTTTTCATCTGTAAAATGAGAGTAATAATAGTAACTTCTTTATAGGAGGATAATGACATACCACATGCAGAGTATTTGGCACATCCTCTTTAATTTGACTTCCCCCACTCTCTCCAGGAGGACATAACCGGTATCTGAGTTTTATAGATGAGCTAACTGAGGTTCAGAGATCTCTTGGGGTATTGGTAGCAGCGTCAGCTTAAGAGTGGACTGGGGTACAGTAAGGAGTAGGCATATCTCCGCCACCTCCCTCCCCACCATGCTACCACGGTTCTCTCTCTTCTCTCTTTTGCACACATAAGCACCTCACAAGTAGAGACCTTTGATTACAACATGAAAACTCTTTCCAGAACATGCTGCTCATAGCTTGTATTTTCACTTTTTAACTTTCTGTTTTCACAACAACAACCTATAGCATTGAAACCATTTCAGAACAAATAAAACTTTTAGTTTTATAAAAATTTGTAATTTCTTATTCATTATTTATATCTCTTAGTTCATGCACTACAATGTTTTATGTTGTATCAAATTTTAAATGATAGTCCTATCCCATAAGTAAATGATTAATTACAAATGGAAACATAGTTAACTTTACAGTGAAGAAACCTGGTGGGGATTCTCTTTACCAAGTGATCAAAGTTAACTACTTGTTTCCTGATTTCATCCACTGAGGACATGTTCTCCCTTAAATTATATTCCCGCCAAACAAAGCATAACAGGAAGACATCAGGCAAACTGAAGTCAAAGGACATTCTACACAATGAATCAGGAAGGAGAATGACTATAGAGAACTTCTTTGGAACCATGGATGAAGTTTCATATCAACTTGCATTACTTAATGGCATTATCTCAGTGTTAATTTTTTTATGTTGATCTTTTTACTGTAGTTATGTAAGAGAATGTATTCACTCTTGGGGCACAAAATATTTAGTGTTAAAAGCAGTGACATGCTGATAAACTAGCTCTCCAGAAAACAAGTTAATAAACAAAAGCCTTGGTTTGTAGTCTTTACATATTAATCTGTTGTCACGCTGTTGATAAAGACATACCCGAGACTGGGAAGAAAAAGAGATTTAATGGACTTACAGTTCCACATGGCTGGGGAGGCCTCATAATCATGGCAATAGGCAAAGAGAGGCACATCTAACATGGTGGCAGACAAGAGAAGAGAGCTTGTCCAGGGAAACTTGTGTTTTTTAAAACCATCAGATCTCATGAGACTTATTCACTATCATGAGAACAGCATGGGAAAGACCCACCCCCATAAGTCAAGTTATCTCCCACCAGGTCCCTCTCACAACACATAGGAATTATGAGAGCTACAAGATGAGATTTGCGTGGGGATGCAGAGCCAAACCATATCAATTTGCTTACTACTGTTGTATAAATTCTCCCACCATGGCTGATTTCAAGCTATTCATGAAAAAATCACTGAATGTTGAAATGGGAAGAAAGGTGTACAATATATTTCATGCATATATATTTATGTATATATATATGTACATACAAATCTGCAAGTGTATAAAATGAGAGATAAAGCAAATATGGTAAAAGGTTAATCAAAGAATATAAAGGGAAAAATGAGAATTCGTTGTATTATTTTGAAATTTTTTGTAAATTTAAAATATCATTAAAATACTAAAATTCAAAACCATTTACATGCTTACCAAAAAATTATTTCTCCAGATCATCAGAATGTTTTGCAGTATTTTTTAAGGGAGCATTATAACTGATTATAACTGTGTGAAGGACATTCGCATGCCAAGCTTCAGGGACACTGAGTAAATCACTGAAGGTCAATGCATTTCCTCTTTTGCAGGGGGTTAAATGTTAAAGCCAACGAATATTTTGTAGAGTTGAAAACACTCTTGGGGGTCCTAAACTCTCTATTAAGACAGTACAGTACTGGCCTTCAGTTAATTCAACTCAGGCAATCATTCTACCAGCCTGGAGCTGTTTGCTGTTCCTTTACTAGAACCCCAGATGAAGAAGTTTAGGGACGACATTTTAATTTAAAAAAACAAAAAATACCTCTTGACCATTTAAACACTGCGACCATACTTAGCACTGACAGATGTTCAGTTTGAGAAAGATGGCTGTGCACACATTCAACTAAAGGAATAACAGAATCATTGCTCACACTGGGAACACTATTTAAATTCTCTCTTTCTTTCTCTTTGCAATTGTAAGTTTCAAAGCCAGAATTTAAACTCCTTTAACTGTAGGCCAATTATTTTACACTACTTCACATGTGTCTCCAGCAGACACCGAGCTAAGGACCATTTTGGAGGATGCTACTTTTGGACTTGGAAGAGGAGAAAGAACAATAATGAGGAAAGGCTAGAAAAGACTGATACTCGTCCGTTTTGTGGAAGCTAAAAGTACAGAAAAATTGAGAAATTGGCAATGAATAATACCAAGTGGAATTATAAAAGTCAGGGAATGAAGATTAGAAGAGATCATAGGATTGAGCAACTAGGCAATATTTTGGCCTCTCACAAAATAAATTTGACTAGAGCAGTAGGAACAATAGCCAGATTTAAGTGATAAGAGGATGATGAGGAAAAAGATATGGTGAGTATCAGCTATCCTTTAAAAACAGTAGCAAACAAAAGAAATTGGAAGTGACTAAAGATTAAAGGAGTAACAGTCTGTTTCTTTCCCAGATTTTTTTTTTTTTTTGGCCCCTTAAGCTCACCAAGTGCATCACACAAAAACTCTGTGATTACCTACTCCTATTCACCTGAGTAATAGTGCTCCTAAAATATTCTTTAAGTTGTTTTGGTTTATTTGTGATGTGAAGCTATGCCTGTTTGACATGTGACTTTAGGGAGAAACATGACTTGGAAGAAATCAAGTAGTGCATACAAACAATTCTGTATTCACAGAGTTGGAGACTACAGATGTACCTCTCATGGGCAGTCTACTTTAGTCTCTAATTGAACAAGGACAGAGCTGCCACTACCAAGTTGGCCTATCAGATAACATCAAAATTCTACTTTTCCCCTCCACTCAGTAGAATTTACTGTCACTGACACATGGTCCTTCTGCTTATTTTCATGGACTGGCTTTTCTACTTTAGGCACCAAGAGTGGTTCATGAAGTATGAGGTTATTTGCACAGGTGGCACCAGCCTGCATCCTTCCGTAACATCCTCCTGTGAACCACTTTAACAAGTAACCTGATTACAGCTTGATAAAAGCCACTGCTATTCCCAACCCCATATTTATATAATTATGATCATTTCATTACTAAATTAATAGTTGGTGCACTTAAGTTTCAGAAGTACTGTCAAGAGAAAGCAGTTATTACCCTGGCTTTGAAGCACTCAAACTAGCAAACAAAAAACAGCAATACATTTGTAGATGAGGATTACAATAATATTCTAGAATATATGCATTTCTGCTTTGGTAACTAAAACACAAAGCTAATATTTGTAAGCAGCAAGAGTTACTTTCAGGAAAATCCTATGTCCCTCTAAAACTATACTGAGGGCCCATACCCCACCTATTTGACAACCACCATGCTCACAACTTTTCCACTTGCCACTCTATAACTCATCATTTTATTGCCTTCCTAAATAGAAATGCTCTTTCTCATTGTCAGACAATGTGACCAGATATTTGGATGCAAGCAAGATGGGATAATCAAACATCACGTAATTGTGGAAAAACTGTCAATCAATTTAGTTCTTACTAAAGTTTTTGTAAACCTACATCTTATAGAAATTTTGAATATTATTCTCAAAATATTACCCAGTATTATATTACACATATTAAATGCTGATGTATTGATGTATTTTTAAGTAGCTTTGTCTCATTTCTGCCTCTCTCTCTCTGTCTCTCACTCTTTCTCCCCCCTGCACATATTCTTAAAACAAATTAAGAATAATATTTGACTAACTAGTCATGAAGTTTGGGCTATGGAGGGGTTCTGGTTGGTCACACGTACTTTCTCTTCCCTTTTTGTCTTCTCTCCGGGATTATTTCTGGGTTTTGAATTAGGTTCCTAGGGCTTTCATAACAAATTACCCCAAACTGAGTGACTGAAAAAAATAAATTTATTGCCCCTCAGTTCCGTTGTCTCTTGAGGGCTCTAGGGAAAAATCTGTTCCGTACCTTTCTCAGCTTCTGGTTTCACCTGCAATCCTTGGTGTTTCTTGGCTCCTCTGCCTCCATCTTCATATGAAGTTCTCCCTGTATGTGTCTGCCTGTCTCCAGATTTCTCCCTATAAGGCCACCAGTCACATTAGGTCAGGGCCCAGCCTAAGGGCTTTATCTTAACCTGATTACATCTGCAAATTTGTAGATGTACCAGCCTGCAGCTACTATTTCCAAATGAGGTCACATTCACAGGTACTTCAAGCTATCTTCAATATATCTTTTTCTGAGGAAGGATACACAATTCAACCCAAAATGTCTTTGTTCATCATAATGCAGTTAATTATGCTCACTATTTTGGTCATATCAGTACCGCTCAGTTAAAAGCCCAAATTACTAGAGAGATCAGGTTTCTCTTTTTACACTACATGATGCCACAGGATGGTGGACATTGTGTTATATTCCACCAACTAGCTGAATATCTCAGGTATGTCGAGGTAAGCATCCAGACATCTGGAAACATCTGGGGTCATAGGTATTAATTCCATTTTTGGTCACTGGGCAGTCCTAAACCATTTTACTTTGTAATAATTATAGAGACTCAAAGTTGTATACGTTCTTAGAAGACTGATACTTGTATGAAACAAAATTACAACTTAGATCATTCGTATAGTCTTTGCTGCCCACTCATTTATTTGTTTTCACTCTTTATTTCAAAAGTAATACAGATTTATTGCAGTAGGCCAAACAATATAGAGGTGTATAAAAAAGTTATAATTAATCTCCTTATCCCATCTTCAATCTCATGTCTGTGAGATGACCAACACCATCCTTCCACAACTTTCTCAATGCTCATAAATAAACATAGACAAGCCTGTACATTTACATGGGATGGTTTTCATTTTTGATCAATAAAAAGAGAGTGCCATGCATATTAATTCTCAGCTCACTTTTTTCACTTAAAATATCATAATAATTTTCAAGGTCAATATGTATAGATTAAATTCATTCTTTTTAATATCACTGTAGTAGTTCCTAGTATTGCCAACCTGTGATTTATTCCACCATTCTTCTTAAACTGGACATTCAGATCTTCTCACATACTTTTTATAGAAAACATTCTCATCCTTACCTATTCCTATAGTTATAAAATAAATTCCTAAAAGTCAAATTTATGAGTCAAAAGATATGTGCATTTTAAATTTTTAAAAAGATTGTAACAACCCCATTCTCACCAATAATGTGCCTTCTTCCCTGTACCTTCACAAACACTGGAGTTTTTGATATCCTTTATTACATAAATGAGTAAATGTTTTTCCTGTGTTTTATTTTTTCATTAGTCTTTGATGCTTATAGAGGTCACGTCACATACCACACAACAAAAACACAGACTTTTCCCAGAAAACATTTCTGTTTCTCTCTAGAGTATAGAAATTATCTTAAAATTTAAAAATTTTTAATGACTTTCTACTTGTCCTATTCATCAATGTTACTGTGCCCTGGTATGTTTCCTGCTGAAAATAAAAATTGTTTTAGTAACAAGACAGAGTTTAATTTTTTAATGAAGATTTCCAGATTTTCTAAAACTTTCTGATCTGAAAAAAATTAGTTAAACATTTTCTTGAGTTGCTTATATCAGATACAAAAAGGATATAAATATGCAAGCAGGCATATTTGATATAAAGGCAATTGAAAATTTTTTAAATCTTAGAAAAAGAGCACATTAAAAAGTATGTGTTTATGAGGTGCTTCCAAGTTAAATGAGATATTTAAGAACACTGTATAAGTGAGCCTTTTGTATTTTTTGTATGACTACAATTTCAATGTAGTTTAGCAAAGTCACAAGGAGATTTATAATTATTTTCCAAATAGCAAGCCCTAGAAAATCTAATGAAAATATAATTGAAATGTAAAATGTGCATATAAGTTTTGACTTGATATTTCAAAGCTTGTAAATATCATGTTGGGGACAAGAGAAAAGTTATTTATTTCAATCTATAGATGTCTATAAGGTCATGAAAGTTATGAAAGAACTAAATAAAGATGTTTTAATGTCAGTTCGACTAAGTGTTAGCAAACTTTAATTTCTACAGCTGCCTTTGGCCATTTCTTCAGTGATAGAATGTACTAGAATTACTAAGGGAGTTAGATTTTATAAAGGTATAAGGTGGAATTATACAGAGTTGAAGAACTTTGTTATTCAGTTTTCCTTAAGAATATAGAGCCCAAGAATAGAAAATAACCAAACACTTCTTTTATTGTGAAGTCTATCTAACCTATCTAACAAACTATAGCTTGGGTTTTTTTGTTTTTTTGTTTTTTTGGTTTTTTTTGAGACAGAGTTTTGTTTGTGTTGCCCAGGATAAAGTGCAATGGCACGATTTCAGCTCACTGCAACCTCTGCCTCCCAGGTTCAAGCAATTCTCCTGCCTCAGCCTCCCGAGTAGTTGGGATTACAGGCATTCACCACCAAGCCTGGCTAATTTTTGTATTTTTAGTAAAGACAGGGTTTCACCATGTTGGTCAGGCTGGTCTCAAACTCCTGACCTCACATGATCCACCCGCCTTGGCCTCCCAAAATGCTGAGATTACAGGCATGAGCCACCGCACCCAGCCCAAATATAGCTTGTTTTTATGACTTGATCTTTCCCAATGACTTGATTTGTCTGGAAATGTATAGATACAGTACTTAAGGGAAAAACTATATTCTCCTCTTAGCCATTTATTTCTCCAGTGTTTCAGGGCAAAGACCTGAATGCCCAGTTTCTTCATATATAATTTGGGATGGGTAAACTTGATGCTTTAATGAATAATTTCTGAGGACTGATTAGAGAATCTAACAGTTCTTTTTAGAAGTAGGTGGAATGGAATTAAGGGTTTAAAACTGCATTGCTTCCCTAATAATGAATAGTGAATGCATTCAAATAGTTAGGTACAGTGACAGTAATAGCACTGAAAATAACAATGAGCAAGTTTAATCCCATGGCCTATCCCCATGACCAGTGTCTTAGTTTGTTTGTATTGCTATAAAAGAATACCTGAGGCTGGGTAATTTATAAAGAAAAAGAGTTTATTTGGCTCATTATTCTTCAGGCTGTACAAGAAGCATGGCATTTGCATCTGCTCAGCTTCTAGTGAGATTGTCAGGCCACTTCTACTCATTACAGAGGGTGAAAGGGAGCCAGCATGTGCAGAAATCACACAGCAAGAGGGGAAGCAAGAGAGGGGAGGTGCCAGGCTCTTTTAACAACCAGCTCTCCTGGGATCTAATAGAGTAAGAATTCATTCACACCCCCATCCCAGGGAAGGCATTCATCTACTCAAGATGGATCTGCACCCAAGACCCCAACACCTCCCATTAAGCCCCACCTCCAACATCAGGGATCACATTTCAACATGAGATTCAGAGCAGTCAAATAAACTGTACAGGGTATGTAGTTAAGTTAAAAATAAAAGAAGAAAAAGGAAAGACCAAAAATAAAAGTTTATGTCCAGCTCTCAGCTCTGGGTCCTTATGTGGGTCAGCTTTATTCTCGCGGCTGGAACCCATTCAGGGGGCAGTTTAAGACCTGTAGAACAAGCAACTCCAGCAGGAGATACAGATGAGGAGAGAGAGTTCCTTTCACAGAATTTCCAGCAAACTTATTTTTTTGGTTTTTTTTGTTTTTTTTCTACCATTTAGCCTGAATTGAGTCTCTTCCTCTATCACTGTGGCTAGGAGATAGGACATACCCAGTGGCTTAAGCCAGCCAGCCCCTACCCCCGGAAGTGGCTGCAAGGGCAAGTCCATTGAAACTGAAAGGGTAAGAATGGAGTAGGCTTGACCATTCTGTGATTTCTGAGCTCAAGACAAAAAATTTAAAAAATTATGGCAAATTTGAAAATATATGTATTTTTATGTCTATTCTTCACCCTAACTTTTATATATATTTCGTCTCTAAAATTAACTCTCTTACTGGTTGTTTCTCATCTTTCCAATTTCCTGAACTTTATTTTACCTTGGATGAGCTTTCATGAAAGGCAGAGTTCTCTGTAAGATGAACAAAAGGTATTAATGCATTTTCCAAAGCAAGAAATTTACCATGGACCCTCAGTTAAAATTTCAGCACCAAAAAAAGTCTTTTATTGAAAACAAAAAATACTTAAATTACTTAAAATTACAAAAATTACTTAAATTTTTGTTTTGTAGGAGATAACATCCACTCACTCTGGTTATGGGCCTGTGTGCATACCTAAGGGAAATTAGGCCCCAGTCAGTGAAAAGAAATGTACTTACCTAGTTTCTCTAGTTGATTTTAATTTTGTTTCTGTGAGAGTTTGTGATTGTAAATTTAAAGGATCTCAGTGGTTGATGAACCTTCCTTTTGATTCTTCCAAACCTGGCACTGCTGCCTGGAAAACATTCGGCCATCCACCCACCATCTACAACCAGGGCCCCAACAGCTGCATTTTGCAATGTTACACAGCAGTAAAATGCAAAGGTTCATGCAGTATACCATTGGCTAACATATTGGGATCATGTGGCCCAGTTACACAGTCCATTTAAAAACCTCAACCATTTACACCCATATTAGACTTAATGTCTACCCTCTTCACCCCACCTCCTCCCTAGCACAGCCCTGCTATGATTTACAGCTCACCCCAGGGAGCCTGGCCATTATTTACTTCTTTGTATCTGCAACTGCATTCTTCCAGCAGCCTTCTTCACTAGGATGTCATTGTTGTGCTGTAGGTGCATGCTAATACTAAGGATGGGGATACCTTTGAGACATCTCACTTACTTAGAGCTAGTTAAATTAGGCTTAAGTAGCGGTCTCTCTTGAATCTCTAAGACTTCTTCGCTAAGGTGACTCCTATTTCTGTGGGGTTTGTTCTCATCAATGAAAGAATACTTGTCATAAGCTGAGTTGAACAAGTAGCAATGCAAGAGCCAGGATGGAACCACCTAGTATCTAGTTTGATCTTATTTTAGTCATCTAACCCAGTTAATATATGAACAAAAACTTGATCATTTCCATATTGTAGCTTTTAGATAGCAGCAAAAGCAGATAGTGAGAGAAGCCTGAAAGCTATGAAGCCAATATAAACTTAATAGGTCAAAGCAAATTTCTTAGCACTTGTTGTTCTTTAAAGACTCTTGGCAAGCAATCCCTCTTCTTCCCAGGGGACTTTAAGGCAGCCATTCCTGGATTATTTGGATATTTCATGGTCTTTCACCCACTACTCAACAAGTATAATAAAGCACAGCATCCATTTATTCTAATAGTAATAAAAAGCATGGATCCGTGCTTTGTGAGACTTGAATTCCAAACAGAAGTGTTTTGTAGAAATTTAATACTCATAAAGCTGATTTCTACATATTGATTTTATGTGAACTTCAAAGGGCATAAAAAACACAAACTGGAATTTTAAAGAAGAGACCCACAAGGTGGTATGAATCAAATCCAAAAGATTTAGAAGAGATGGCTGTTTTTGTTTTGTGTTGTTTTGTTTTTTTCAGCATTCTCAGAAGAAGGCAAGTTCCTCTGAAGCAAAGACTGTTGTTATCCCATTCTAGGACATTGCACCCCCATAATATTTAAGTGCAACTAGACTTGCAAGGATCTTGGAGAGAAGGAGTATTTTACTAGTCACAGGAATAAGTTTCTTTTCTTTTGGGCTAGATTTTTTTTTCTTACCCTAGTGACAGCAGCAGCAATAATGATGTCAATAATAGCTAAGGCACATTGAGCATTGAGCTTCATGCTGGACACCATGACAGCATGTGCACCATCTTTATTTACACGGACAATCTGAAATCTCTTCACAACTGTATGATGCATTTACTTCCATTATCTCCATTTTACACAGAAGTTATTTGAGGCAATAAGAGGTTAAATAATTTCCTCAAGTCCATGCAGCTAATAAGCAGCAGATCTGGGATTTGAACCCAAGCCTCACCTGCATCTGAATCCAGAGTTCATTTTCTTCCACTGGGAATTAACATCTTACACTATTTTTTCATCTTTCCCTGATAAAAACGTTAGCATCAGGGCTATCTCCTGATATGTGAAGACTCTTTGGGAAGCAACAATTTTTATTGGCAGACACCTTCATTTGCTTTCCCAATGTGTCTTCTTTGGAACATTCTCCAGAATATCGGGAAAGTATGTGTTTATTCACTTTTGGTCACAATCGGTGTATTAAAATGGCAAGAGTGTTTGAAAACATTTCTTGGGAATTGTTTAAATCTCTAAGGACTATTTAAAATAATTTCTAAATAAGAACCAAAAAATTAGATAATAATTTAACTGTGTTGGTCTTTCTGCTCATAATTAGATGACAGGTTTAGTTGTTTCTTGACACTGTTCCTAGTTCTTGGTAGTAAAATTTTGTTCTCCTAATAAAATGAAGAAAGGACAAACTCCTCATTGAATGCTCTAGTAGCTTTTCCTGTTCCTGTAGATGGAGTCTAAATCTTTATTTCAAAGTGGAAGATTATAAAGTGGCAAGGAGGGTATAGTGGGCATAGGCAGTGTCTACTTTGAGGTAAGCTAGAATTCAGCCTTAGTTTAAGTCCCTCCCTTAATTGTAGAAGGGGCAACTATGAGTGACCCTTTTTAGGCATGCAGATGTGTATTTTGCCTAGAAACATAAAGTGGGAGTATCTTTGGTAGAATTGTGCTCTCACTGAGCCTTTTTTCCAAAGTACACATTTAGGGTAGTGTTTCGTACAAGGAAATCTTTAAGACTGAGTGATTCCAATTTTGGAGAATGTATTGCTAAACATTACAGAGGCCCTACCCTACAGATGGTGATGAATGTGTTTCTGAAATGGTATGGAAGTTGGTATTCTAATGCATCCCAGGGAAACAGGAGTCTGAACTCCAAAAAATAGTGGTGACATGAACACAAGGTCTCCTATCTGTAGGGGAGAAGTGAAGCTTGGCTCCTAATCCAGGGCTAAGGATAGAGGTAGTTAATACAGGACTCATAAAGAGTCATGGCAAATACATGTTTAGTGAATTTCACATTCAATTTCACATTTTGTTATTGCAACTGGCTTATCTTATGCTCAAGTCTTGAGATTTAAAAATGTTAACTTTGCTTTGGATTAATAAAGGAAAGCTGTGTCCAAGCTTGGGGAAGGTAGAAAGATTCCTAGAAAAGTCACAAGTCAGAGCTGCCTGAGGCAGTTGTATGGGACCAGTGATGGCAAGCAACAGCAAATTGAAAATGGAATAGACCTGTCTATCCCTCGGAATTGCCTAGATATGTGTACTTTTCCTGTCTATCACAGTAATCCCACTTCTAAGTGGGGGAATGTCTGAGGGTTCAGATAAAACACTTGACAAGGCTGAAGTCTGTATGCTGTCCATACTGTTTGCATCCCTGTGGAAAGGGAACCTATTATTATCTGCTGTGGACTCTCTTGCTTGTGACAACACAGTCACAAGAACTGGCTGGAGGATAGAGGTCATGCAAAGGGAAGGAAGAGTATGGTATTCTCTTTTCCATCTGAGTGACTCTCCTTTTATTGGTCTTAAAGTTGAAGAATAATTCATCAGTGAGTAATAATAACATCCTGCACTTATATAAATTGTTAAACTGTCATTTTTTTTAAAACTATCATCTGTTAGGACTTACTAATTGTTGTTAAGGCACTAAATGCTTCACACAAATTATTTAAACTCCATAGCAACTTCGTGAGGTAGACCCTATCATTATCTCTATTTTACAGATGGGAAACTGAGACTCAGAGATATAAACTAATTGAAACCAGCCTAATTATTCCATATAACTGATGTTTACGGTTTCTTTTGAATAAACATAGAAATTCATCCTCCCGATCTTAAAGCTTGAGAAATTTACCATTGTCTTATCTGAATCCCTTTCTATGGAAACCAAACATCAGGCCTCCCAGAAAGTATCAAGGAACTGAAACTTACAAGATCACTGCATCTGGACAATGAGGAGTCAGGCCCTTCACCCATGATGATTGCCTAACCAACCAACTGCTTCTTGTTGACCAACTCATCTTCCTTACCCCTCCCTAGTTCCCATTTTCCTACATGTACTTACATTTCTGTTATATAAACCCCTAATTTGAGTCAGTAAGGGAGACGGATTTGAGACTGATCTCCCATCTCCTTGTCTGTAGCACCCAAATATAACCATCAGCCCTGGAAATACACATTGTTTCAGTGATTGGCATTCTGTGCTGAGAGCAGCAAGACGTAGACCAACCCCTGGTGTTTCGGGAACATACTGTACCCAAGGTCACACAACCAAGCGGTAACAGAGCCCATTTGACTCAAGAGTGTGAGCTCATCCTCACTATACTATCCTGCCTCTTGCTTCACAAAGCACTTCTCAATCTAGAAAATGTGTTTGATTCTCATTAGTGGCCTGTAATGGAAATAGGAAATGTGTGATTATTCTCCATTTTTCATAAAAGGACATTGATGTTCAGAAAAGCTATATTACTTATCCTAACTTGCCTAATGAATTGTTAGCAGGGAAAGGACTAGAACTCTATTCTCTTGACTCCTGGTACTATGTTTTCCCACTCCCTTACAAATAAGTGCAGTGACATTAATTAGGTACTTACATGAAAGTGACTTTGCTGGTTCATATTAAAGAGAACTGAACAAAACATGGTCCTGACCTGCAAGAAACTTACAATCTCAGGACAGATATGTAACCATTTCTAATTTTGTTCAGCAAATGTTTGCTGACCATTGAATATACGCCAGACACCAGACCAGGTGCTGAGAAGGAGAGATAATAAGAAGCAGATGCTTCCCTCTCCAAGCTCACAGTGTAGGGAAGGAGGTGGGTGTAAGAATAATGTTGATACTGTGGAACAGGGATTATGGGGAGGGAGAAGTTCTTTACTCTGCCTTGGCGGAGTAGGGCGAATCGTGTATTCAGAGAATCTTCACAGAGGGGTGACACACAAGGAGCACTTAGGTGGGTAAATAGGAATTTTACACTTAAGGAAGGCAGAAAAGGCATCCTAGAAATCAAGCTGCATCTATGAAGGCCCAGGAGAAGAAAAAAACAAGTGCAGACCATCTGGAGAATGGATCAATATTAGTAGAGCGTGACCTGCTAAGGAACAAGAGGGGAAAGGGGAGAATGGGAAAGGCAGGCAGAAGCCAGGATGTGAAGAGTCTTCATTAATCTGTTACAGAGGTCGGTAAGGGATATCTGGTTGCCAACGGCAAAAAATGCAAGTGCCAGAAAGGATGAGGTGTTTGAAATATGTAGGAAAGACTCCTTCATAATCTTAAGAGCAATTTTTCCTTCCCAAAATACAAAGCTGCTAGTTTATATTTTTTTAAACTCTCAGCAGACAAAGTCTTTCATTCTAACCAGAATCAACTGACCAATGGGTCTGGGTCATGGGATTATCATAATCCACATCTGTGAATATTTTCCAGGTTTATATTGTGATGTCTATACATTTGAACTAATTTGCTGTGCACCATCTGTTTAAAAACTATTTTCACAGGTGGCTGGCTGCCTGTCAGATGCCTCACACTTTGTCACGCGCACTGCAAGATTTAAAAAGGAAAAGCTTTTAAGAGTGTATTTTTTTAGTGTGTTTGTATAAGGAAGTGAAAATAATTATTGCCAAAGAACACGGTGAAATACTTTTATTAAATATGTGTAGAATGGTATGGAGGCGTAGCGGCAGTGAGTGTGTGGGTGAGAGAGACATGCAGGGATGGTTACAATTAAGAAAGGAAAGATGAACTAGCATTCTCTATTCTGATTGCTACAAATGCCTTACCTGCCCTCATTTTCCACCTCAGAAAAGTAATTAGAAGCCTGGCTAATAATAGTTATTGGATTATATTTGGCTGTTTTGTATGATAGGAAGGAATGGAGAGAAAGAGTATGTGTGCACACATGCATTCCAGCATATGAATGTGTGTGTTTGCAGATACACGCATGCACATTTGTATGTATGTGTAGGCAGTAAAAAGCTCTGGCCTGCAAATTCTGCCAGCCAAATGATGTTTGCAGAATTTTTTCCCACCCCACCAACTAATTATCCAAACACTAATGAGAATGTTGAACATAGCAAAATGCCTTATTTCCAGAGAAAAAGAAAGGGGTATAACAACCTAACACTTACCATACATAATGATTGGAGAGGAGAAAAAGAAAACCTGCCAGTGAAGAAATCTTCTTTTGCACAGGAAAGTAGAGAAACTCAACTTGATTATTTCCAGAATATGAACTAACCTGGGAGATGATATCCTATTTCCTGACTTAGGGTTTTCCATGGTCCATCTCCCACTGTGGCCTCATGGACAATAAGTGATTTTTGTTTTCTTCAGGGAAGAACAAGTAGGTGGTTGATTTAGACACTGTTGGGTTGGTTCAATTTTCAGAGCAAGTGATTTATCGTAGATCTTTCAGAATTGCTCTTTTAATAAGTTTTGTTTTGTTTTTAAGGAATGACAGTGATAACTCGGATTTCTTGTCCTCTGAGCAAGTAGATAAAAATTCTCAAAGGGTAAGTAACAACAGCTTTCCTTGTCTCATTTGTGCCTAGGAAAAAAAAGTTTTCTATCCTGCTAAAATCTCACAAGGACACAGAGCTGCAGTGTTGTTTTGTTCCCTTTGAAGGTCAGTCTGCAACAAGGTTGGCACCCAGGAAGCAATTCAATTCTGTTTAGGGATTGTATCTGGTAATTACACTTTCCTTAAATCTATGCCTGAGTTGTAAATCGAGAAGAAAACCTTCCAGCAGCCACCCCATGATCTTTTTTAAAAGGGCAATTCCAAAAAAAGTTCAAGAACCTTCAAGGTGCAGGCAATTCTTTGATATTTAGGAGGATTGTGATTAAAAGTCATTAGATTTAATCATGTGGAAATTAGGATTTGTCCTTTAAAAAAACAAAACGAAGTAAAATCATTCATACTGTGCCCTTTGTACTGGATGGACTTGTGAATATGCATAAAGCAGGGTGGTTGTGCTTAATTTTTTAAGGCTGTTTTTTCACTGTTTCTAGGAGAGAAAATGAAACCAAGTCGTTTTTTAGGAGTAAATAAATGAATTTTTAACCTCATGGATTGAAAATTAAATATGTAAATTTTATTTCAACATCCCTAAGACTCTTGGCAAATGTTGAAGCATACTGGGGAGAGATATATTAAAATTCCACAGAAAAGGACAGAATCAAATGTACATCCTCAATGAACTCTGCTCTTTTAGGGCATATTCTCCCTTAGTACTCTATTATTGATCTGGAGAAACTCCTAACATGGTACCCGTAACCAAATACCTCACGTATAACATCTCTTCATTCTCCTTCACCTTGCAGATGTTGTTCATCAGTCACAGGACTCATTTGTGGTGAGTCCGGAACATTACTTCAGGATTCTTTTCAACACAATATTGCACACGTCTCTATAAAGCCACTGGGGCTAGAACTTGAAATTTTAAAAATCTGCTTTTCTGTGTTAGACCCTTCATGAACTTGGCCCATTTCCACAGCTCCCTGACATGCTATTGCAAGTAAATGTGTACACCATAGTTACGGGACTAAAGGAAGGGCTTGGAGTATTCACTGTAGTGGTTAAAAAAAAAAAGACCTTTAAATTGGCTGTGGCTGGTTTTCCACAGGTGGTGAGCACACCTCTGTTCTTTAATTCCATTCTACCCAGGACAAACCCCTCATTTAATTAGCTACTTCTGTATCCTTCCCTTGGTTGCTTTTCTTCCCACATTCCCTTCCTTTCATTATTCACAGGAAGACCTAGAATTTCAAGGTCTGCCATTCCTTAGAAGTATATGAGTGCCCCTAGAGGAAAACTAAACAAATTAGAGAAACCAGCAAAACACACTACTATTCTGGAGCCTGTATTTTATGATAATCTACTGGATCAAACTTAAAATGATGGCATTTTACATTTACTTAGCATGAAAGCTTAGCTGGAGCCACTTTTGTACAGACATTGAACTTCGATAATCTTGTAATATGATTTAGGGAATAGTTACGTTAAGATGGCAAACCTATTCTAATTGAGTAGAACATGTCTGAAAAATCAAGTTTCTAAGATGGGGCATTTCGTGGCAATGGAAAACAGATTAGCATTTCCCTGGTGCCATTTATGTATTTTATTAATTATCCAGTAAAACCATAAAAATGTCTTCATCATGAAAACCATTAGTGCCATTTTGCTACCTCAAGTTTGTATAAAAAGTGGGTTGACCTTTCCGTAAAGAACTCAAAACTTCTATGTATTTCCTGATTGTACTGCATGATATAGTGAGAAAACAGAAATATAATACTAGCAAAAATTTCGTCTCTAAAGAATTTCTAGCATATAACTAATCTGGAAGAAGTTGAGCTTGTTTTATTGTTTCTTCCTATTATTAATTTATGATAAAGTACAGTACATTTGTTAGAGAGCTTACTTTTTCATCTGAAACCTCTCGTTTACTTCATTCGCCTTTTAATATGCTAGTACCGATTGTGTCCATAATAGCACAAAAGAGCTCATGCATCTGCCGTGAAAAACTATATTTTAAACGTATTTAAATGATTTTCATTCTTATAATAGTTATTACATTATTTCAAAGTAAAGAAAATAGTTTGAGCACTTAAATATAACTCCATCAAGGCCAAAGGGCAACTTGCAGCAGTCATTGTTGAGTAGAGATGAGCAAATGCTACTGAGGCAAAAACCTCTTTGCCTTCAGACTATGAGCCAGAGCTGGTGAATGATAATAAGGTGTTAGTGCTCCCCAAAATAAGAAGTAATGCTTCTTAGAGTTGCTGAATTCTTCTTAGTAATGCTGAAGTGCTTACTTAGAATTTTTCCCTGAAACAGAGCTTGAGACAAGGTTAAACCCCTCTGTTGTATCTGGGTGTAGATTTTTAAAGATCCAATGAAACAATTAGATAATGTTTGCTAAGGGTTAAACTGTTGATATGATTAGGTAGTTGGCAACTAATTTTGTTGTCCCCTTAGTTCCAGTAACCAAGAAATATTTGAGTATGAGGAGGGAAAGTATTAAGAAAAAAGGGATATTGTTCTTTTTCTCAAAGAGTTTGGAGTCTTATATGAATTTTTCAAGATAAATCTCAGAATGTTCATTCACAGATATTTCTGGAGACACGGAAAATGACAAGGATACAGATAATGCTCACTTGCCAGGAAGAGATGTTTATACATTTCAAAAATTGCCAATGGGGGATATTATTTAAATAAAGTCTGATGTGCAATATTTTCGTTTTAACCCTGGAGTAAGATTGGGAGATCTATTTAATTTTAGTACTGCCAATATTGCTTTATGCTAAGGCAGAAAATCTAAACCATTGAATTTCTTTCTTATATAAAATAGCAAAGATTTTTTCCTTGTTTATAGTCTATGTTAAGAATTTGACGGCGCGCGTATCGGAGCCGCGGCCGCGTGACGCGTTTTCAAATCTCCAACTGCCGCAGCCCACTCGTTTGTGCTTTGCGCCGTCCTCCTCCGCGCCTTGGAGCCGGATCTGGCCCCGGAAACCCGACCCGCATATGCGGTACCTCTACTGCGTAGAGGCCGCAGCCGGCGGAAGGAGAGAGGCGGCCGTCCTGTCAACAGGCCTGGGGAAGCTGTGCTTTCGTGGCTGCCCGGCGCGACCCTTTCTCCGGACCCAGTATGTAGGTGCCGGGCGACTGCCATGAACTCCGGAGCCATGAGGATCCACAGTAAAGGACATTTCCAGGGTGGAATCCAAGTCAAAAATGAAAAAAAACAGACCATCTTTGAAATCTCTGAAAACTGATAACAGGCCAGAAAAATCCAAATGTAAGCCACTTTGGGGAAAAGTATTTTACCTTGACTTACCTTCTGTCACCATATCTGAAAAACTGCAGAAGGACATTAAGGATCTGGGAGGGCGAGTTGAAGAATTTCTCAGCAAAGATATCAGTTATCTTATTTCAAATAAGAAGGAAGCTAAATTTGCACAAACCTTGGGTCGAATTTCTCCTGTACCAAGTCCAGAATCTGCAAATACTGCAGAAACCACTTCACCTCATCCCAGCCATGATGGAAGTTCATTAAAGTCACCAGACACAGTGTGTTTAAGCAGAGGAAAATTATTAGTTGAAAAAGCTATCAAGGACCATGATTTTATTCCTTCAAATAGTGTATTATCAAATGCCTTGTCATGGGGAGTAAAAATTCTTCATATTGATGACATTAGATACTACACATTGAACAAAAGAAAAAAGAGTTGTATTTACTCAAGAAATCAAGTACTTCAGTAAGAGATGGGGGCAAAAGAATTGGTAGTGGTGCACAAAAAACAAGAACAGGAAGACTCAAAAGGACTTTTGTAAAGGTGGAAGATATGAGCCAACTTTATAGGCCATTTTATCTTCAGCTGACCAATATGCCTTTTATAAATTATTCTATTCAGAAGCCCTGCAGTCCATTTGATGTAGAGAAGCCATCTAGTATGCAAAAGCAAGCTCAGGTTAAAGTAAGAATCCAAACAGATGGCGATAAGTATGGTGGAACCTCAATTCAACTCCAGTTGAAAGAGAAGAAGAGAAAAGGATATTGTGAATGTTGCTTGCAGAAATATGAAGATCTAGAAACTAATAAAATACAGTGTTGGATCCCTTTCTCCTGTTTCTGCAAGTGTCCTGAAAAAGACTGAACAAAAGGAAAAAGGGGAATTGCAACATATTACTCAGAAAGATTGCCGGGAAGATGATATAACGGTGATGGAGCAGAATTTCCTGTATCAAGAGACCCAGGAAACTGAGAAAAAGCTTCTGTTTATTTCAGAGCCCATCCCCGACCCTTCAAATGCATTGAGAGGGCTCAATGAGAAAATGAGTAATAAATGTTCCATGTTAAGTACAGCTGAAAATGACATAAGACAGAATTTTACACAGCTACCTCTACATAAAAACAAACAGGAATGCATTCTTGACATTTCCGAACACACATTAAGTGAAAATGACTTAGAAGAACTAAGGGTAGATCACTATAAATGTAACATACAGGCATCTGTACATGTTTCTGATTTCAGTACAGATAATAGTGCATCTCAACCAAAACAAAAGTCAGATACTGTGCTTTTTCCAGCAAAGGATCTCAAGGAAAAGGACCTTCATTCAATATTTACTTATGATTCTGGTCTGATAACAATAAACAGTTCACAAAAGCACCTAACTGTTCAGGCAAAGGCTCCATCCTGTACTCCTCCTGAGGAACCCAATGAATGTGACATCAAGAATATGGATAGTTTACCTTCTGGTAAAATACATCGAAAAGTGAAAATATTATTAGGACAAAATAGAAAAGAAAATCTGGAACCAAATGCTGAATTTGATAAAAGAACTGAATTTATTACACAAGAAGAAAACAGAATTTGTAGTTCACCAGTACAGTCTTTACTAGACTTGTTTTAGACTAGTGAAGAGAAATCAATTTTTGAGTTTCACAAGCTACATGGAAAAGAGTGGTATATGCAACGTTTTAGATATTTGGGAAGAGGAAAATTCAGATAATCTGTTAACAGCGTTTTTCTCGTCCCCTTCAACTTCTACATTTACTGGCTTTTAGAATTTAAAAAATGCATACTTTTCAGAAGTGATAAGGATCATATTCTTGAAATTTTTATAAATATGTATAGAAATTCTTAGGATTTTTTTTACCAGCTTTGTTTACAGACCCAAATGTAAATATTAAAAATAAACGTTTGCAATTTTCTACAGAATTGAATGCCTGTTATAGAAAAATTACAGAATAAACTTGTGACTGGTCTTATTCTACATTAAAAAAAAAGAATTTGACACAAATAAATGGAAAGATGTCCTGTGTTCATGAATTGGAAGACAATATATTTAAGATGTCAATGCTACCCAAAACAATCTATAAATTTAATGCAATCCCTATCAAGATCCCAGTAGTGGCTTTTGGTAGAAATAGAAAAATTTATCCTAAAATTCATATGGAACCTCAAGGGACCTCAAATAGCCAAACAATCTTGAAAAAGCGTAACAAAATTGAATGTCATAATTCCTGATTTCAAAACTTATTACAAAGATTCAGTAGTCAAAACAATGTGGTACTGGTATAAAGACAGACATATAGACCAATGAAAATAGAATCAAGAACCCGGAAATAAACCCTCACATGTACAGTCAAATGATTTTTGACAAGAGTACCAAGACCATTCAATGGATATTCTCTTCAACAAATGATACTGGGAAAAGCGAATATCCATATGCAAAAGAATGAAGTTAAACCCTTACCTTAAGCTATGTATAAAAAAAAATTCAAAATGGACTACAAACCTAAGAGTAAAACTATAAAACTCTTAGAAGAAAACATATGGGATTGGATTTGGCAATAATTTCTTAAATATGACACTAAAAGCATAGACCACAACAGTAAAAATAGATAAGTTGGACTATGCCAAAATTTAACATTGATGTGCATCAAAGGATAAAATCAACAGAGAAAAGGCAGCCTACAGAATGGGAGAAAATACTTTCAGATCATATACCTGATAAGTGGTTCATATCCACGTCGATAAAGAACTCCTACAACTCAACAACAAAAATAAAAACAGCCTAATCAGAAAATGGGCAAATCACTTGAATAGACATTTCTTCAAAGAAGATATACAAACGACCAAAAAGCACACGAAGGGATGCTCGGCACGACCAATCATTAGGGAAATCACAAAATAAAAAAATTACAATGAAATACCACCTCACATTCCCCATAGTGGCTAATATTTGAAAAGAAAAGAACGAGTTTTGACAAGGATGTGGAGAAATTGGAACGCTTGTACACTATTGATAGAAATGTAAATATAAAATGGTACAGCTGCTATGGAAAGCAGTATGGCAACTCCTCAAAAGAATAAAAATAGAGTTACCATATGATCCAGCAGCTCTACTTCTGGACATATATCCAAAAGAATTGAAAGCAGAGTTTCAAAGACATATTGCACATCTATTATTCACAATAGCCAAAAGGTGAAAGCAACATAAGTGTCCACCAACAGATGAATGGATAAACAAAATGTGGTATGGACATGCAATGGAATATTATTCAGCCTTAAAAAAGGAGGAAAATTTTTACACATGCTACAACATGAATGACACTTGAGGATACTATGCTGAGAGAAATAAGCCAGTCAAAGAAAGACACATACTATATGACTCCACCTATATAAGGTACCTACAGTAGTCAAATTTGTAGAGATAGAAAACAGAATGGTGGTTACCAAGAGCTTGAAGGTGAGGGAAGAATGAGCATTTATTGTTTAATGAGCATGGCATTTAGTTTTGCAAGATGAAAAGAGTTCTGAAGACCGGTTGTACAACAATGAATGTACTTAACACTACTAAACTGTACAGTTAAAAATGATGAAGGTGACAAATTATATGTTATGTGTATTTTACCACAACTTTAAAAAAAAAAGAATTTGAGAACTTCCTGTATACTAAGAATTAGGCCTTGGGGTTTATAGGTCAAGGATTCCTTTCCCTGTCTCTTACTATATACTCCATTTCAGACTATGGTTCCTAAAGTAATCTTCATATGCAGGGTATTCATCTTGTATTCTAGTCTCTTATAGTCAAGAATGTATCCCATAAACTAAAGAGAAGTTAATTCCTCTATTAATTGAGAACAAGCAAAAATGGACAGCTTAACTGAGTCCTGCCAAAATTACTGACTAATGAAATCATGAGCTATAATAAATATCACATGTATACTTTGTTATGAAGCAGTAGATAACCAGAACAACTGATTTAAGAATTTAGGTTGTGAAATCCTCCCCCTTTCCCTCCAGTAGAAGTGACTGGAATTAGATGATAGAGGAGCAAACAGAAATGTAACTGTAGATTGATGTCATAATGAAAATGAATTTGGAAAAAATTAAGCTCTTCTCATTTCAGCATAAATTTAGACACTTATATTCTAGAAAGTGATGATCACATGGAAGAGGACCAGCTAAGCACTGACTGTATATAACAATTTATTTCATATGAGGAAATATTAGAAAGGAAATGGGAATTATCGCTAGCTTTTGCTTGTAATTGCATGCTCTGTGCTCGTATTTTGCCTATAATACCTAACACTATCTTATGTACCTCTGCCACCTGCCCATCATTTACTGAGTCATCTCATGAAGTTGAACTAAGTAATGGGAATTAAAGACCAGGCATGGTGGCTCACACCTGTCATCCCAGCATTTTGGGAGGCCAAAGCAGGAAGATCGCTTGAGCTGAGGAGTTCAACAGCAGCCTGGCCAACATAGGGAGACCCTGTTTCTACAAAAAAAAAAAAAAAAATTTAAAAATTAGCCGAGTGTTGTAGTATGTGCCTGTGGTTCCAGTTACTAGAGAGGCTGAGGTGGCTGAGGTGGGAGGATCGCTTATGCCCGGGAGGTGAAGGCTGCAGTGAGCCGTGATCATGCCACTCCACTCCAACATGGGTGACAGAATGAGACCCTGTCCCAAAAAAAGGAAAAAGAGAGGTAGATGTCAGAATGGGGCAGAGAAGAAGAGCCTGGGCACATTAGAGTTGCTGATACAGAACTGGGGAAATACTGCTGTCTGCTCAGATAGCCAATAAAATCTCACACATTGAACTTTAGTAGTTAGCTATGTTTCATTCTACCACCCAAAGAGTTGCTCATTGTGTAGTCTTGAACGTGATGGACCAGTAGCCAATTTCTAATACTATGCTGAGAAATAAAAAAGAAAATTGGAAAGGAAAATGTACTTCAAATTTAAATGTTTTCTCTATGTTTGACAAACAGCAGAAGAAAATGGTTCAATCAATTCAGAGACCACCCTTCATTTCATATGCTAACCAGGAGGGCTGCATATCTTTTACCTCTAACCATGACCTACTAGTATTTGTTTTTGACATTTTCAGAGGTCAGACCTATTACACAACAAGCAATTTCATTCGGCTTCGAAATTGTACTTTGTAATTACACTATCCTTCAACAGTCACCCTGACTGGAATGTAAATAATCCAGGGAATTATATGGCTTAACATACTTACACATTTAAAATAAAGCTGGATGTAAAATTTAAAGCAGGGGATATGAACTGATATCCATGCTAGTCTTCTCCATAATCCCCAAACCCATATCCACGCATTTCAATTACTTTGGTATATATAATCTTTTAAACTCACAGTGTTTACTAGCTTGTTTCTTTTCAAAATAGCATTTGATTTAGGAAGAATTCTATTTGGGTGCAGTTCTTCAAGCCCTCACAGGAGATAAGAGAAAAATGTTATTTTATGTACACTGAATAAACATTATTTTGGCTTGACTTTAGGTTGCTTTCCAGCATCTAATATTATCTACTTAACTATTTACAGCCTTAGTCTCTTCATTTGTAAAATAAGGGTATATATTTAATACCCATGTGCGGCCAGAACTCTACACATATTTTCCATGTAGCCTTGGAGGAGTAATCTTGACCTTTCTATGACTCAGTTTTCTTATCTGCGAAAAGGGAAGATTATATGCTTACATCATAGCGTCTTGTGAAAACTAAATGTACACATCTTAGCAAGTGCTTTGTCAATGTTGGCACTGATGATGATGATTATGTTGATGATGATTATACCTACCCAAAGTAGTTGTTCAAAAAATTATAGCTATTGTTTTTAATATTATTGAATTTAAAGAAGATCGGGTAAGTCCCATGCCATATGTATTTAGAACAACAAAACTACCAATTCTGATTTAGAGCCAATCTCTCAAAAAATAATCCAGGTTAGTAATTTGTTGAGAACCTAAATCCATTACAAAGATGACCAGAATAAAATGACCAATTTTCAATGGTTTTGTTCAGTAATTCTCAATTCTGACTATATTAGAATCAACTCCAGATCCTTCTAAAATGACAACCATGAAGACCATACTCCTTTCTCCTCAATAGGTCTCAGCTGTGGTAGCTTTGCAGGTGATTGTTGTGTGCAGTCTTGGAAGGTATATATTTAGTCATTTGACATATGTCTCCTAGATTGGGTAAGCCACAGCTAGGCACCTAGTACTGAGTAGAGGCCTCAGCAAGAAAGAACAACAAGCAATGTCAAAACACATATGTCTTTCTATCCTTCCCTTTTAAAATTTCCATTAACTCAAGACCCTATAGCTTCATTTTAGGAAGTAGAACGGGGTTAATCTTAGTTCCTGAATAAAATACTAGATAAGGAATTTCAAACATTCACAAAAATTCAAACAGTTATTCATGGATACTAATTATTTTTTCAAAGATCAGCTATTTCAGTTAAAATAAATATTCCTGAGAGAAAAATGACTAAGTTAATCTCATCAGTAAGAGCTGTGAGAATTTTTTAGAGACCTCAAGAGAATATGCCCAAAGTTAGAAGGATGAGAAGATGGGCTCCAAAGTTTCTACCTTATTCAACCACACTAGTCCTAATAGTATTGATTTTACATTTTGGCTTGCTCTTAAGGAAAAGTTAAATAGTAAAAATGAATCAAAAATGAGCTAATTTGCTCATTCTTCTTTTTATTATAGACCACCAGATTTTTTCAAGTTTGTATAACAAGGTGAAATTATAATTTTGCAATTAGCCAGCTATTTTGAATTATGCTACCAATGTCTGGGTAAAGAGGGGCAAACAAAAACAATTTTTTAAGTGCTAAATTAATCTGGTATCATTTCCATAGATCAAGTGAACTAGGTAATTACCCAAAATGTCACTTATTTTATAGTGTGCAAACACAGCAGAGCATGAGGTTTGCTATATTTAATTTCACCTTCACTGTAGAAAACCGAATCCTACACTAAGACTTCCAATAGAACAATAATGACAATGGGGAACTGAAGGTCCCAACCTCTCCTTCTAGGGAGAGGGAGAGGGCCCAGGTAGGGAATGAATACCAAACATCTACAATCTTTGAAAAAAGGGCTGATTGGAAATTGCTCCTGAGAGAAGATCAAAGGTTGGTGCTTTGTAGAAAGAGGAACAGGATAGTTTTAAAATCAGTTTTTTTTTTTTTATTATTATACTTTAGGTTTTACGGTACATGTGCACAATGTGCAGGTTTGTTACATATGTATCCATGTGCCATGTTGTTTTGCTGCACCCATTAACTCGTCATTTAGCATTAGGTATATCTCCTAATGCTGTCCCTTCCCCCTCCCCCAACCCCACAACAGTCCCCGGAGTGTGATGTTCCCCTTCCTGTGTCCATGAGTTCTCATTGTTCAATTCCCACCTATGAGTGAGAACATGCGGTGTTTGGTTTTTTGTCCTTGCGATAGTTTACTGAGAATGATGTTTTCCAGTTTCATCCATGTCCCTACAAAGGACATGAACTCATCATTTTTTATGGCTGCATAGTATTCCATGGTGTATATGTGCCACATTTTCTTAATCCAGCCTATTGTTGTTGGACATTTGGGTTGGTTCCAAGTCTTTGCTATTGTGAATAGTGCCGCAATAAACATACGTGTGCATGTGTCTTTATAGCAGCATGACTTATAGTTCTTTGGGTATATACCCAGTAATGGGATGGCTGGGTCAAATGGTATTTCTAGTTCGAGATCCCTGAGGAATCGCCACACTGACTTCTACAATGGTTGAACTAGTTTACAGTCCCACCAACAGTGTAAAAGTGTTCCTATTTCTCCACATCCTCTCCAGCACCTATTGTTTCCTGACTTTTTAATGATGGCCATTCTAACTGGTGTGAGATGGTATCTCACTGTGGTTTTGATTTGCATTTCTCTGATGGCCAGTGATGATGAGCATTTTTTCATGTGTTTTTTGGCTGCATAAATGTCTTCTTTCGTAAAATCAGTTTTTTAATCATAAGGCTTTGTCAGTCAGCTCAGCACAAAGCATCAAGGCCTTTGCAGGGTACAGAACAATTTTGACATACAGAATAAAATGGGAAAACAGGATGTAAAAGGACGTTTAATGAAAAATTTTGTGTAGATTTTTAAAATTGGATTTGGCTTTTTTTAAAATAAACACTTTAAAAGTAAAAAATAGCCAATGATGTCAAAAGAAAAGGTAATAGCATTAAAGCTGTCCCACGTGACTGGCACTTAGTATATTGGAGAAAACATGGGCTGTCCTGTCAGACAGACCAAGGTTCAAACCCTGACTCTACCACTTACTAGCCATGACATGTTACTTATTTTGAGGCTTCGCTTCCTCAAATGTATAAGGGGGCTCTAGGGTATGCTTCACATAGAATTGCTTCAAATGAAATGAGACATTTGCTGTTAAGTTCCAGGAAGAGTAGCTCTGATGAACAATAGATACCAATTTCTTTCCACTCCCTCACCTCCAGAGATCTAGATAGAATTGTCTCTGATTAACTTAGAAGCCATCTCTAGCTATTGGCTGCCAAGGTACCATATCATAATGGCTATACATGACTATCAACAATAAATGACTAAGTACTCTGATTAATGGGTGGTGTTTGGCTTCTGAGCTGTGACATCCACCAAAATTGGTGGTCAGCCCTTTATTCTAAAAGTTTCATATGTGAACAGCAGTATCAGCCTCACTTGGGAGCTTATTAGAACTATAGGCTTTCAAATCTCACCTCAAAGCTACTGAATCAGGATCTGCATTTGGAAAACATCCCCAGGTAATTTGAATGAACACTGAAAGTTAAGATACACAGGTCTGACCCTACACCAGCCTCCAAAATCACATTGTTCTCCAATTCAATTGGTTGTAGATCTAACTTCTAGAATAAAACGTTTAAAATTCAAATTGTCTCAGGAAAATGGGCTAAATTCCTACATTTAATGTTTTCAGATACTCTTAGCCCTTAGATGTTTTTGTCCACAATGAAAGACTTGCATATGATTTTTAATCTTTGTCTTTCTGCAATAGATAGAAGTGTTCAGCCTAGCAAACGTTCATAAGTTTTTAAAGTAATATTCAAAAATTAGCAATTTCTTTTATAAATATAGACTAATTTCCATGGCACCTTAAATTTATTCAAGTAGCCTAAAATAGTTTAATTTCATTTCTCTGAAATGAATTTTATTTAATGTTAAGATATTTTTAATTATATAAAAGAAGATTTTTTTAAATTCTATATTCTCTCTTTTCTACACTCATGAGTGGACCAAAAAAAACCCAAGAAATTTGCATTAATCATTTTTTTAAGAAGGAAGTTGAGGCAGAGCTCCCTCTAAAAAAAGCCTAACAAACATCCAATAAAGGACAAGGATCTCCCTTGCTAGGGATTAGCGTCCTGAATCTGATGTTTAAGGGAGACCTCAGAATTCTCATTTTCCAGACCAATGAAGCTGAGGTAACATTCAAGGTCGGGCGCGGTGCCTCAAGCCTGTAATCTCAGCACTTTGGGAGGCCGAGGCAGGTGGATCACAAGATCAAGAGATCAAGACCATCCTGGCCAACATGGTGAAACCCCGTCTCTACTAAAAATACAAAAATTAGCTGGGCGTGGTGGCGTGTGCCTGTAGTTCCATCTACTAGGGAGGCTGAGGCAGGAGAATCACTTGAACTCGGATGGCAGAGGTTGCAGTGAGCTGAGATCATGCCACTGCACTCCAGCCTGGCAACAGAGCGAGACTCCATGTCAAAAAAAAAAAAAAATTCAAGCCACTGAAGCAGGAAAAGGAGCCGGGTCTAGTGAGTAGACCCCTCCATCTGGACTAAAGTAGAGACAGCACAGAGGAGTAGTTGAGAGGCTAATATTTAAAATTAAATTTAATTTAAAAATCACATTTTTTATGCAGGCCCTGCAAAGGGTTAGTTGCGTGATTCTAAGCATGATACAGTTTTTTCTAAATCTCTGTTCTCTTCTACAAAATGAGGCATCATGAACCTTGCTGGATTATTATGTGAGTGAAATTATAGTGAGTGAATATATGTGGAGCATCCGACATAGTGCCTGCAGGTAATGAGAGCTTAGTAAATTACATCTATTAGTGTCATTGTTTGTGTGTGGGCCTTCGATTAGGAATGCAGATCACACCTCCCTCCATCAGATTCAGGTATTTCATCCTTACGTACCCCACACTGTGGGAGGTATAGTACATGTGTTGTGACAAATAACTTATGGCCCTATTTAGATAAGAAGTTACAGCATCTTACTTGACTGAGCATTTACCTTGTTCTAGGCACTTTTCAAGATGTTTTATGTATTTTTTTAATCTCTTAATCTTCACAACAACTATATGAGTTATTATCCCCATTTTATAGAATTGGAATCTAAAGCATAAAGAGAAGTACCTTGGCCAAGATTATACAGTAAAGCAGCTGTATTGGGCAGTTATAATTTTTTATCTTCCTACCCAGCATCTTAAAATTAGGAAATGTTTGCAGAGGGACCTTGTTATGGACACAGAATGTTGTCATAGCTAATTTCATATGTCGACTTGGATCAGCTTTGATGCCCAGTTATTCAGTCAAAAACTCATCTAGATGTCACTGTGAAGGTGTTTTTTAGATGTAATTAACACTTTAATCAGTAGGCTTTGAATAAAGCAGATTACTCTCCTTATTGTGGTTGAATGTCATCCAATCAGTTAGAAGTCTTAAGAGCAACCAGTGAGATTTTTCAAACAAGAAGGAGCCTGGCCTCAGGACTGCAACAAAGAAACCCTGCCTGAGTTTCCAGCCTGCCTAGCCTGCCCTGTGTAATTTAGACAAAACTGCAACATCAACTCTAACCTGAATTACCAGCCTGCTGGCCTGCCCTACAGTCTTCAGACTTGCCAGCCCCTACAATCACATGAGCCAATTCCATAAGATAAAATAAAGTGGGAAAGTAAAATAACCTATTGGTTCTGTTTTTCTGGAGAACCTTGACTACACAAATGGGGACATAAATATCCTCTCCCTACCCCTTGAGACTTAAGGGCATGGGCACAACCAATCACAGAGGGAGGGAGAATTAAGGGCATGGGCACAACCAATCACAAAGATGGAGGGAGAGTTAGGAAATGCTTCACACTGGCAGTGGCAGCAACATTAAGAGTGTGCTGGTGGCAAATGTCCAGTGCCAACAGCACCAGAAGCAGAAGTTTCCTTATCAGGTAATTCCTGAGATATGACCTTGGCTGTGTTCTCCACTGCCAAGCCCCTCTTGGTTTTCTACCGATTTCCTGAGACTAGTTTTCCAGCTTTAACATTGATTCTGTTATTCATTATCCTCCCTACAGTTGGCTTTTCTGCTTAGAGCCCAGTCTCTGTGGCTTGCAACCAGACAACTCTGACTATGCAATGGTGAAACAGTGGTAAGAATCAGGGAGTCTAACTCCAATGTCTATCTGACCTTTCATCCTGCTTCCTATCACCTCTCACAAAACTTTCCATTCGGAAAGGACCTTAGCAATCAGATTCAATTTTATTGAGAAGGAAACTGAGACATGAACAGTTAATTAAAAACAAGGATTCTCTAAATTTCAGTGGAAATGATAAATAAGATAAAAAATGATTCCAAGTTACAAATTATTATATAAAGGAGTATGTGTGTGTGTGTGTGTGTGTGTGTGTGTGTGTGTGTGTGTGTATGTGTGTCCCAAATCCTGTTACATCTAAGCTAGGAGTTGAAGCAACAAAGAGACAAAGAATGAATAAAAATACAAAATAGAAATAACTCTTTTATGTTTAAGGAATAGGAATACTCCACAAACTCCAGCAGAAAATGGAATAAGTTGAGTAAGTTGAATTAGAGAGACTCTGGAGCTATAAACTAAAGGATCTTAGCCACAGAGAAGATGGTAGTAAAGAACTACATTGGAAATAAAGAGGATTGCCTGACTATCTACAAACCAAACCCCGAGTCTACCCAACTCCAGCTACCTTCTCCCAGCTTAGGTCCTAGAGCTCTGGAAGGCAAACATATACTCCTCAGTCAAGAAATTGGAAGATATTGCTCCAGAGATTCCTCTGTTCCAATGAAAAGAACTATAGGTAATGGTATCTGGAGTAGCCTCATAAAAAATAAAACTCCTGCCCAATCCTGATTGTATTATTATGTTTATCAGTTAAGAAGGCACTGTCATGCCCACAGCACTCCTAATCGCTATCTCAGTGCCACATCCCTAAATATTAACAGAAAGCCAAGACCTTCAGAAATTTGAGAAAAGCCTCTACAATAAAAATGATGGTTTAAACTTCAATAATCTAAAAGGGAAGCCCTTTATAAAATATATTCAGTTCTTTAACCCTAAGGACTTCTGATTTTTAAAAAGTCCAGGAAATCTTGAAATAAGTTATGACATCAAGATGATGGTACCAATTGACAGACTTCAGGAGAGGGTTTTATGAAGATGATTTTATTTATCTGGTGCCATTGACCCTAAAGATGGGCCTTTAGTAATATAACCTGAGTGAATTTCTGCCCTGCTTCCCTTGATAGTGCAAAGCACAGCAACTTTGGAAAACTGAATGCTTGTCTAGAGATTAACATTCAAATGAATAGGATTTGGAACTGGAATTTATTTCTGAAGTCCAATAATCTAGTCCAAAAAGTGAACTCACGTCCTACTCAAAAAACACTTGGAAACTGATTCTTGAAGAAAACACTCAGAAAACAGTAATACATCCAGCATTATCATGCCAAAAGAGTGGTCTGTGAGTTAATTCCTGGAAGTTCAGCGCCTGTCAAAATTTGGGATATGAATCCTCCAAACTGATAAATAACACCTACTGGGAAAGCACCTTCATGATACACACATCTATCCAGGCGGTCTAGCCTGGGGAAATTGTTTCTGATTTAGAATAGGGAAAAAATGAGCAAACATCTGCTTAATCTCCATGATGGGGCTTGGCCTATTGATGCAATTTTAACACAGAATGGTCATAAACAATGGTCTACAAAGTACATTGTTCCCACCTCTCCAGTGAAACATTTTGAGCAATTCCCTTTTCACTTGACCCATTGCTAACTAGAAAGAGAAATCTAAAATGTTTCTCTTGCCTTCCTTTCTTTAGCTTTTCCAATTTTGTCATTGTTAAGGAGGCGTGATTTTTCTCATGGAGGACCTACATAGCTCCAAAGAATAAATCTGTTACATTAGTAAAGTAAAAGTAAATTTAATGTAATTTATCCCTAGAAATTTAAGAGCGGCGATAAATAACAGTAATTAAAATATGCAGTAAGCACAGCTTTCAGTCAGAAAATAATAGAGAATGGGTCAGTCTCTTCACTTTTCATCTCCTCCTATCTCTCACACTTAACCTTTTCCATGAATCCAAGATACCTGCTTCAAACAGGGTGTTTTTCCAAGAAAATGGAAGGTGGAGAAGATGGCTGTTCAGACTCCTCAAAACTGTAGAAATAGGAGGACCCACAGTCCTGTTAAGGAATGGCCTTCCTATTGCTATTGGATAGCTCATCTTGATGTGAAACACAGCAAACTAAAATAACGTGTAGTGAAGAAATCTTACCTTTGGATGTACAGCCATTCTCACTTTCTAAATTGGAAGGCACTAAATTAAAGGACCATTTCTTCTGTAGCTCATGAGGTTGAGTTTAGGTGAAATTTCCTGGGAGGAGCAGTCAGGAACAGAAGTTGAGGAGTACCGAATGCCTCTATCTAAAAGAGGGAAAAGAATCTGAAGGGGTGATCCAAGCAGGGGAGCTCCTAGGCCTGCAGGCAAATGAAAAGAATGTGAACAAATAGACCTCAACTAAGTGGAGCAAGGAACCAGAAGAAACACACTTGTTGGGGATGGTCAAAGGCATTTTGAAACATGAGTGCCTAAGGTTCATGCTGAAGCTACTGTTTTCTGCCTCACATACACCATCTTCGTAAGCACCACCACACTTTTGCTAAAGTATGCTACATCCATGAGTGGGGTGAGTGAGTGTGTGTGTGTGTGTTTTTGTGTGTGTGTGTGTTTTTGTGTGTGTGTGTGTGTGTGTGTCTGTGTCTGAGAGACAGAGAGAGAGAGAGAGAGACAGAGAGACAGAGAGAGAGAGGAGGCACTAGGTTTCCCATCTGGGAATATACAAGGCAGATAGGGAAGACAATGAGGAAGTACAAAGCCCTGAGGCAGAGGAGCCCATAGGAATGCAAGCAGCTAGTCAGCTCACACATTGTGGAGTATATTTTTAACTTTGAATCAAGGATCAGACAGATTCTTGCACCAGTCTTACAAAACCCAAGTTTTATTTAGTGAAACAGATTCAATGCAATTTCTAGTTTGACATATTGGCATTTATCATCTTTGGTTCTGGAAGAAACTAGATGGAACAGGGGCTGGCTCTATAACTATGTGGCTTGTATTCTTCTCCTTATGATCCACCTGAAGCACAACTACTTATTTTCCTTAAAATTTCAGCATTTTTAAAAAATTTATTTTTATTGCAACTAAAAGAGGTACTGAAGACAACTCAGGAAGATTTCAGTTAAACCCGTCTTGTACATTATTTGGGTTGCACCACTGTTCATGCCCTTCTGTATCTGAAAAAAAAATTAAACCATGCAAATATTTACTTCTGTCTTATGTCCATGCAGATAATTCTTTCTCCTTGGAAATGCCTTACTTATTTCCTTCATCTCAATGGAGTTGAAGTTCCATCTTCCTTCCCTTTTGACTTTTGAAAGTTTGTCTTTAAAAAATAGATTACTGTTTCCCCTGAACTGAAGAAAAAAAAAACAGTTCTTTTCATTAGGTTATTATTCACCCTTTATGTTTGCCTTTTCTTCTTTCCTGTCAGTACATTCCATTAAAAAAATCCTGTTCAATAACTAGCTGGCTGAGTTCATTTTCACATAAATTTATTCATATCACAGCAGCTACTTGGCAAAGAATTCTACAAAATTCACTGACCTTGAAAGACAGATAGAAATGGGGAACGCTCTACCTCTTCATACCAAATGGGAGAATATTTACATAATGGTTTTTAGATACTAGAGGCTGCAGTGTATAAAACAATACTATAACTGTTTATTAAGAGTACCAACTTTATTCCCTTTGGACTATGGGCTTATTATTTTGATGACAACCTGCCAGTAGTCATTTTCTGTGAGACTAGAGTGTGTTGCCCAGTAACATGGGCAGAGGTTCCTGAACAGACTGCCTCAGTCATTATGATCCATATGGCCAAGCAGAAATGAACGGGATGGGGAAGGAAGATTCTTGCTCTATGTCAGAGTCACTCAGCTTGTCCAAATGACAAGGAGAGAGCCTAACCATGTGACTTTTTAATAGCATTTCCATTTTCTTCGTGTGCTCATTCATTTAATATCATCTCTTCAAGGCTTCTCTAAGCACTTATCCTGTGCATCACATTTCTGATCTTCAAGATGTTCTTAAAGGAAAAGAAACATCATATTTTATAGAAAGAATGTGGAGAAGATTTAGAAAACTTGTGGTCCATTCAATTTATGAATCCAATAAAAAGGAAACAATATTGCATCATTTTTGTGCTCTTTATGGGATCCACCAACGTTATTATGAGAAGAAACAATTATATCCCCCAGAAATTCAGAAAGAAGAAATTCACCTGAAATCCTATGACCCTTCAATTATCACCACTAGCATTTTAGTGACTGTCTTTTCATATACTTCTGTGACTACACTCTCCTAATTTAAATAAATGGGCAGAAATCCCAATAAAATGTCTGTATCATTAATAACTTGCTCTTCTTGTCATTCTGTCATTAACATCTCTTTTTCAACAACCTATTGTATATTTTTCTGTGTGTGTCCTTCTCCATGTACGCACATGCATATATGACATACATGTACGTACATGACCCAGTTATAGTTTCATTCAACAGGGTGAGGAGAAATAAAGACTTTAATATCAGCCAGTACTAATATTTGTCCTTGTTCTATGCCCCCTCCCTACTGATTTGTGTCCAGATTCTTGGGAACAAAAACCGTAATTAAAATCCTAAAGCGGTACTTCCCTAAAGACTTCTAGAGGCCTCTGAGAGAGTGGGATACAGCACAGAAGGAGGCTATCTCTTGCCTGCCCCACAGAACACAGTGCAGCTCTGGGCAAGTCAAGGCCAGAGTACCCAGGGGAAGACCACAGAGGAAGCAACATGTGCAACAAGTCCTAGCAAAGGCAGTGAAAAGATTGCAAAAAGTGCTAAGAAAGGAATGGTTCTTAACTAGAAAAGACAAGAGGCAATTTAGTAAAATAGAGAAGAGCACAAACACTACAGCCAGAGTGCCTGGGTTTGAGTCACTTATCAAAGTAAGTCATTCCCTTAATTCCTCAGTGCCTCAATCTCATCAGCTGCAAAATGGGAACAATAATAGTACCTCTCTCATAGAGTGTATTAGTTTCCTAGGGTTGTTATACTAAATACCAAAAACTGCATGGCTTAAACCACAAAAACTTATTATTTCACAATTCTAGAGGCTGCAAGTCCAAGATCAAGGTGTTGGCAGCACTGATTCCTTCTGAGGGCTTTAAGTAAGAACTGTTTCATGCCTCTCTCCTAGCTCCTGGTGGTTTTCTGGCAATCGTCACCTTGTTAATGTATTGATCCAATCTCTGCTTTCATCCTCACATGGTACTCTCCTTGTGTTTCTATCTCTACACATCATCTTCTCTGTGCATGTCTGTCCCTATGTCCAATTTGCCTTTTTTATAAGGATACCAGTCATATTGGATTAGGGACCATCCCTCATTTTAACTAATGACTTCATTTTAACTTGATTACCTCTGTAAAGACCAAATTTCCAAATAAGGTCACATTATGAGGTATGAAGGCTTGGGACTTCACTGTACCTTTTTGGGGGAAACACTATTCAACCCATAACATAGGGCTTTTACGAGAAGCAAATTAATTGGTGTTCATGAGTGCTTAACACATTGCCTAGTTTATAATAAGCACTACAAAACCATCAGCTAGCATTAATAATAGAGATCAGCTAAATAAATTAAGAGTGAAATAATGTACAGACATACCTCGTTTTATTGAGCTTCACTTTGTTGCACCTCGCAGATCTTGCATTTATTTATTAATTTTTTTTTTTTTTACACAAATTGAAGCTCTATGGCAACCACGTCAAGCAAGTCTATCAGCACCATTTTTGCAACAGCATGTCCTCACTTCATGTCTCTGTGTCACATTTTGGTAATTATTGCAATATTTCAAACTTTTTTCATTATTGTTCTATCTGTTATGGTGATCTGTGATCAGCGATCTTTGATGTTACTACTGTAATTGTTTTTGGACACCATGAACATTTCCCAAATAAGAATGCAAATTTAATCAATCTGTATTGTATGTTTGAACTGCTCTGACATCTGGTCATTCCTCTTTCTCTTTCTCCTTCTCCTCAGGCCTTCTATTATTTGAGATACAACGATATTTAAATTAGGTCAATTAATAACTCTGCAATAACCTCCAGGTGTTCAAATGAAAGAAAGAGTCACACGTATCTTACTTTAAATCAGAAGCTAGAAATGATTAAGCTTAGTGAAGTAGTTATGTTTAAAGCCAAGATAGACTGAAAACTAGGCCTCTTGCACCAGTGAGCCAAGTTGCCAATGCAAAGGAAAAGTTCGTGAAGGGAATTAAATACACTACTACAGTAAACACAGGAATGATAAGTGAAACAGCCTTATTCCTAATAAGAAGAAACCTTCAGTGATCTGAATAATAATAGATCAAACCAGCCACAAAATTATTATACGCCAAAGTCTAATCCAGAGCAAGGTTCTAACTCTTTTCAATTCTACCAAGGCTGAGGAGATGAGGAAGCTGAAGAAGAAAAGTTTGAAGCTAGCAAACGTTGGTTCATGAGGTTTAAGAAAACAAGCTGTCTCAAAAAATAAATGAATCCAGGAGTTGGTTTTTTGAAAAGATCAACAAAATTGATAGACCGCTAGCAAGACCAATAAAGAAGAAAAGAGAGAAGAATCAAATAGGCACAATAAAAAATGACAAAGGGGATATCACCACCGATCCCACAGATACACAAACTACCATCAGAGAATACTATAAACACCTCTATGCAAATAAACTAGAAAATCTAGAAGAAATGGCTAAATTCCTCGACACATACACCCTCCCCCAAGACTAAACCAGGAAGAAGTTGAATCTATGAATAGACCAATAACAGGCTCTGAAATTAAGGCAATAATTAATAGCTTACCAACGAAAAAAAGTCTAGGACCAGATGGATTCACAGCCAAATTCTACCAGAGGTACAAGGAGGAGCTGGTAGCATTTCTTCTGAAACTATTCCAATCAATAGAAAAAGAGAGAATCCTCCCTGACTCATTTTATGAGGCTAGTATCATCCTGATACCAAAGCCTGGCAGAGACACAACAAAAAAAGAGAATTTTAGACCAATATCCTTGATGAACATTGATGCAAAAATCCTCAGTAAAATACTGGCAAACTGAATCCAGCAGCACATCAAAAAGCTTATCCACCATGATCAAGTGGGCTTCATCCCTGGGATGCAATGCTGGTTCAACATACGAAAATCAATAAACATAGCCTAGCATTTAAACAGAACCAAAGACAAAAATCACATGATTATCTCAATAGATGCAGAAAAGGCCTTTGACAAAATTCAACACTGCTTCATGATAAAAAACTCTCAATAAATTAGGTATTGATGGGATGTATCTCAAAATAATAAGAGCTATCTATGACAAACCCACAGCCAATATCATACTGAATGGGCAAAAACTGGAAGCATTTCCTTTGAAAACTGGCACCAGACAGGGATGCCCTCTCTCACCACTCCTATTCAACATAGTGTTGGAAGTTCTGGCCAGGGCAATCAAGCAGGAGAAGGAAATAAAGGGTACTCAATTAGGAAAAGAGGAAGTCAAATTGTCCCTGTTTGCAGAGACATGATTGTATATCTAGAAAACCCCATCATCTCAGCGTAAAATCTCCCTAAGCTAATAAGCAACTTCAGCAAAGTCTCAGGATACAAAATCAATGTACAAAAATCACAAGCATTCTTATACACCAATAACAGACAGAGAGCCAAATCATGAGTGAACTCCCATTCACAATTGCTTCAAAGAGAATAAAATACCTAGGAATCCAACTTACAAGGGATGTGAAGGACCTCTTCAAGGAGAACTACAAACCACTGCTCAATGAAATAAAAGAGGATACAAACAAATGGAAGAACATTCCATGCTCATGGGTTGGAAGAATCAATATTGTGAAAATGGCCATACTGCCCAAGGTAATTTATAGATTCAATGCCATCCCCATCAAGCTACCAATGACTTTCTTCACAGAATTAGAAAAAACTACTTTAAAGTTCATATGGAATCAAAAAAGAGCCCGCATCACCAAGTCAATCCTAAGCCAAAAGAACAAAGCTGGAGGCATCATGCTATCTGACTTCAAACTATACTACAAGCCTACAGTAACAAAAACAGCATGGTACTGGTACCAAAACAGATATATAAACCAATGGAACAGAATAGAGCCCTCAGAAAAAATGTCGCATATCTACAACTATCTGATCTTTGACAAACCTGACAAAAACAAGCAATGGGGAAAGGATTCCCTATTTAATAAATGGTGCTGGGAAAACTGGCTAGCCATATGTAGAAAGCTGAAACTGGATCTCTTCCTTACACCTTATACAAAAATTAATTCAAGATGGATTAAAGACTTACATGTTAGACCTAAAACCATAAAAACCCTAGAAGAAAACCTAGGCATTACCATTTAGGACATAGGCGTGGGCAAGGACTTCATGTCTAAAACACCAAAAGCAATGGCAACAAAAGCCAAAATTGACAAACGGGATCTAATTAAACTAAAGAGCTTCTGCACAGCAAAAGAAACTACCATCAGAGTGAACAGGCAACCTACAGAATGGGAGAAAATGTTTGCAACCTACTCATCTGACAAAGGGCTAATATCCAGAATCTACAATGAACTCAAACAAATTTACAAGAAAAAAACAAACAACCCCATCAAAAAGTGGGCGAAGGATATGAACAGACACTTCTCAAAAGAAGACATTTATGCAGCCAAAAAACACATGAAAAACTGCTCATCCTCACTGGCCATCAGAGAAATGCAAATCAAAACCACAATGAGATACCATCTCACATCAGTTAGAATGGCCATCATTAAAAAGTCAGGAAACAACAGGTGCTGGAGAGGATGTGGAGAAATAGGAACACTTTTACACTGTTGGTGGGACTGTAAACTAGTTCAACCATTGTGGAAGTCAATGTGGCGATTCCTCAGGGATCTCGAACTAGAAATACCATTTGACCCAGCCATCCCATTACTGGGTATATACCCAAAGGATTATAAATCATGCTGCTATAAAGACACATGCACACATATGTTTATTGCAGCACTATTCACAATAGCAAAGACTTGGAACCAACCCAAATGTCCAACAACGATAGACTGGATTAAGAAAATGTGGCACATATACACCATGGAATACTATGCAGCCATAAAAAATGATGAGTTCATGTCCTTTGTAGGGACACGGATGAAACTGGAAACTATTATTCTCAGCAAACTATCGCAAGGACAAAAAACCAAACACCACATGTTCTCACTCATAGGTGGGAATTGAACAATGAGAACACATGGACACAGGAAGGGGAACATCACACTCAGAGGACTGTTTGGGGTGGGGGGAGCGGGGAGGGATAGCATTAGGAGATATACCTAATGCTAAATGATGAGTTAATGGGTGCAGCACACCAACGTGGTACATGTATACATATGTAACAAACCTGCACGTTGTGCACATGTACCCTAAAACTTCAAGTATAATAATAATAAAATTTAAAAAAAAGAAAACAAGCTGTCTCCATAATGTACAGTGCAAGGTGAAAAAGCAAATGCTAGTGGAGAAGCTTCAGTGAGATATCCAGGAGATCTAGCTAAGATCACTGATGAAGGAAGCTATACTGAGCAATAGCTTTTTAATGTAGATTAAAAAGCCTTATATTGGAGGAAGTTGTCATCTAGGACTTCCATAGTTAAAGAGGAGAGGCCAATGCCTGGCTTCAGTGCTTCAAAGGACAAGCTTTTATTAGGGGCTAAAGCAGCTGGTGACTTTATATGAAGCCAATGCTTATTTGCTATTCTGAAAATCCTAGGGCTCTGTGAGAATTACACCAAATCTACTGTTTCCTTCTATAAACGGAACAACAAAACCTAGTTGGAGGCACAACTGTTTAAAGCACGGTTTACTATTTTAAGCCCAATGTTGAGACCTACTGCTCAGAGCAAAAGATTCCCTTCAAAATATTACTGTTCATTGACAATGCACCTGGTCACCCAAGAGCTCTGATGGACATGTACAAGGAGATTAATATTTTTTTCATCCCTGCTAACACAGCATCCATTCTGCATCCCATAAATCAAGGAGTAATTTTTACTTTCAAGTTTTATTATTTAACAAATGCATTTCCTAAGATGATAGCTGCCTTGGATAATGATTCCTCTAATATATGTGGGCAATGTAAATTAAAAACCTTCCGGAAAGGATTCACCATTCTAGCTGCTATTAAAAACATTCGTGATTCATGGGAGGAGGTCAAAATGTCAACGTTAACAAGAGTTTAGAAGAAGCTGATTCCAATCCTCATGGATGACTGAGTGTTTCAAGACTTCAGTCCAGAAAGTAACTGCCGATGTAGTAGAAATAGCAAAAGAACTAGAAATGGAATTGGAGCCTGAAGGTATGATTGATTGCTGCATTGCAATCTCATGATAAAACTTGAACAGATAAAGAGTGGCTTCTTATGGATGAGAAAGTTTCCTGAGATGGAATCTACTCTTGGTGAAGATGCTGTGAATATTGTTAAAATGATAACAAAAGATTTAGAATATTACATAAACTTAGTTGATAAAACAGCAGCAGGGTTTGAGAGGATTGACTCCAATTTTGAAAGTTCTACTGTGTATAAAATGCTTTCCAACGGTACAGAGAAATCTTTCAAGAAAGGAAGAGTCAATACATGTAATTGACTTCATTATTGTCTTGTTTTAAGAAATTGCCACAGCCAACCCAACCTTCAGCTGCCACAGCCTTGATTAGTCAGTAGCCATCAATATCAAGGCAAGACCCCCCACCAGCAAAAAGATGATGACTCACCGAAGATTCAGATGGTTGTCAGCATGTGTTAGGAGGAAAGTAGTTTTTAATTAGGGCACATACTTTTTTTTTTTTTTTTTTTTTTTGAGATGGAATTTTACTCTGTCACCCGGGCTGGAGTGCATTGACACAATCTTGGCTCACTGCAACCTCCACCTCCCGGGTTCAAGCAGTTCTCCCGCCTCAGACTCCCGAGTAGCTGGGACTACAGGTGCGAGCCACCACACCCAGCTAACTTTTGTATTTTTTAGTAGAGACGGGGCTTCACCATATTGAACAGGCTGGTCTCGAACTCCTGACCTCGTGATCCGCCTGCCTCGGCCTCCCAAAGTACTGGGATTACAAGCATGAACCACCACGCCCAGCCGGGCACATAGGTTTTTAAACATAATGCTATTGTACACTTTATTACAATGTAAGCATAACTTTTATATTCACTGGGAGACCAAAATATTTGTGCGACTTGCTTTATTGTGATATTCACTTTACTATGGTGGTCTGGAACTAAACCTGCAATATTTCCAAGGTTTGCCTGCATCAAATGAATGTACCTGGCAAGAGTAGCAGTTTGCTATAATGCCATGTCGTAACTGATTGGATGACTAATAAATTCATATGAGATGGTTGGAAATCTCCAGAAAGTTTGAAGGAAAGATAATAAGGGGATGAAGTCCTGAGTGAGGAGGTATGATCTAAAGCCAGTGAAGATTGGTTCAAGGAGATTGCAGTGACATAAATACAAAAAGGACTTAAGAATATCCCTGAACTGCCCTTTACTTGCACAAGGAATCAATACAGTAGCCACACTAGTGTTTTCTCCACCTGGTGCTCTATAGGATTGCATGTATAGGCTCCTGAATCATTTTTTAGCCCAGAAGATCAAGGATAGGCAGAGGAAATCAAAAACATGAAATATATGAGTGCTAAGGGAAGATGTTAATATAAAGTAGAAAAACAATATATTCATTTAAAATAAAAACAGTATTCATCTTGTGGAGTAAATCCTTACATAGTTCTGACCAGCTCACTCTCCCTGAATGCAAGTCATGTGGAAAGTGAAGTTGTCTGAAGGTAGCTTGTGACGGTAAAACCAGAAGAGAAGAAGTTAATTCTGTGCTTTAAATGGTTAATAGCAGCAGGTTCAGATAGGATGTTGCATCTATCCCTATGATAAAGTCTGACTCGCAGAAATAGAGAGTACAATGGTGGTTACCAGAGGCTGGTGGGCAGAGGGTGTAGGGGAAAAGGAGACAGTGGCGAATGGGTGCAAAGTTCCAGTTAGACAGGAGGAGTAATTGCTGGTGTTCTATTGCACAGCCAGGTGAGAGTTAATAATGATGTATATTTCAAAATAGCTAAAACAGAAGATTTTAAATGTTCTTACCACAAAGAAATGATAAATATTTAAGGTGATGGATATGCTAATTGATCTGATTTGATCATTCCACAATATATACATGTATCAAACAATCACTTTGTACCCATAAATATGTATCATTGTTATTTACCAATTAAGAAGAAAATACAAATTTAAAAACGTAAGATAAAAAATATTTTTTAAAGCTATAACTGCTGAGGTAGCAGAAGGGGTCCCATATGCGTTGTTTGTCTTTGTCCTAGGCAGTCTGTCCATGCGCAGACCTAGGCACCTGCACTTCCCACCTCTGCCATCTCCACACCACCCCCATAGCAACCTGCTGACACATTCTCTATACAAATTGCAAGGTGATTTAACAAGTGAATTTTTCCCCCAATATTTTCTGGCATCCCTAAGGTCTCCCCCATTCAGGAAGTTAGGCATGCTGTAGTCGCTGCCCCTGGAAAAAGGACGACAGCACAGAAGGCCAGAGAAAAGGAGTCTTTTTGGCTGAGTTTCAATAAGCTAGGCTCTGTGAGGGGAGGGATGAATCCTACCAAGACAGTAGTGGATTGGGCAGAAAGTAAATCTATAAGAACAAGGTTTCCTGTCCCAGACACTAGAGACATTTTCAGGTCTGAGGAGGCAAGTCAGAGTGTTCGTCCATGAGATATTAGATGCTAGTCTGTCCTCAAAGGGGCCCTGGACCTTGTCCCTATCTCCCTAGGGAAAGAAATGGAGGTAGATACCTGAACTTATTGAAATTAAATTTTTATCCTTTGGGAGAATAGCAGCTCAAAAACCAGAAGGCAAATAGACTTACAGGAAAACAATGCTTTGTATTAGCTGCAAACATGAGTTTAAAAAGAGTTTCTCACTACACATTAATACTGATAATCAAATAATAATTTAGTGTCCCTTTGGCCAAAAAGTCATTGTAAGGGGACTGCATCTCTCTGCTCTGACCCATTGCATTTTGATTTACAGTTGAAAGCTCAGAAAGCAATTTATTTATCCTATTTTCATTTTTTTCTTTCAGTTGAACACAGTATACCATCTATGTCATAATCCAATCCTAGTTTACCTATTGGGAAGACTAAACAGAATAGTTGAAATTAGAACAATGTCAGAAAATACAGAATATATGGTCTGTACTTTAAGATAATACATTATTTGTGATACTTTATATAAGGAGTCAAATAAAAAATATAATAGAACAACTACTACTTCAATGCAGAGATTTTTTAATTCAGAAATCACTCATAGTATTTTATATATTGATTTACCAACATGTATCTGTAGAGCATCTGTACAACTTTAGTTTGTGATTTCACATTAACAACAAAATTATTGAATTCTCAGAAGTTTTATGTTTCGATATTTCTAATTTGGCTTCAATTGGGCATTTCATTCCAGAAAAACCAGACTATTGTACAATGCATTTGTCTGGCAGAAGGCTCTCAAACTGTAGGGAGAATATTTAGCATTGATACTCAGTACCCAATTTTAGAATTTTCATCAATTGGCTTAAGCACAAGGTCACTTATTTTTAATAGGTCTTCCCTCTTGAAATTTTTAAATGGCTCACTCACTCATCTTTAATAGCCTGAAAATAATTGAAAGAGAAAAGCTTATATCTTTCCAGCTGCTACCCCACCCTCAACCCCACACACACATATACAAACCCAATCCAATTAAGTATGCACAACACAAGAATAAGTCAAGACCGAAAGGTTAAGAAATGCACTATTGATCAAAAGTCAGAATTTTTTAGCTGAGAAGAAATTTTCAGAAAGTGACAGAAGACACTAAAAATAGGATATGTATTTCATGAGCTAAACCATAGTATTGGCCCACATTACACAGAGTTCTCAGAGTGCATTCGTAAAGTTAACCAAAAACTTTCAAATCGCTACCGAAGAAGTGAGACCATAGGCCTCAAAGAAGAGCAGTGGGATCTAACGATTTGAAATCATGGTAAAAACTCTCCTCGTCTGCACGGTTCATTTTCCTTTAAGCATTTTGGAAAAGATTACAATACTGGCTCCCCTATTGCCTCCACATGTGAAATATTTCTTTAAACCGAGAAGCTAGAGGCTGGCCTTTTGGATACGGAGTGTTTGCTGTTTAAGGAAAAAGCCCTGTTGAGTCCAAAGAGAAGCTGAGACAAAAACAGGAGGGGGTCAGAGAAGGAGAGGAAACATAACATCTTTTTATTCTTTCTAATGCATTATTCTCCCTCCAGGGAGATAGATACAGATATTTTTCTCTCTAAAAATCAGATTTTTCTTCACTTTGGCAGGAGATAGAATTGGTTTGTGAACACTTTGTGCTGTAAAACTTTGCCTGGAGCTGAGTTTCTGTAGTACAGAAGGGTCATGACAAATCTAGATATAAAGAGAATAAAAAAAGAAAAAGAAGAAACCATGTGTTCAGTACTGACAATATAAGAAAACTGTTCCCTCGTTTGAATGAGGTCTCAGTTAAATGATTGAAATCTAAAGCTAGTGTATTCCTCTGAAAGTTGGAGTCTTAGAGGATTTTGATAAATATGCAGGCACCCCAAATCTGAACAATACATTGATCTCTGTAGAACATGCTAACATTGTCTCCTTCAGTTAAGCTATTCTGACATGCTTCTAAATTTTACTTTTAAAAAGTTGACAGTTTTAACCATCTAATACTCTTTTATATTGATTGTTTTCCTTTCTTTCTCCATTTAGAGTAACTAAAATGCTTCCCAAATCAAGATCAAGAAGTGGTAACACGGTATATGTTTGAGATATTTTCCAAAAGAAAAAATCTTACCCCTTATTTTAGTAAGATTGAAATAATAATAGCTCTTATTTTAATCATCATCTTATTTCCTCCCTGCAATGAGCCTGAGTTGGGGAGAACAGATATTTTTAGTAGAAAAGAACTCAGAGATATTAACTGAGGACTGATTCCCTTGGACCTCACTGTCATCATTTTTTTTGTATAGTACCATATAACTCCACCCTTGTATAAGGATAAAAGAGCCACTTGAATTTCAAAATAGACAAAATGTTACATTTACCAGAAGCTGGGCTTTTCAACAGCCAAAGCCTGGCAAACATCATTAATCATCAATGAAATGCAATACACAATAGCTAAAATTAAAAGGGCTGCCAACATCAAATGTTGATGAAAATGTACAGCAACTAAGTAAAATTGCACAACCATGTTAGAAAAAGTTCTAGTAGTTGCTTATAAAACAAAACTATTGTTTGTAAGTTTCTCTCCTAAATATTTAGGTAAGAAAATGAGACCATATGTCCACAAAAAAACTGTACAAGAATGTGCATATCATCTATATTCATAATAACTGCAACCTGGAAACAACCTAGGTGTCCAACAACTGGAAAATGGATAAGAAAATGTGATATATTCATGTAATATAATACTACTCAGCAATGAAAATGAACAAACTACTGATAAATGCAAGAACGTGGATGAACCTCAAAAATATGCTGCGAGAAAGAAGCTTCACAAAAGAATACATACTACACATTTCCATTTATATAAAAAAGGCAGAAAGTAAGAACAGTGATTACCCGAGATGAGGAGTTTGGGTTTATGGGAGGGGACAGAAGGAACTTCGTGGGCTGATGATTAGATTCCCTATCTCTATTGGAGTTTTTGGCTGCAGAGATTTAAGTGTTTTCTTGGAATTTATGAAAAAGTACACTAAACATTTGTTCATCTAATTGTATATTAATTTACGTCAAGAGAAAAAAGATATATCAACAAAAACAGAACTCACTGATGACAGATGTACTAAAGTCCTGAGAGGAGAAGTGTCCTGGTACCTGCAACTTACTTTCAATGTATTACATATAAAATTTTTAACAGATGAACTGACTAATGGATGGATAAAAGATGTGTTAATTTCCTATTGCTGCTATAAGAAATTACCACAAATTGAGTGGTTTAAACACCAAGTTATTATTTAACTGTTGTAGAGATCAGAAGTCTGAAATGAATTTCACTTAGAGAGTAATCAAGGTGGGGGCAGGGCTATGTCCCTTCTGGAGGTTCAGGGGCAATTCATTTCTGTACCTCTTCCAGCCTCTAGAGGCTGCCCACATTCTTTGGTTCATGACTCCTTTCTCCATCTGCAAAGCCAGTAGCACAGCATCTTCAAACCGCTGACTCTGCTGCCACTGCCATCTCGCTTACTCCAACTCTTTCAAGGATCCTTAATGATTACAGTGAATCCAAAGGAATAATACAGGATAATCTTCCCATCTCAAAGTCCTTAAGGTCATCACATCTATAAAGTGTCTTTGTCATGTTAGGTAGCATATTTACAGCTTCCAGAAATTAGGACATGGACATCATTGGGTGGGCCAATATTCTGCCTACCACAGAGGGACAAAGAAATGAATGGATATTTGACAAAGCAAGTATAGCAAAATGTTAACTATAGAATCAAAGTGGTAAGTATATGAGTGTTCAGCATAAAATCCTTATAACTTTTTGGTTTGTTGGAAATGTTCCATCACAAAATATTGGAGGAAAAAGCTGAAGCTTAAATTCTAGCCGTGAACAGTAGCTTGGCAAAACCTTTCTGTGTCCACAGAGGGAGCCAAGAGTGTGAGTGGAACCAAAGAGACCTCATAGCCAAGATGAGAACCAAATGTACACAGATACCAGAGTGGACTGAGAATCGAAGTGGAGACAGCCCAAGGCTGTGGAAATCTGGTACAGAAGTGTCTGAAGGCTGGTGAACAGGGTAGACACAATCAGCTAACACCAAAAGCCAGAAGCAGTTCTATTCTCCTGCCACTCCTCATCATGCTTAAATGCACATAAGCACACCTTTCTTGCCATCAATTCTGGGGAGAAGAGGAGGAGAGCTAAAACTCAATTGATTGTTCATAAGCATGAAGTGATAGTCAAAAGATGGAAGTATTCAAGTGCCAGGATTAAATTTACTCAGCCAAGCGGTATTAGGCATGAGATAAAAAGTACTCTTATTGTAAAAGGAAGATGAAACTATAATCTTGCAAAGACTGACTTTTCAGTCTATAAATTCATATCTGTAAGATTCATACTCATTCTATAGATGAAGAAACTGAGGCCCAGAGAGGCAAATATTCTTGTTTTCAAGTTCAATTTCCTTCCTGCTAGAACAGAGTGAGAAAAGCTGATGAAAAAGGAACAGATGCAGACTGAGAGAATAAAGAGAGAGGTTTTACTGACAACACAGAGTAAATCAATGCTTAGAATAATCTGACAAAGAAAATAGTACAAAGGAAAATTTCCCAGTTTATTTTTTTTCTCAATGTGAGATTTTATGTATCTTCTGGATATTCAAAAATTATGGCTGCACTAAATTCTTCTAAAAGGAAATTTCTTAAAATAAAATAGTATTGCTTTATATTAATAGTGGCCCAACAGCCTTTCAAATAAATCCTATGCCTCTCCTGATCCAAGTAATATGATACAGAGTCAGGGGTAATATTCAAAATATGTAACATCCAGATGGCAAGGGCATTTACCAATCAAAACAAACACAACTGTAACTATCCACATGACCATGAAAGTAAAACCTGTCAAATATCCGCCTTGTAGCCAGTGTATTTCATTCTCTGGCATTAGGAGTCATCAGGTCCATAAATTGATTCTTACTTAAACAGCAGGAAAACATTTGAAGCAGCAAGGTAATATCTTGCAATAATTTAAGATTAATCATAATAGCTAAGCCATTTAATCCAGAATTCCATTAAACATCTCCTATGCTAAACCAAAAACACATGTGCATAATTGATGCTATCATCTGAATGTCCCCCAGAATCCATGTGTTGAGACTTAATCCCCATTGTGGTGGTAATAAGAAGCAGGGCCTTTTAGGAAGTGATTAAGCAGAGCCCTTAGGAGTGGATTCACGCCTTATGAAAGGGCTGAAGGGAGTCATTTTAGGCTATTTTTGCACTTCTGCTCTTCCACCATGTGAGAACACAGCCTTTGTCACCTTGTGCCCTTTCATCCTTTACACTATGTGAGGACACCTAGACACCACTATCTATGAGAAACAAGACTTTTCCAGGCACAGCATGTGCCTGCACCTTGATCTTGGACTTCCCAGCCTCCAGAGCTGTGAGAAAATAAATTTCTGTTCTTTATAAAGGACCCAGACTCTGGTATTTTGTTATAGCAGCACAAACAGACCAAGACAGTGGGAAAGGAAAGGTTTTAATAAATTATCTGTTGGTATAAAATGCCCTTGAAAATAGGTCTTACATCTTAATGCTTTGTTGTACTTAACACACGATCATGTATATAAAAGCTGTTCAATAAATACTGTGGAATGAATGAACCAAAATACAAATTTGTTTTTATTGCCTCAAATTCTTTTACTTAATTCACTAAAAACACTCACCTTGAGAAAATCTTTTTGTGTTAGCAAGGTCATAACTTTCTTACGGGTTCAAATGGGAGGATGATAGGAAACAGATATTTCCTAGAACGGAATAAGCTTAAAACGTAAGAAGATTAAGTTCATTCATGCAGAGAAAGTTGATTAGCCTTCTGAGACTGCTGAAAATCTCTCCAGCACCAAAAAAGAAAGAAAGAAAGTTACCATACTAGAATATTTTCTGAGATGGAATGTTTAAAAGATAATCATAGGTTTGCAGCTGGGAAAAAGAATAGCTATGCCATTAGTTATAAAGCTAAATAGGATTTTGATGCTTCTGTGTTTAGTGCTTAACAAAACATAATAGTTGCCAAACATATTAATCCACTTCATTAGGCATTAAGTTAATGAAGTCATAAAGTCAAGAGACCTTTCTTACCATGATATCAAGGTTCTGGTACAGTTGGATAATAAATACCCAAGGGTATCTTGGGTTCCAAAAGAAAAAAAAAAAAAGGCCTATTCACCTAATATCATCCTCCAAACAGCTCTGCTTATGTTTTGAGAGGAGGAAAAATGCAAGAGAGAAATAAAAAGTGTAGTCCTGCATTATTTCTCCAGATTTTTAATACAGCCCTCCCCACAACCCAACATAGGACAAGATCTCTACCAATGATACACATTGAAGAATTTTATTTATATTTTTTAAGTGGGGGTGGATTCAGGTTATTATACAAAATGAGAACCCAGTTTACATCTTGGACACTTGGAAACTTGCTAGTATTTTGAATTCTTTAATACTCGGGTAAACATGGCCTTGATTGACACAGGGGGAAAAACTTTGAGGTTTTGGGAAATTTTGTTCTTCTTTTCCTTTACTTTATTTTCAAACTTTAGATAAAAGACATACACATGGATTTCAAGACTCAGTCAATACCTCGACATTTGCTGCTTTGAGTTTTCTTTGGTTTTCAATATGTCATGTTTTAACTGCTACTCCGCCTTTGGCTCTTTCTGGTAAACATGTCTCAGGAGAACTTGACCAGCCCTTGAAGAGCAAGATATAATACTGAAATCCAACTGATGTTCCAATATCACTAAAACACATTGTCCAGGAAGTCCAAAATACATTTTTAGCATTCTAGCCAGTGGTGGAGATTCAAAACACAGATAATCTACCCAAACTACAAGAAAGGAAGCTACTATTAATTACAAGAGATAATTGTTTATATTCTTCTTTTTAAAAAATGTAGTTTTCAAATTGTGCTTCCCAATATGTTGGGGGTGCCAGGGAACACTTTAGGAGCCACCGCGGGAACTGAAGGGCAAGGAGACTGTGTACATGGGATTCCTGGACCTATCACCCCACTCCAGCAGAGCATCCTTTACTAGCTGAACATATGAGGCTTCCTTTAAAAATGTTTTAAACAATGGGAGGGGCACTGGGGGCAATGAAAGGCATTTGGAGTTCGTGGAAATGAGTTTGAAAACCACTGTTTCAAAATAAGGAGAACAGCCCCAAAAAGTAATCCTTTTTTGGTAAGCAGAGTGAAAACTTTCTTCAATAATTAGACCAAATAATGAAGACTTCAGAATGTCCTTCTCTGATAATATTAACATGATCAAATGGTGGAAGTACTGCTGAAAATAGGCCTTCCATCTTAAGATCTCTTGCAACTAGACACAAGGCCTGGGACTTCGTTATATGTCATTTTCCAAATGAAACTTTTATTCTGTGAGTATAACATTTGGGCTCTGGCTCTTTTTCTTTCTGAACTGAACTATCTAATTCTCTCCACCCCCTCGTGAAACAGAGACTATGATCCAATTGCGTGCCACTGCTTCTCTTCAAACAAGCCGATTATGTGTCAATCAGTCAGCCAAATCAATCCATGAAATGCTATGTAGAAAATGTCAGTAATATATTATTGGCTATTTTCTTACTTAGATCTCTGAGGTGAAGTAGAGGGAGTCTGAAGAGTTGCTTATTAGTGTTTGTCTCACTCAGCTCATAGTTTTGCTTTTCAATTTCAGTTCTCTAGTTTATGTATCAGGTGAGGGTTCTAAAATTATTGCACTCAGCGTAACCAAAGGCATCTGAGTTTATATTTACTGTTGTAAATAGCAATTTAGCAGGGTGATGGTATTTGTTACACACAAGCAATTTGAATTCAGTCAATTTTATTTGCAAAATCCAGATTAGAGCTGGTATTAAATTCTCCACAAGAAATCAGACAAACAGAAGCAGTAATGTGCTATGAAATGAAAGAAACCCAAACAACCTCAGAGGCAGTTTGGCTCTGCCAGGTGATGTTATTGAATTTGGCATTGTGAGAAAAGGGTTGAAAGAATACAGCCATCTAGGACTATTGGATTCAACACAGTGAAGTTCGAAAGACTAAGGGATCTAGCCAAAAAAACAAACAGGGACAGCCAATAATCATTCAGCAACACAGACAGTAAGAGCTATTCCTAGCAGGCTCCATAGGATCCCCTGCATAAAACCTCAACGGACTGGAATTTCTCAGAAAGGAGCATGAATTTTTAGTTGGATTCACCAGAGGGGATGTCACTCAAGGACCTGCACAGACTATTGTGCTAGTTCAAGAGGAAAATAAAGAATGGAAAAGGAGGTAGAAGGGTTATAGTGAGGAAATTGGCAAGCAGCTTAGGGTTAAATACATTGTGAGCAGCAGGACAAAGGAAAGTGTGTGCACCTAGGTTCTTATGGATTTACCAGGGAAAGGGGAAACTAAACATAGAGTTCAGGAGTAGGAAACCTAATGAATGAGTAATAAGGTGACGAAAATATCCAAATGAATCAAGTACTACAACTGACCTAGAAGCATCCTTCTTTTCCCTGAATTTTCTATGTTCTGTCCCTACGAGTCTGCCCATGGTTCCTGCATATGCCATGAAGTTTCTCAGTTGGGGCTGAGCCCTTACTATTTTCTCTACCTGGAGAAATCTCCCATTACTGTCTATGAAACTAGCTAATACATTCTCATTTATTGGGCTTCAATCTAAATATCTTTTCCTCTAGAAAGCATTCCCTGATCTCATAGCCTATTATGAATCCATCTGTTACAGGTTCCAACAGCACTTTCCATTTTTGAGACACTAGCAGGATTCCCTGCTGGAAAATCTATGAAAGCAAGGGCCATATCCACCTTATTGACCATGATGTCTGCAGTACCTAAAAAGTACGTGGAATGATGCTTAATATTTTCTTAATGGATGTAAAGGAGAATTCATTTGACAATTGCCATAGACCCAAGTATATAGTAGTAACTAGGCTCACAGCAGTACCTTTGTAGTCCTGTCTCTGTTACCCATTCCTCCACCTCCACTTCACTCTAACATATGGTTAAGAATGTTAGAGTGAAGTTAAAGTCATTAAATTAAGAATCTCATGACTCACCTTTGGCAGATGCTGCAAGTTGGCTCACACAATTCTTATTTCCAACCCCATTTTCCTTCCCTTTGCTTTCTCTATTACTCAGGATAGGCGAAGTTATGCTGTGATAACAACCTCGAATTTTAATGATTTTTTTTAAAAAGAGCTTTATTTCCCACCTGTGCAAGTCCACTAGAAGGCTAGGCAACTCTCCAGCACAGCTGTCTCCCATACTAGGGCTCAGTGATAGAGGCTGCTTCAGTTTGGCAGCCCCCTTGTAGTAAGCTTCGTTTCCGTGCTTGCTGTGGTGTGGAAGGGAGCATAGAGACCCACACAATGGATCCTGAATGCTTTGGCTTGAAAATTACACGTTACATATGCCATGTTGGGAAAAACTACCCACATGACCACACTTAACTTCATGGAGTAAGGAAGTGTTCCTGGAAGTAGAGGAGAACTGCATAATAGTAGATATTAGTAATAGCTACAACATCTTCTTCTGCCCTCAAGCCTGGAAAGCTAAATGCTAATTTGTTAACCTCTCTTGCAGTTAGGGGTAGCCATGTGATAAGAAGGAAAATTTTTCGTTACCAGTTCACTTTCAAATATTCCCAGGGAAGGCTTCTGTCTAACCTGATGTAAGTCAATTGCCCAGCCCTGGAACAATGACTTCAGTTGTCCTTCAGTTGTTCAACTTGAATCAGCTGCAATATCATTTCACCTTCAAGTATCAAAAAAAAACCATCACCAGCTTAAACAAATTTAGGAATGAACCACTGAAATGCTTTCTTGGCATATTAGAGCTACCAAGTCAACTCTAGCAGTTGCCTCTATCTGTAGTTCTTGACATGCGAGGCAAATAAGCCTCTAAATTCATTTATGCCAATTCTTCTGTGGGGAGAGTTGAGATGATTTAAGTCCAGGATTTACTGTAATAGTGCCAATCTGTTGAGATAACCAGTCTGAATGGGGGAAAAGAAAAAACCCACAGAGAGAAGCAAAGACTAATGATGGAGAGAAAAAAGAGAGAGAGAAAGAGAACTGAGAGCTTTCAAGCTCAGGGTTCCAAATAATGTTATATAGCACATTACACCCTTCAAATCACTTTCCTAGCTATTGTCTGATTTCAAACAATAATTCTAATGAGACAGGCAATGCAGATACCATTGGCAGAGTATATCAGAAGCTGGAAACATGAGGGCTAGTACCAGATTTGTCACCCATTCATTGTTTAGGCTTATGTATGTCTGTAAAATAAAGGGTTTGAACTAATTTGGTATGGTAAATATAAACTCAGCCTTTGATCTTTAAATAGTGTCAAATATTTAAATGTTTAATCCATTCATTGGCTGTATAACTTCTGGTAAATTTAATCAGCTCACCTAAATTTCCATCATTTCATCTAAAAATTGAGACAACAACATGGTCTTCATTTCATTGTTGTGACAACTAAATAAAATAATTAAAAGTAAAGCATCTAGCACAATGCGTGATCCCTAGTAGATCCATGATAAACATTGTTCCTCTGCCACTCCATTTTTCTTCTCCCAAGGTTTCCTGTACCATGAAATTATATTCCCATTTTACAAATGAGTTTACTGAGTCACCAATGGTTAAGGACTTGCTCAGATCAATTTAGCTAGCCAGGGTCTAAAATAAGATCCAATTCTGAAATGGGATCAGAATCTATATTTAGTCTTGGTGCCTAATAGTCTTGGTGCTATTTCCATGATGCCAAAATCCCCACATTCCCTTCAATTCATCTGGCATTTATTAGGCATATTCTATGCAAAAGCCTCATACCTAAGGTACCACACTCCTTTCATTGTCATAATGTCCCTACGGGCCCAAGATGTTATAGTATTATACAGTTTGAGACTTTAAAGAGATGTTAGTGGTCATTTACTTTAACTTTCTACTGAAAACTGGAATTCCCTTTACAGCATCCCTGATGTGTGACCAGCCTCTCTTAGGCTATTCCAATACAGACACCACTGATAATGAAAATGCTGTGGCTCTAGTGACTAGCTCTATTTTAGTTGCTAGTGTCAGAAATTTAACTCAAACTACTCTTGCTATTAAAATATCTGCTCATATACTAACTTCTTGATTTAAACCAGGCTTCAGGCATTTCTCAGTCAAAGGGCTTGACCATTCCCATCCACATCCTATCCCTACTCTGTCTGTTTCTCCAGCCCATCCATGAACCAGTCACAACATCACAGGGGTGCAATATTCTGATGTCTCAAGCCCAAGACTCATAGCCAGTCCTGTTGTCAGGAGTAGGGTCAGCACGACTAAACCCTAAGGACTGTGGATGGGCAAGGGCCACCTCCCAAGACAATCAGGACAATATCACCAAGAAAGGAAAATGAAAATTGAACAGGCAAAAACAACGCATTCCACTACGATGCTATCTTTTTCCATATTCTGTGTCAGAAAAGGAAGTTAAAAACTTCTTTTCTAAAACCTTGAAAGTTAAAATAAAGCCAACAGTTGAAACATGCCCTGCATTGTACTCTCTCTGATAGGAATTCTCTTGACTGCAAGTGAAAATATCCAACAAATACTGCCTTAAGCAATAGAAGATTCATTTTTCTTCTAGAGAAAGCAGGCAATTTGGGACCCCCATTCAGTGACCTAAGTGTCAAGTCTCTGAGTTGGTGATTCTGGTGTTCTCTTAGTATTTTCTCATGGCAGCAAGATAGCCACACCACCTCGAAGTAGCATATCCCCAAAGGTAAGAAGCATGAGGCAGTGGGAGTGGAGGGCAATTAATGTACTTATTTCTGATCTAGAAAAGAAAGCTCTTTTCTGAAAGGACTTTCAGAAAAGTTCTCTTTACTTCTCACTGGCTGGAACTGGGTCACATGGCTACATTCAGCAGCAAGGGATACTGGGATCCACCTCTCCAGGCTCTGTAATGGGAGGATGACAAAGGGGAAGGGATGAGTAGGTCCTGGCTTAGGATATCAACATTGACTACTGTAAATATGTTAGCAAATGTATCTTTGATCCCTTTTCCTTTCACTCACCCACATAAGGCAATTTTTCCTATTCCATGTAAGGAGAATTGGTCTTGACTTCATCACCTCACCACCTTCATAATATTCCAAAAGTATAATTAGATTAGACCTTCTCAAAATAGTAATTGAATGGTAAACTCTACAAAAAAAGAAAAATCAAATGTTATATTTATATGCCACAGAAACTAGCACAGTGCCTGGCAGATCGCTGACATTCAATAATATTTTGAACTAAACCAAAATGCCCTGCTCATAAATAATAATTTTCCCCAATATAAATCAAAGATCAAAAACTATCTATTTGCTTTTAGAGGGCTTTTGCTTTTAGTTGTATCTGGTGTTCATCCATACATAGAAAACCATTTCATTGGAGTATCGTATGCTGATTTGCTGGTTATTTCTCTACTCATAATAAAGTGACTTGTAAGCACAGCAAACTTCAGTAACCACATGCCCTAACCCAGTGGTTCCCAAACTTTCTATACAAATTCTATGTCAGCATTACCCAGGAAGTTTTTAAATACAAATTTCAACTCATTTCAGTCCCAGAATTTCTGATTCTTTGGGTCCCAGATGGGGTCTTGGTAACCGAATTTTTTTAAAGCTTCAAATTTCAGCTGAGCTTGGAACTACTAGTTAAACCAGCCAAATCAATTAGCTCACAAACATTAAATGTGTCTCTTTTCATTCACACTTTGCAGCCTTTTAGAAAACTTGTCAAAGGTTTCCCCACTACCCAGTGATCACTTTGGTAACTACTAAGAAGCCTCAAACACTTGAAACCTCTCTAAGAGATAAGGAGCATCTTACCAATGGGGTCTTCTTGAAAAGGCAATTTTAGTGCCTGCCATGTAGACAGTAGAATTTGCCAATTCTGTGGCTTCCAGAAACCAGCCCAAAGACAATTCATAAACCAAAGTTACCAACTGTTTCTGCTTCCCCAGAGGGAATTCCTTATTCCCACTCTCTATAGACAGAAAATCCACATAAAAGATGGACACTAAAACATCACCTTGCCTGTATCTGACGCTCAGTCAGACATGGGATGATTCCTTGTTGTTCTTTTCCACTTAGATTTTTATGTTTTGGCCAATTTCCCTAGCTCACTGGTCTGCAAAATCTTTGAGCTAATTTGTCCTACCCACCTCCCCCCTCTCAATCTTAAATTGTAAGCCCAGTGACCCCAGATATCAAAGCAAGCCCAGAAGCACAATCTCATTGATTTATTCAGCCAACAAAAGAAATGGTCTGCTTCCAGGTGCATTATTTTTTCCATCTGCCCAATAAACATAGTGATGTATATCAGAATAAACAAATGTTCCTTATTACAATGTATAATCCACTGGCATTAAGATATACTATTTCTTATCCATTGGAATTAGGTTGTTTCAATCAAAGCAGAACTGGCTCTATATAACATCTATCTCGCTGAACAGTCAATGTGTGACTCTCGTTATGAAATACATCAATAATCTACAAAGAGGAGATTTTACCAAGAGAGACAGGCAAATCTCCAGGTTATTAGGCAATAGCCGCTGTTTTAGGCCTTTGTTGCTTCTTGAAGGGGGAACAAGAAGCAAATTGGTTTCAACACAGAATAAATGTCACAGAGGACTCCTGCCCTGGGGAGAAGGAGATTGCCAATAAGGAGGTAATTTCTAGCTCTTGGCTGCTCTGTTCACTTTTGCTCCCTCCCACCTTGAGTTAACTGGCACATTGAAAGAATAATAATTCAGCAGCACAATATGGCTAATGAAATCTGATACACATACATATCAGCCTCAGAGCAAGGAGGCAATCTCCCTACTGTATTTAATATTCCTCATATCTGCCTAGGTATCTTAGGCGTGCCTTTGGTCTACTTGTTGAAAGAATAAGAAATGTACAGGTAAGTGAGTATAATAATTAGGGTTCATGGTCTGTGAAGGAAAACAGGCTAATGTGTTATGGTTTGAAAAACCTGGGAAGGTAGGGGCAGGAGGTGAGGACTTAATAACACTTTCTAAATATGTAAAAAGCTACCATGTGATATATCCTGAGTACTGAGCACAAGGAAATAAGCTAAATTATAACAAGAGGTGTGATAATTAGATATTGGGAAAAATATTGTCATATTAATTGCTGGTTACTAAGCGCAGTTGCAATTACCTGAGAAAATAGGCTCAGAGACTTGCCCAAGGTCTCACAGGCAAGTCTATGATAAAGTCAGGATTTGAACCTGAGTCTGACTGACTCCAATGTACAGACCTTGTACATTGTTTCTCCATGGAGAAATAGTAAAAAATGACCTCAGCTTATTCTTTCACCCTCATTAGTGAAACTAACATTTATGACTTTATTTTAGGCCCTACCTTCTCCCAGTCAGAATGGTCATGGCTCTGTCACTATTTGTAACAAAACCTTAAGCTAGAATAACTAGGTGTTTCATAGCCAGGCAATGAAAAATGTGGTGGATTGTGAAAAATATTTGCCACCCCTCCCTGGAATCTAACTCCCTTTTGGAATGCATCCTTGCTCTGGTGACATTAAATTTGACACTAATTGATTTATGTTGCCCCCCTCTTGCAGGAAGTTTGTACATCTCTACTCTGTTGAACCCAACAATGTCAACATGACCTTCATGGGCCAGTGAAATGTAGGCAGAAGTGATGCATGTCAATTCCAAGTAAGAACTTTTAGAGCCAGCTCATGTTTGCCTTGTCTTATTTCCCTTGGCAATGGGCTGTCAATAACCCAAATAGGGATTCCCTATCAGCAAGAGTAGAAGAATGATGACAACAATAAGAATCACAGCCAACCTGTGACAGACATTCAAAATGAGCATGAAGTAAACCTTTGCTGTAATCAGTAAGATTTCAGGGTTGTTTGTTACTGAAGCAAACAATAACCTGACTAATAAGAAAGAACGATCCCGATTTCTGCATTTCAAGGCTTTCTAAGGAGTGTCCGAAAACCAGGATGTATGGGGTTAATACAGGATGGGTTGCCATCCTGACTTCTTCATCCAAACCCCTCCATCCAAAGTACTTCATACAAACGCCTCCCTCAATCCCTTAATTTGAGGGTCAGGAAGGAAAAATATAATTTTTTAATCTACATTCAGAATATTTCCACAGAATATTTCTGTTAAAAAATATATAAAAACAAAAATTTAAATTTAAACAAACACTGGCAGAACATTGCCCAAAATTGGACATAGTGGTTAAAAACAATCCCTTTGTAATCAATCAGACATGGATTCTAATCTGCCAGTTACCAGACGTGACATTTGGGGCATATTAGTTCCTGTATCTTCAAACTATAGTTTGCTTATTGGTAAAACAAAGACAATAACAGTATTGTGGATATTACGGCCTCAGAGGGGATTGTGGGGATAAAATGAAGCAAAGTACATAAAAGCGTTGCCCCGTGCCTGCCGTGTGATAAAAGCACACAAAAATGTTACTTTTATGAACAAACGCACTGCAGGGGATAAAAGGATAAATCACAGTCTAATGGGATGACAAAATGCAATCATAAATAACAATAAGGTAATATGTTATAAACGCTTTAAGAGTGCTACCCATAAAGTGCCATAGGAAAACAGGAGAAAAAGAAAACAAGTATAACTGGAAAAGGAGAAGAGAGGAATGAAAAGACTTCATGAAGAAGGTAGCATTTGAATTGGGCCACTTATACTATTCAAACTCCTTTAAATATGGATCCACAATCTATAAATATTTCCTAGACTTAGCTACAAGAAAAAGTTTCTGTCTTCTGAAAATTCACAGTCTTTCTCTTTGATAGTGAACTTGTCATGCTTTTTTTTTTTTTATATTGAATGTTAGAAAGATACAGACAAATACAACGTTTAATTTAGGGAATTATCTCAGTCTTTGTTCTACCTTTCTTCCTTGTGGCTTCTGATTTTCTCTTGATCGTTCTTTACTGCCCTGCATAAATTTTATATCTGTATTTTTATCATAAGCTGCCTCCAGTCCATTCTTGCTTATTGGTGGAATATATGCTGTAAATAAATAAAACATTTTTGTATCTTCCTTCTGGTATTTCTTGAGTCTATTATTTTGGCACCTCATTCAAAGATAGAAAAAGAGATTATTCATTCTTCTGTGGCTTCTACAGAACTTGACAGAACAAGTAATAAAATTGGCCAAGCCAGGTTGGTATCCTACACTGTGGTGTCAGTAATTAAAGTACAGATTCTAAGTGCTGGTTTTCAGGTTAGATTCAATTAGCAGCATTTCTCACTTTAGCAAGAAAGAAAACATAACCTAAAGGCAAGGTTGCTGTTACTCAGCTGAACAGCAGTTTTAAAGTGAATGATATGTTTTTAGGTTGGGGAAGATACCAGTAAGACTACCTTTGTTCTCTAGAAGAAAAGCAAAATTTTTTCAATTCAAACCAGTGAAACAATCTCATGTATTTCAACCACAAAACAACTCTTTAAATAAGATAAAACTCCAGCTTTCTTTTCTACAGAAAAAGTAAGAGAAAAATCAAGGTCTTCTATAATAGAATACTGTGTTTAAAAGTAAGTTAGAATTCAAATTCAAATGTTTTGCATTAGCATATACTGAACAAATACCATTTTCAGAATTCTTCTGAGGGGCATAATTAAATTGATTTTATATCATCTAAATAAAATAAGTAACATTGTACCATATAGATACTAAAACCATTAGCATTTTTGTCAGTTGATAGAAAAGCAACTCGTGAAAACTTACATTATCAGCAAAACAAGACACCAACAGATTTATTTGTATGAATTGGCCATTCGAAGCCCTGAATTATTAATTTTGTTGTAGTCATTGATGTAATGCCCTTTCATAAAACCAAAAGGAAATGTCTGAGAGGCATTTTAAAACTAAAACGGCCAGCCTGCTAATCATATCCATCAATAATTGTTACCAGGGTGGCAAAATAATACATCGTTGTCAAAATTAAACTGTCATTCAGAACAAATAGTATAGAATTAACAGAGAATGTATTCTATTCAACTACAAAACAACTTTTTAAATAAGATAAAACTCCAGCTCTCTTTTCTGTAGAAAAGCAAGAGAAAAATCATGAAACATTTAACAATATAAAACATGTTGTTAAAACACAACATAAAACATGTTTTAACAACATGTAGCTGCACTTCTCAGAAATTATTATAGAAAATAGCATATCCTTCTCACATAACATAAGATTTGCTGTGATATAATACCATGTCCATTTCATAGTTTACCTTCATAAGGGTTGTTTATATAGACAAATTATAAAATAAAGGGGAAAATCACAAATATTCCTATCTCCCCAAAATGATAGCCACTGTCAATCTTTAGTTTACCATCCTGGACTATCTATCTATCCATCTATATGTAAGTGTATGTATTCTACAAACGTGATATGTACCATTGTATACACTATTTAAATCATTTTCAATTAAAAATATCTTATGAATCTATTTTATGTGGCTACATCATCATTTTCCATTACTAGATGGATTCCATTTTTCTAATTTAACATATTTAATAAATCCTCTATTACTGGGGATTTTAGATAGTTTGCTGACTGCTATAAATAGTCTACTAAAATTATCTTTACATAGATAATTGCTTCCTTCTGATAATTTTCTCTAAGTGGAATGTTCTGTGTCAAAGAGGAAGCACCTTCTTTTTTGATACATAGTCCCCAATTGTAAGAGATTATTCACATTCCCTCATGCTCTCCAGTACGAGATATCGGTACTCCTTTTAGAATCTTGCCTCTTACAATATGTATGTTTTAATTTCTGGGTAAGTCTTCCTCAATCTCTAAGCATTCAGGTGATCCTTAGAGGGAGATTCAACCAAGGATGCTCTCCGACTCAGTGGCTTGTTGTATAATCTGAATCATGCATGTTTTTTCAAGGGTGAAAGTGTACAGTACCAATCTAAATCCTTCATTATGAGCTTATTAACATGGCATTACTACAAATTTGTTTGACCTATTTCTGGAATATCTTACCACAGAGCACATCGCCTGCAGTTTGAATAAACTAGCGGTCAAACTTCAGTTCTTTCAGACTCCTAGGGTAAATTTCTGCTTCACTGAACTAAATGATACCCAGGTATCTGTGATTTACTTAATGGTATCTTGGTGGTCAAACAGTTACAGCACTCTCCACCATAAAGTGCTTTAAAGGAAGAATTTTATTCACTCCTAAGATTCTAAACAGAAGAACTTAACCTTTATGCCTAAGTATTTCCGACATTATAAATTAAAAGGAAACCAATTGCAATTATAAATGAGCATTGTGAAACATAAATTGTGAATGTCAGGGCTGAATATCATTTAAATCAACCATGAATATTTCTACACTTCTAACGGGTCTGTGTGAACTAAAACCTTTCTTTTCACATGATTAGAGGTTATTAGGCTAAGGTATTTGCCTTGATTCTGTAATTCTACAACAAAAAGCCCCTCTAGGGTTTTGTGATAAAGAAAATGGGAAATGGGAGGCATGCCCTTTAAATACCAACTCCTAATTGCAAAAATGTGAATATGTAAATCCAATTACATACATTTAAGGATTAGGTATTAATTGGATGTGCCCTGATATAAATTGCACAGTCAATTCTTTTATTAGAAACGATCCTCTCTTTCCATTTTGGCATTTGGTAATAACCAACAAAATATCATAGGTTCTCCCTTGCTCTGCGATTTGCCAGGATGACATTACAGCTCACACAGATCAAATATCTTTGTTCTGAACTCTAGAGCCATCAGGATATGTGCTAATGCTTTACTTGAAAGAAATAAAAAAAAGTTGTCATGTTAATATGACTTCTTAACCACTGGGCATTTAAATAGACTCAGGACCACACACCCTGACTGGCTGATGGGAAGTGAGAAACAGTCAGATGGCAGGAGGCAGTTTGTTCAGACACAATTTACAGAATGTTATCTGAGGACTTGTACCTCTTCACTTCTGCTTCACTGATATCACAGAAGAATATGAGACCCCTTGGAATTCTTCTACATTCTCCTCTTCCTTGCTTATAGAACTTCGTTGCTACCAACTTATTTCCAATTGAACATAATGTCCTCTACCTACAGGCAGGGTGCAAGATGCAAAAATGGTACAGGCATGAGAGAAGATGCAAAAATGAGCAAGAATATCTTGAATTTGACAGAATCTTGAGTTTAATTCTGGCTCTGAAAATGATTATCTGTGTGACTCAGAAAGTTACTTCACCCTCCTAGCCTCATGTCTTGGTCTGTGAAATCAAAAAACACATCACACAATGGGATGATTGAATGAGATGGTTAATGCAAAATGCTTCAGGTACATACAGAAAAGTGTGCTAGCCATATTCTACCTTTGTTACCCTCAGGAGCTTCTGATCTGAGAGGTGATATGCTACAAGAAGTAACTAAGAGATAAGACATATTCATAAGTAAGCATGATTGCACATGTAACACAAATTACACTCAGATATCCAAAGACAATAGAAATTCTTTACTTTCTCTGACTGAATTGATGACTCCCACAAGTCTGCCACCCATCTGGATAACATGAAAAAAAAAACCAATAAACTTGATGATTTAGAGTGTACGGATCTCTTGAGGTTTAATTTGTCTCTTTAGATGACTTGTTCTTTTTCAAGCAAATGCTTCAATATTAGGTGCACTTCTCCTCCCCTACATAGTACAGGGTGTGGGGCTCATGTGTCTTCAGGGAGGCAGATGAGAGGTGGTGGCCTCAGATATTTCCCATGTCCTTCAGATCATTGCTAGTCTCTGTTTCAGAGTACTGGTCTACCCTGCCTCCTGGATCACTGAGACATAATTAGACCCTTCTGACCATCTGTGCATTGCAGTGGCACCTACTCACCTTTAGAGTCCTTGTTCCTATCCTTTTCCCCTAGCCATGAAATGTCCCCACCTATAGCCTCTTTGTTCCAACTCTAGGCCTCTGCTGTTTCAGCAAGCATTTCTTGCTGAAACAAGAAACTCTCTAAGCAGGTTGTGTGGGCTTTTTGTTCCCTTGCATGCTCTTCACAAGCTGCAGGGATCCAGGAGCCTCAGCTCGGGCTCATCTATATAGCCCGTACCCCTGCCAGTGGTGTTCTGCCACCTCCAAGGCATGTTGAACGTGGCCAGTAACAGGCTTCCCTGAAGCTGGGAAGTGTGCCAATAGCTCATTCCCATTGCATAAATCCCTTTTGGATGTTTCTAGCCTCCCCACCAGGCCCCTTACACCTAAAGGTTCCAACCTGAAAAAGAAATCAGGACCTATATCTGACCTCACTGCCCCATCCCTAATGTCTTTGCACTTCTTCCAAGACCAGGATGAAATAAGCTAGTTTTTCTTCTATCATCCTGTCTGATAGGCCCTTTTAAACATCATATTCCCCTTTTTCCCAAGACATAATTTTCCTTTCCCTTCCTTGGGAACTTAATAATGGATGGGGTGAGAAGAGAGAAACTGATTTGTCAATAAGGGAATTTAAATCAGAAGCATTTAGGAAATAGTTTAGTTATTGCATTAGCTATATACATATATAAATATATATGTATATATAAAATATGGTATATCAATATAATGTAATATAAAGTGTGGTAAGTGCTGTATGAGAAATGGAGATTCAGGGTTTAGAAAGCAGTGGTAATTATATACATATTGCAGACACTGCAAACACAATATCATAGGTAAACAGACATATAGAGACCATATCTATCCAGCTTTGAAGAAAACAAGACTTATTTGGAAAGTTCTGAGTTCTAGATACTCATTTCCTACATTCCTAAATTCAAATGTGTCCTGGCCCAGATCCATTTCTGGATACGTGGTTGTGAGCAATTTTACTTTATTCCAAATTGCTTCCACCTCTGGTCAAGGTCTCCATTCCCTACAGTTGTCCTGCAACTCCAGCTCAGGAGAAAGTAGCTCTTGTCTGCAAACTCGGTTTCTGCAGTACATGACAACCAAAAATCTCAACTACAGAAGTCAACAGCTTTTCCTTCTGTCCATAGAATTCTCAATCCTGTTCCTCTCCCTCTTTATCCCAGCTATCCTCTACCTCCAATAGATGCCTGTATGCCCTTTTACTCACTCTGTCTACAGTTAGATAAGAAGTTTATATTATTACCTGAAAAGACAACCAACAATAGCTACAATATTTTACCATTGATTCATTCAATAAATATTTATTGAGAGCCTACTTTGTGCTAGACAATATTTTAAGCAGTGAGGATATAATGGTGAGCAATGTCCTAACTATCATGGAGCTTATTTCTAGTAAATAGGTAGGTAGGTGGATGGATAGATAGATAGATAAATAGATACCAATGAAAAGTGCCTTGAAGAAAAATAAAGGTTAAGGAGAAAGACAGTGACAGTATCAGGGTGGAGGTGTTATTTTGTTTTGGACACTGTGATCATGGAAGACCTTTCCAATAAGAGATATTAAGCAAAGAACTGAAAAAAGTAAATGAATAAGTTTTGTGGTCCAGATGCAAAGTCAGGGCAGGATATATCTATCCAGGGGTCATTAATGGTATTTAGTGCCTAAAAGTAAATGAGATTACCAAAGCAGTGAGAAGTAGAGATCAGAATCCTATGCCCAAGGACATTCCAATTTATAGAGATCCAAAATAGGAGGAGAAATTAGCAAAGGACACTGAGAAATGGTGTCCAGTGAGATATGAATGAACTAGTCTCAGTATAAAAAAAGATAGCATTAAGGCAATAATCAGCCATTTTTTTCTATTATGGATATTTTTATATGCCTGGGTTCTGTGACAACACAAAGATGAATTAGACAATGTTGTTGCTCTCTAAGAGAGTACCACTCAATATTCATAGTAGTCGGTGTTCTAAAACGGTGCCCAGTGATTCTTACTTCCTAATATGCACACCCTGTGTAATGCCCTTTCATTGAATGTGGACTGGACCTAGTGACTTGTTTCTAATAATGAAGAGAATATGGCAAAAGTGATGTAATGTCATTTCTGAGATTAAGTTATAAAAGGCTGATACTTCCACCATGCTGACATTCTCTCTCCAGCTGTTCTTACATACTTTCCCTGATGAAAAGAGCCACTTAGCAAGGGACAAAAGGTGACTTCCAGCCAACCAGCCAGTGAGGAACTGAGGCCTTCAGTCCAACAGCCCTCAAGTAAACTGAATTCTGCCAACAACTATGTGAGTGAGCTTAAAAACAGATTCTTCCCCTGTTGAGCCTTCACATGAGACCACAGAACCTGGGTAAACACCTTGATTACAGCCATATGAGAGAGACTATGAAGCCAAAGACCCAATTAAGCTGTGACCAGATTCATGACTCACAGAAACAATGAGATTTTAAAAGTGTTGCTGTTTTAAGCAATGACATTTTGGCCAATTTAGCACTCAGCAATAAATAATGAATACATTAAGGAAAATATAAGAACAGAAATCAGGACAGTGCAAAGCAGCATTTATAGGGGCTCACTTCCCCACCCCTATTTCAGGCACCTGAAGCTCTAGGATAACAGTCATAATCACCTTAGCGTGAATTACACTGTCATTGAGTCAACTTTTCTCTGGCATAACTGTAATTTAGGTCTTATCACACATTAAAGAATGAAAACACTGACTGAACAAGCCAGAATAAAAACTTTGGGATAAAAAGAGACTTTCTTGGCACCTCTGAATTAACTCTGCAGAAAATAGTCAAAGGATCTGGCTGTAGTTTATACACTTTAAATCATCTCATTTGTTTTGCAACTCTCTTCTCTCCCACTGACTTTTCAGCTAGTCCATCCCCACCTTCGTGACATAACTCTAATTTAAGCTTTTATCAAAACCCATTATGATTTCCACTTCACTGCCCTTGAATGCTGTGGAATTAAGATACCAGCATAATTAATGGACCACCTTGCTAACACTATTTCTTCTTCACAACACAGAGGAAATGTCAAGTCACATCTCCTTTGGAAATCAAGACTACTAAGAGATTTCACTGTCACTTTTAAGTTAGTTAAGAAATATCAAATAGCCAAAGACATATACAGGAATAGTTAACAAAGTATATGTTCACACAATAATCACATGGGCTTATAAATAGTTTTCTTCAAAAAAAAATTTAAGGGGACATCTCATTCCAAAAAAGTAGCAGACTGATTTAATGAAAATCAGTTACTCATCACAAATGGCCATAGAATTTCTGGATAAAATATAACAAAAATTATCTTAAGCACATAACTGAATGCAAAACAAAACTAAAAATTTTTTTTGTTTGTTAAAACAAGACGAAACATAAATCCAGGGTGGAAGGGCAGCAGATTGCTCAATTCCAGGGAGATTTTATTCTAGGTAAATCGCACTCCTGGAATTAAACTGAAAGGTGGGAAAAGTGATATTATGCCTGAATAGGAGCTCTAAGGGCTGAGGGATGGGGTCTTAAAGATATAGAGGAGGCTGCATCCATATGTATTAGTCTCCTGTGGCTGCTGTGACAAAATACCATGAACTTGGTAGTTTAAAACAACAGATGCGTATTAACTCACAGTTCTAGAAGCTCCAAGTCCAAAAATCAAGGTGTCAGCCAAGCCTCACTCTCTCTGGAGGCTCTAGGAGAAAATTTATTCTTAGCCTCTTGCAACTTCTAGTGCCTGCAGGTGTTCCTTGGCTTGTAGACCATGCTAATCTTTGCCTCCTCTTCACATTGCCTTCTTCTTTGAGTATCTAAGCCTTCCGCTTTTCAGTCTGTCTCAAATCTCCCTCTGATTGTATCTTAAAAGGATATACAGATACTTGTCCATTGATTTAGGGCCTACCAAATGATTTAGGATGACCACATCATCTCAAGATTTTTAATCACCTCTGCAAATGCCCTTTTTCCAAATAAGGTAACATTTACAAGTTCCAAGGATTAGGACACAGATAAATCTTTGGGGCCATCATTCAGCTCATTACACTATGGTTTTAAACTGCTTGAGGCAGGGAGGTGGAAAGACATCTCTGCATAAAGTAAGAACGCTCAGAACACGATTCAATCCGTAGAACAGGTATTCGAAAAATTCCACCCAAAAGACCGAAAGATGACAGAATGTTTGCAGTCTGCTCCAGGCTCTAGTTGAGAAAGAATTAAAAGCCCTCTAGGAAAAATATTAAAAAAAAATACCAAGGCCACACGACGTGAGTGTGGGATCCAAATGCCTAACTTAACAGAGTGGTACACATTGCAAGCCTGGAAGTTAGCAAAATTTTTCCAAGACCTATGAAAACCCTGGGATCATACAGAAGCAAGTGTGAAAAATCACTCTTTAAGAACAAATCCACAATTCAGAGAACACAGGATTCCCACAGAAATTATACTACTTCAAGGACACTGGAAGACTTAGGTTCTAGTTGCAAACATGTATCTGATCTGTAGCATTGCTAAGCAGTGCAGGCCCTGTTTCCTTCCTTTGAAAATAGAGGCTCTATCATTCCCCCAGGAGTACTACAAAAAATTAGATGGCTATGTGTGGAAAGATACCATTTACAGATATGCTTACAAAGATACATAATGCATATAATGAACAAATATGCATGCATATGGTCCTTTTAGTCCAACTATTGTACAAGTATGAAAGTTGAAAGATTCTTCTGAATAACTTATCTGGCTTGGTTACATTCAGAAGAGGTTGTTCTGTGTCATAGAAAGCAAGAACGGAAATATAAATGCAAGCATTTGTCATCTTTAAGCATCAAATGAGAAGATTTTTAATATTTAGAAACTCACTGACATTCCCCCTAGAAAGTCATTTCCAAATACCCTTTAAAAAGTGAATGTGTAATGGAAATTTTAAGTTTCCTATTCACGGCTTTATGCCACTGTGTTTCCTAACTTTTGAAAATCAATAGAAGCTATTAATCATTTTCCCCAAAACCCAGGGATTTGAGATGTTTTAAAGGTGAACTGCAAGAGTTTGGAAGAGATGTTCAAAGAAGAATGTATCCACCAGAGTAGAAAAACTGCTCCATGAGTTACAGATAATCATAGGCATTTTCAGTTTTTAAATTATTATGGCCACGTCTCTTGGGGCTCCAAGTAGGATCTCAGCTTCAAAGGTGTCATAATAAGACAATATAACCCTGAAATCATGGGTAATGAAAAATTGTAACCTGGGATCTTAAACAAGGACTTTGATCTCTGAATCATAGCCCAGGGCCAGGAATGTCTTGGGGTTTATTGCTGTGATTGTTAATGTCTTTCTCCTTTGTGTTTTGCTGAAATCTTCATCGTTAGTGTGGCAGTGTACTAGACAAGAGGCAGGGGAAGTGCCGCCAACAGAAGAGTATTTGAGTCATGAGAGGCATTCTGACTGCAAGGTCTTCTTTTCCCAGAGTGAGATGACTTCTGGGAATCATGAGGTGAATTCTGCAAGATGGTACCCATTTTATTTTAGAGAGTGGCTGTCTTGCACATGTTTGTGCAACATATTTAGAATCATCAAATATGTCATAGTAGAAAGATCAACTCCAGTTGATGAATTCAGTTTAGAGTTGTGCTTCTCAAATTTTAGCATTCATCAGAACCACCACAGGGTCTGTTAAAACCCTGGGCCTATCCCAGAGCTTCTGATTCAGTCTGTGTGGGGCAGGGCCTAATAATTGGCATTTCTACCAAGTCCCCAGAGTTTCTAATTCAGTATGCTGGGATGGGGTGATAATTTCCATTTTGAATAAGTTCCCAGGTGATACAGCCAATGCCATCTGATCTGAGGACCACACGCTGAGAAACACTGGGTTAAATCAAGGGACTTTGGACCAGTTGTCAGCAAGTCTTTAGAACAAACTTTTTGTTGTCGTTGTTCCCAAATAAAATTACCATCGGAATGAAGACCTCAGTAGTGCTCAAGCACTAGAATATTGAGGAATAAATATAGACAAGGGTGTTAAAGACAATAATAATGGCAGTGATGACAGCTGACATTGTTACCATAAGCTAGGCTTTCTTCTTTAATCCTCACAGTCACCTTTTAAGGGATATATTATTTATCCCATTTTTCAGATTAAAAAACTGAAGCGCAAATCTTTCTAAGCACAAAATCTATATATTTTCTACTTCACACAACTGGTAAGAAACAACAAGATTAAAACCAGTGCCCGGCTTTTAAAGATTTTAAAAGTCAGTTTCCTACTGATAAGGTATTATTGGTTTATGCTAGACTAACACAAAAAGTGATATCAGTATATTATACTTAATATTGATTGTGGATAGGCTAAAAAAAAACAGTTCAGTACATCGAAATAAAGTTACTCCCATGTTGTTTCTTTCTTCTCTTCTGACTCTATTAATTTTTATACCTCTAAAACCACAAGTTAAAAAATCCGTCCGGGTAATATTAAAGGCCCAAACAATATCATGGGCTCAGTACTGAGGTCCCAGGAAGGATTAGCCTCCTTAGAGTAGACTAGGTAATTAGGTCCGTATAGAATCTGAGCACTGCGGTGCCTAGTCATCTGAATCACTTATAAAAGCCATGTTGTCTCTACTAGAAGCAGCATCTGTAGGTCTGGGAAATAGAGGGAGGTCAGCTTTGACCAAAGCTTAAAGCTTTTTCTTTCCTCTCATTTATGCTCATGGGCAAGAGCAATCAGAGTTACTGAATTCAAGTCAGATTATGATTGGCCAAAAACAGCTGTCTTTCTCCAGTACCAATCAGTAGAGATAGGCATAGGGTCAGAGCAAAATTTTGTTACCCAAAAGGAGTCCTGATCAAGACCCCAAGAGGGGGTTCTTGGATTTCACACGAGAAATAATTCGGGGCAAGTCTACAGAGTAAAGCGAAAGCAAGTTTATTAAGAAAGTAAAGGAATAAAAGAGTGGCTACCCCATAGGCAGAGCTGGACATTCCTGAAAAAAAGAGGATGAATACATCTACCTTAGGTACAATACTTGTTTATATACAAGATAACAAAGCAAAAAATTATAGGGGAGATGTGTTCTACTACAAGGGCTTTTAACAAAGGATTGCTAATCTTTGTGTAACTACTGTCTTCCACAAGAATCTGTATTATTATCTTTAAAGTGAAACTTTAAGAATGCTTTTGTTCTTAAGATACTGGGACATCAGGACATTTCCTGGGTCTGTTAAGTCCTGGGTCTGTTCAGTAAACATTATTAACTTGTTCCCTTAGCTGTAAACATTCTGTGACTAAGAATGCCTAACCTGAGAATGCAGCTCAGCAGGTGTCAGTCTCATTTTACCCAGCCCCTATTCAAGATGGAGTTGCTCTGGTTCGAACGCCTCTGACAATTGGATGAGGCGGTTGGACACATTCTGAAAAAAATGCCTTGGCAGTCACTCGTGACACAAGTGTGGGGACTGTGGGAAAGAGCACAGAGACAGCACAAAAGGCATGTGTAATAAAGCTCCTGTTTGATTGAAATTCTCTTTTTAGCCTGGGTCGACTTTTTTGGGTAACCCTTAAGAAGTGGTCAGTACTGTAATGAAATACCTTCTTTTGGTAGAAGAAGGAAGATTTCAGGATTTTAAAAAATAGACTTTTCAGTGTGAATTAACTTATTCAACTGAAGGGGGAAAAATTACCGCCAAGTAGGGCAACTTCAAGTTGTAATTAAGAGTAACTCTCCATGCTGTGGGCTGAGTGACATCTGGTGCCTGTCCTGGAATCCAAACAAGTCATCAGTAAGACACTTTAATTAGTGCACAACTCCACACTCCATGATGGTATTGCCAGATCCCCAGAACAGGGCCAGAAGCCAGATTTTCACGCTTGCCCTTTTTTTTGAATTTAAAAATCATTCTACATTTCCTCAAAAAAAGTTATAATATTCTCTTTTCTCTTTGGGTAGCATGCCAAATAAAGGCTTTCACATTTTAAATAGTTATTGATCCAACTGATTTATGAATAAAAAGACATAGAGGCAAATGATTAGATGGGTTTTCCTCCTGCTGCTTATGATTAGATTTTGAAAATGCTTTTGTATCCAAGTCAAAACAACTCAAGTCTGCCCTCTAGAGCCAGCCTCTTCCCCCCACGGAAAAACCCATTGTGTCCGTCTGAGCCCCTGTAGCACAGGAGCTCCAGTCAGAAAATGGAGACCCGCTCCCCATGCATCCAGGTGAACAAATAAAGAGCAAAGTGGCATTTTTTAGATGGAGCTGAGTCTCCATTCCTAGAAAACTTTGCAGACTCAACACTGAGAGGACACCCTTAACCTGTTGAGAAAAATTACACAGGGCTGGGAGTCAGGGCACCTGGGCTCTAGGGCAGCTCTGCCACTCTTTACTAGAAGCTAATTTCTACCAAGCCAACTTTGAAAAGGGAGTTAAGGCACCAGCCCATAAGTCATTAAATGTGTCTTGGGAAATGCTTCTCAGTTATCTGGGTCTCAGATTCCTTTTCAATCTGTGAGATCAGATGAGACATGCTCTAAGGCACTTCCAACTTTAGTCTCTATAAGCAATCATTGGCATGCCAATACAGATTTGTATGTGCTCAGTAGTTTGGAATCTGACTTTCATACACATCATCCTTCGTATTGGACCATTACAACTATTCTAGGAAGCAGACAGAAAAGGTGAGAAAAGAGAAAATCACAAGGGTCAATAATGAGTTATTATGATTTAGCAGAGTTATAATCTAGGATTTCCCACAATGACCAGGAAAATGTGGACAGTAGAACAGGCTATGGATGATTCTGTGAAAAGACAAGAATTCTAGTACTCTTCACCTCCCACTTACTGACTGAGCCAGGCTGTCCTCACCTGCCTAATAAGGATGCTGGACTAGAAGATGCTAGCATCCCTCCCAGCATTACCACGTCTGAATCTGTGAAGTGCAAAGCAAGTTATTATTCAGCAACAAGCCAACCTCTGATCTGGTTCTTGTCTTGATAAGCTGCCTATGACATAACCCCATAATTTCTACAAATGTAGGGATGATTCTTTGCTCTCACCAGAATAACGGCTCTTACATCAACCAGAGCTTGACCTCCCATTGAGTATGTGACTTACCCTTGTCACTGTAATCTCCTGGTACTAATTTGGACTTTCTAGGAAAAGCTTCTCCCAGTTATCCAGCTCTCTCCACCCCTCTCCAAGTGCCTGTGCCATATTTTCTTTGTACCCACCCCTCCCATCTTGCTCTCCAGGCTGCCTTTCAAACCCAGTGCTTCCTCTTCTCTGGCACCCACCATCCAGGTACCAGCTTCTTCCTTTCTTTTTTAGCCTGTGAGTTTGGCAGAGTTGGTGGAGGTCAATTTTGCCGTGAAGGTGGTAGATGTGAAACCTATCCAGCAAGTCTAGATGCAAGCTGGCTGGTGGAACCCAGGTAACAAATGGTGGAGTTAGCATTAGTGAATTATTCTAGGGTAGACAAAAGAGGAAAGATTTAAAAAGAAAAAAAGTAACCAAGCATGATTCTCTTTCTCCGTCACAATGATGTCCCTGTTGCTTGGAACTTCAGCCCCACTGACTCCCACCCCAGGAGCTTCCTGATGTTTACAGAAACAGGGCAAATACTAGGATTCTGGATTATTGGAAGACTCTTTGACATCATTTTAGTCCTTAGCAGAAGTCCCAAATTTACCAACAAATAGGTCTACTCTTGGATTCCCCCACTTACTTATACACACACACACACACACACCCCACAATGATAGCTTTTAATCAACCCCATAATACAAATCACCGTCATGTGCCTTGTACAGAACCAACCATAACCAGTCACATCTTGCTAGGGGCTTAGCAAGAAGACTGGGAATTGCTGAGATGTCAGGATTTAACTTGCTGTGGGCAAGAGCAGCTAGCTCACCTCCAGAACCTCAGGTGTTCCTTAAACATTTTCCAGCCTAGGACTTAAATTGATACTAAGGCCTCAGGGCTCATTTACAACCTGAGAATAAAAGCTTGCCTTTCTCTAAGCCAACTCTGCTTACATTCTGAGTACCCAGACACATGGCTAAAACTATCCTTTCTATTCCCATATCCACAAAAAAACTACCTCTTCTCAGCAAATCTAGTCCAGGTCAGATTACACTTTTCATGAGCTATTGGAGTAGCTTGGAGCCAGATACCAGTCTGCCACCTTCCCCCAAATCACTACCACATACTTTCCCACATTGCTGGCATAGTTCCATTTCGCTGCTTCCTGCCCCAAAAACTGTCAGTCCTGTGGAAGAATTTCAGTCACCTCTGCCTGGCATTTAAGTCTCTCTATATGATGTTCCCCAAATCAGTCTCATCTCCTACACAATATCCGCTGCTTTTCAAACCCTGATCCGTGGTCATCACAGTCCCCTGGGAATAAGCTGTCCTTTCCCTACCTCTACTTGTAAAATCCTCCTCCTATTCGTGAAATCTCAATTCAAATGCCTTTTCTTTTAGGAAACCTTCCCTGACTGTCCTCCTTGTCATCTATCACTCTTAGTTTTTGTAGAATTAATGCCTCTCTATCTACCCACAGTAATTTATTTGTATTCTAAATCTCATATCACCTGCTGCCTACATGATAATTATTTGCAAATCTGCCACGTCATCCTTCATTAGGTTTGATGATGTTGATGTTAATATCACAGTTTCCATGGAGCCTGGCCCCATCCATGCCTTACACATAGTCCATGTTAATTAACATTTTCTGAGCTAGATTATTCTCTCCTGGATCCCCATTATTTCCACACGATGAGCCTTATTTATCCTCACGTGAATAATGGGTTTATACAGAAATGGGTAACATTTTTCAAAAATAGAAAAGAACGAGTGCTCTATTCATTTTGCTAAGCCTTGCCCAAAACGCATTTCATGAATGGCTTCAAGAAAAGCATCTTTGGAGATGCTTAGTTTTCCAGTCTAATCTCCAACAGAGTAGTACAGAAAATTTTCCCTTAGTATTCTCAGTGATGGGAAACTCACTACCTCATACTTCCTCTTTAGAAAGTGAAACTGCAAATAACCTAAACCATATTCCTTCATCGGAGGCAAAGGGTAAAAGTGGCTCTTCTTTGAACAGTTAGCTTGAGAATAATTTATGGCAGTTAATTAAACCCTAGCCTGATATTTTCTATTTTTAAAGGGGCAACCAATTATTTACTTACTCATTTCCCTCGATGTGCTTAGGAGCACTTTTAAGTACATTGTCAAGTGTCAAGCAGAGGAGAGTGGCAGCCTGGAATTAAAGCAGTAATTCTATGCCCAGGGCTCAGCTTCCCTTGGTCGGCTGGGCACTATGACTTAGAAATGAGACTCTTGTTATGCTCTAGTGCTCTACATTTTTTTCACATTTCATTTTAATAACTTTATTGACATATCAAGGTAGACAAAGTTGTCAAAGGTGGTATCAAATGGCCAAATAAATCAAAGGTTGATCTATCCTCATTTCCCATTACTTTACTGTCGATTTCTAACATAACCAGAGTTCACTCACAAATCTCTGATGCTTTGCAAATGTCACATGGACTTTCAGTTTCTCCTTGAAGAGTCTTCCTATCAAGTTATAATACATACACCTCTGTTATTTCACATCTAGGGGAGTTTGGTCTTTAAACATTAGCCTGTAGCAAAAGGCTTTGTTTCCGATGTTTTGGCTCAGTTTCTCATACAGTGTACATGGAGATGTATAGGGTAGGAAAATGTGAGCAACCATCTCTACCTCCATGGCAGACATTGCTAATTAATCACAGCCATCTTTCCTGATGAGCCCAAAGAGGGCTTAGCATTTATCACTACTGTACTTCCGTCAGTCACTACCAACTAACCAGAGTTGGAACAAGAGCTAAAACCTATTTGTTATCTCAGAGTCCAGTAAAAAGTCATCCTAGGTCACTGAAAAGAATCATAGAATGCTAGAGCTGGTCAGATCAACGGTTCGTTAAGCTCAATATCCTATTATAGAGGCAACTACAAAGGAAGGGCTGAGAGAGGGATCCGTGTCCTCTTTGACATCAAGCTTAAAAGCTATCTCCCCTTGCTACTTCTGATGGAGCTGCAGTTCATAAAATTTACCCAAGGCCATGTTGAATTCTAGTATGCAAATGAACAATAACTAAGTCAGTAGAAGTCTTCAGGCATGCACAGGGGCTGGGCTGGCTGTTGGCAACTGATCGATAAAAATTTCACCAAGATTTCTTCACACGCTCAGTGTCGCCAGTTTAAGGTGAATGGTGCTTTCATTTTTTGCTTTGCATTTTTATTTGTAAAGCCCTTCTTTCTGGATTCATATTTCCCTTTACAGAATCTGTGGACACATCATATTTTTTGTTTCTTCATAGTTCGCAAACAAGTATTGAGTACCTGCTATGAGCAATATTGTTATTTCATTTGTGATTCCCCCATACACACTACACTCACACACAACACATGAGGCATGCTTTTATCTCCAGATAGCCACATGATTCCCTGTCTCAGTTACTTTAGTCATTACTAATTATCACTTTCCACTTTCCTGTGAGGCCTTCTGTCTTAGCCTGTTTCTGCTAACAAAATACATTAGTCTATTCCTATCACAAAATACCTTAGACTGGGTAATTTATAAACAGTCCATAAATACCACTGCTGGTATCAGAAAGTGGGGTCTTTGTGAAGTGATTAGGTCAAAAGGGCTCAGCCCTTGTGAATAGGATTAATGCCCTTAGGTTTCAACATGTGGATTTTGGAGGGACACATGCATTCAAACCATAGCAGTTTCTCAGCAAGCATGTCTAAGAGTGCAAAGCACACCCAAATAAGTCATTTTCCCTTCCTGCTTAATTTTCTTCCTCACACTTACCACCATCTACCATACTCTATATTCTACTTATTTTTCTTATTTATGTATTATCTTTTTTTTTTCTTTTTTTTTTTTGAGACGGAGTCTCGCTCTGTCACCCAGGCTGGAGTGCAGTGGCGCAGTCTCGGCTCACTGCAAGCTCCGCCTCCCGGGTTCACGCCATTCTCCTGCCTCAGCCTCTCCGAGTAGCTGGGACTACAGGCGCCCGCCACCATGCCCGGCTAATTTTTTGTATTTTTAGTAGAGACGGGGTTTCACCGTGGTCTCGATCTCCTGACCTTGTGATCTGCCCGCATCAGCCTCCCAAAGTGCTGGGATTACAAGCGTGAGCCACGGCGCCCGGCCTTATTTATGTATTATCTTTATCAATCACTAGGATGTAAGTGAGTAGGGGTTTTTGTCTATCTTGTTCATTGCTGTATTCCCCAGTATCTAAAACAATGCCCAATGTATAGTAGGCATTCAGCATATTTGTGGAATAAATGAATAGATAAGCACTCTGAGGTAGATAGCATTATTATTATCCTACCAGTAAGGAAACACAAGTTCACAGCGGTCAAGTAATTTCTGAAAGATCATAAACACCATCTCCCCCATAAAATGAAAGAAAAAAGAAGAAAAATTATCTTAAACATTAATTCTATTAATTTGGAAATAGGTTCAATTAGTGGACTATAGAGATATCATACTTTTCATGCATCCAACAAGCATGTAGAGTCTCTCTGTGTTTAGGGTGAGTTCCTGAGCTCATGTTAAATGTTCTGTGACTAGCAGTGTTCCTCCAAGAATCCATCTGTAGTGGTGTTTCTGAACCAAAAAGACAACAGCAAATATATTCCAGGCAGGTAAAAAAAAAACACACTAATTACATTCAATTCCATAACAACAATGACTTCTATTTGTAAAGCTCTTAATGCTTTTTCAGTGTGCTTTCACATAGATTTAATTTAACATCACCGTTGTGAAGCAGATTGTATCCGTGGTATTATCTCCATTTTACAACAGAGAAAACAGAAAACCAAAGCAACCGTGTGATTTGCTTAAGATCATACACTAAACAGTAGACACCCCTGAAGCTAGAATTGGTGAAATAAGACAGGCCTGGACCCGTCAGACAAACCTCAGTTCCCATCTGTATCTTACCTCTTCTAGTTGTGTGACTATGGGAGGTTAATTAACTTCTCTGAGTCTCTGTTTCTTTATCTACCAAATGGGGACTCCGTCCCATCACAAGCCTGTGGTGGGGTGTAAAGGTCATGATGTCTGTAACACAGGAATCCCAGGAAGTGACAGGGCCATTATAGGAACACTTAATGTCACCCCTCATTCCTGCCCCCAAGCTTGTCTCTGCTTTTCTCTCTGCCTACCCAATACTCTTCCAACTAGAACAACTATATGACTCGGAATGTAGACACATTTTTTATGGACTTATTTTAAAAGCTGGTACACATTTCAGTGAATTTATCAGTAACTCAGTCAGAGAATTCAAGGCCCCATAGTGTATTTCACAGCCTAAATGCCAGATGTACTTATAGGAGGCCAAAGCATGTGTGATTAAAGTTGGGAACAGCTACTGACTTTCTCAAATAAAATCTAAGATACTGTGGTTTAGTTGACAGCCTCCTGTGAGAAGTATTTTTCACTATAAAAATGCGGTTCTTTGGTAGCAGGTTACAGTAGTCTTAATGGGCTCCAGATGAACTGTCAGTTTTGTAGTTCATTGAGCAGATTCATTTTGATATTAATTGGTGTTTTCTCATCTTTCACCAACAGTGTTTATATGCATAGTATACCTCTCAATAAAACAAGCTTAACAGCAGGGATCTGGTACCACAGCATTGGTAACAATGTTTAGTTAAAAGCATAAAGTTTGTTAAAAGCATAAAGTTTGTTACAAGCATAAAGCATTATTGGTTGGCAAACACTGAGGCCATTTTGAAAAGCTAAAGGATTCCCATAATGGTTGCAAAAATCCAATTCCACTGCTGAATTCTCTGGACTGCCTTTTATTTCTCCGGTGCAGTGAAGATGTATATGCCTATCACTATGCACACAACCTAGTATACAGTGTACATATGAGATCCATTGCCAGGTTTAAAGGGACTTTGCTATGTTAGCCTAATGGTCAACAGTAATAAATGCAAACTAGTATTTTCACTGTTTCTGATTACCTTAATACATCACTCTTAAGACAGCAGCAAATATGACCCCGAAGGGAGCAACTATATTAAGAAAGGAAGCAAAAGCCATCAACTTCCTTATGTTTAAACCTTAACTTTTGCTTGTGAACATGGACAAGGATCATCAGACTTTATACTTGACATGACTTTAAGCTAGGTCAACTGGGCCCAGGACTCCCTCTCTGTAACTCCTCAGATCCATCTTAGGCCCACAGCCCACCCCATGTGTCTGACCACAAATATTTCCTGCCTTATCTTTTCCCTTATTGTGATATCTGAACAGTTTGTTACATTTTAAGACCCTGCCTTCTTCTTTTCAGAGTCACAGTCTTAGCTCTTCCTCCTCTCTGAAAAACTCAAGACTTGCTACAAGGTGCCATCCTTGAAATAGCCTCACCAGGAACCAAATCTACCAGTGTCTTGATCTTGAACTTCCCAGCCTCTAGAATTAAAAAACAAACGTCTATTGTTTGAATTTACTTAATCTGAGGTTTTGTGTTATAACAGCAGGAACAGACTAAGACATTTACTTATATCCAAACTTATATTATTTTTTATTTGACAGCAGTAATATTTGATTGATGTCTCCTCTTATTCAGAATCTACGATTCACAGGTTACTTAATTAACTCAGAGCACAAAAGCTAAGTGAGCACTCACCACTATTTTTGGGTTAATGTTTCGGATTCATCAACAGGCTCTAACCTAGCTGAGAACAGAAATTGTATCTGACTTTGTTCATCTTTTTGCCTCAGCATCTAGAACAATACCAAGCACAGAGTAGATACTCAGTTTATGCCTGCTGAATAAATTAGAAAATGCCTTTCAAGCAATAATATGTATTCGTTTTTTGTCATGTTTTTTGTGCTTGAAATAAATCATGAGCCAAACAAGCAAAAACTCTTGCCCTCATGGAGCTTATTCTATGAGAAAATAAGCACAATACATTTTTAAAATGTGTAGTATGGTAAATGACATGTGCTATGCTAGGGGAAGGGAAACAAACAGGATGATAAGGATCAGGAATTGGGGTGCAGGGATGGACTGTGTTGCTATTTTAAATGGAATGGCCAGGGTAGGCCTGGAGGGAAAAGTGATAATTAAAGACCTGACAGAGGTGAGGAATTTACGTATCCAAACCCATGGGAGAAGAGTTTTCCAGACAGGAGGAAGAGCTGGTGCAAAGGCCCTAAGGTGAGAGTATTCTTAATTGAAGAACAGGAAGGAGACTAGGATGGCTGGAGCACAGTGAATGGGAGAGTGGTAGGAGATGAGACTATCAAGAGGGTGGATCACAGAAGACCTCATAGATCTTTGTAAGGTTATGCCTTTTACTCTGAATGACATGGATAACTGGCACAAGTTTTGCACAAAGGAGTAATATGGTCTGACTTGCATTTTCAAAGGACCACTGTGGCTGTTGTATTTAGAATAAACTAGAGGGACAAAAGGGGGGAGCAGCAGGGAGACTAGTTAGGAGGCTCTTGCAATAACCCAAGTGAGATAGAGTCATGGCTCTGGCCAAAGTGATTGCTGTAGAGTTGGAGACAAGTGGTTAGAGTCTGGATATAGTTTTGAGATAAAACCAACATATTTTTGGATGCTCATGCCCACTTGTTAATATTTATACGTGTTGGAACAGAATTATGGTTATCCCTATAATGGCCTGCCTTTCCTTTGCATTCCAACTTGGGAAGAGAAAAGGATACAGTGCAGTGGGAATTGGCATAAAATCTTGGTTATGTTTGTGGAAAGTATTGAGCATGTAAATGTTAGCTAAGATGCAGGTCAAGGTAGAAGAAAAAAAAATTCTGAAGATTGAGAACTTTGCTGTTGAACAATGCACTAAAGGGGTCTAGGCATTTGAGCTGAGCCCAGCTTCTGCTCTAGCAGCCAAATAAGCTAAGTTCCCTGAAGCACTTTTTCCCTTGGATCAGGGTCTTAGCAGGACCTACATTTTAACTGCTCCTCTTCTTGTCTCCTACTTGTGTCCTGTTCTCCCTTGGTACTCCCCTTACCATTCTCTGAGTATGTATAATCCCCGATTTGGGATTCATCTGTGGCTTCATTTGTAGACTTTTGTAAGAAAGAAACTCCTTTTTGAAAAATCCAGCTTCACATGTTTTATTTAATAACATCACAGGCAATTAGGAACACACTTGGGAGGAGGGAGGCAGAGTTGAATGGATTGCTGTGTGGGAAGAGAGGGTAGCAGGTTAAGTACTGTAGGGAAAATGCATCTGTGTGATGTCTCCTCAAAATGCCCTACGCCTGGGCCATTTGACTCTAGTCTTAGCTGTGCTCTGACCTGCCAGGGCTGGAAGGGCCAGTGGAGAACAGCCTCACATAGTCTGTTCATTCAGGGACTCTCCTTTAAGAAATGAGCTGACAGAGGATCTCCAGTTCTAAGATTTATGCTAGTGGGAAACAGCAATGCATTTCAATGAGAAATGATATATCCCAAAACATCTCTTTTTTTCATTACACTGAGGTACAAAGTTACTATATTTATTAGATTTTTTAAAAGTCATAAACCATTTAGAGCCATTATCTTACAGACAGATTTGGAAATGTCATACAAAGCTTCCGTAGGTATAAATTAATATGCAATCTTAACATCAAATGGAAGTTTTAGGCTCCCCAGTGAGAACCAAAGTCATATTTTAGTAGAACACCACATAGATTTCCAAGTGTCTTAGTTTTTGCTCACTGGAATTGCAATTTTTCACCCAGCATGCAACATAGTTCTTTGACAATAGAAGAACCAAAACCCAGTCTCTCTGTATAATCTTCTATAGTGTGTGTATACAGTATGGGTATTTGGATATATTTTCATTTCCGTTATTTCACTGAATTCAGTGATAACTCTGTCATGGAAGTCTCATTACTCCCATTTTACAGGTGAAGAAACTGAAGCTGAGAGAATTTAAGTGACTTGGTAAGAGTGTAAAAGAGATAATAAGTGGTAGAACCAGAGTAGAACGTAGAACTGCCTGACTCTAAATTAGTGCCATCAAGTTCTGTGGGGTGATTCAGGATTCAGCAAATTTATTTTTGCAATACCTGTCACTCACACGGCCAGACACGGTAGCTCACACCTGTAATCTCAGCACTTTGGGAGGCCTAGGCGGGCAAGTCACTTGAGATCAGGAGTTTGAGACCAGTGTGGCCAACAGGGTGAAAGCCTATCTCTACTAAAAACACAAAAATTAGCTGGGCGTGGTGGTGGGCACCTATAATCCCAGCTACTCGGGAGGCTGAGGCAGGAGAATCGCTTGAGCCCAGGAGGTGGAGGTTGCAGTGAGTAGAGATTGTGCCATTGCACTCCAGCCTGGGTGACAGAGTGAGACTCTGTCTCAAAAAAACAAAAACAAAAACCAAACAAACAAACAAAAAAATATATCAGGCACACATCACTTAATAGACCCCAACATAATTACCATGACAACACTTGGCAGCAGACGGCCTCTAAGAGGGTGAGCAGAGGATCTTCTCTTTGCATCCCCAGCTGCACTCAGCACCCTTCCCCACTCTGATCTGTGCCCCAGGAGGCTGACCTGAATAGACCAAATCATCATCAAAATTTCCTTTGCTCTCTGCCTTTCCACTGGGTTTGGCCAAAGGGCAGAACAAGCAGGAGACCACAGGGAGGCAAGAAGGCAAGGCTGAGTTCTGTGTCCTTCAGTTTCTTTTTGGCAGGTTGCATCAGATGGTCTGTATCCTTCAGACAGAGACCACAGCTCCTCCGGGGAGTGCTCGCTGTCTCTAGATACTGACAAACCCTTAGATACTGACAACTTCTCCGCCTCCCCTCTTCTCTGGATAGGAATGGGAAGAGTACATGGCAGTGTCTAGCCCTCAGCTTCTGCACTACCCATAGTAGCTTCTCTACATTTTGGCCCTACTTTCCTAAATAATTTCTTTATTAAACTCTACAAATTATCCAATTTGAGTGTGCCATCTGTTTCCTGCTGAGACCCTGACTGTCTCAAGGGACTCCTTGTTGATTTTGCTATCACAACGGGGATTAGTAACTAAATTCCTATGGAAAATAATTCCTAGCAAATGCTCCACTAATGAGAAAATCAAGCTCGTGTTGATGCAGAGGAGGCAAAGTCAAATGGAGCAGTCATGCAAGCTTCATTAATGTGAAGGATCCTGCCAGGGTTTGACTGACAAGGTAGAGTAGTCACCCGTAACAGAACCAGTTCTAACAAGAGCAGAGTGACCAGCTGATTCATGTCTGTCTCTCAGGCTGGCCTCACCCACATGACCAAGACAACTGGCCAATGTCGCCTATTAGGAGAGGCAGAGGACCACATGGTAATAATACTAACATGAATATTAATTGTACAAGCAGGTCTCTCATGCATGCTAATTATTAATTAACATAATTGATAGATAAGGCTTTTGAGGATCAGAGAGGTTAAGTAACTCAATCATACGCACACAGCAAGTAGAAGAGCCAGGATGTGGGCCAAGCTCTGTCTTTCTGTGAAGCTCATTAGAGAGGACTCATGAGCCCTAAAGCACCCCAGAACCCTGGTTTCACTGACTCTGGTTTGGCCTTTGTTTCTGATACTGGTTCCCACCCTGGTTGGGTTTCTGGTTCATATTTGCTACTTGTATTCCCCTTACCTCACAATGTGGCTTCAGTTCTCTATAATTACCATTTCCATGATGGATACCCTCCTTTCATTCAGCTCAGTTCCACAATGACCCCGAAATACAGTACCTGCTTCCTAGAAGTTGTGTTTTGGTTTTGGTTTGGCTTTTCCTAAGCCAACATTATTGAAAACCAACAAAAATCTCTATGAGGCTCAAACCTTATTCTTTGAAAATCCATTTTCTTTCCAAGAAAGAAATTATCCAGGAGAGAATTACACCAAGGAGGAGTCATAGATAACAAACAGCTTTCAATAGCAATAGATCTAAACCCTTAGAAGCTCAACTTAGTGACCAGAATTTATCTGAACTCCTTAAAAACTACCAACCCCTAAAACCGACCTGCAATGGTTAAATATTAGAACTTCACAACTTCAGAACTTTAGAACTTCAGAACTTACAGAGTTCTGAAGATTTAGGACAAGGCTCATACAAAAAAAATAAGGAAATTCCAAAACCATCCAAATCCAAATCATCACTTTTCTCACTAGCCTGCTCATCTCTGAAAAAGAGCTGTTGCTGTTTTGTTTTGCATTCGTCTATAAAGAACATTGGAATTACCACCAAAAATTCCAAAATTAGCAAATAACAATTTTCTGATATTTTTCAAATAGGGGAGCAGTGATGCAAGTCTGGGTTATATGTTCCTTTGGGTCCTTTTCTTCAGATTGTCCCATGTCATGCTCGGGGTTGAGGTCCAGCCCCAGCTAAGGTCCGAGGGAAGTGGGTGGATGTGGGGCAGGGAGCTGGAAGAGCACATGAGAGACAGCAGGTAAATGAGACATGGCTTTATTCAGCAGCTCCTTCACAGTGTCACTGTTACAGTTATACACCACACAAACAATAGTGGCTGAGAGCCAGCTGGTGAGCTTCTCTATGTTATGTCTACATGGTGATGACTGTATAAGACAAGAGACTGTGTGCTTGTGCCCCAATCCCACTGCGTCATCTAGGCTTTTTACCTCGGCCTATGCCTGCTGCCCTATGCCTGCCTGGCTGCAGCACAGCCATTTTCCTTACACCCTGTATGGTCTTCATCCTTCAAACAGAAACCACAGCTTCCCTAGGGGAGCTCTCACTGTCTCTAGACAGAGATAACCTCTCTACTCCCTCCTTTTTCAGGGTAGGGGTAAGCTCCTTACTAGTATCTACAATCTCTAAGACCTAGAAATTTGTAAATGAGTAATAAATCCTAGGCCTTGAGATAAATCATCTGAAAAGATACTGTCTGCCTCAAACATTGCATTTCCGCACTAGAATTAGAATGAGACGTTAACAACAAAAGGACTTCTCAGGAGTTTCATGCAAGAATTATATTTTCTCCTTTTGATTCTCATTGAAACACACACACACACACACACACACACACATTTTATTCCCTTTCTTTCTGATTTTTCTGAAGTCAGATGCACCTGTGGAGCTAATTGAAAATGCTAAATTTTCAGTCTCTATCCTAGGCCTTTAATCAGAATGCTTCACAGGTGTCTCTAATCCCAATTGTTTAATAACAGTGACATGACCACCTGAAGGCAAGGTGGCCATTTTCCCTAAACATCTTTCATAATCCTTTTCATTGAGTATTCTGATAGCTTTGGCTGAAAAATCAAGTCCATGAAAATAAAAGCAAAATATTCCACTTTGATCCATATACCCAAAGCCTGAAAGAAAAGTTACAATCAGAAGTCATTACTAACAACAGCATCTTGCATCAGTCTGCAGCCTTACCCTTTGCACAGCTCTTTCATAACTATTATCTCACCTGATCCCCACAATAACCCTGGCTGGCTTGGAGGATTTACAGCAGAGCTTTCTCACTGGGGAATATGTGCTAATGTCAGAGGAAAAGACAGACATTACCCATCATCAAAATTATCTTGGAAAACACCCTCCAAAAAGACAGTTTGTTAAAGACCAGTATAATACCATCTTTCAAGAAGCGTGACACAGTATTAGAAGAGGGGGCTGTTTCTTTGATGAAACATCCAGTCAGAGAGTCGGTTGTGTTAAGGAGCCATGTTATTGGGAAAATATATGTGTGCACATTTTATGCACACATACATAAAACTCTGTACCAGAATCATACAGCTTATGTGGACTACTTACACCCTATATAGGATGCAGCAATTGAAGCAATGGAGATCCACTGGAGTAACATCACATTCCTACCTCCCATGTCATGCTGACTTCATGGTTTATGCTCACTGAGTGGAATGTGAATGAAGCCACTCACACTATTTAGATTCTCTCTATCCTCCTCTCTTCCTTCTTCTCTCCCTGCGAAGTCCATATCGTTATAACACCGGTATACATGTGAGGAAATGAGGCTATTAATGCCAAAGAAACTTTATGAGGTTTTGACTAGCAGCTGACCTCTTACTACTGCAGACACAAGAGGTGACCATTGATACTAGGACTTCACCATTAATGATCTGAAAGGGAGTGGACTTAGCATGGGAGAGCACTCCTCTGCACCAGGCACATTGACATAGATTCGTATTTACTTCCTCCTCATAGCAGCTCTGTAATGAAGGTATTATTACTACCATTTCAGAAAGGAGGCAAATGGGTGCAGAGACATGAATGGTGGAACCAGCAGTGAAGTCCATGTCTCTCTGAGGCCCCACTCCAAGCCTTGGCTGTGAGTTACTGAGCTGGGAGTGGGGGTGCTCCTTGAAACATACTTCAGTGTATCTATATACTAACATCCAGGCCACCACCTGACAAGGGTGGGGATGGTTCAGGAACTGCCAGTCAACCAGCTGGAAGGACTTTCACCACTATTGATCTGCACAAGTCCTTTGCACTAAATGTTGGGAGACCTCCAGTCCAAAAATAGCCATTCTCCCTATAGTTGCTTCTACAGTTTGGGGAATTTAAAAATCAATCTCTTGTTTTCTCCCCTGTAAAAGAAGAAATGCTACACTGCCTAACCATGTACCTCATTGGAAGGAGTTTCCATAGATGTATACCCACCGAAGTTCATAAACAACTTCCAAGTGAACCAGCCAGTTTTGCATCAAGTGAAGAGTATGTACTGCCGAACTCATAAATGGCATTTTGACAAAGTGCCAACTTTCCAGGGCTTCTCATTTTATTCCTGTGACAAAACTAAGCCATGCTCAGTTCCCTCTGATGTATGACTCCCATGAATTAAAGATGTTCCTTGACACTAATTCACCCTGCCTCTTTGCCCACTGTGCTCTTTGCATTTGTCTTGAGGGTGGGTGAGTTCCTGAGGAGATAAGGTTCCCAACGAAGCTCTCTATTGATCACACTGTATGGGGTCACCTCATTAAGCAGTTGCTATCACCTACTAGTGCAGCATCCCAGGTTCCAGTTAATGCCTGTAAGGATTTTTTGGAGAATTTGGCAGCAGGGAACTTTGGCTCTCTCTCAAGCTCAAAACATAGTCTCTGAGAAAATTTATGCTACTGAATAAAGAACATCTATGTGACTAAGAGAAATTCATGATTCTCTCCAAGAAGATGATTTCCCAAAACTTGCACTAATTTACCAATTAACAGAGGTGGGGACATCAATTTGATTGCTCTGCATCCTCTACTAAGGATGAAAGTTTGAGATAAGTGGAAAGGGACCCAGACTTAAAGTCCATATACTTGGATTTCTAATCATAGTCTGCCTCTACCTAGCTGTGTGTCTGGGCCAAGATACTTCATGTCTCTGTTCTTCAGTTTCTAGTTTATAAAAATAGATGAGTATCTTAGATAATTCTTTAGTAGTCACACAATTATATGATTTAAGTCCTTCTCCTGGGCTTCATTTTTATGCTGTTCTCTACACTATCCTCGTTAAGATAGGCATGGTGGCTCATGCCTATCATCCCAGATGGAATTGGGAGGCCAAGGGAGGAGGGCCACATGAGGTCAGAGTTACAGCCCAGCCTGCACAACATAGCAAGACCCCATCTCTACAAAAAGTTTGTTTTGTTTTGTTTTTTAATTAGCCAGGTGTGATGGCATGTGCCTATAGTCCTAGCTACTCGGAAGGCTAAGAGGCAAGAGTATCACTCAGGCTCCAGAGTTTGAGGCTTCAGTGAGCTATGATCATGTCACTATACTCCAACCTGAGTGACAGAATGAAATCCTGTCTCTATGAAAATTTAAAAAATAAAGCATCCTTGGCCGGGCATGGTGGATCACGCCTGTAATCCCAGCACTTTGGGAGGCTGAGGTGGGCGGATCACGAGGTCAGGAGATCGAGACCATCCTGGCTAACATGGTGAAACACCATCTCTACTAAAAATACAAAAAATTAGCCAGGCGTGGTGGCGGGCGCTTGTAGTCGCAGCTACTCGGGAGGCCGAGGCAGAAGAATGGCATGAACCTGGGAGGTGGAGCTTGTAGTGAGCCAAGATCGAGCCACTGCACTCCAGCCTGGGTGACAGAGTGAGACTCTGTCTCAAAAAATAATAATAATAAAATAAAAAATAAAGTATCCTTATTAAGATGGTAGTGGGGTGAAATGACATTATATCAGGATACTTTTGGTTCATGATTTATCATCTTTTCAAAAGCATCAACTTTAAATTGTTTACTTTCTAGTAGCATTTAAAATGCACAAAAATATTGTCTAATCAATACTGTGGCTGGACACAGTGGCTCACACCTGTAATCCCAGCACTTTGGGAGAACAAAATGGGAAGATCACCTCAGGTCAGGAGTTTGAGACCAGCCCAGCCAACATGGTGAAACCCCCATCTCTATTAAAAATACAAAAATTAGCCAGGCATGGTGACATGTACCTGTAGTCCCAGCTACTCAGAAGGCTGAGGTAGGAGAATCGTTTGACCCAGGAAGCGGCAGTTGCAGTGAGCCAAGATTGTGCCACTGCACTCTAGCCTGGGCAACACATCGAGACTGTGTCACACAAACACACACACACACACACACACACACACAAATACTGTGGTGAGTGGTAGTCATGGTTTAGGTATTGATAGGTAGGCTTAGCCAGAAAATCAACTGGATGAGAGATAACAGAAGTGTACTTAACTAACTAATGTTAATGCTGGAACATTGCTGTGCTTTATTCATTGCCTTGAAAATTGTCTTAGAAATAGAATAAGAAATCTTCAATATCATCATATTCGGAGGATACTTGCCTTCCAAAGGTGACTCTCTATTCCCGCCCACACACATTTATCATCTCATAATTCCTTCCTGCTTATTCCCTCTCAATTTATAGCTTATATTTAAGAAAATTCACTGACAGAATATTTTTTTCAAGATGGCAGAAGACCCAAATCATATAAGCAAGACATAAAATAGTCTAGCATAGCAACTAGCCCCATGCTGAGCTAAGGATATGCACTCAATAAATACTGATTGGCTGATTGATTGATCCAGTGCTGGGAATCTTTCATTCTCTGTCCCACTGTGCTGAAAGGCCATGCACTTGATGTTTCCCATTTAAATGATCTGTGTCTCCATCCCCTGAGCTGTAAAGTCCAGGTCACAGCATCCGTCTCTAACATACTCCTCAGAATTTTACAGAAACTGATGGGATCATGCCTGCAAACTGTTTTGAGATCCTCAGAAAAAAGCCATCCACCTACAGAAAGGCCATGTGATTAGGAAGTGTTTATGTATGCAATGGGTGTCAGCATTTCCCAGGGACAACCTTAGGAAATTGGAGAGTCAAACATGCATACAAGCAAGAGTGCACCGGAGGACGTTCATGCATTATGGATTTCTGACCAGCTATGAATAATACACTGCTCAAATTTTAAAATGCAATAAGTAAACTACTAGATGCTATTAGTGTTATGTACATAAATTTTTAAAGCTCCATGTAAATATCCCATAGTCACTTCATTTAATTGTGATTAAAGGAACATATGTCCTCAAATCTACTCTAAGCCAATGGAGGTAGTTTGGGGAAACATAGGGCTGGATGAGTTGAAGAGTAATTGCAAGCCCTACTGCGAGAATCCCAGATCTATTGGACTTTTCTAATCTAGTACCGATTTGTATGACTACAAAAGACACTGGCTACTTTTAAATATTTTTGAAAGAAAGGAGAGAGATTATTTAAATAGAAAAGAGGTAAATATATCAATTCAGACTCTTCAACATGTTCTAAATTGCTAAAGCAAGTAGTTGAAACATTGAAATGGAGCTGTAGACCTTTACAGGGGAAAGGCCATCAGTTCCCAGAGATGCAAGAACAACTATCCAGACAATGCCAGGTGGCCCTCCCTCCCATGGGTCACTGTCTTGGTCTGTTTTCTGTTGCCATAACAGAATACCTGAGGCTGGGTAATCTATAGAGAACAGAAGTTTATTTGGCTCAGTTTTGGAGAGTTGGATGTCCAAGAGCGTGGTGGAAGCTTCTGGTGAGGGCTTTCATACTGCATCATAACACGGCAGAAAAGCAGAGGGTAAGGGAGCATGTGCAAAAGAAGACAAAACTTATGGGGAAGCCTCTGCTTTATAACAAAACACTCTTGCATGCAGTAATTAATCCAGTTCCATGAGAATTAATCCAGTCCTGAGAGGCATTAATACCTGCTCATTTTCACAACCCAAACACCTCTTAAAGGTCCCACCACCTCTCAACACCCTTATATTGGGAATAAAATTTCAACATGAGTTTCATAGGGGACAGCCCATATTCAAACCATTACGGTCACGAAGGAGAGGCATGGAATTGCTGAATTAATTTCAGGCCCTAATCTTATCCTCAACTTCATGCTCAGAAATAGTGTTCCAACAATGATCAGACTTAATGTTACCTACTCAGACTAACAGAGCCTCCAAGAAACTGTTATACACAACAAGAATGGCAGCTTATAATTTTATGAAGAGAATAAAACTATCAAGCAGACAACATTTGCATTGGCCTAACCAGTATAGTCTCCCCTTATATGAAAAGCCAAAATGTTAGAAATTTGCTTCATCAGCTGAAACAAGAGTTGAAGAACTTTTTCCGTAAAAGGCCAGATAGTTAATATCTTCGTCTTCATGGTCCATATGGCTGTGTGACAGCTACTCAAATGCAAGCCAGATTTGGCCTGTAGGCCATAGTTTGAAGACTCTTAACTAGAAAAATGGAAGTTGATTATATTATTTAATGCTAAATGACACTAGGCTTGAATAGCTTTCTAGAAGGATATTACCACTGGATACTTAGTCTCTTAAAATGTTCAGATTGGCCCAGGGTTAATTTCTTCTCTTTCTCTCTTCTTGGAGATATGCATGGCTGGCAATTTTCTTTTGGAATGAGCTATTCTTTCTTGCGCAACTTCGACACTTCTTATCTTGTAGTTTAATTAAATAAAGAACACACACATTTTTAATCTTATAAACAAAAAACAACAGATAGATAAGAAATGGTTCTGACTCTCTTTTTTTTTTTTTTTTTTTTTTTTTTTTTTTTTTTTTTTAAGACGGAGTCTCGCTCTGTCGCCCAGGCTGGCGTGCAGTGGCGCGATTTTGGCTCACTGCAAGCTCTGCCTCCCGGGTTCACGCCATTCTCCTGCCTCAGCCTCTCCGAGTAGCTGGGACTACAGGCGCCCGCCACCACGCCCGGCTAATTTTTTGTGTTTTTAGTAGAGACGGGGTTTCACCGTGGTCTCGATCTCCTGACCTCGTGATCCGCCCGCCTCGGCCTCCCAAAGTGCTGGGATTACAAGCGTGAGCCACCGCGCCCGGCTGGTCCTGACTCTCTTAACCATTGCGATGGAATGATACCTGGGCCCAAGGTGAAACCACTCATACCAAGGATCCAGATTGCAGCCTGAGAAATCTTTGGCTCAGGCTTCACCCAGCATTATTGGTGCTCCGGTAATGACTCACTCCTTCTGTTCATTTTGATCTGGTCCAAGAGCTGGAGAAATTCCTGCATGGTCTTCCATCCCTCAAAAGTCACAGGCAATAAACTTGTAGCTGTAAAACAGGAACTTGGTGGACAACAGACTAAAACAGCCTTTGTTTTGGTTTGGTTTTGGTTACAGAAATTGGGTCAGTACTATAACATTCCTGTCCAGGTTTCCTGGAGTTCAGGTTCTTCAGCAATTTGTGGTCCCTGGCGCCATGTCTCTCCTCAGGCCTTTGGAGCTGCCAATGCATTTTAACCCCCATTTCTCCACAGCTTTAGCATCTCTCATTGCTGATGAACTCTATCTGCTCCCTCAGCTCTCTGTGAGCCCAATGGGAGAAAGCTTTCCCTCTTCTGACATGATGGCAATCTATGCCCAGGCATCTACAAATAGGCTATGGATGCCCTGAAATAATAGGCCATATTTTTTATGTAGATGCATAGGTACATTTTTTTCCAGGAAAGATAGACAGTTTTCTACAAATTCTTAAAGGAGTCAGTGACTCCCCCCACCAAACTTGAAACAATCACCTTGTCATTGATTACCGTGGAAATGCATCAGATACAGATTTACTTATATGAATTCAACTGTATGCACACAGCAGAAAGAAAGACATCACAAAGAAGGAGAAATCACAATTTACATAATAAAGATATCCATCCACTTTTGTATCATGAGTACATACCCAAGCGTGAGCCTGAGATGCAGACATAAATCTGCAGTCTCCAACTGGGAATAAATGCTCAATGAGATTATAATATTTTTTCTAAGAAATACAAGAAGTACATTAAAGAACATTATTCAAGAAGGATATTCTCTCTGAGACTATGATAAATTCTGCCATAGACCTAGAAAGAGGAAAATAATACACTTTCTCCCAGAAGAGTTTGTATTCCTCCTTCCTCCCCCCTTGCGTCTTTTATTTTCTTGTCCCTTCACATTACCATGCCAATACCCTTCTCTTCTACCACCTCATTAGAAATACTGTCTTTGGAATTACATAGAAGGCATCGTTGACATCACTCCTGGCTGGAAAATACATAGTGCTTCCGTTTTTTCTAGACGTGGGTTTAATTTACAAACCATAGCTAACATGCTGGAAGGGAAGCATGGACAGATGGAAATATAGCCTCAACTTGAACATCAGCCCAAGATCTCTGTTTAGCTACTTGGTACCCTTACAGAATCATTGCTCCTGCCCCCACATGATGAAACTTTTCACAGAACACAAAGCATCCATTCAAGCTAAACCCAGGGCTCTTGCAACCCACCTGAAAATAGCACGAGTTCTAGGGACTAGTAATGGTGAGTTTCCAGAAGAAATAGCTACTCTGGAATTTCTCTTCTCAGATAAATTCCCAGAATTGATCTCTTCTCGGAATTTTTAGATAAAAGTCACAGATATTATTAGAAATATTTAGCATTGAAAATAGCCTAGAATCCAAATCTATCCTTCTATCCTGCAAGGCCAAATTCAAGTCTCTTCTCTTTCCTGGGGCCTTTCCTGAATCTTCTAACCAAAAGGATGTTTCCTTATGCTCTGAGCTCCATCAGCAATGGCCACATCGTTCACTTTTTCACTTAATCACATACAACCTTCTGTGATCACTTGTCCTATTGAGGTGCACAAATTTTAAACTCAGAGAAGCCAGGGCCAAGGACATATATTGCCACACTTTTACCTTCATCCTCTTTCTACCATTGTACTTTTCCCAGTATGTTCAAAATATAATAGTTGAATGAATGAATGAATTATAGAAACTAAAATAAAAAACAGAGAAAATTGGAATCACACAGAAGTATTGTTCTCTGACAAAATAAAAAAATTTTAAAAGCAGTGTCAACTAAAGACAAGCCAGAGGCTTCTGAAGGCAAGAGAATGTCCTCTGAGAGCAAATTTCACTAATCCTCAAGCTTTCCTTCTGACCTAGGAAGTCAATTAGCAAAGAAACAAATGGAGCCCCTATCAGCTGTCCTGCTAATAAGGCACACCAATAATGTTCTTGAGCAAAAAAGGCATGGACATAAATTTTTAATTTGAAATATAGATATTTAAAATGAGAGCTTAAGGGGGAAAAGATCATGGATTTGCATGCAAGGCAACACAAGTGGTGAGACCAGCACTGTTTTGTGGAGCTGGGAAGAGACTCTCCAGCATGTGAATAGGAAATACCCTGATCCCCTAGAAGGTGAGGTACAAACTGGATGGGTCCAGGCAAAGAGACAGAGATGCTGTGAAGGTCCAGTTCTACAGCATAAGGCAGCCGCAGCCACCCACCCTATAGGTGGCATGATGGATTGACGGCTGAAACAACTGAAAACAGCAATCAGAGCCACTGCCAAAGGGTAATGAGTAGTTCTCACCAATAGGACCCCAGCTGCAGAAGTGGGAGAAGCAACAGCTTGGCTTGGCCAAGGAGGATAGACCACAGTGCCTTGGCTACAGAAGGAAATGTTAATGAGGCCATGAAGGAGAGAGCTGAGTCCTCTACCCTCACCCTTAAACACAGCCACAGGAACTCCAGCCTCAGTCTTGTATCTCCAGGATCCAGTGAAGAATCTGTGTCATAATAAGTGCTTAACAAATATTTGAGGAAGGGAAGGTGAGAGACAGATAGAAAAGGAGAGAAAGGGTTTGGCTGGTGGGAACTCAAATAAAATTATTTGAATGGTCATTATGGTTACCCATAAGCCTTTATTCGTCCTTCCTTTGGCTGTCTCAGACCTAGAAATGTCTATAATACTTCCATGGAAACATACATAGAATCAAAAGAAAGAATTGCATCTGGGGAAATAAAGAGCAAAACAATCAATAAAGACGTTCTTAACTATGTGTAGTTATTAAAGATATAACTATGTATAACCCAACCTGATGTGGAAAATTTAGGCATAATAAATACCAAGGAAATTGTGAATCTTTGAATCAGCTTATGATGACTCACTTGGTTTTTTAGAAAAATTCTCTCTCCATCCGGGAGATATTGTCAGCCTGTTTTTAAGCAGTCTTTTTAAACCTCTTATACTGGGAAGGGAAGGATGCATCAAATTATGTCACATGAGTAACTTGGATTTTTTTTATTCATTGTGAGGCTTTTCAAATTATAAAAGCAGTCTGTACATGTTTGCAAGGTGAAACCATGCAGAGTTCTATAAAGAGCTAATCATCTCCCAGCACCACCGCAACCACCTCCACTCCATCTAACTCTCACCCCTTGTCCCAAATGGCATAGAATTAGTAGGCTGGTATGTGTCTCTTCATACCTTTAGACTCATTCATCTAAATGTACTCAAGCATTTATATAGAGGGAAGAATTTAGTCATTGGATTTTCCCTAAATAGTCTCATACTTTTAATATATAACTTGCTTTTTTTCACCAAACAATAGAACATAAGCAATCTTACAATACAGACTAAATTATTTATCTTTTATTCTAATTCTGTTATAAATGTACACAGTCAGAGAGAAACAATTTCACATAAATAGGATCAGAGCATATATGAAGTGGTATACAACCCTTCTTCTCTTCTGTTCAGTCTTTCTGTTTTTTTAAATCCTTGTCCCTCCCTTTTTCTATCATCTCCTTCACCCTACCACCATTCAGGTATCTCATGTTAACAACTAGATATGTACTCCTCTGCACTTTTCATCATGGTCCTACGATACAAATAAATACATAAATATCATTAATTACAAGATGCACAATTTTGTTATATGCCACTGAGAAAGAGAAATTATCCAAACAAAGGAGTCTAATAGACGCCCCTAACTTAAAGGCAGGAAAGGAAAGGGCTCTCAGTGTCAGGTTAAACAGGAAGTAAGCTCTTCACAAAGAACAACAAGGAAGGCTTTGTTCTTCCACCTTTACAATGGGAGAAAGAAGAAAACAAATTCTCTCCTGAGAATTTGACCAGAAGCTAATCATCACACAGACTTGGGGTATCAATTCACACAACCAAAGAGATTCTCAAAAAAGGAAATCCTCACCAATAGAATTTAAAGTGACCTCAGTTCAGTAAGACCTTCTGCAGGTGACCCATAGAAGCAAACACAAATCCTCTCTAGAAGAACTTGATTTTGATGCTGACAGTGATTATGAGACCATTGTTTGTAAGACGAATTTGATTTGCAGAGAGTTAAAACATAGAGGGAAAGTATTAAATATAAGATATGTATAGATTTTGTGCCTATTTATTTTATAAAGGTGACTATTACATGTTTCTCTACATCTTATTATTGTCATTTAATAACAGCTTTCAAAATGTCTTCTAAGACAACAATATGGCCTGGCTCATTCTTTTTTAATGCCTGAAGGATACTTCATAGATTGAATTAACTATAGTCTATAAAGCTGTTTTCCTATTTATTGATGTTTGCTTTCTTTTTCTTTTTTTAACATGTATTCTTAGTATCTGGTTATTTTCCTTTTGTGGCATGGTATCTTGGGAGTGGGTTAAGGGTCTGTATAATTTTTGACATCATTAGATGTTTCCCATAGTGTATGAGAGTATATACTTCCCCCTATCCCCACCAGCAGTAGTTGGCACCACTTTTCACTTTTGCCAATCCTTTCTGAATCCACAAAGGCATCCCCTGCTCTCCTGTGCCTCAAGGAGGAATACTTAGAGGAGGGAAAGTGGGTTTCCACATCCAGTGTGCCTCTTTCACGTTCAGCCAGGAACTAGAGGCCAAGTCAAAGGCTGGTGTGCCTGTCCTTCTCAGGAGGAAATAAAGTCACATGAGTTCACTGATCCTCTGAGCTGGGACAACCTTGGCCATTGCCCGTGTCAGGAGGATAGACCTGTGCACAAAAGACTGAAGGGTTAGGCCAAGTTCAATATAATAGTCCACCATTAGCTTTAGGAAGCACTTTGCGGTCCAAAGGAAGCCGAAAGCCACACTGGTCAGATGTATGCAAGACAGCATCAGCCAAAGAAAAGGATTTCTTAGGGAGTGCCTGCAATCTCCAATAAGAGAGAAAGTAATCAGCCCAAAATAATGAAAAGCCTGTTTAAAAGACAACATGTCAGTGAGGGTCCCAGACCACAGGCATCTTTCACCATCTTTGACCACAAGAATGAGATGGGAAATGATAAAGGAATGTCAATTGTAGTTCAAAAATAAAGACCCAACTTTCTCATCACTTAGTGCTATCATTTCCTTGCCATTAATAACCCCGGAAAGTCATCTGAGTTGCACAGAAGATATTTCCCAAGTCTCTGCTGCCACCCACAGTTTGAGGTGGAAACAGTGGTATAAAGTTCTAGGAGCATGCATGAAAATGATGCTCTCAGTTGATCTATATATGTATTGATATGCTATATTTGTATCATTTTTAAAGTATGTATACTTATGCGTGCATGTGCACATGTGTGCATGTGTTTATGCGTGCACATACATACACACACAGAGTGCCATTTGGTAGGTGGTGAATAAACAGGGTATCACTTAAGTTCAATTAAACTGACTCTGGGTTTGGCACTTTTCCCACAGCAAGTAAATCAGTAATGTTGGAATTGAACTTGTCATTTAATTAAGCCTTTGCATTAATGGTCCCATGGCCTTCAGAGACATCTTTATGTCTAACTAAACCAGTTTGGATTGTCGGGGTAAAGAGACAGTACCTAAGAGCATGGAGATGTTGCAAATGAAATCAAATGACAAACGCTTCTTTCTGTCTAGGATGAAAATGTTGCAATATTCTAATTGTGGAGGAAGATGTTTTTCAGTTGAAGATCAGACTGCAGTTGAACACTCCAATAATTCATGAGGTGGATATTATTACCACCATTTTACTGATAGGAAATAGAAGCCCCAAGAAATTAATTATACACTTTCCCAAATGATTCCCTCAACTGGCAACAACGAGCACTCACTCAGAGCTTTACAACCAAGGTTCATTTTTTAAAATAATAATGATAATAATTGTTTTAAATGTTGTCAAAAGGTAAGGTAGTACCAAAAAACAATTCCTCCTAAAGAGAGTATTTTCACCTGTAGTCCCAGCTACTCTGGAAGCTGAGGCAGGAGAGTTGCTTAAACCCAGGTAGCGGAGGTTGCAGTGAGCCGAGAACACACCACTGCACTCCAGTCTGGGCAACAGAGCAAGACTCCATCTGAAAAAAAAAAAAAAGAGAGAGAGAGAGAGTATTTTCACAGAGAAACTCTCTTGTTGCAAGAAGTATTCTTCACTCCAAGATTCTTAACCCTCTGACAGCAGGTTTCATGCAAACTAAGTCATAGCAATTCCTGCAATTGCCAGTGAATTCCAACTAGGTGACTATGCCACCTGTATCAGTCTACTTCTGCCACGCCCAAATTACTCCAGTAAGAGAAAGACTTATGTGCCCAGCAGGTCTACTTACAGTTAGCTTGGGAAATAAACAGCATCATCCTTACATCAATCATAGAAAATATTCTGGAATTCCAGTTTCTAAATTAGCAGGAAGTCCAGTCTTTCCCTGGGCCTTCCTACCTCCACCAAGACATATGAGAGAAAAGCAACAGCAAGTTGATTAAAATACCTGTGAGACAATCACCCATAAGTCTGATACCAATTCCTTCCCAAAGATGGTTATTTCTGGGTTATATCTTAAAGGACATCTTGGGCAGGACGTGTGATTCCCAGACTAGGAGGTTACCTGCCAAAGTCAGGCCAGGCACTTTCCAGTCTCTCATCATTAAGCTTTCAAAAAACTGGAGTCCAGACTGGCCCAGGCCCACTGGTTAAACTGCACATCCTTGGCAGGAGAGGTCACATGGTATCTCCAAACTGAGCATACCCTGGAGGCTCAACATGAACACTCCAGAGCCAGATTGCGTGAGTCCAAATCCTGGCCCTGCCACCTTCCTATCTGTGGCTTTGGGCAAATTACTTAACCTCTCTGTGCCTCAGATAACTCAGCTGCTCAATGGCAAAAATAGTGCCTATATACTTCTTTTTTTAGAACTGCCCCCAACAAATAGTAAGCAATGTATGGATTTTAGCTATTACAATTGGTATCCAAAGATAGTAAATAAAAAAAATAAAAAGCACTTTAAGCAAGAGAAGTTCAGGGAGAAAAAGCCTATGGAATGAAATTGACTGAAATAATTTCCTGCTTTTCAGTCAGGTAACTCTTTCGCATTAGCCAAGGTTACAAGCAGGGCATGCTGAAGACTTCCGCAGGAGGCCAGCACCTGCAGAAGTTGTGAAAATTGGCTCCAGCCCTGAGGAACTCAATCTGCCACATTCCAAGTACTAAGGTTCATTGTCATTTTTTTCCTTTAAGTTAAAATTTTAAATTGGCCTGTGTCATGTTAACCTAAGTCAGAACCTCCACTTTAAAGTTCAGAATTCAATTAGCAAGGACAAGTAATTACTTTTACCTCCCTGGCAGGCAATATTCTTCAGAGAGAGGAAGTTCATACTTCACTTCTGGCAACAGTTCCAAGATCTGTTGCTGCAGACCTTGACTCCCGGTATCCCCTGGCCAGGAAGCCAGACTGAGCCCTGGACCAGCCCCAGCTGCTGCCACTAGATGCCCTCTCAGCAGGGAATAGAAACCCAGATCTGTTATCCTCAGCTCCAGAAAGGATCTCTTAGAATGCTGGCTGGCAAAATGTGCAGAATGTTTTGCTAACAACTTCTCCACTCAACCCTCAGGAATGGTCACCCATTAAATATTTACATCAGTAACTTTAAGACTGTGTGTGTGTGGGGGAGGGGGGGGGAGTGTAGACGGTTGCATTTGACAGCCGAGCCCTGGGGCTGCCACCATGTGCTACAAGTGCATCGTACCTGGAATTAGGAGTCCAGAGTGTGATTCCTCACCCTACCACTCACTAACTATGTAACCTTGAGCAATTCACTTTATATTTGTGAGCCTTCATTTCCACCACGTGTAAATACAGCTCCTAGTATCTTCCTCTTAGATGTGTTCAATGATGAGAAAATTAAATGAGATCATTTATAGGAGAAGACTTGGAAATGTATAAGACTTGCTATTATTCTGTAGAATCAATTCCAAACAAATATCTAAAAGAATAATTTTTTAAACTCTCCCAACTCCCTCCAACATACTGCATACAATCTTGCAAGCTGTTTGATGGTAAGCAGTGTCTTTCATCTCTACATGTCCAATGTCTAGCACAGTAATTGGGACATAGTAAGAGTTTGAAACAAGTTTACCGAATGAATAAAAAAGCAAATGATTGATCAGAGACTGGACAAGTCCTAAGAGCAGATATCAACAATTACGTGCTTGTCTCGAAATCTTCATTTGGCATTCTGGTTTGACCCAGGCCTGAAATCATAGGATGTGGCTAAGTGGAGATAAAAAGAGGAGGCACAGAAATGTACAACACTAAGCAAAGCATTCACTTTTTTGTTTTCTGAGATGGAGTTTCACTCTTGTTCCTCAGGCTGGAGTGCAATGGCATGATCTCGGCTCACTGCAACCTCCGCCTCCGGGGTTCAAGTGATTCTCCTGCCTCAGCCTCCTGAATAGCTCAGATTACAGGTGTGTGCCACCACACGCATCCAATTTGTATTTTTAGTAGAGACAGGGTTCCTCCATGTTGGTCAGGCTGGTCTCAAACTCCCGACCTCAGGTGATCTGCCTGCCTCAGCCTCCCAAAGTGCTGGAATTATAGGCGTGAGTCACTGCACCTGGCCCACGTTTAAATCATATTTTAACATAGCAAAGTACCTAAAGGCAATGGGAACAATAAAAAAGATAATAATTTATCTTTAAACATACATTTTGAATATTATAGGAACTTACTTTCCTCCTAACCCAAGATCAACTTCATTGAAAAAAATTCTGAGGCTCAGGGAAATCAGCTGTTTGTCCAATGTCATCCCCCTAGATGTCTCCACAAAAATCTTAGATCTTCAGACTCTGCACCAGTGCCATGGGCCTTAGGGGTACACCAATGTGATCATGAAAGGACTCTCAGATTTAGAATGGCACACAGCAGCAGTCATCCATCCTGACTTATCTCTGCTCGAGATACAGATATCCTGCTGCTAGAAGGTTCAAATGCCCTTACTCTTAGGCTACTGAGAAGAGAGCCTGGCAATAACAGAGGTGTCCTTGCCTCACCAGCAGTGGTAGTGTAGAATTCCTCTATGTTCCTAAGCCCAAACAACCCTAGGTATAGGAGAGTTGCATGGTTACAGAGCTACAGTCTCTCCTTACCCTCACCCCTTCCCTGACACTCATTGTCTTGGCTTCTTCTCCAGCTCCCAAAAACTTGGTCCTGAGTAGCCCCAACTGCTCAAGAAATTGAAGCAGCAGTCATCAGACCACAAATATTACCAGTGATACCACAGTACTCCTCAACCCCAAATCAGGCCTCTGATTTTCACAGGGGCCCAGGTCAGTCTTGGTGTGCTACCGATTTAGACATTATGATTTTGACCAGCAGCCTCTTTCCTTGGGGCCACTTCTATAGCCCAGTGGGTCCCCTAGACCCTGTATACCATGTCCTGGCCTCCTCTTCGTCCCCACTTGTCACAGGTTCCCAACATCCTCTGTGAATACGAACGTCCTTAGAAAGATAGGATATTTTACAGCTCTTCCCTAAAGCAATTTACTACAACTTTATGGCAAAAATGACCACTATTCTTTAAATGGAGCTTGTTCACTGAAGTCTCAAGTGACAAGTTTACTTAGCTTTGCAATACACTAATACCTGTTTTAAAAGCAATCAAGTCCTATAAATTAAATATCAGCTGTTCTCACATGACTCACATTTGAGGCCCTTCAGCATTAAGCCAGAGAGACTTTTTGGACAGTTGTTGATCTTTTGTGAGCCCAACTGTTTTCTGGAAACAAAAGTAGAATTAGATCTCTGCCCTTACTGCTGCATGCTTAAATTTGCTCCATGACTCTTAAAACCCCAGAGCCAACACATGATCTTGAGTTCCAGGAGGAAGTGAAGTTGACTCTGAGTGCAAGCCCTGACTCCTATGACCTAGATCTCAATGGATTCAGGATGGGCCCAAGAGAATCAAGTAGCAGGCCTTAATTAACAAGCAGCGCTCTTCTGAAGGTAAATCTTCAAGTCATCTTATTGACTACATGGGAAACAGCAGAAAAGAATGGTGGCAGCTAAGGAAGAGGATGGTATTGATCAACTTATGTAAAAGCCAAGCTAATTTCCTTGCCCAGATCAAATTCCAGGCAGAACTCTTGTGTCCTTTAGCTGCTTACCCCATACTTGTAAGGTCCATAATCTAAATTATTTTTTCAGTATTCATATTCATTCAACAAACATCAGTTGAGTATCAACTATGTGCCAGGCACTATTCTGGGCAGAAGGCATACACAACTCCTACCCTCATGAAGTTTATGCTATAGAAGGGAGAGAGATAATACCCAGATGAATAAGCAAATAAGATCAACTCAGATCCTAATAAATGTCTAAACACCAAAACAGATAATGTGATAGGGCGACTGTGGGAAGAAAGGGGATGGTTCACTGATTCCTGCACCCTCTGAGTCTCCTTCCTGAGACCTGGTCAGGGTCAGGGAAAACTAGGTCCCACAGGGGGTTAAAGCCTGAACCTGGCTTGATTAGAAACAGAGATCTTAATATTAAAGAGACCTTAGAGCAACAGGCAACCCCAAGTCCTCAGAGAGTTAAGATTTCCCCTGGCCCCTGTTTCACTGAAGACTCTGAGGTGACTATCAACTGGCCTTAAGGCACACATCCTGGAATCTTCTAAGGGAGTACTGACGTCCAGGGGTTCTGCTTCCTTGTAGTGATTCTCCTACAGTTCAGTGACGGGTGCTCAATCTTGGCTGCACACTGCAGTCACCTGGAGAGCTTGAGCTGTAAAACCATCTGACACCTAAGTCTCAAGGGCCCTGATTTAATGGGTCTGAGGTGCAGCCAGAGCATCAGAAGCTTCAAAATCTCTCTGAGTTATTCTAATGAGCATCCAGGGATGCAAACAACTGGTTTAGTGTGCCTATCAAAACTACCCCTAGCAGGCCAGGCGCGGTGGCTCAAACCTGTAATCCTAGCACTTTGGGAGGCCGAGGTGGGCAGATCACAAGGTCAGGAGTTCGAGACCATCCTGGCCAACATGGTGAAACCCTGTCTCTACTAAAAATACAAAAAAATTAGCAGGGCGTGGTGGCGGGCGCCTGTAGTCCCAGCTACTCGGGAGGCTGAGGCAGGAGAATGGTGTGAACCCAGGAGGCGGAGCTTGCAGTGAGCTGAGATGGTGCCACTACACTCCAGCCTAAGGGAGAGAGCTGGACTCTGTCTCAAAAAAAAAAAAAAAAAAAAAACTACCCCTAGCACTTGTTTGAAATGTAGATTCATCAGGCCCCAGGTCCTTTGATTCCAAAGCTTAGGCTGGGGCTCAGGAGTGTGCATATTCTTGGCAAGCACAAGCTTCTGATGCAGGAACCAGCTACTTACAAACTACTTGAAAACCTCAATTATATCAAGGGTCAGGGATGGAATTATCTCCAATACTATCTTTACAGAGGAAAGGAAAATCTAGGTTAGTCCATGAGTGAAAGGGAACCTAACTGCCTGCAGAGAATTTCACATGTGTAAGGCCCCACAAGCTCTTTACCTGCTTTCTAAGTTAAATATTTAAGTTACTTTTGTTTAAATGCTGTTTTTTCACAGCTTTAAATCTGACCATGGCAAGTCAGGACTCAAACATTTTGAAAGCTCTCATCTACCCTTATGCCTGAATGCCCTATTTTGGCACTGTTGCTCCCAGATTCCCAAGGAGAAGGAAGTCCCTTTGCAACATTGTCATTCTCTGTTCACACGGCACACCTGCTGCAAAAGGCAGATAGGCCTCAGCTCCTCCTTTTGGAACGCAATGCTGTGGTTAAGGGGAAAATCTCAATTTCGAAGTAATTGGGGAAACAATCCTCTCGGTGCAGAATATGTTCAAGAGAGATCTTCAAACAGAAAAGCTGCTGAATGTCCCCAGCTAACGAGGGGCATCAATTGGTGCAAAGCAATTGGCTAAATCTGTTTCTATATGCCCCAGTAATATGATAAATGTATGGAGAGAGGAATTTGTCTTGGTATTCCACAATGTGATAAATGACAGGAAATGTAATTGTGTAATGCCAGTAGCACCAGAAAATTGCAAATCTCCAAATGAAATGTTCCTTTCAATCACATAATCAAGTGACTGACGGGGCATTTGAGATATTACCTAAATTATAGCTAATTTCCCATAGTGGTTTTCTGCACCTTGCTCTGCTACATGGGCAAAAGATAGGCAGAAATGAACATCATTAACCTCATAAAAAGAAGCCTCAGTGGCCTTGCTTCCTGACACTTCCCCATGCCAATAATTCAGCATATCACATACATCTGCGGCCGTGGATATTGTGTGGCCCTCACCAGGTACTTACCATAGGGGGGATCCTGATCACCATGGAGACAGCAGCATGGGGTTTCGGACACTGGTTACCTTGAGAGAGAATTTTAAAAGATAGTGGCATAGGTAGAAATTGTAGGCTTTGGATCAAAACTGTCAGAAAAGGACCCTTATTTCTTATTAATTTTAAAAGACAGAGATCTTCTCCTGTGAAGCAGAAGTGCTCTCAGGCTGTACTTAAGCCTATGGGGGAAAATTATTATATTAGAAAATGCATCACGAAAATCCTTTAATGCTTTGATTGAACATTGAAAGCAAAAACCAACTTGAGTTGACTTAGGCATAAAATGGAAATTTATTGTAAGGATACAAGAGTGTCTCAGAGCCCCCAAGGCAAAGATGCAGCAGGGTCTCTGTAACCCAGAGAACAGTTGTTCATCATTTTTACTTTCTGGTTCTTTTTACATATGTGTTTCTTCTTTTTTAGAAGGCCAATATTTTCTGCTACTCAGTTGTTAATGTGGCTGAGAGAAGATGGCTGTCTTCAAGTCGTAAGTTCCCCAGTTAAACAATTTCAGACAAGGGAGACTGACTGTGTCAGGTGCATTTCCAAATTTGCAGGTCGGGGATACTGTGTGGTCCAGCTTGGGTCAAGCACTCAACACTGATCCAATCCCTTATTTTCAAGTAGGTGTTGGGTCACATTATACAAATCGACTCAGAGACTCATTCCTAGAAAGGGGAGCTAGGGCCAATAGTCAAGGGGGTCAATTTGAGCTGGAAAAGTACCCTCCTAAGGCAATTATTACACAATTATTATGTCATTTGAGTCTCACAACCACCCTCTGAGGGAAGAAGCTCAGTTGTTATTATATTTATTTGACAATTAAGGAAATTCAGGCTCAAAGAGGGCACACAACTAGTAAATATTAGAGCTGTGGTTTGAATCTAGGTCTTCTGGTTCCAAATGCTGTGTAGGAAAAAAACAAAGCACATTTGCCATCCTCTTTTGCCTTTATGTATTCTTTTCTTTATTGTACTTTTCCTGCCTGAAACAGATCCAAATTCATTCTTTCAATCAACAGTTAATAAACATATGCTTTATGCAAGGTATTATGCTAAACCTTATGAGGAATATGGGGCCTGCCCTCAAAATGCTCAGCATTTATTAGATAAGACATTTAGCAAATTCACCTGCCAAGACTCCTAGGACTGCCACATAATACAGCTCCAGGGGGCACCATTAACAACTGAGTTTTGTCCAGGCACAGCAGCTCATGCCTGTAATCCCAGCACTTTGGGAGGCCAAGACAAGAGGATCACTTGAGGCCAGGAGTTTGAGGCCAGGAGTTTGAGACCAGCCTGGGCAATATGGTGAGAGTCGTGTTTCAACAAAAAATAAGAATAAACAGAGTCTTGGGAATGCACCCCCTGGAGTAGCACAGTGTATGGTGTGAAGTCCACCATTAGCTGCAGCTAAACTCACGCATTCCTTCCACATGCCCCTTAGAAGATGGTTAATTTCTACAATTTAGAGTCTAACTGAAATAGGAATTGTAACTTTAATGTTTCCAGAAACTTGGAGGTCTCTAACATTAAAAATCCCTTATTGAAGTAGCTGCATTTCTAGGGGGAAAAATGACCTGCAATAAATGGGGACACATCTCAGCTGTGAGCTCTTGATAGAGTTCTTGGAAGTTCCAAAGCCTGTGGACACCTCTAGTCTTCCACAGGATGGCTGGACAGTAGCTACTCCCACAGGGAGAAAATCACAAGGGCTGCCTGAGAGAGTTCCCAAGGTGGAAAGGCTGAAAAACAGAATTATCAGAGGATTACGTGGAGACATAGGAGGCAAAGGAATGGCAGGCAAAATGAGAGGGAGAGCGTGAGAGCAACACAGCTGAGGACTCTCCATAGGGCAGGCCTGGACGGAGGCTGGGGCCTGCACTAGGGCTGGTGGGGAAAGAGGACAGCAAAAGGCACTTCATGTTTTACTACTTCTCTCCAAGTTGCATGGTCTGACCTCTGACATTTCAGTCCAGTATAAAGCAGACGGACCTTTGTGTTAACACTGCTTTTTGCAATGCCTTTTTCTCATTTTCTTAATGACCATGATATCAGTGAGTTACCTTAGTTAAAATTGTTGGGAAAGTACAGTTTTGAGATAAGAAGCTCTGGAGAGCATTTGTCTCCATACTCCACCCCCACAACCCCATCTGATTATCCACACAGGCACTGATCAAATCTAACAAATAATTTCCAAAATTGCATGGGATGAACTGGTCTTTTCTACCATATGTTGAAAATCAGAGCACAATTTACATCTGTTCCATGTACAGGCCATAGTACCAAGACCCACACTAAAGTGTCAAGGCAGGGCAAGTCTCCTTAAGATTACACTTGAATTTGAAATCAAACATTCCTGCAGACACTCAGAGAAGAGCTGCCTTCATCAAGCATGGAGCAACAGGAAATCTTTCATTTTGTAGTTTTCCCATGAAAAAGGAAAACTGCAGGCACTTAACTCAAACCCCAAAGTGCACAGCTAAGGAACACCTGACACCATGAATAAATTGCAAATGTATTCTGTTTTCCTACAAAAAAAAAAATTCATTAGATGGTACACTTCCGAATGTACTGCTCGTAGCGACTGCCTTGCTAAAGACCAACAGTGCTCATTACCAAGCGGTGCGAGAGCCCAAGGGAAGAGACTGAATTGATTTTTCAAACCATTGACAGTCTCTAGAAAGTCTGCAGTGTTTACTATTTTAAAATTAAACATCTGGTTGCAAGATCTGTTATTTTATGATTTTTTATAACAATTCAAAAGTCACGTTTAATTTCGTTCTTTCTCCATCAGAGTTTCAAGTAACTTTACTTTTGATCACGATAGCGCCATAAGCCTTGGGCTCACAAAGATAAAAGAAAAAACATTCCCCTTATATTATCCATGGTCGGTTCCACCCTCACCTTATAAAACTCCTCCCAGGAAGCAAAACAAACTAGTTATGTTTTTCCTTCTAACAGTCTGCAGCAGTTGAGCGTGACTGTGGGTTTATGGTGCCTCCACAGATTAAAAACAATCCCACTTAAAATGTTCAAATCAAATTCACAAGCAACCTAATGAGCTGTGAATGTAAATGTAAATGCTTTACTAAGTGAGCACCCATAAAAGAATTATGTGCCCTAAGTAATTACGTGCAGATGCCAAATCTCAGGAGTTCAGTTTGGGACATTTCTCAGCAATGGGGTATCTTATGTTTATCCTTTAGTATCAGCACTAACATTAAGAAAAGGCACCTATTTTCTAGAGTAGAGCATGAGCTGCAATTTGTTCATTGTGCAAACCCCTTCACATCCCTAGTTCCCAATAGGGCCTCTGCCTTCACCACCCCATACATACAGAACTCTTCCACAGAGAATGCAGTTCATTTGGCCATGCAAAATTTAACTTCTGAGCATAGTTTCTGTAGAGTTGAACAGAATTTGAAACAGATAACATGTACTGCTTGATTACCACATGATGATGATGGAAACAGAGTCCACAACAGGAAAATTGTGATGTTACCAGACTTGGCAGTTCCAGACTTCATGCCCAAGTCCCACTGATCTTCACCAGCACCCCCTGCTCCATTGCCAGACACCTAGTCCAATGTTCTCTTCCCAGACAAGCAAGGATCTGCCATCTCTGCTTAAACTTCTGTGACAACTCATACTTCTTAGTCATATCTCCTAGACACATCTGTCATTATCAAGTCTTTTAACTTTGATAAAACAATCAATGCATATCTCATCTAAATAATTTTTATCCCTTCAGCCAGTCTTTAGGGAGACATTTGAGGGTACGTTAAAAGGGGGCTTTTCCCTGTTCCTTAGGTCAGTCTACTCCTCATGCTAGCCCTAAAGGTTGACTAGCCTTGGATCCTTTAGGGACTGGGTCAGAAAGGATATTAGTTTGCCTTTCTTCTAGGGATCCTCCTACTCTCACAAGTTTAATGAACTCCCAGCTACAAGTGCAGAGGGCCTATTTCTTAGCCACTACGTTGATCTGTCTTGCCCAAGAGTTACTGGCTTTTTTGTATGGGTCCTACCAATGGACCTCTCAAACCTTATCCATTAACTCTAATTTCTCCTCATCAATATCCTTACTCCAAGAATTTCAGGTGTGATCACACTTATTCGTCAGACTAATCATCAAGTTACTCCTTTGGCACTGAAGTCAAATAATTTTTTCATGTAAAGGATTTATGCATGTTCCTTGGATCATGCTTCAGGTGGTTACTTTACTCGGTGCACACATACATACCACATGGGCAGAAGTCTTCACTTGTAGCCACCCACACCAGAATTGTGATTATAATCAGAGTAGGGAAATTCCCACTGGCCCCACCATTACTTCATTTTCTAAAGGAAATTGAGATATCGCTATTCTTCCTCACTAGAAGAAGTGAAGAACGTGCCAGTGATCATCTTAGCTATCTGAGTGGTAAACTAACCCTAGAGACTTTCAAAAAAATTATTTAAATTCTTGAAACATCTCTCTCTGTCTGTCTTTCAAAATTGTTTTCGTCACTGACATAAAACTGACTTGTCCATGCAAAAAACCTTTCACATCTCCTTTCTATGCCATTCTAAATGAAGTCCAAATCTTTAAAACTTGTAAAGGTGCTATAAAATCTAACTCCTATCTAAACTATCTCTTCAATATTCCCTTCTTTTATTTCTCTTGGCATGAATCCATTGGTCCAATGACTGATCCATGTTCCACAGTAACATCTTTTTCATTCCTTCCTTCCTTGAACAAAAAATTTAGTCTTGCCTTTGTCCCTTTGCTTATGCTTGTGTTCCACTGGAATGCCTTCCCCAACCATTCCACTTCCATTCAAAATTCTGCTGAAGTCCCACTTCCCTCCTGGAGCTTTCTCAAACATACCAGTCCACGGTGCTCATCTACCAATGAAATCAGTGTGCTGCATTATACCAAGAATTAGAAAAAAAAATGGGCTGAAGGCCAAGCTCAGCCATTGCCAGCTGTGTGAACCAGGGCAACTCACTGTCTTCTTTAAACCCAAGTTCTTTTATCTGAGATAGAGGGATTGGAATGATCTCAAAGATCTATTCTAGTTCTGATCCCAATAAAGTCTCTGGGCCTTATGATAAGCTTCCAGTTACCCATCCACGAGTAAATAAAAATACAGAACCCCTAGCATGCCCTATGCAATATTTGAAACATGCTTATACTAAAAATTATTTACTGTTTATCTGAAATTTGAATTTACCTGTATTTCATCTGGCAACCCTACACATAGGTCCATGTTCTATGATAGCCAGTCAATTTAAACAATCTGGAGACAGGGGTTGTTTTATCCATCCCACACCTAAAGTTTCTGCCACAGAGCCATATGAAAACTATGCTTCCACGTGCTTTGTGATCAATGAGCACAAACTCCCTCAAACTAAAGCTGATTCCATGAGCAAAAGCTCATAGAAAATAAGTGCTTTACCCTCTTCTCAGATTAAAATTTTAAAAAATAAAGAGCTCAAACTCAGCTGTTTCTTTCCAACTGTCTTAACCCCACCTGCTGCTGCTTTGCCCTACACAGACAGATGCCCCATAAAGAAGCCCATAAAGAAGCGCAGTAACCAGTCCACATAAATCCCTTACTGGTTACCCTTCCCTCCGGCCATGTATACATGGGGAACAAGAGCAGTTCCTTTATTACTTGTGCTCAGTTTGTTTATGAGACGCTATATATCTGGCTGTTATAAAATACTCCCCATCCCCACCCGCACCCTCTTCTCTCCACTTAGTCAAATGGCATGCCCTGTTTCTGCTTCCCATAAAAACAAACACATTTATCCTTCTATATGGAAGGAAGACATCCTTGTTTTATTCTGTTGAAAGGTAGACCCTCTTACTTCTCAAGATTAAGTATTATAGGGTCACTGCCTACATTAAATTGAAAGAGGAAATCAGTCATATGTCAGAGAATTGCTGCTACTGGGTATCCAACAGAAGCTGGACCAGAAAGAGACACCGAGTAGAAGTCAGGATCGGAGTCAGCCTGGACTCTGCCATTACCTCAGTATCTCAGTTTCCTCTTCTGAAATGAGAAATCTCAGCCTGGCCACTGGTAAGACCCCTTCAGCTTTAATGTTATATGGTTTTAAGCAAGATTTACATGGAGGCTAACTGAGAATTTAAGCTCAACTAAAGGAAATGAGGTAAATATACCATTTACAGCAAATCACTCTGATGTATAATAAACACTGCTTCCTCTACAAGTGTAACGGAAAAATACCACAGAAGCACCCAGATCATTCATTTACCTCAGCAACAGCACTGTACAAAGGAGCAAAGACTCTAATCGTGTATTTCTCTCTTGTTTTGATCCAAGGCTGAGGCGTGACAACTAGAAACAGACAGACAAAAGAGAAAGAGACTGAGACAGAAAACAGAGGAAACTCAGTTACTCGGCTCTAGCCATGAACATTTCTCTTAAGTTTTTCATTTCATGGTATGTCAACCGACTTCCTAGACAAGCATCCTCCTAAGACTTATCCCAACATGCTCTGCATCTCAATGTGTGCCTGCCACAAAAAAAGTAATCCCAGACCCTGAGGTAAGGATAGTTTGAAAAGTGCTAATTAAAAAGTGCTTATCACATTTTTCTCTGACCATTGTAAAAGAGAGGTTTTAAAAGAATGAGATGGAGGACACTGCCCTGCATTAAAAACATGACAACAAATAATTCATGTACACATTTATGCTGGAACACTTAAAGCCAAAATAACTGGACAAATTGTGGAAATTTCAACCTACTATCCAAACATCTAGTCTAATCAACTCAAAACTTCTAGATATTTGGGGATATACAGACGTAGGACAAAATATTTTCCACTTTTTACTTGGGTGCTCTGGGAAAAACCACATTAGTGGAACAGCACTTGGAAAACTCTCACAGATATTAGAGTTTTCAAATAAGCATTTTATGAAATGAGAATCAATAGGTTCTCACAGCTCTCCAGAGGAGCCGTATGTCATCATCAGCTAAATATCTGCTGTTATTATTTTCCCCACTGAGCATTTGGTAAAATACATTCAATTCTCTTGCAACTATAATGGCATCATTAAATGCCAGGCAGGGTCCTCTGGGAGCCATTCAGTTTGTCCCCTTGCCCCCGGGGCAAGTCCACACATAAGCTACTGCAAAAACAGCGGTGTCAAATTCTAGCCTAAAAGATCCCTCGACAAAGAGACACAAATTCTCAGAAATACCCACATGAAAATGCTACATGAACTAGGGTCATTTTCATGGCTAAATTTCTGGAACAGAAGTGTGAAGTATATTCTGGAATTCTTTTACAGCCAAAAACTCCCTAGACGTTCATTTCCAAAAATGTGTTCCCTCCATGTTAGTAGGTCTTCAGCCTAACAATGATTTTGTGGACAAATCGGTTCAGGAAACATTGGTTTAAGCAAAATCTATTTCTTTTGCTACAGGAATTTCTCAGAATCTTTAAAGTGTTGGTGTTTTTCTTATATCACCAAAGATTCCCTTTTATTTGCAACATGACATTAACATACTAGAGTGGTCCTTTTTTCTTGTTTTTTTGTTTTATTTATTTTTAATTTGGGGGGGTATATAGTAAGTGTAGATATTTGTGGGGTTCATGGTATCATCAGCACTACTGTTCCCACCCTACCCAGTTCTCCCCCCACCACCACTGTCCCCACCCTACCCAGTTCTCCCCCCCCCACCACCGTCCCCACCCTACCCAGTTCTCCCCCCACCACCACTGTCCACACTACTCAGTTCTCCCACTCACATTCAGATCTCGTATCAAACACCTCTTCCTCAGGAAAGCCCTTCCTTAGCCCCCTAGAGCAAAGATTAACAAACTATGGCCCAGGGGCCTCATCCATCCAGCTGCCTGTTTTGCATAGCCCACGAGCTAAGAATGGTTTCTACATCTTTAAGTGGTTGAAAAAACATCAAATGAAGAAAAATTTTGTAACACTTAAAAATTACATAAGATTCAAATTTCAGTATCTATAAAGGTTTATTGGAACATAACCATGATTATTTGTTTACATGTTGTCCATGAACTACTTTCACACTACAACAGCAGAGTTTTGTAGTTGGACCAGACCATTTGGCTTGCAAAGCCAAAAATATTAACTGTCTGGCCCTTTGCAGAAAAAACTTCCCAACTCCTATTATTGACTATATGCTTTCATAGCACTGTAAACTTTTCTCTCATGAAAGTTATCTCACATTTAAATTTCATACTTAATTGATTACTATAGTAATAGTTGTCTCCTGACTAGACAGTGAGTTCCCTGAGGGCAGGACCCAGATTTTTTTTTCCTAGCCTTTTATCTCCGAATAGCACAGTATCTGCCACATGGTAGATATTAACTAAATGCATATTGGTGAGTGAGTAAGTAAATACCTCCTGAAACTGACGTTCTGTAACACATGACTTGGGAAATGGTACTCTATGTACATATCCTCCAGCTGGTAGGAAGAACAAAGAGAAAGATTTGCTTGCAGAATATTTCACCAAAATTATGTTATAAACAGTCTAAATCAGCAAAAGGGAGGCTTTTGGGTCTTAAAGTTTCTCCACTCTAAGGAAATTGAAGTTGCCACAGCCGCACTCATTCAAGGCCTCTAGGGGTCCTTGAAAATCAAGTGAGGAAACACTCAGAGCCTCAGGGGGGCTTGGACCTGTCCAGGAAAGTGCTGGGCCCCTAGAAGAAGCTGACTAATCGCAAGTATGTAAGAAAAGAAAAGGAGTAGGATATGTGGGAGATGAGACTCCTAGAATTTGCAAAGACTAAAAGGGAATCAATGAGAAAAAGAGACGCCTGTTTCTCTGGACACCATGGATGTTTACGATTGTCCAACAGTGAATTTTTTATTTTTTTATTTTTTATTTTTTTTGGTAATGACCCACATTGCAGCCCATCTAGACTCAGCAGTCCTAAAGGAAGAGCTACATAATTTCCATCACGTTCTGGAACTGCCCTCTGACCCCTCTCCCATTTTGATCCAAATCAAAACTTTTCTCATCAGACACTATTTATGAGGTTTAATGCATGGACTTAAGCATTACCAAGAGCCTACAGACATGTGTCAGCAAGACGTTGTTTCCCTGAGTTTCAGAGCAGCTGCGTTAGATAGTTATTTGCCGGCCTGTCTTCCTGATTAAAAATGAGAAGACAGGCCTTCCAAGGAAGCACAGAGTAAAACCACCAGGCCTTTCCTGGTTTGAAAACAATCAGGTTCTTTTCTATTTCCTCACCAACAGAGCATTTCTCTTCATTGATTTGCTGTTGAATAAAACTTCCATGAGTTACTACTGTGTACCAGACACTATTGAGCAAAGTCATTCCTGGCCTTGGGGATCTTGTAGTATAGTGGGGAAAACAGACATTAACCAGATAACCACACAGATCAATAACTATTTCCAAGCTCTGATAAGAACTTTGAAGAAAAGCTACAGGGCTCTGTGAGTGTGTGTAATGGGGAAAGTGACCTTAATTGTAAGGTCAGGGAGGGCTGCCTAAAGATGTGACATTTGAGCAGAGATATTAAGAAATAGAATTTTCTCAAGCACCTGACCTCCCAAAAAAATAGTTTTTGGCCGGAAATTCTGTGGGATTTCCACCTGGAAATCTCCAGTTATTGATATATTTCAAGCAAACTAAACCAGAAGTGAAAGCAGCCACCTAAGTAGACTGGCAGCAATGCTCCAAGTTTCTAATACTGAGAATTAGACTCTCTTTCACATGATGCCACAGACAGAGTGATTGGTAGAAATTTTCCCAGGCTTCCTATAAATTTACCTAGAGTCTTTTATAATCTCAGTCTTATAGATGGAAAAATCAAGGAAGAAAGAGGTCAGGTTTCACGCAAGGTTGTAGTGACATTCCTCCATCCAAAAAGAAATAAGCTATTTACTCCAGAGCCATTTAGATGGGTCCTGAGTCAAGAGGAAATCAATAGGTGGATTAGGTATTTCCTCATGTAAGGTATCAGCAAGCAAGAGGCAGACATTTGGCATAACTGGAGCCCCATATATGCACAGAGCCTGTCTCTGAGAGATAAGGGAAGAGGAGGAGTGTGTTTTAAGAGAGATTCCTTTACTTAAAATGAAAAGAACAGAGAAAATAACAGACCAAGGAGGACAGGATGCCCTATTCCAAACATTCACCATAAGCTAAGAGGATTATGTGCTCAGTGTTAGGCTGTGCCCTCTGAAGGTCAAAAGTATGAGCTTTTAAGGAATTTAATCTAGTTGAGAAAATATTACACACCACACACACAGAGATCAATACAGCTAAAGTGTGGATCAGATATAAATCATAAGGAGAGCATGGAAAAATACTAGAGTGGTCAGAAGAGACTGCATGATAACATTTAACTTTTGCTGAGCACTTCCTATGTATCCCAATAACTCCTAACATTCACCAGGCACTAATTCATGCTTTAGCATTGTGCTAAGTGTTTTAACACATTTTCTCACAGATAGTATGAGGGGAGCACTGTTTGAAAGGTGAAAAAATTAAGGCATGAGAAGTCAAGTAATCTGACCAAGTTTTGCCAGCTAGCATGTGGCAGAGCTGAGAGTAGAACCCACGGTCTATTTGTGACCCATCATAGACCCTCTGTTTCTGTAGAATTAGGTAGAAGAGATTCAGTTGTTTTCATGCCTCTCTCAAGACAAGTAAATCTTCTTCATCTCATTTATCATTGTAACTGTTATCAATAAAGATATTTTCAGGGCAAAGCTGGGATTTAATCCAAGCTATCTGGCACTAGAATCTGTGCTTTTAATTTTCATACTAGGCTATCTTTACAAGAAGGAAAGAGAAGAATTAATACTTAGGTAGAAGAACAGAGAGAAGACATTCTTTTATTCATTCATTCATTCAACAGACACTTTGTGCCTGGAACTGTTCTCAATGCTGGAGATACAGTATATAAACAAGTCATAGTTCCTTTTCTCGTGGACCTTACATCCTGCTAAATGTAAATAAATATGTGACTAAGCTACATAAATGAATAAATGGCATCTCAGTGCATGATATATACTAGAAGATAATAAAGCTAGATAAAGAAGTAACAAATTTCAGGGTAGAGATGTTGACTGTGCCATTTTAAATAGTATAGTGACACAAAGTCTCCCAGTAATAAAGGGGAACGACTTCATTAGAGCCCTAAAGGAAGTGAGAAAGTCATGTGAATATCAGGAGGTCATTCCAAGCAGAAAGACTATCAACTATTGGTATTTTACCCCATTATCACCTAACTGGAAATCTAAGGATGATCTTCCTCCACCTCTTGAAATTGGCAGAGGTCCTTGGTTGAATGTCCTGGGAGGTTCCTTTTGAAGAGACACCATACATGTCTTTGTGACTCTCAGCCACCTGGGTTGTCACTATTTTCCAGACTCACCAGAAAAAATTCCCCATTTGCTCCAGAGATCCAAGACACATGAAGATTCTTTTTGCATTCCTCTTTGCAGTCACTTTTTATTTTGGAAATTCTTCTACAAGACCTCCCTGTGGAGCATTTTTTTTTTTTTCCTTTGGCTCAAGCACCTTTTTGAGAACCTGGCAAAGGCTGTAGATTCTCTCTTTCCAACCACTCCCCAAAAAATCCTGTGCCCTAGAAATGATGTGTAACATTACCTATCCTTAAGCCCATTCATGGACATCCCCACACAAAGTCTATGGACTTTAAGTAAAGAATCCTCTTTATGGAGTCCCTTTTGAGGGAGACACAGACATTCTCATTCTCAGGAAGAAAGCCCTGCACTATCTGCAAATCCATCATCACTTACTGAAATGTCATAAGCCACAGGGAATTCCAGGTGGCACGGGAACAGAGCAAAAGAAACTCTCGCTGATACTCCTTGTAATCATATGCTCAGACCCCAGACAACTCTTGAGCCATCACAAACTAGAAACTGGGAGGCTAGACAAGGGGAACATGTTAGGAGAGTGGCTTTCATGATGCATGCCACTGTCCAGGACACACTTTTGCTAGTGAAACCATGACTACTTGTGATATTCATATTTCTATTTCCCCCAAGAAATGGAATTCCTTAAGGGTGGGGGCTGTGCTTTCCTTAAATTCCAAGTAGCCACCAAGATATTAAAAGCCACCTTAAATTAGTTAAACACAAAAGCAAATAGTTATAGGCTCACGTGTCCAATACGATGAAACTTACAGAAATGGATGGACTTAAAAACTACTAGAGCCAGGGATTTTCATATTTTCCCCTTTCTTCATATTTTCATCTATATTTATATAAAAATTATATACCCATCTTTAGGTGTTTTCCTATTCTTTGGCTTTTCTCTCTTGGTCACCTGCCCCATGAGATAAAAATATGGCCACAGATGCTCTGGGCTTATATCTGAACAATATGTCCAGAGAAAAAACCAGAAGCTAAGGAGCTTTGCTTCCAGCTCCTATTTGAAAAACGGCAGTGAAGGATTTCTTCTTTGCCCAGTTTAAGTCACATATCCATTTCTAATTCAAGCTCTGTGGCCAGGGAGAAGAGGCACTATGACTGGCCAATTTCCTCATAATACATGAACATGATTGGAAAAGGGAGATTATTTCTTAAGGTAGGCATACTATGACAAGAAAAAGAAGAATAGTGAATGGATGCTGAGCAGACAAAAGCAATGGCTTTTGCAAATAAACATATTGATAAAGTCTAATGATTTTCCACCATGTGCTAGATATTATGCTTAAGTATGTTAGATTATCTCATTTATCAATCATTCTACAATTCGTTGTTGATAAGGTAGCATGAGGCTAGATTGTGAGCAATCTTGAAATCTAGGCTAAGCAAAGCAATCCCAAGCAAAAAGAACAAAGCCAGAGGCATAACATTAGCTGACTTTAAATTATACTGCAAGGCTGCAGTAACTGAAACTTCATGGCACTAGTACAAAAACAGACACATAGACAAATGGAACACAATAGAGAACCCAGGAATAAAGATGCACACCTACAACCAACTCATCTTCAACAAGGCTGACAAAAAAAGCAATGGGAAAAGGACACTCTATTCAATAAATTGTTCTGGGAAAACTGGCTAACCATATGCAGAAGAATGAAACTGGACCCCTACTTCTCACCATATACAAAAATTAACCAAGATGAATTAAAGACTTACATGTAAGACTTCAAACTATAAAAATTACAGAAGAAAGCCCAGAAAATACTCCTGTAGACATTGGCCTAGGCAAATAGTTTATGACGAAGGCCCCCAAAAGCAAATGCAAAAAAAATCAAAAGTAGACAAATAGGACTTAATTAAACAGAAGAGCTTCTGCACAGCAAAAGAGACTCTCAACAGAGTAAATAGACAACCTACCAAATGGAAGAAAATATTTACCAACTCTGCATCCAACAAATATCTAGAATCTACAAGGAACTTAAATGAATCAACAAGAATAAAACAAACAATCCTAATAAAAAGTGGGCAGAGGAAATGATCAGACACTTTTCAAAAGAAGACACACAAGCAGCCAATAAATGTATGAAAAAATGCTCCACATCACCACTAATCATCAAAGAAATGCAAATCAAAGGCACAATGAGATACCATCTCACACTAGTCAGAATGGCTATTATGAAAAAGCCAAAAAAAAACAGACGTTGGCGATGTCATGGAGGAAAGAGAACACTTATACACTGTTGGTGGGAATGCAAATTAGTTCAGCCCCTGTGGAATGCAGTTTGGAGATTTCTTGAAGAAATAAAAATAGAACTACTATTCGACTCAGCAATCTCATTCCTGGGAATATAAATCATCCTACCAAAAGACACATGTACTAGTATGCTCATTGCAGCACTATTCAAATACCAAAGACATGGAATCAACCTAGGTGCCCACCAGTGGTGGACTGGATAAAGAAAATGTGATACTTTTATAACATGGAATATTATGCAGCCATAAAAAAATGAAATCCTGTCCTCTACAGCAACATGAAGGCAGCTGGAGGTTGTTATCCCAAGTGAGCTAACACAGAAACAGAAAACCAAATATCACATGTTCTCACTTATAAATGGAGGCTGAATCTTGGGTTCACATGGACATAAAGATGGGAAGATTAGACACTTGGGACTCCAAAAGGAGGGAGAGGAGGAGGGGCTTGAAGGCTGAAAAACTTCCTATTAGGTACTATGCTCACTACCTGGGTAACAGGATCAGTAGAAGTCCAAACCTCAACAACACAGAATATACCTTTGTCACAAACCTGCACATGTACCCCCTGAATCTAAAATAAAAATGGAAATTTAAAAAAGAAGAAATATAGAAGAATAATAGGAAATAATTTAATATCATATAAGGTAATGGTTAGTATATAATACCAATCATGTATTGCTATTGGAGAGCCAATAAAGAATTTGAGGGACAAGTCTACATTAAAAAAGCGATGCTCAGGGGTGGTTAGTGCAGCAGTTGGCTGACTCTGTCACCTGTTCCCAATGATTGAAAAGCAGCGTGCAAAGCCCTGAGTCTTCAAACTCTGGATGAGATCTGAGAGTTTTCTTACCAAACACCTCTCTATGTCTTTATGCCCTACAAAGAGTCTTCCTTTTCCTGTTCATTAATCCCTAGCAATAAAAAGGTATAATGGTAGTGCTGAACCGAGCCGCATTTATGGATACATCACCTGTTAATTCCAGGGCTCACCCACCAGCTCACAGGAAAGATGAACATTTCCCTCTGGCAGATAAATGCAAGCTTCAAAGTAAATTTGAAAGTAGTGAGCACATTCTGTTATTTTCCCTCTTAACAAGGCTTGATGAAAGCAATCTCCACAGAGGCTGCCTAATTGGGCAGGGAGCTCATCTCTGAGCAGCTCTGGCAGAAGGAACCAAGAGCTGGTTAGAACATTTTGTCTTAAGGTTACCCCTTTTTCCAAGGGGGAAGGGGAATTTTTCCACCTGAACTGCCCCAGTTCCACACACCTCAAAGGTCCTCCAGTGGACCCCTGTCAAGTGGCTGTTTTGAGTATTTTCTGAACAACTGGCTCCCTCCCTTATTTCCCAGCACAAACTCTTTGCTTTTCTAATTACCTTGCAGGGGAAGGTACGCTGTTTACTTCCTGATCCCGAAAATATGCAAGGTTTGTTTCCTGCTGATAAGATGCCCCGAGAAACCAATACATATATTAGTAATCGTAGCCCCTCTGGACCACGTGAGGGAGGCTCAGAGGCCAGCTGCATCCTCTGCCCCAAAGGACCACCTTTGCAGACAGAGGCACCGAAGACTGTGGAACCAAACGAAACCATCATCCTAGGTGGGTGAGTTCTAAATTCAACCTCAGCTGGGAACTCATACCCTGCCCACCCCCAACACACTTACATAGCAACAAACCCCTCTGCAGCCTTCCTCACTGCCTTGAGACATCCCAGGTCCTCCCAAACCTGCCTGACCACCACGTCAACCAGGGACTGCACTAGGGGAGTGAAAGGAACAATAGTAATGGCTAATATTTATAGGATATTTTGTGTGCCAAATGCTATACATAACTACCTATTTTTATGCCCATGACAACTCTGTGATTTCTGCATTTTAGAGATGAGACCTGAGACTTAGAGGGTTTATGCAACTTTATCCAAAGTTAACATAGCTCCTTATTAGGAGCAAAGCTATTGTCTCTCTGATGGGGCTGGTTGGGGCAGGAGATGCTCTGAACCTATACTGCTTCCCAGGGAAGGAAGTATGTCCTGGGAGCCTCCATTGTTTTTTAAATCAGTCAGGCAGTGTTTACTGAGAGCTATTATGATGTAAACAACATACTAAAACAATATTTGACATGCTCCCTTCTGTTCAAAGAACTTCCATTCCAGCTAGTAGACAAAATGTATACACCTGACAATTCAGTAAAAATATTCCAAATAGCAATATAGAAAAGACAGTTGAACCTAGAATAACGAGGGTTATTCTAGGGTCCCTGTGGATGGTTTCAGGGAGGTCTAGGAACACCCTTAAATCATACGCAAAATTTTCTTCATATGTGCAATTTTCTGGCTTCTCTTAGGTCAGTGTTTCTTAATCAGATGTGATTTTGCCCTCTAGAGCTATTTGACAATGCCTAAGATACACTTTTGGTTGTCTCGGCTAAGAGAATGCTACTGGATTCTAGTAGCGAGTAGAGGCCAGGAATGCTGCTGAACATTCTGTAATGCACGGCACAGCCACCCACTACATCTGCATTAGATTCTCCAGGGCCTCTCAGTCAATTCTAAAAAAAATTAAGAGCAACTATTCCAGAGCTTTACTTTTCCAAGGAAAAGCATGGACAAGAAGTATCTTTGCAGCCTTACAACACTTTTGTCATGGCTCACATATGCAGCTGGATTGCGCTTCTAAGATTCCAGTATCCCTCAACATCTTGCTAAGTAACTTTCCACAAAATCTGAGCACTAGATTTTCTTGCTAAAGTCCCATGGGTTGTAATGTTCCTGGGCACTATGTTTGCATTTCCACCAGGACATTCAACACAGAAGCCATTGAAAAATGGTGAACCCATCTACCAAGCCATAGTGAACCCATTTGGAAGCACAGGGTGAGGACGCATGAGTCTTTCATGTATTACATCTATGCCCTGGTGTCCACATTGAGGACTGGATTCTAGGCAGTAGAAATATGGTTCTGTGAGAAGTTTATAGACCTGAAAGTCAGGGCACCTGGCTGTCCAATCAATGAACTCTGGGAACTGAACCCCAGTTTCTCTATAAAATGCAGCACTTGGGGTCTGTATCTGCCAAAGTTCTACCAGAGACACAGAACCAGTAGGAGATAGATATTAAGGGATTATTGCAAGTCATTGGCTTATACAATTGAGGGCTAGGCTAGGAAAGACCAAAATGCTTAGAACAGGCCACTAAGAAAGACAGGCTGGAACTCTTGAACATAGGCTGAAGCTATAGTCACACATGAAATTTCTTCATCTTCCAGGAAACTGCGGTTCTGCCATTAAGACCTTCCAACTGATTGAATTGGGCCCACCCACATTATCCAGGATAATTCCCTGTACTTAAAATCAACTGATAATGAACATTAATCACATCTACAAAATACCTTCACAGCAACCCCTCATTAGTGTTTGATTGCATAACTGACATATAAAACTGACCATCACAGACTCCATGGTGTCTTAGTTTGTTTTGTACTTTCAAGAGCTTCGATTTTAGTATTAATCATCCTGAACAACAACATGTAATTTTTAGGACTGAGATCCAGGCACAGATACACCAAAGGGAGCAACTCTGAGCAATTGGCTCAAATATTAAGTTAGGTCATGAGGACTCGGGCTTAGGAGGCAAGGTGCAAAGATACAGATCTGGCCACACCAGGGTCTCTCTTAATGCGAGTCAAGGAAGGTTTAGAGAAAGTGCTGCTAAATAGAAGCTTTTCTTCCAAAATACAACTGGCAAACTGTCCATCCACCCTAGGCAAGGACTTTTAAGGAACCAATTATTTCCTGGAGAAAAAATAAAGTATTGATACAGAGACCATTGTGTTTTCTGGCATTTATCCAGATCTTAGAATTACTGAATTTTTGAGCAAGAAAGGATCTTAGAGTTAATCTTTTTTAACTCTCATTCACATTACGGATGAAGGGACTTGAGAACCAGAGAGATTCGTGAACCACAGTGTCAAGAAGCTCCTCAGTGTCATAGTCAGGATAAATAAAGCATCAGAAGTCCCAGGCCAAAGCTCTTTCAACCACTTCTGCTTCCAACAAGCCAAAGAAATGTGTACAGGCCTAAAATGCAAGACTTCTACCTCCTCAGCAAAGCCTGCAAGCAAGCTCTTTATTGCTGGCATTTACCCTGACAGATATCAGTAACTACAAAAGCGTATGCTGTTAACGCACGATGACAAATTCCAAAATTGGCTTGTTTTCACAACTGTCACTTTTTAAGAGGTGAACAACCTTTCTCTGGTTCTTTAAAAACCACTGGATTTCAGCCAGCGCAACATCCCCGCACTTCCTCCCACAATCACTTGCTATGAAAATGTCATTATTCTATTTTGGAGAGGCTAGAGGAGTTGTGCTTCTTTTATAATAACTATTTTTTTCTGAAAGAGGGGGAAAAAATTCATGAAAGTCAGGAGTGAAAAAGCTTTCATGGATCAGTCACACTCCCAACATGCACAGGGGGAGAATAAAGTAGAAAATACAATGTCAAATCCCATATCAAAGATGTAATCCCTTTACCCTCTATGGGAAGATCTTTTGTGGCTTTATTTTGATTCAGGACTGAGAAATGTCTCGTTGCCCATTTTCAAAACTGCATCGGCCTCCAGCAGCCCTCTCCCTGATAAACCACCTAATCTGAGGGATAGAAATAGTTCCCCCTGTCCAACACTCAGCTCCAAATTCTCCCTCCTGAACCCTATTATTTTGGAATTTTTGGTAGCAACAAACAGAAATAGGCAGCAAGATTAAGAAACAAGGAGATAACATGTGGGTATATGTGGGCGAAAGATTACCTAGGTGCAGAGGCAAGAGACTGAAGGCACAAACTGTTTCAGTATAATAAAGAAAATACTTAGAATAAGAATAGTCATAATACAAATTAGATATAGAGATGATCATGGACAATTATCAACCATTATTATAAACATTATTAATCATTAGCTTTTAATATTACCCTTTGTTGCATTACTAATATGACCTAGGAATAACTGGCAGGTATAAGGTCAGGTGCTGAAGGGACATTGTGAGAAGTGACCTAGAAGGCAAGAGGTGAGCCCTCTGTCACGCCTGCATAAGAGCCGCTTGAGGGCTCTTTGGTCAAGTGGTAATGCCAGTGTCTGGGAAGACACCCATCACTTAGCAGACCACGAAAGGGAGCCTCCTTTCCTTGGAGGAGTCAGGGAACACTCTGCTCCGCCAGCTTCTTGTGGAAGGCTGGATATTATCCAGGCCTGCCCGCAGTCATCCAGAGGCCTAAACTCCTCCCTGTGCTGTGCTGTGCTTCAATGGTCATGCTCCTTGCCCACTTTCATCTTGCTCCCATACTCCTGGTTCCTCCTTGAAGTTCGTAGTAGATAGCAGTAGAAGAAATAGTGAAATTCTCAAAGTCTTTGATCTTCCTTATAAGTGCATAGAAGAAAACACTGACGTATGCTGCCCTCTCTCTCTGCTTCGGCTACCTAAAAGGGAAGGGCCCCCTATCCTATGATCACATGACTTGCTTCACCTTATCAATCACTTAGAAGATCCACCCTCCTTACCCTGCCCCCCTTGTCTTGTATGCAATAAATATCAGTGCGCCCAGCTGTTCGGGGTCACTACCAGTCTCCACGTCTTGATGGTAGTGGTCCCCGGGGCCCAGCTGCTTTCTCTTTATCTCTTTGTCTTGTGTCTTTATTACAATCTCTCGTCTCCACACACAGGGAGAATACCTGCTAAGCCCCGTAGGGCTGGACCCTACAGGTATATATTTCAAAAATCCTAAATAAAGTGACCATATATTATCTCTGAGAAGTTCTGCCCTTAAGGACTAAGGATCATCAATAAAAGACTCAATAATAAAAAGTATTTTCTTTTTCCCAGGACAAAACCCAGAGAGAGAGAGAGAGAAATACTACTTTAGTTGTACTTCCTGACACCAAATAACCCAACTTTGATTATCAATGGCCTGTTTGACAGGGGTAGAAGTAAGGGAACCACCTTGCCAAGGATGAGGAAAGATCAGTTGGTTTTCATTGCTTAATGCTTGTACAGTGTCTTTTGTGTAAATTTCAACATAGCCTAGCCTCTAGGTAGTAAGCCAGTTGCCTGGAGAGATCAACTATGTGAGTGAAGCAGTGGAGGCAGGAGACTAGTAATATCCCCAATATAATGAATCCATTACATCATCCATTACATTGACTATCCTATTATCAGGACTGAAATTCCCACAAGTCACTTTAAAGACTCTTATTAAAAGTAAATTGGGGCTGGGCACAGTGGCTCACGTGTGTAATCGCAGCACTTTGGGAGGCCAAGCTGGGCCAATTACCTGAGGTCAAGAGTTCAAGACCAGCCTAGTCAACATGATGAAATCCCCTCTCTATAAAAATACAAAAATTAGCTGGAGATGATGGTGGATGCCTGTAATCCCAGCTACTCGGGAGGCTGAGGCCAGAGAATGGCTTGAGCCTGGGAGGTGAAGGTTACAGTGAGTGGAGACAGTGCCACTGCACTCCAGCCTGGGCAACAGAGTGAGACTCTATCTCAAAAAAAAAAGTACGTTGGTTTTCTAGCAGCATAATATTCTAATGTGGCACCCTTTTCTCCTCCTAGGCTGCAGTGCCTCCCAGCAGATAGATCTTCTCAGTAGGGGAAGCATATTATAGAGTAGCAGCTGAAAGCGTGGCACCTGGCATCTATAGCCACACGACCTGAGTTTGTGACCCAGCTCCATAGCTACAAGGTATGTGACTTGTGCAAATTATGTAACCTACGGACTCCTTACTTTTATCTGTGAAATGGGGATAACAAGGGCATCCATCTTATAGGGCTTTGGTGAACTTTAAATAAGATAATGAATGCAAAGCATATAGTAAGCCCTCAATAAATATCAGCCATTATTCTGGGTCCAAGCTCCCCAACCTTCTTTGTGTTAAGATGTATATTTTGAAAAAAAAAGTTAGTGTTTGCATGTGGAACCAGACCAAACTAGGCTGCTCATAGACAAAACAGGGAACCTTCCAGGGAACCCAATAGACAAAACAGAGAACCCAATAGAAGAGATCTATTTATTACAGCTGAAACCACACATTATTCCCAGATGAAAATTTCTCCTCTCCTTACTGGATTTTTACTTCATTTTACAGGCAACATTTCTCTCAGAACCCTGTCTCAGTCCCCAACCCAAACACTGTAAATTTTTACCCAACACTTTTCTCTCTCTTTCTCATAAGCAATTATAAGCCTTTTTTTTTTTTTTTTTTTTTTTTTTACCTTTAAGCTCTGTTGGACTTAATATAAGCCATTATACTTCTAACCAATATAAATAGAATTCTTCTTTAAAGGATTTACCCCACACCATATTGCCAGAAGCAGGATCATCAACAAGTCCTACGGTTAGAACAGGTAGGTGAAGAGTAATTCTGAAGTTGAGGATTGCCATCACCCAAATCCCTGCTTGCCATTTTCAAGTATATCACACTGGCTGGAGGGTGAGGCTGAACCCAGGAAGGCCTGAGGAGGAGGTAAATCCACCAGACCTCCACTGCTGCCTTCATTCTGCCCTTCTCCACCCAGCCATTGCATCATCTCCCTTCAGACTGGTGTTCTCAGCCTTTCAGTCACTTGGCAAATATGGCCACCCTTCCACCTTCAACTTTACATGATAAAGTTGCAAATCTGTCCATTCCAAATCCAAATTTCTAGAGAGATAATCTGGTTGGACAAGGTTGACTCAGTTGTCCACTCTGTGTAATCAGCAAAAGCATGGCAGCAGGTGAGCCCATGACAAGCAGCCAGGGCCCACTCCTAGGATACAGTGCAGACATTTGGGAGAAAGCTCAGTTCGCAAAGAGAAGGTCACAGATTGAACCGAAGACTGAATCCATTACACCATCCACACATTGACCATCCTATCATCAGTTCTGAAATTCTCACAAGTCACTCTAAAGACTCTTGTTAGAAGTACACTGGTTTTCCAGCAGCATAATATTCTAAGATATTTTCAGTCATTGATGGCTAAAAATGTGTAGACATGAAACAGAAATGTTTTTGACAGAGGTATGGAGCCTGAACACTCATGGAGGAAAAGGCAATGTAAAGGGAGCAGTTCTCCCACACAGAAGTGTCCTGGGAAGACAGGAAGCTGTCTGGATACATGCAGGAAAGCTGGGAGGTGGGAAATGAAAACAAGGGGAAGGAAGGAGGCAATGAGAAAGGGACTCTGAAAATGAACATGTAAGCCACAATCACAAGTTTTTCCACAGCCAGGGATGTTCAGGGCTGTCGCATGAAAAGCTGTTTTAAAACCAGCATTAACCAGTGACCTCAGTTCTCTCCAGAAAATGGACTGAAATGAAAAATCAGAGCTCAGCAGAGGGTAAAATTGTTCTGCCTGGCACGAAGGAGAATTTACTACAAGACTATAATTCAAATGAAAAACCAGAGGACATAGTTTGACAAAGAATATTTGTGCTATTTCAGGGCGAATAAGGCAGTCTGAAGAATGTACTTTGGATATTCAAATATTGGAAGTTACTTGATACCACAATGGTATACAAAGAAAGAAACTAGAGCTATGTAGGAGGTAGAGTCAATTCAAGTGATGGAAAGGGAACATTGAACCCGTTTTCAATTTTAAGGAATAATATAACAAACAACAATATATAAAGCCAGAGAAATTTTGCCAGAGAAAATTTTCCAAGGACTGATTAAGGTTATGGTTCTATCGAACTGGAATTCACCTCATACTATTAGTCAACAAGCTGATATTAATTAATATGTCACAGACTGCTTTCCAGCAGGCTTTGTTCCTTTCACTGCAGTCAGACAATATTAATTTGATGTATGATTGGTTAAATGAATTGCTCTTGAAGTTGCCTTAGTTTCTGACATCCCCCAATGCAATATCGAACAAGGGATAACACCCTTCAATTCTCAATAACCCCCTTCAAGAACAAATAACTGTTATTTCTCATCCACTTCCTTGAAAAACTCTCACCTTTTGCTTAGAACTCATATATAGATGAAGATTCAGATGCAAGTAACAGAAAACAACTTCAACTTGTGTGAAGCTGAAACAGGAATGTAGTAATAGGCCACTGGGCTGTCTCAAGGAAGCCAATGGCAGTTGCCTCCATTGACTACCATAAGGTAAAGAGCTAAAGGAAATCAGTTTCTTTTGCCATATCCTGTGTTCTTCTCTTTCTGTAGATAGGCTTCCCCAACACGAGGCAGAAGATGGCCACTCTGGCTCTTCTGTTTACATCCAAAAAAGTCACTCATATTAAACTAATTTTTTTTTTTTTGAGACAGGGTCTCACTGTGTTGCCCAGGCTGGAGTGCAGTGGCACAATCTCAGCTCACTGCAACCTCCGCCTCCCAGGTTCAAGCAATTCTCCTGCCTCAGTCTCCCAAGTAGCTGGGATTACAGGCATGCACCACCACGCCCAGCTAATTTTTGTATTTTTGGTAGAGACAGGGCTTTGCCACGTTGGCCAGGCTGGTCTCGAACACCTGACCTCAGGTGATCCACCCACTTCAGCCTCCCAAAGTGCTGGAATTACAGGCATGAGCCACTGCGCCCAGCCTAAACTGAAATTTGGAAGTCTCACTTCCAAATTTCTAGGCAAGAGAACCTGATCAACCCACCTTGACCCAGCTCTGATTCAGACCCATGGGACTGTTCCCCAGTTTTTCCTACCTTGATAGCATTCCGAACTTCTGCTTATATTTTGGGCTGTTGGTTCCTCTGGTCTCCTTTTTTCTATCTAGCCAACCACTCTGCTTTATATCTTTTAGAAATATCTAAAAAGTTTATGCTCCACCCATATCGCCCTTCCTTGTTTTCCATTGCTCTTATGAAAGCATTCCCTCTGTATTGTCTCAAAGGAATTCTGTTAGGAGGAAGTAGATGTGGGTAACCTGCCTGCCATCTTAACACAATTGCCCCCATTCTTCAGCTACTTCTTGTTACTGTTCTTTGTAGTCCTTCCTTTTGTCTAGTGCTATATCAAAGCATAAATTATGTCACTCCCCAGATCAAAGCCTTCAAAGACTCCCAAAAGTCTCCCAATGGCAGCAGGTACAAATTTCTTATCCTGACATTTAAGATCATTCATTATCTAGCTCATATAACTCTTTCTGGAAAACTGACCATTTGCCTTCTTGAACCTAATTGTTCATTCTAAAGTGCCCATTTGCTTCTCTTCTCCAAAGAGTCGCCACATGTAAGCTTTTTCTACTATAACTTTGCTTATCTCTTTCCTCTGCCTTACTGCTTACGCCAATTCCAACCCAAACAACCATTAATCCTACTGACTCTCAAACATTCACACCTCCTCTTGAAGCCTTCTTACCCATTCGGGTCACTGTCATAACTTATTTCAGAAAAATCCATATAACTCTGAACAAATCTTCCTTTTGACAATCATCTCCTCATTCCTTGTTTTTCATTGCTGCTAGATGTATTATCTCTCTGATTAAATTATAAGCAAATGAGAGAGAATGTCTTTATTCATCTTTTGCATCTCCTACAACACTTTACATTGTACATAGTACTTTCTCAAAAAGAATGAAATAAAGGTGGAAGAAGAAAATTCAGTTTTTGCTTGGAGCTTATTCCTTCCTTTTTAATATTCCATCATAATTTCTATGACATTGCATTTCCAAAATCATTTTATTGTATGTTGCACTTCACAAAATTTGCTTTTACGTATTTGGAATCATTATTGTAGCCTTGATAAAACCAAGATCCAGGTGTTTCACTCTTAGAATAGTTTCCTATTCACAGAAACACAACCCAGCAACCAAATATAACTTCAGACTGAAATCTTTGATTGCATTTCTCAAAAAGCACAAAGGGAATTCAAATACATGGTCCACAGTACCATCTATAAAAATCCCTCCTCTCTTCAATCCATTTCCATCAAATCTTGCAGCTACTCAGCAGAATGTCTCACTATAACCTTCACACCCTCCCAAGCTCTTCCACTGCTCAGTTCAACACTGCTTTGCTTCCCTTACCTTCAGGTCAAGATGGGTTAATCAGATTCCCTGTCTTAAAAAATTAGGAGTATGACTAAGATACTTTGGTTCAACTTGAGCAGATCTTTTTAATGTAAGTAAATTCCACCTGTCATGGGAGAAGTCTATTTGACAAAGGAGAACTCTCCTACAGAAAGAAAGATATGACTTTTGCAGGCAGAGAATGAGTGGGCAGGGGAACGGGTTGACAATTATAAAATTCTCTTAGCCGTGGTAGCATGAAATCTTGTAACACCATGAATTTGACATTTAAACTAAGACAATGGTCTAAAAGACCGCTGTCTCCCCTCTTCATGCTTTCGCCTTTTAGGAAGAACTTGGAAATACACAAATAAAACTATCAGCGAATATCAAAACACATGACAAGCAGAAAATTTCACAGCTCATGGGTGTTTCTATGCAAGCTGAAGGAGAGGAGAAAGGCATCTTAGAAAAGAAAGAACTTCTGATGAATTTTACATATTTCAAAATTTTAGATAAACAGGCCAGCAAGTATTTCAGATACATTCTTCAGGCTCACCTGGGAAGCTCTCCAGAGGAAAGGCTGGCTATCTTGGATATTCAGGGATGTTCGATTGCCTTGGTCTGAAGGCTCTGGCACTAGAGACAAAGGTGTGAGAGGCTGTGACGAATTGCAGAAAAATGAGGGAGCCACATGGCTCCCAGTCCCATGATAGGGCTACCCCTTTTGCTGTGGACTTGCGACTGCAAAAAGCAGCTGCCCTCACACAACATACCTCTTTCAGCTCATCTAGTTGTCTAATGTTCATGCTACTTGTTTCCATTTTCTTTTGAGTTATTTTACCGAAATCCATTTCAGCTTTATGCTCTTTCACTTTTGGCATGTTAGTTATTTCCTGCACTTAATTTTTAATCCCATCGGCTTTTATACTTTTCACTTCTCACCCTCTTCCAATATATTTTAATCTTTTATCTCTTTTATGGTCACGGTTTTAACCTTTTATCTCATTGCGCTCTGACCTTCTCTCATTTATTCTAAATCTCATCCACTTCTTCCTTTTATTATTTTTTTAATGTTAAGCCATTAACCTTTATTTGGGGTTTAATTCTCTTTTTTTTCTATTCCTCTTTATTCACTTTGTTTTTTCTATCTGACTCAATTTTTTTAAGTTAGACTCTCTTCTAAGTATCTACCTTTCTTCATAAAATGAAAATGTGTTCTCTCTTCTTCCTCTTCTTCGCTTACAACTTTTTGTACTTAAAATTTTTATTTTTACAACAACTGGTAAAAAGTAAGGCCAAAGGGGTGTTGACTCCATACACAGGGGAGGCTGGAGACTTTCTGCTCACCTCTCACTGTACCTGGAGGCTGCCCTGCAGACTCCAGAATTCGCCACTCCGCACTATCCCCAGGGACCTCCCAGTCCTATTTAGAAATCTCAGAACATTGTCAGCTGGAGAGATAGAAAAACCTAGGAAGTAATGCTTTCCAGGGCTCTAGTTTTCCACAGAATAGGCTCACTTAACTCTCCCGAACCCATAGATTCCTGTTACCTTGATCTATCTGGGTTATACATGAGGTTCTGCAATTATTGTTGTATCTTCATGAGAGAAGGGGACTTTTTTAAAAAATTCATGGAGATGTAAGAAAGCTAAAAAATAGGAATATATAGCGAAGATGATAGGCAGAAAGAATGAATGGGATCAGAAAATGGGAGAGAAAATGGTAAAACATCCCTGAATTTAGGGAAAAACATGTCAAAAATATTCCACAAGCAAGTAGGTAATGACAGGGAAGCACCTCCCTAGAAAGAACTCCCAAATACTGTGGGAAATGTTTGACAAAGTATTAAATTTAGCATGACTTGTTGAACCCACTGATTCAAAGTGGCCTTTGAATTCTTCCCTTCCATCTAGATTTGCTTTCCCACATTAAGGCTTACTGTCAGATGTGCCATATCTTTGATTAATTATCAAATATTTACTTGACCTATTTTGGAGGATAAGGAATTCCAATACTTTTAGTACATCCAATGCAACCCTACCAGAGGCATCCAAAAACAGACAAATAGATTTCCTCTAGATTTTATTTTGAAAATAGGTATGTTAACCTATATGCAAAATTTCTCAGCAAATGAATTTATAATCAGAACATTGTGGTACTGAATGGGGCTTCTCTACCCTAGAAGCAAGCATCACAGATTGTAACAGAGTCAGCTCTCTCTTTCCATTATCATCCTTAAGAATGATGCTACAAACTGAGTGTCAATTCTTCACACAAATGTATGAAAGCCACTCTGCATTTGGTGGTAAACATTCAGGGTCTTATAAATTTTTGTACCCTGATTTCATTTCTGCCTTTATGAGTTTTTTTTCATATGATCAGTTTTTCTGTGTTCATTTTTTCACTTATGTATTTTGTACTTAGTTTTATCTTGACTTATTATTTATGTTAAAAAGACTAATCTTTTCCAGAACAAGTTGATAATAAATAGGGAGACACTATTAAAAGTTACAGGACTATAGTTGTGGTATGTAAACACTAGGGAGTAGGTAAATCTTTTTGATCATGGGAGTTACAGGACTTACACAGTTGAAGTAGTTTTTGCCATATGGCCAATGCACATTGCTGAGATAGACTCATGATAGGAATAGAAGCTATGAAATGACTGCAGCGGGTGATGAGCCAATGGAGAATAATAAAAGATTGAAAGAGCTCACACCAAGGAAGAATCTGCTACGCGTGGTGACAGCACACTAAGTATACAGAGAACTAGTTTATATTAACTATCAGGTCTTGGCCAAGTTATCAAATGCCTCAAAACCTCTTGTTTTCTCATCTGCAAAATGTAAATAACCAATACTTAGTCAAATAATTTTTCTGAGGATTAAATGAGATAATACATGTAAACTGTTTAGCATTGTGTCTTTCATAGAGTAAATGTGAAATAAGTGTTACTTAGTTTTAGAATATAGATAAAGGAAAATAATTAAAGATAACTTCCAGGATTTGAGCTGGGTGACTGAGGAAATGGTGATGTAAGTGACAACATTAGATAGTTGTTCTGGGAAAGAGAAAATTAGTATTAGGTTAGGTTAGTACTTTTAATGGCATTTAAAGTAATGGCAAAACTGCAATTAATTTTGCACGAATCAGCCGGGTGTGGTGGCTCATACCTGTAATCCCAGCATTTTGGGAGGCTGAGGAGGGCGGATCACCTGAGGTCAGGAGTTTGAGACCAGCGGAGATTGCATGACTGAGATTGTCCACTGCATTCACTTGGTGACGGATCGACTCTGTCTCAAAAAAAAAAAAAAAAAAATTGCACCAACTTAGCATATTCCCACATGCTTCCTATCTGCCTTAGTGAAAAAGCTGCGTAACGTCCATTTCCATTGCTTCCTCTTTCATTAGCACCAGCCCACTTGGATGCATCTGCCTGCTTTATTTACATGCTGTTTACTACTTCTCCCTGATTATTAATGAAAATGTTAACTAAACCTCTCCCCTGTGGCTTACCACCAGACACCTTTTCCCAAATGGGGGTATGCCATAATTTATTGTGAATCTTTTACTTTTCTCCTCTCCAATCAGTTTCCAGAATCATAATTGGCTTTTTAAACAAAACAATTGGAACGAATTCACGGAGTACATTATAATCATATCTGCCAAATCTACAAATCACAATTGATATTCATTAGCTGTAAATCCCCAAATCAGAAAAACCAAGAGAATAGGCTGGACTAAAAGGAGTTTATGGGGGAAAAAGTCTAGAATATTGTGTACCCTTTAAGTGGTAGAATGATGTGTGAAATAGGTCCCTAACCCCCAAGGCAAGTCAATTAAAGTTTTCATCACATGACATAACCAAAGGTCTTTATTTTTACCATACTGAATATCTTATTTCCTTTGTTTTCAATTTTGTCCGACATTATTTGAAATCTTTCTAAGAAGGTTTTTATTTTTCTTACTTCCAATAGTCTTCCAGTAAAAGGTATTTGCTTAAATTAGAAATCATAAAACAACATCCAGGATTTGTGAATTGAGGTATATGCTCTTTTCTGAAGAAAGTACACGCAACCACAGAGGCCTTCCTCTTGCCATAGCTTTGGGAGGAAGAGATGTAGAACCCATATTCAATAGCATAAGAGAAAAGTGACCTTTAGGACAAAAGTATATGGGGTACAGCTGCAAGCTCACATTTTATTAGTTCTCACCTGCCCCTAGGGATATTTGTGGCCCCAGAACTGCAGAGTAAGTTAAATAGCCAAGGTGGAAATAAACGGCCATTTTATTCCTCCACTAGACATGGGATCCTCTGACCAGGTTCCCCTGTGGACACATGGGCCAGCAATCCTGTCATCTTCTCACATTCACAGGGTCCATAGCTTTAACTTCTCATGTTCATCATTGGGAGGTAGTCTGGTGTCAAGTATAGGCTTCTGAATCGTGGCTCCATCGCTTATTGACTCTCCAAGCCTCAGCTTCCTCACTTGCAAGAAGAGAGTAATACCTACCTGGCAATATGGTTCAAAAGTCTCAGTAAAATCACTGGTATCAATCATTTCCTAAGGAGGGTGATGGCGAAGGCCAAAGATGAGAAGTTGGTTACCTGCTCACATCAGAGAATATCTGTTTTTTTAAAATAAAAATGCTTTAATGTTTTTAAGTCCTGAGTTTTAATGCCTAATATTTTAGAGTTTCAGGCCACCTGCCACAAGAAAGATTGCAACTTAGGCAGAAAGCTAAAGAGAACTGATGAAATTTTTAAATGAGTCATGGATTCCATAGCTGGTGCTATCTGCCTTTGTGTTAGTCTAATGAGCACCTAATGACTCCGTCTAACTCAGCCAGGGAGAAAGTAAGGAGGGTAGGCAATTCCTTATACCGTCAACCTAGGTTTTAAGGCTAAAGTAGAAACTTCAAATGAAAAAGAATATTTCTTTCCAGGACCATCGAACAATCATTTGGTTCAGTGTCTTTTCAAAGGAAGGCAATTGAGTTGAACTTCCTTTAGGACATTCTGCTGCAGAAAAAAAAAGACGTCTTTGAAGCTTCATGCAATGAGCTCTATCAGTCAACTTAAGGAAGCTGATTTAGCAAAACCAGCTGCAAGAAACTAAACACATTCAGAAATCAGGCTCTACTTCCACATATATTCCCTGAAATCTTGGTCCCTCTCTCACTGTAGCCCCCACTCTGTTTCTCTGCAGTATCATCTGGAAGAGTCGGAAAACGAAACAGAGTTTATAAATCTTTGTACTTCAGATGAAGCTCACTTGAGTTTCTGAATCCCATCTGTTACATATTCAACACTTCCCTTGACTTCCCTTTAAGCATTTTGATGCTGTTGTATTGCAAAAGTGACCTTCCAGGTACAGGAAAATAGCATCTCTGAGTTAGTAATCACCTGTTACATTGCCTCTAAAATGGCCATGAGGCTCTATAGATTAAGAAGAGATGCACTCCCCTACCCCATTAAAATCTCTACTATTCTTCTGAAAGTGGTGATGTTCCCAGGAAAAAGGAATTACAAATACTTGACCCCTTCCTGCCCATCCCAGAGTGAAAAATGGCAACTATTCAATGGGGGAGGCGGGTGGGGGTGGTGGAAGGGACATTAAAAATGAGGCTATTTCCCTCCTTCTGATAGAATACACTGAAGCAAAAATAAATCTGAGGAGGGGCAGATCTTGCTGACAGCAAAGATTTCTGACATTTGAAGAAAGAATTCTCTTCACAGAATGAAACTAGAAAGTAGATCAAAAACATAGTCCCAATTCTAGCTCTAACAACATAAAGACCATTACAATAAATCATTTCTCCACGGAAGGATCTCTTGTATATATGAAGCTGTCAGAAGTCTCCCTTATACACATAAAGGGTACTACATTATATACCCCAAAAAAGAGTGCTATAAAACTAACTCGAGAATGGAAAGATAAATGAACACCTACAACAGAGGTTGGGCAATTCCTAAATAGCAAAGGTCAGGAAAAATTCCTGGAGTAGGACTTTGATGCATTTCTATTCTCTTCATGACTGAGTGTGTCCCAGTAACACCTATCAATAAATGTCTGCTGGTGTTTTATAACCAGCTCACTTTTGCTGATTTCAGTTTCCATCCGTTTTTCAGATAGAATAGCAACTTGTCACAGCTCCATAGGATAAAACCATGAAGGCTTTTTTGTTTTGGTGCTGGTAGCTTTTTATCTATTTATTTATTTTCAGTGTTCCATGGTTGCTGTGAGCATCTCCTTTCTGATTGGTGTATTCAATTGCTGTTCTGCTGAGAATGGTCTCACTTCATAAATCTGTAATTAAAGAAACCACTGAAGAATGTGGCAACCCCAAAGTTGAGGTGTATTTCTGACATGGGTCATATCTCTGCTCCTTCTGCCAAATGATACTGAAATATTCATGGCAAATTAGCATAAGGCACATCCTGTTTTAAGAGGAAATGTTGCAGAACAATATCTATAACTGATGCATAAAATATAAGTTTTCTATTTTCACATGCAAAAGCAAACCCACATATATCAAGGGTTTATTACTTGAGATTCTTCAAGTCAATAAAATTTTCCCTGTGGTATCTAGAACATAACAACTTAATTAAGTGTTCTCTGGTTTAAATACTTTGTCTTTAAACTTGTATAGAATATTCCATAAAGTTTTTTGTCATATCATTTTGGAAGACTGGATGTGAAAAAGGAGACGCTAAAGGAATCTTCATCTGCAGGTGGTTTTTCCTCCCTTGGTGTTGATCTGGGGCAGAAGATCACAGATACTAGAGTTATGCTTTAGGTGGTATATTTTGCCTCTGTATATGTTGTGAACATAAATGGTGTGTAATGGTCAAAAAGTAGAAGAGAATACTTTATTTAATTTCTTCCTAAGATAAAGTAGTCGAGCTAAAGACAGCTAAACCCACACTGCACCATGACTGACTGAGTCTTAGAGGAAATAAATCACTGTGAGAAAAAATTCTTACTTCTAGTGTTAACTGTTTTGTGGGAGAGAGACTAGCCAGCAAGAAGCATATTCAGCTTCGTTAGACAGATATTTGGGGAGAGGCTTGGCAGCGGTCCACTGGCCAATTGTGCACATGAATTCCCAACTCCAAGTTTGATGACTGTCAAGTTGGGAGCTTGATACCAATCACAGCAGGAGTATTTACCCCACAGAAATCAGCAAACACTACACAGGGCTACCCTTCTTCCCCCTTGTCCCATGCATCACCACCACCACCACCCACGTCAGCTGGTAAACATTTACCAGCACACTACTGATTGGGAATGACTATAAATAGTCTCATGTAAAGTCACAGAATGGGGCTTCTGTGTAGGGTTTTCATTTATCCTATTAGGGTGGTGGTGACCTGAGTACAACTCTACTACCAAGACCCAGGCCCAAATTAAGACAGGAGCTTGCACATCCATGTTAGGAGCCATTAACATCATGTCTGCTATATCTAGTGTGACCATGTGATGGTAAATTGGTACCCCAGAGAGTGGGGTGCTACTATAAAGATACCCAAAGATGTGGAAGCAACTTTGGAACTGGGTAACAGGCAGAGGTTGGAATAGTTTGGAGGGCTCAGAAGAAGATAGGAAAATGTGGGCAAGTTTGGAACTTTGTAGAGACTTGGAGGGCTCAGAAGACAGGAAGATGTGGGAAAGTTTGGAACTTCCTAGAGACTTGCTGAATGGCTTTGACCAAAATGCTGATAGTGATATGGACAATGAAGTCCAGGCTGAGGTGGTCTCAGATGGAGATGAGGAACTTGTTGGAAATTGGAGTAAATGTCACTCTTGCTATGCTTTAGCAAAAAGACTGGCAGCATTTTGCCCCTGCCCTAGAGATCTGTGAAATTTTGACCTTGAGAGAGATGATTTAGGGTATCTGGTGGAAGAAATTTCTAAGTGACGAAGTGTTCAAGAGGAAGCGGAGCATAAAAGTTTGGAAAATTTGCAGCCTCACAATGCAACAGAAAATAAAAACCATTTTCTGGGGAGAAATTCAAGCCCACTGCAGAAATTTGCATAAGTAACGAGGGGCTGAATGTTAATCACCAAGACAATGGAAAAAATGTCTCCAGGACATATCAGAGACCTTCACAGCAGTCCCTCCCATCACAGACCTGGAGGTCTCAAAAGGAAAAATGCTTTCCTGGATCAGGCCCAGGGCCCCCCTGCTCTGTGCAGCCTTGGGATACAAAGCCCTGTGTCCCTGCTGCTTCAGCTCCAGCCATGGCTAAAAGGGGGCAAGGTACAGCTCAGGCCCCGGCTTCAGAGGGTGCAAGCCCCAAGCCTCGGTAGCTTCCATGTGGTGTTGCTCCTGTGAGTGCACAGAAGACAAGAATTGAGATTCAGGAACCTCTGCCTAGATTTCAGAGGATGTATGGAAACACCTGGACATCCAGGCAGAAGTATCTTGCAGGGGCAGAGCCCTCATGGAGAACCTCCACTAGGGCAGTGTGGAAGGGAAACATGGGATAAGAGCCTCGAGAGTCCCCACTAGGGCACTGCCTAGTGGAGCTGTGAGAAGAGGGCCACCATCCTCCAGACCCTAGAATGGTAGATCCACTGACAGCTTGCACCATGCACCTGGAAAAGTCATAGGCACTCAATGCCAGCCCACAAAAGCAGCAGGAAGGGGGGCTGCACCCTGCAACGCCACAGGGGTAGAGCTGCTCAAGGCCGTGGGAGCCCAACTCTTGCATCAGCATGACCTGGATGTGAGACATGGCATCAAAGGAGATCATTTTAAGGTTTAATGACTGCCCTATTGGATTTCAGACTTGCATGGGACCTGTGGCCCCATTGTTTTGGCCAATTTCTCCCATTTGGAATGGGTGTATTTATCCAATACCTGTACCCCCTTTGTATCTAGGAAGTAACTAACTTGGTTTTGATTTTGCAGGCTCATAGGTGGAAGGGACATGCCTTCTCTCAGATGAGACCTTGGACTTGGACTTTTGGGTTAATGCTGAAATGAGTTGAGAATTTGGGGGACTGTTGGAAAGGCATGACTGTGTTTTGAAATGTGAGGACATGAGATTTGGGAAGGGCCAGGGGCAGAATGATACCCAAATCTCATCCTGAATTGTAGTTCCTATAATCCCCACATGTCATGGGTGGGACCCGGTGGGAGGTAACTGAATCATGGGAGTGGTTACCTCCATGCTATTCTCATTATATGAGTGAGTTCTCATGAGATCTGATGGTTTTATAAAGTGGTTTTCCCCACCTTCACTCAGCACTTCTCCTTGCTGTCACCATGTAAAGAAGGGTATGTTTGCTTCCCCTTCCACCATGATTATAAGTTTCCTGAGGCCTCCCCAGTCCTGAGGAACTGTGAGTCAATTAAACCTCCTTCTTTTATAAACTACCCAATCTCAGGTATTTCATCATAGCTGCATGAGAATGGACTAATACAGACCATATGCCCATTTCCCTGGGACATTTTCTAGTTTATGTCTATTTCCTGTCTGGTTTGACATTTGTACCAGTTTTCATCTTGTAATAACAAAAGTATCACTCTTAATAGTTGTATTTTTGGAAAAGGAAAAATACATTTGATAGATTTCCACTTTGTACTTCCAGTTTCTGCCCTGGTCTGGTATACTGTGTGAGACAAATGTGCAGTGGAGCACAATTCTCACTCTAATGCATGAGGAAATCTCAATAATTATTTAAGACATAGATTTTTAAAACTCATAGTCACTTTAATACTTGGTTAGATCTGAAAGATGACAGTGATAACTCATTTCATTTTCTGACCCTTTGCAGACAGTCCCTTTGTGGAACAGTGGCAGAGTGCCTACTGATAACACAAAGTGTGCTCTGCCACTAGCACCCAGAGACTAATACCTTGTTGCAGCCACAGTTGTAGGAGGAGAAGCATCTAATGCTACTACTGGCACCTCTCAGCCAGTGGGTGGACAGGCCCCATGACCTGTGCTAAAACCTGCAAGCTACACAAAGGTGCAAGGTGTGGAGAGGGAGGGCTCAATGACAAATGTGAGACATTATAGCTTGGATATATTAAAAAATACACATAAAAATTGAGACTAAGCAGTCCTGTTGTAAAGGATATACACCCAATAGTAAAACTGCTAGATTATATGGTAGTTCTATTTTTAAATTTTGAGGAACCTCCACACTGTTTTCTATAATTGCCATACTAATTTAAATTCTCACCAACAGTGCATAAGGATTTCTTTTTCTCTACATCCTCACCAATGTTTGTTATCTTTTGTCTTTTTGATAATAGTCATTCTAACTCATGTGAGGTGATATCTCATTGTGGTTTTAATTTGCATTTCTCTGATAATTAGTGAGGTTGAGCACTTTTTCTTATACCTGTTGGCCATCTGTATGTTTTCTTTTGAGCACTGTCTCCTCAGATACCTTGCCCATTTTAAAAATTGGATTATTTGTTTTATTGCTATTGAGTTGAGTTCCTTATATATTTTTTATGTTAACCCCTTATAAGAAATATGATTTGCAAATATTTCCTCCCAGTTTGGAGGTTGTCTCTTCACTCTCTTTATTTTCTCCTTTACTGTGCAGAAGCTTTTTAGTTTGACATATTCCAATTTGTCTATTTTTGCTTTTGTTGCCTGTGCATTTGGGGTCACATCCAAAAAATTATTGCCCAGACCAATGTCATGGAGCTTTTATCCTATGTTTTCTTGTAGCAGTTTTAGAGTTTCAGGCCTTAAATTTAGCCTTTAACTGATGTTGAGCTAATTTTTGTATATGTTGTGAGATAAGGGTCCAATTTCATTCTTCTGTATGTGGATATCCAGTTGTCACAACACCATTTATTTAAAGGATTGTCTTTTCCCAATTGTGTGTTCAGAGCAATTTTGTTGAAGATCAGTTGGCTGTAAATGCATGGATTTATTTCTGGGCTTCCTGTCCATCTCCATTTTTCTATTTGTCTTTTTTTTATACCAGTGCCATGCTGTTTTGCTTACTCTAGCTTTGTGGTATATTTTGACATCAGATAGTTGATGCCTCTAGCTTTGTTCTTTTTGCTCAAGATTGCTTTGGCTATTTGGGGTCTTTTGTAGTTCCATACAAATTTTAGGAATTTTTTTTCTATTTCGGTAAAAAATGCCATTGAAATTTTAATAGGAATTTCATTGAATCTGTAGATCACTTTGAGTAATATGGCCAGTTGAACAACATTAATTCTTTTAATTCATGAACATAGAATACCTTTTTATTTTTGTTTCTTCAATTTCTTTCATCAATGTTTTACAGTTTTCAGTGTGTTGGTCTTTTACCTCCTTCATTAAACTTATTCCTAAGTAATTTTTATGCTGTTGTAAATGGGATGGGTTTTTATTTCTTTCTTGAAATTTTTTATGTATTTATTTTTAAATTCAGATTATTTTCTTTTCCCTTCCTCTTCCTCTCCCCACTATCTTTCCCATCCTCTGATAACTACCATTCTACTCGCTATCTTCATGAGGTTCACTTTTTTACCTCCCATATATGAAATCATGTGATACTTGTTTTTCTGCGCTTGGCTTATTGCACTTAATATAATGGCTTCCAGTTTCGTCCATGTTGCTGCAAATGACAGGATTTCATTCTTTTTAAGACTCAATAACATTCTGTTGTGTGTATACACCACACTTTCTTTATCCATTCATTCATTTTGATTCCATATTATGGTTATTATGAATAGTACCACAATGAACACGGGAGTGCAGATGTCTCTTTGATATATTGATTTTCCTTCTTTTAGTGTATACCTAGTAGTGAGATTGCTGGGTCATATGATAGTTCTATTTTCAGTTTTTTAAAGAATCTCCATGCTGTTCTCCATAATGGCTGTACTAATTTACATTTCCATCAACAGTATATGAGTGTCTCCTTTCTGCACATCCTCACCAGCATCTGTTATTCTCTGACTTTTTGATACAAGCCATCTTAACTGGGGTGAGATAATATCTCATCATGGTATTGATTTGCATTTCTCTGCTTAGTAGTGATATTGCGTATTTTGTTGTTGTTGTTAACCTGTTGGCCATTTGTATGGCTTCTTTAGAGAAGTGTTTGTTCAGATCTTTTGCCCATTTTTAAATCAGATTATTTGTTTTTGCCACTAAGTTGTTTGAGCTCCTTATATATTCTGGCTACTAATTCCTTGTCAGATGGACAGTTTGCACATATTTTCTCTCATTCTGTAGGTTGTCTCTTCAGTTTGTTGATAGTTTCCTTTGCTGTGCAGAAACTTTTTAGCTTGTTATAACCCCATTTGTCTATTTTTGCTTTGGTTGCCTGTGCCTTTGAGTTCTGTCTTATAGAAAATAAAAGTCTTTGCCTAGACTAGTGTCCTAAAGTGCTTCCCAATGTTTCCTTCTACTAGTTTCATATATTCATGTCTTAGATTTAAGTCTTTAATTCATTTTGAATTGAGTGTTGTGAGAGATAAGGTGTAGTTTCATTCCTCTGCATATAGTTATCCAGTTTTCCCATTTATTGAAATGACTGTCCTTTCCCCGTCGTCTGTTCTTGGCACCACTGTTGAGGATAAATTGGCTATAAATGCATGGACTTATTTATGGGTTCTCTATTGTGTTCCACTGGAATATGCATCTGTTTTTATGCCAGTGTCATGCTGTTTTGCTTATAATAGCTTTGTCATAAATTTTAAAGCCAGGTATTGTGATGCTTCCAGCTTTGTTCTTTTTGCTCAGGATTGCTTTAGCTATTTGGGATCTTTTGTGGTTTTATATAAATTTTAGGATTTTTTTCTATTTGTGTAAAGAATGTCATTGGTATTTTGATAGGGATTACACTGAATCTTTAAATTGCCTTGGGTAATTTTGGCCGTTTAACACTATTAATTCTTCCAATCCCTGAACATTGAATATCTTTCTAGTTTTTGTGTCCTCTTCAACTTTCTTTCAATTCCTTTTATTAGAGTTTTATAGTTTTCCTTGTATAGATCTTTCACTTCCTTAGTTATATTGATTTCCAAGTGTTTCATATTCTTTGTAGCTATTGTAAATGGGGTTGCTTTCTCTAATTTTTTCAGATTGTTTGTTATTGGCATATATAAATGCTACTAATTTTTGTGTGTTGATTTTGTATTCTGCAATTTTACTAAGTTTATCAGTTCTAATAGTTTTTTGGAGTCTTTAGGTTTTTCCAAAAATAAGATCATGCTATCTGTAAACAAGGCTAATTTGATTTCTTCATTTCCAACTTGGATGCCCTTTATTTCTTTCCCTTGATTAACTGCTCTGGCCAGAACTTCCAGTATTATGTTAAATAACAGTTGTGAACATGGGCATCTTTGTCTTGTTCCAGTCGTTAGAGAAAAGCCCTTCAATTTTTCCCTGTAAGGTACAATGTTAGCTATAGGTTTGTCACATATACTTTATTATTTTGAGGTACGTTCTTTCTATATGCATTTTAATAAGGGTTTTATCATAAAGGATGATGAATTGTATTAAATACAATTTATATTCTTGATTCTGTTAATGTGATTTATCATGTTTATAGATTTGCACACATTTAACCATTCTTGCACCTCTGGGATGAATCCCATTTGATCATGGTGAATGGTCTTCTTAATATGCTGTTGAATTTGGTTTGCTAGTATTTTGCTGAGAATTTTTACATCTATGTTCATCAACGATATTGATTAGCCTGTAGTTTTCTTTTTTGTACTGGCCTCATAAAATGAATCTGGAAATATTCCCTGCTAGAAGAAATGGATAAATTCCTGGACACAACAGCCTACCGAGATTGAACCAGGAAGAAATAGAAAACCTCAACAAACCAATAACAACTAATGGAATCAAGCCATAATAAAATGTCTCCCATCAAAGAAAGGTTCAGGACATATGGTTTCACTATTGAATTCTATGAAACACTAAAGAGAACTAATACCAATTCTCTTCAAACTATGCAAAAAAAAATTGAAGAGTAGGGAATACTTCCAGATTCATTTTATGAGACCAGTACTAACCTAACAGTGAAAACCAGACAGACATAACAAAAAAGAAAACTACAGGCCAATATCATTGATGAACATAGATGTAAAAATTCTCAGCCAAATACTAGCAAAAGTATCTGTAAAACTGAAAATATTTAGGCTAAACTTCCTACACATTTAAATACCAAAAAAGCAGTGAAAGTGTACACCATTTAGTTGAATTTGCTATTGTTTTACCAAGCACCTTAGCATCTGTAGAGAAATCATTTTATCTTATTGATGGAAAATATTATACTCTACCAAAAACAGCAATTGAGAAAAGCAACAATTGCCAACTTATTACCATAAGACACATCTTTAAAGAAGATGAAAGGCAATTTGTTTAAAATAATCTTAAGAATAAGACTATATTTTAAAAAATTCTTCAGAAAAATTCCAGTGACATAGTACTACAGAAAAACATAGCTAAGAATCTGATCAACATATATGAATACATACCAGGAAGAATTATACTGCTTGTATTGTTTTTAAATACTCAGATATTTGAATATTTTTTTATTTTGCTTTACAATTCACAGATATGTTATTTATTTTTTAATAGATTTTTTAAATAGCTATTGAATGGATCAGTTATATAAATTAACCAACAAAATAAAACAATTTGATGGTCAGCAAATAATTTTGGAGAATATAATTTTAATGATTTTTATCACCTCTTTCATTTTCTAAAGCCTCCCAGTTTGGATGATAAATTATATGGTCACTCTAGCCCTGGCCCATCATAGAAAAATAATAATTTATATTCTAGGACCAACTACAAAAGAAGAGAGAACTCAGCAACTAGTGCCACTTCCATTTTTTCCTTTTGACCTGTGCTAATAATTAGAGGATTTGTTTTGTCTTCTGGCCTCATAAAATGAATCTGGATCTGTTTTCTTTTTTGTTTTGTTTTCTTTTTGTTTTTTTTTTTTGCAGTTGCAAGATTTAATAGAGTGGAAACAGAGCTTCCATAAAATGGGAGGGGACCCAAAGGGGGTTGCCGTTGCCAGCTCGAATGCCTGGGTTTATTTCCCAATCATTGTCCCCCGCCCTGTGCTCTCAGGTAATAGATGATTAGCTATTTCTTTACCTTCTGTTTTTGCCTAATCAGCATTTTAGTGAGCTCTCTTTACTACCTGATTGGTCGGGTGTGAGCTAAGTTGCAAGCCCCGTGTTTAAAGGTGGATGCGGTCACCTTCCCAGCTAGGCTTAGGGATTCTTAGTCGGCCTAGGAAATCCAGCTAGTCATGTCTCTCAGTCCCCCCTCTCAACAGGAAAACCCAAGTGCTATTCGGGAGGTTGGCGACAACCACTCTAACTGCTTCCTGCTGAATTGGTGCATAGTAGGGGTCGTGCAGTTGAGATTTCCTCGGGACGGGTGCCTTCTATGTCATTAGCATCAGAGCATGGGCTAGCAGGCCCGTCTAGGGGTCCGCAGTGGATCTTAGTCATGGACTGCATCTGGCGCTCCATTTGAAGAGCCATTTGTAGTTTTACAACTTTGATTCTGGAAGAGACAAACTTAACAAGGAGGTTAAAGATACAGGGGTTGAAATGTATGGCCTGCAGTGCAGGGGATTATTTCTTTGGCACACTTCATGGGCCCTGACTATCTGCTTGACAGTTTTGAAAAGGCCTCATCCAGTAAATAATGATTTGGCCATCTGATGGGTGTTATCAATACCTAAGTGAAAGGTTTGGTGAAGGGTTTTAAGTAATTTCCATTGGTTAGCTGCAGGCACGAGGACATAGTTTCCTCCCCTCAGGATGGCTAGCCACCGAAGAAGGAAAAATACTTTTGGATTTGTTTTCTTTTTAAGCATCCAGTGTTAAGCCTATGGGTGGGCCAAGGAAAACTGTAATAAGCTCAAAGTAAATTATCAAGGCACTTTATAGAAACCATTCAGCAATATATTTATTGTATCAATCCTCATATAAAGATTTACTTTTACACTTTTATCATTTTATTTTCCTTAATGAAAGCTAGAACTATCTGTTTGACCAAAAATTGTTTCTTTCCAAACTCCTGCCCTCACATCTTATAAGATTAAGTATGTAAGTGATAAAGTAGCCAGTGGCTTTGTTTATTTTGAATAAGTGCTTGATTCAACAACAAATAGAAGACAGCTAATTAGCCATGGTAGTTTTCTGCTTTAATATTGCCCAATCAACCAGGGAAAGAATGATTCCCATTGAAAACTCAGGAGATCTGAGTTTGAGTCCAAAGTTTGAGCAAACTATCCGTTATGTATTGAATTGTGTTCCCCCAGAAAGACAGGTTAAAGTCCTCACTCCTAGTTCCTCAGAATGTGAAAACATTATTTGGATATTTGGAAATGGGATCATTGTAGGTGTAGTTAGGTAAGTTACGAAGTCTTACTAGGCTGGGGTGGGCCGTTAATACAATATGACTAGTATCCTTATAAGATGAGGGAAATCTGGACAGAGACACAGGAAGGAAGAACACCAAATAAAGACAGAGGCAAGATTGGGGTGATGCAGCTACAAGCCAGGGAATGCCAAGGACAGCCAGCCACTACCAGAGGGAGAGGGGCCTGGAACAGATTTGCCCTCAGAGACCTTAAAAGGAACCTATTCTATGGATACTTTTATTTAGGACTTCTGGAACTGACAGACAATAAATTTCTTTTGTTTTAAGCCACTTTGTTTATAACACTTTTTTACTGCAGCCCTAAAAAACTAGTACACTCTCTAATCCCTGTAACACTCAGTTTCCTCCTGTGTACAACGAGTGCACTAGTAAAATCCACTCTCAAGCTTGTAGTGAAACTGAGAGTAATTAATGTTTGGAAAAGCACTCTGTGAACTGTAGAGCATTAAACCTATGACACAAATACCTTGGAAGGGAGAGAAGGATCCACAATTCCCCTCCTCTGAGATTTTCCCAGGAACACGTCCCGCCACCTGACCCAAGAAGGCAAATCAGATTTTCTCTCTTACCAATAAGGAGTTGATAGCAAAGCTCTGATCATTCTGTGTAGAGAACCTGACCTGAAGGACAGCCACTTTTTCACTGCACTGAGAGCAAGGGGAGAGAGTCTGCAGGAAGAAAGGGATGAAGCAGAAGCCCAAGAAACACGGAGACGTTAGGCCACACAGCCCCAGAGAAAGACTCACAGGATGTCTGCATGGTTCCCTCAGGCTTTCTCATTCTTGCTTCACACCCTTTCCTCCGGACTGCAAGCACCTTGCACCTGCATCATTTCCTGTACTCCTCTGTCACTGGGAGGATGTCAATATGAAGTTAAAATATAAATACATATAACGGCACTAAAATGATAGAATATAAAAGATAAGAGGTGAGAAAAAGGGTGGGAGGGTGTGGGGGGGGAGAGAGAGACTGAAAGACTCAGGCTTACTTTTTTTGACAGTTCAACATAAATCATGCAAACTCTGGGCTACACCCCAACTGAAAGGCTATAAGAGCTATAATTACTGCATATTAATGACATCACTCCAATTGATTTTGAAAAGAAAATCGCTACATGACATTTGCTAACATTATTTAGTATTTCTGAGACCTCAATTTTATCCCCTATACTGGTTGAACAAACTCTATCAGTGGTTCATAAAACTGGGGATGCTGGCGGTATAGGGGTCGTTGATATTTTCTGAATTTTGAAAGTAATTCATTAAATAAGAATTTAAAACTCTCTAGTTTATTTGTCATCAACCCTTACAAGCCCGCTGGAAAAAGTTTCTTTGTGTTAAGCTATTCTTCTTGGTAACAAGTTAGATCAGCAACTCTGCATGCATTTGGTTAATTTGTCCAATGATTTTTTAATAGACTTAAGGCTTTCCAATCATAGAGTTCTGGGTAGCAATGGCTATCTCTCATAAGGAAAAAGCTAGAAACCAAAGAAAGTGATTTTGAAGCTCCCTTTTGGCTGTAATAGTTCAAGAGTCTTCAAAACTTGGGGGTGGAGCAAGGTGGTCAAAAAGAATACTCCAGTGATCATTTCCCACTGAAACATCCTTTTGAACACGTACCCATGCGGGAAGGTACCTTCACAAGAGCTAAGGATATCAGGTAAGAACTCTCTGTGCCTGGTTTTAGCACAGCAATAAGAAAAGACACACTGAAGAGGGTAAGAAGGACAGAGTCTCACTGCCTGCTTCACCCTACCCCTAATTCCAAGCCTGGAAGCTTGGAGAGAGGCATTGCTTGCTTCAAGGAGGGAGAGCAGTGTGAGTGCAGGACTTTGACGTGAAGCCTGGTACCGGCCAGAACCCCAGGTCCCCATCCCAGGCCAGGGCCCGCAGATGGATCATCTGGACCCTCCCGGGTGCCAGGCCTTGGTCCTGGTGGGATGGGCTCATGTCCGGTCTACACCGCTGAGGGCGTCTCCAGGGGCTTCGGCCACAAGTGAACCAGAGGCAGGCAGGCCGGGGATACGCGGAGCACCCAGCCGCGCACTGTGGGTGCGACCCAGCTTAACGTCAGCCTTGGTGGCCACGTTGCTGCCTCCACCATCCCGCCCCCAAAGCTGGGCAGCACAGTGCAGAGAGCGACTCCGTCCGCTGGGGAAGGGGAAAGCGCTCAGCGCAGGACTTTGTCTTGGAAATCAGCACTGGCCCCCACGAGCCACCGTGAAACCCGACATTGGCTGGTTTCCTCCGTGTGGCAGAACCAGATAACCCCAGGCAGGAGCCTGCGGACGGAGTCCCTTGGGGGACCCGCGGCCCGGTGTGGCGGCCTCGTGCTCTGGGCCGCCTCGGCGCCAGCTGCCTCGGTGGCAGGCAGGCCACAGCCGCGTGGGCCTGGGGAGTAGCCCTGTGCTGGGCTGGTCTCGGAGGCTGCGGACTCCGGGTGTGACTCGGCGTCGGTCAGCTGTGGTGGCCACGGCGCTGCCGTCCCGTCCCTCCCCCAACCCCAGGCCGCCGGGCACAAAGACAGGCAGCGTCTGCTTGGGGAAAGGAGAGAGAAGTAGACTCAAGACGTTGCTTGGAGCCCAGGGTTGGGCCCATCAAAGTGAAGCCCAGACCTAGGCAGAACCCTACAGCGCCAGAATGGAGCATCTGGACCCGCCCCAGCCTAAGGCGGAAACTCCCCGAAGCTTTTTAGGTCCCTCAGAAACAAGGTCACAGGCACACCTGAGCTCAGCGCCCCCTCTAGTGCTGAAAATGTGGCAACACACAAACCATGGACTTGTGGCAAACGTGGGCTTAGGGTGCCATCTAGTGCTGAAACAGCAGCAGTGAAAGAGGCTCAGAGACGGTAACAGAAGGCTTAGAGGCTCTGGAAGGATGGGGATAACATCAGTCTTTGAAGACTGAAATAAATACCTAGTCTTTCGATACACAGACTCGTCACATGCCCACAAGTATCAATAATAATATTCAGGGAACCACGACCTCACCAAATGGACCAAATAAGGCACCGGGTGCTATATGAACAGGGGCCCAACATCACTCATCAGGGAAATGCAAATCAAAACTGCAGTGAGACATCACCTCACTCCAGTCAGAGTGGCTACTATCAAAAACTCAAAAGATAAGTGTTGACAAAGATGTGGACAAATGGGAACCCTTACACACTGCTAGTGAGAATGCAAATTAGCACAGCCATTACGGAAACCAGTATGGTGGTTCCTCAGAAAGTTAAAAATAGAACTACCATAGGATCTAGCAATCCCACTGCTGGGTATATATCCAAAGGAAATGAAATCAGTATGTAGAAGAGATATGTGCACTCCCATGTTCATTGCAGCACTATTCACAATTGCCAAAATATGGAATCAACTTAAATATCTATCAATACCTGAATTGATAAAATATAGTGTGTATATACACAATGAAATACCATTCAGCCATAAAAAAGAATAAAATCCTGTCATTTGTGGCAACATGGATGAACCTGGAGGACATTACATTAAGTGAAATAACTAGCCACAGAAGACAAATATCTCACAATCTCACTCATATGTGGAATATAAAACATTGTTCTCATAGAAGTAGAGAGTAGAATAGTGGTTACCAAAGGATGGAGAGTGGTGAGTGAGGAGATGATGAGAAACTACAGTGAGATAGGAGAAATGCGTTCTGGTGGTCTATTGCAAAGCAGGATGACTAAACAATGCCATATTGTATATTTTAAAATAGCTAGAAGCTGTAATCCCACTTTGGGAGGCCAAGGCAGGTGGATCACCTGAGGTCAGGAGTTTGAGACCAGCCTGGCCACCATGGTGAAACCCCGTCTCTACTAAAAACACAAAAATTAGCCCAGCGTGGTGGCAGGAGCCTGTAATTCTAGCTACTCGGGAGGCTGAGGCATGAGAATCTCTTGAACCCAGGAGGCAGAGGTTGCAGTGAGCCGAGATTGCCCCACTGCACTGCAGCCTGGGTGACAGAGTGAGACTTTGTCTCAAAAAAAAAAAAAAAAATAGCTAGAAGAGGGGTTTATAGTGTTCTCATCTCAAAGACATAATGTTTGAGGTGATAGATATGCTAATTACTCTGATTTAATCAATTCACAATTGTATACATCTATTGAAACATCATGTTGTACCCCATACACATGTACAGTTATGTCAATTATAAACTTTTAAAAAATTAAATTGCCCATCGTAAATTTCTAGAATTTGCAGTAATAACTCATTTTTTAAAAAAAAGAAAAAAAAATCCAGTCCTTTAAATAACACAAAGATGACAAAGGACAGATAAAGCTTTTCAGCTTCAAATTTTCTCTGATATAGAAAAGTGACTGTTCCAAAAACAAACAAAAAACATCCTTTTCTTCAATCAGGAGTATCTGGGTGAATTCCAAGATTCCAAAAATAAAATAACTAAATTTCACTGATTTTATTTGATCTGTCAAAGCCAGATAAATAAAACTTCTCTCAAGTCAGACCCTTCAATTTGTTTTCTTCTGTTTTTACCCTGTAGTAACTAGGCAGAAAAACCCTATCCCATTGCCAAGGATCACCCAGATCTCAAGAAATCAATTCTCTGGAAACTCCTCATAAATCATTAGCTTCCCAAACAGCAATGGGCCTGTGAAGTTGAAAACACTAAAAAGTACATTATGGAAGTAAAAGTTTCTTCACGCTTTTAAAAGCCTTCACGCTTCGTGGAGGCCACGTGCATCTTAGGCAACGCCAGCAGAGCAGCAGGAGGGGGAAACAGCCGGCATTATTGAAAGGCACATGGAAACCATAAAAGCCAAAGTCAAGGAGGAATTCTAGAATCAGTACACATGGAAGAGGGCCAATAAGGTGCAGGCTGTGGGCAGTACCACTCAAATGCCTACAACCCACAGCTGAGAAAAAAAAAAAACCTCACGCAACACAAAGTGATTATGACCAATGAGTTGTACCAACTGGGAACTTCGTAGAAGCAACGCCCTACACCTTGATTAGTTCCGTCTTCTCTGGGGAGCCCTCGCACAGTGTTAGGCACAGAATGTTGCTTAATCATCCCCATCAAGTCAAAGGGAGTTTTTAAAGGAATGTAGGCCACCTAACTTACGTAATTTAACTGGGTTTTGAAATGAGAACATACAGAATCACGTAAGTTTAATGAAATCCTTGAAAAGCCTGTACCTCTGGCCTCAAATCCTTTCAAGGAATGAAAGGGGACCAAATTTGGAGCAGATAGGAGCACCATTTGGTTTGGAGTCACATTCACAAAGGTCCTGAACTTAAGCCATTTGATGGTATCCCCAGATAAACTTACACACATATGATCACAATATACTCTGGCAGACAGAATACAGTTATCCTACAACCCTGTAAGCTTGTGTCCCCTTACTGAAGTACATATGAGTAATAGTTTTCTAAATACTGTAATTCTCATGAATAGCCATAGGAGTTAAAAGCAATTATATGTAAACATTTATACTGCCGTAACTGTAAGCCGCTTTAGTCATTTTTTAATTTTTAAATACACCAGTAGACTCAAAAAATCATGATGGCTCTATTAGGAGCTTCTCAAAGTGAGGAGAATCATGAAATGAGATCTGCCCAGGCCAGGGAGTCCTGCATTACACGGGCCAAGCAACAAACACACCTAAGCAAAAATTGTACACGGAAGGAACTACAGCTTTTCCACTGAACTCCAGGGCTTTGCACAGTGCCAGTCACACAGTCACTTTGAAAGCTGAGCACATCCACATGTCCGTAGCCTCCTTCTGAGAAAAGCAGCCATGGGAAATGATCTCTGCCAAGGTCACCATGCTGTGTTCTGTGAGACGCACTATCACAGCCAAGGCTGATTGGTCAAGAGGTTGGTGCCTGAGCCAAGCCACCTGCCAAAACCCAGCAGACCTCGGGAGTAGCCTGACAGGACAGCCTTGCCGGGCGGGATGCTCTATGCTGGACAGGAAGTGACTAAACCAATGACATTCTCAAGGAGCTTCAATACTTCCAAGAGTCAGAAATCAAGAGAGTGATATGGAAGCCAAAGGCGCACAGAGAAAACTCAACATGCGGAGGTCATAAAACAGCAGAAACCACAAGTCACAGAGAAGAGTGGAAACAGTAGACACTCAGTAGCAGGAAAGCTACAATCCCTAGAGAGACTGAGGAAGGATATGCTTATTCAGGGCTATGACTGAGTCTCGGGAGACAAGAAAAAAAGTGGATTTAAACTTGATTACCTCTGTGAAGATCCTATAGCCAAATAAGGCCACACTGCAAAGTAGTGGGGTTTAGGACTTCAACATACGGATTTTGAGGTGGCAAAATTCAACCCATAATAGTGTCCAACAGTCAGTGTGACTGGTATCCTTATAAAAAGGGGAAATTTGGAGACAGAGTGCTCACAGGAAGAACGTCCTGTTAAGATGAAGGCAAAGATTGGGGTGATGCATCTATAAGTCAAGGAACCCCTCAAATTGCCAGCAAACTACAAGAAGCTAGTGGAGGGCCACAGAGCAAATTCTCTCTTTCACAATCCTCAGAAGGAAGCAACCCCATTGACACTTTGATCTCAGGCTTCTAGCCTGCAGAACTGAGAGACAATAAATGTCTGTTACATCCCCAGTTTATGATACATGGTTAAAACAGCCCTGGCAAACTAACCCAGGCACAGAGCGCTACCGCTGAGTGAGAAACATCTGCTCTGTTCCTTGAGGCTGACTATTTGGCCACTGAAAGGCTTTCTGTCTTCTATCCTCCCGCTCATGTATCCCCACAATAACTCCCATAACCTTAGACAACCCGAGCCTGTCTGCTCCCTGGAACCTGAAAGAACTTCAGTAACTCAGTTGGAGTGCAGCAGTGCTTGAGAATGAGTAAATGAAGCAGTTGGAAGCAAAGAAGCTGCTGCTTTGGGATCCGCAAATCAGAGGATCAGGAAATGTGAAACAACTTTCCTGACAGCTTCAGGGAGTGGCATCCAGCCAGGAACTCAGCGACTTGGCAGAGCTGGAGGAGGATAGCAGGTGAGCCTGGGAAACCTACATCCTGGCAAGCTTCCTGCTGGGGGGAGGGATCTGGTCTCCCAGCCACTTGTTGTTCCCATCCAAGCCACTCTCTCCAATAGAACAGTTCCTGAAGGCACTAATAGAGATCAATTTTCTCTATTATTCGGGGTCTGCAAGGCAGCAAATATTTCCAAAGCCAGCCTAATCTCTTAGCAAAGCCCCTTGACTCCCCCAAACAGCTGTTTTTAATGGTGGACCAGGGACCACATCATGCAAGCACTTTCTGTGTTCTTTTAGCCTTCATCCTTCCCCTAAAGCTCATTTTCCCACAGCCTGCATTCACTGGATGCCTGGTGTGAGGAAAGAACTGGCACATGTCCTGATTCAGCCATCTGTGCCTCCTCTCCCCACCAAAGTGAAAATGCATTCAAACTAAATTATTTTGAAAGCACATTCTCTCCATTCAAGTTCTACTTCAAGACCTCACAATAGAGGGCACCTCCACGATCTCATTCCTGGCAGCACTTGAATGGGGGCTGCTGAACAATACACTCTCAGTACTTGCTCACAAAGAAAGACAAGACTTGGGACGAAAACAGGTGAAAGCTCTTCCGAGATTTAGAGAGACAAGACCCGGTGCCGAATTGCTTTCCAGGCGGTCAAGCTGCATTGCTCATTACGTGGAGTGAATGGGATGATTCCAAACCAGCCCTGGACAAGGTGGCAAGTGAACATGTGCTTTAATTGCTGCTTATTCAATGTTTAAATTACACGTTTTTATATTTAGGCCAGTGTTAATTTATTTTGCCTTTTTATACCTTTACATTAAATAAGCTTTCCAAAAGGCTTTAAGGGGAACAAACATTTTTGACTATTTTCCTTATGCCAGACCACATAATGGGCTCACAGTTTATTTCATTTTATCGTCACAACATCCCTTTGTAATAAGTACTTTTATCTTCATTTTAAGGAATAGTAGTAATCCAGCTCAGATAGGTTAGTTAACTCATCTAGGACACACAGCAAATAGGCAGAAGGAGCAACATCTGAACTAAGTTTTTACCATTATGCCCTTCTAGAGATAGATGGCGGGTGACTTTTGGTATCAGAGAAGAGATTATTTGGATGCAGTGATTAAAACATCTCCCCTATTATTGATTCTTTATATTTCTGAGATAAATCAATTAGTACCACTGTCAGATAGAGTGTGAGAATCAACCATTTCTAGCATAATTATGTATCAGTAATTATTGATCCCTAATTAACATAAACTCTATTTTAGGATTGTGGCCAGTGAGGCTTGGAATGGTTCTTTAGGAATCCTCTAGTGCCACAGAAACCACATTTTAGACTAAAATTTGGACTAGAAGGATTCCTCTACAATGTCTAAATAGCAGTTACAACTTTTATTTTGCTCAATTGAGAAGAATTAATTATAAACTAGAATCAAAATGTAGTGGTGCTTTTTTTTTTTTCTGAGACACAGTTCCGCTCTGTCACCCACGCTGGAGTGCAATGGCACAATCTCAGCTCACTGCAATCTCTGCCTCCCCAGGCTCAAGCAATTCTCCTGCCTCGGCCTCCTGAGTGGCTAGGATGACAGGCACACCACCATGCCCGGCTAACTTTTGTATTTTTAGTAGAGACGGGGTTTCACCATGTTGGCCAGGCTGGTCTCAAACTCCTGATCTCGTGATCCGCCCACCTCGGCCTCCCAAAGTGCTGGGATTACAGGCGTGAGCCACCGCAACCGGCCAGTGGTGCTTTTAAATGAATTAGTCGCATTTATGGACCACAATAGATCTACAAACATTTTTAAAATTTGTGGTACTTGTGGACAAAAGCATATTTCTTATTTCATCTACAGCAATGATTGGTTCATATGTAGATGCAGATGCCTTAGAAAACTCCTCAGGCCCTCCAAGAGACTTTTGCCACTTGGTTAGGAAGCCCCGGTCCAGGCCAACTGCATAAATGGAGACAGAGGAGCCCAGAGGAGAAAAATTTGTGCCCAAGGTCAAGCAGTAGCAAAGCCAACACTAAATTCTAAATTTCCTGACTTGAATTTCAGTGCTCTTTTTCCAACCTGGAAACAGCCCATTCAGTCAAACTCACCTCCAGTGCCTTTTCCTAAAGCACTTACAGTCAGGAGAACAAATTCAGGTATGCAAAAACACAACTTTATTTTTCTAAAACAGAAATGTAATGTGTTCCTTGAATCCTTTTTCCATCAAGGGTAAAAATGTGAATCATGGTCAAGTCTGAGAGTTTGCTCAGTCAGTTCGGGATTTCCCTCTTCTGTAGGAGTTGCATCTGGTGCGCGCCGGGGACAGAGGAGATTACACAGCGTCAGGATGTTTGAGGTGTCTGGGCTTTGAGTGTCATCCATCCACACTGCCATCCCTGAGCTGTAACTCATGAGCTGAGTCCCAGGATGTCATTAACCTTCTGCTGTGCCTCCACTGAGGCTGACGTCTGTGTTCCCTACCTGGTTCCTGGCCATACCTCTCATACCAAATTTCAGTCTTCCTTCCCTTCTCCCAGCCTTGAGGACTCCTAGGGTCCCCTGACTTTCCCTCAGCTCTCCTAGGCCCCTCTCCAGGGCAGGGCGAATATTTGACTGGTCTCTTGTGCCTTTCTCTCACTATTATCTCTGCCTTGGGTTCCAAAACTATATTTTGAAACTCAAGAGCAAGAAATGACTCCTTTTTCTTATAATCATTCTTTCTGTGGCCTCCCTTCCCTAAAGTATAAGAAAGACATGCAACTGTGAAAATGCACTGGTTAATACTTCAAGTCGTTGTCATGCTACATTTTGCTTTGCAATAACTAAAGTAATTACAACTGTGTTAGTATCACTATTACAATTTCTTCCATTTAAGTCATTAACATCTTTTACATAAATTGCCCCCTGTAATATAACTGACATAATTTCTGGCCAAAAAAAAAAAAAAAGTCATGGAAAATATCCAAGAGAAATGTACAAGCTCTGGCGAAAAAAAAAAAAAAGCAAAATGGGTATCCCAGGTTCCCTCACTAGAGAAGAGAATGAGAATCATATAGCTGTGAAGTGAGATGGCCACACATCAGTTAAGGCGTGAACATGCACAGAATAATAAGTACTCTCCAACCCATTTAAGTTGCAGCTTAAACTGTCTGACTTAATTGTCTCTAAAAGTTCCACCTGCCCAATACTCTTCCTCTTTCTCTCTGGCATGGCCTGAATTAGTCACCATCAGTGAACTGGGAAATGAGGTCTAGTCATTGCCTCCAGAAGACTCCCCCCCTTCCCCACCCCCCAGCTAAATGAGATCAAGTCCAGATGTCAACAGAACTTTCTGGCCTAAGAATAAAAGCAGAGCCAAATAACCTCAACAACCCCAATTTTCTATCCTGGCCCGTCATTGCTCAATGAACTTCTAATACCCCTTGTCAAGCCCTCTGCCCTACCCAAAAAGGAACTTTGTGGGTACTGAAATGCCACTCTGTCTGTTTCATCTACCACAATCACCAGGCACTGTCCCTGATGATGGGGCCCTAATAAAAGACATACTCCCTGCACCAGCCTGCTCTAAATTCCAAAGGTTTTGCCATTAGTTTCCTTTTGGCAAGATCACTGACTATCACTGTATTTTTTAAATGTACAATCTGAAAAGCATACAATTATATGAGTCATCATTAAGCTATGAAAATCCTAGGTAAAATTATCTAACCAGCTGCAGTGAAAAGGGAACCCCTAAATAGAGAGAGCAGAGAGGATGGGGATCATAAAAAGACATCAAATTAAGAGCTAAAGTAGCAGGCACAGTGAGAACACATAATGAGAGGAAGCACAGAAGAGAGATGTGGTACTGAGTGGAAGAGGAGGCAAGAGAAAAATAGAGGAGAGGTAATACACAAGGAGAATGAAAAGGTCAAAAAGAAACTTGGCCTAATGCTTAAGCAGAAAATAAAGTGACATAACTGCCTTTTCAGGTCAAACTCAAAGTAAGACTCTCTCTTGAGAAAGGCATAAAAAAAAGTTCCCTCTAAATTATAATTGATCACCAGAGTCATCAGCTACAAAATGATGAGTGGTGTTGGCTGATTTAACAAATCTGCACCCCTTCTGATTACTTTTATTCAGAGCTAATTTTAAAAAGCTCAAACCTTTAATAAAAATGGCAAAAAGATGATTGCAAAAGCACCTGAACCTAAACATAATATTTCAAGGTATGCTCATACTGGCATGATAGACTACAGGACAGTTACCTCCCTTGACCTGAACACTACACTCTGATTAATGTAGTCTAAGTTGGTATTGTTCTCTACATAAAAGCCCCACACCAGCAGTTCAGGCTCAGCTTCTGATCAACAAAATTCCCAAGATCTTTTCCCACCAACTTCTATTCAGCCAGGTCTCTCCAGTGCTGTATATATTCCATTTTATTTTTGTATGTTTGACCTTTAACTTGAATACAATTCTACATACTTGTCTCTGTAAATGTAGCCTTGCCGTTTTAGCTCATCATTTCAAACTTAGAATCTATCTGCTCTATATTTTCTGATCTTCCTACATTTGTGGTCATCCTTAACTGACTAATGATGCCATCTAAATTTATCTAAACTGTATAAAGCCGCTGGAGCCCTGTGACACATTACCAAGAACTTCTTTCCAGGCTGAAAATAATCAAAATTAATTAAGAAGTTATAGAAGTACCTAACTGCATTATCATCAACCATCCCCAGGGAAAAGAATGATGAAGATTATAAAAAGATGATGATCACTATGGTCTAAATGTGTCCCTCAAAATTCATGTGTTGGAAACTGAATCCCAACGCCACAATGTTTGGAGGTGGGACCTTTTGGAAGGTGTTTAGGTCTTGAGGTCTCCACCCCCTTAAATGGGCTGACGTTCATATAAAAAGGGCTTACAGGAGTGCATTAACTCTCTCTTGCCCTTCCAACTTTTGCCGTGTTAAGAATGCAGCCACAAGGCCCTCACCAGACCTCGGGTGCCAATACCTTTGAGACAGCCAGGTGATAAGGGGTCCCCAGAGAAACTCCAACTGGCCTGCGCACTGGGAGGAGTGCACACTGGGGTGGAGCCTTGGGAAGTTCTCGCCCCTCCTCTTCCTGATGGAATCTGGAATTTAATCTGCGAGGTGGGAAGGGCACCTATAGCAGGACTCTGGCTTTGCGAACAGTCCCTGTTTCCCTTCTTTTCCTTTTCACCCAATAAACCCTGCCCTCCTCACCTTTCAAAGTGTCGGCAAGCCTAAATTTTCATGGTCATATGACAAGGACTCCATTTTTAGCCGAACTAAGGAGACAGTCCTATAACACCTTGAGCTTGGATTCCAAGCCTCCAGAATTGTGAGAAAATAAACTTATATTCTTTATAAATTTCCCAGTCTGTGGTATTCTGTGATAGAAGCACAAAACAAAGACAATGATTGTTTATGATGATCCACCAACATTTATTGATCATTATGTGTCAAGCACTGTGCCAAGTGCAGTATCTAATTTAATCCCACAACTATATATATATATAACTCTTTGAGATATATATAATATATTTGATATATATACATATAACTCAAAGAGTTACGTAATTTCCTTACAATGATGCTGCTAGTAAGTGATGAAGTTGTAATTTTAAAAGCCAGGCCATCTTCCTCCAGAGCTAGGCTCTTAACTACCCGATTCTGCCGTTTCCACATGACGCAAGGCTTTATTTGAGCCTTTCTAAAATCAGGATATAAAGGCTAGAAGGGTCAAAAGTAATATGTGAAAAACAAAGGATCTAGAAGAAAGGCCCTTGCCCTCCAGCAACTTACAATCCTGTTGGAAGAATAAGACTTAGAAAATAAAGCTATTTTAGAACAAATAGTTTATTGTAGTGCTAAAAAATGAGAATCAGATCTAAGCATTCTTTTCCAGCTCAGTTCTCCAACTTAAAGGTCACAGACTGGAAATTTATAAAACTGCAAAGAAAAAGACTAAGGAAAAAATGAATAGGCCTCCCCCTGGGAGGATTTAGTAAAGAATAATTGGAGTCCATGGACTCCCCCCCCGGACTGGCCATTCACATGCGGCTTGGGGATAGAGGTTCTTTAAAAAGTCCTGTAGAGCCAGGCCAGATGCGGTGGCTCACACTTGTAATCCCAGCACTTTGGGAGGCCACAGTGGGCAGACTGCCTGAGGTCAGGAGTTTAAGACCAGCCTGTTTTAACATGGTGCAACCCAGTCTCTACTAAAAATACAAAAATTAGTCGGGCGTGGTGGCAGGTGCCTGTAATCGCAGCTACTCGGGAGGCTGAGGCAGGAGAATTGCTGGAACCCAGGGGGCGGAGGTTGCAGTGAGCCAAGATTGTGTCACTGCACTCCAGCCTGGGAGACAGAGCAAGGCTCTGTCTCCAAAATAAATAAATAAATAAATAAAATTAAAAAAATTCCTGTAGAGCCAGAGTCATTGGGCTCTCCCTCAAATAATATCTGAGGTGCCCAGAAACTGCAATGCCCAGGCAATAAGCCATCAAAGCCCCAATCAAGCAGAAACATAGTCCCACTGAAATTAGTGGCCTAAATTCTTCAAGTCAGATGCAGTAATCCCACAATTAAGTTTCATCAAGTTAAAAAAATCTAATTACCAACCAGATTATCCACTATAATCTCAATGCCCAAAGATAACAAGTTATTCATGATCTGTCATCCCAATTGTTCTCAGCAAGTAAATGAGAGAAAATGCCTTCAGAAAGATGCATCTCAGTCTCTGTTGTGTGACCTAGGGCAGGCACCAGTCCACCTCCAAATTGCTGTAATGATCATGGGAGATAATGAATGGGAAATTGTCTTGTAACCTGAAAGGTATATCTTTAAAGTTATTACCTTCACTAGATGTTTGGGAACAGATTATTACTCATATTAGAAGAGCCCCATGTGATAAGCAAAGTGCTACATAGTCAAACTCGTCTACTTCATTGGCCTCACTCTTCCATTCCACCCTCCCACCCCTACCTCAAGTCCACTCTCGATACTCCATATCCGCATATCACGCCAAAGCACTCAGTGCTTTCTTATGCTTCTGTTCCTTTGTCTTGATAAAGACATGATGCTAAAGAGGCCAAATACTACTCTTAGAGAAAGTTAATATTAAAACATAGAAGAAACTTTTGATTCTCATTTATTTCCCATTGTCTGACTTTATCCTCTCTAGGCAGAAAATCTTAATAACCAAATATTTGCATAATGCCTTTCTGTTTATGTCCTTGATTTCAACCAATTGCTTGAGAATATTTCCCCATCTCTAATAGTATCAAATCCAATGAACTGATATGTTAATTTTAGGTAACTTGGGATATTCAGAGCACTTTGATGAACAATTATAAATCATAAACTAGCAAAGAAGACGAGGCCTCTGGAGAAGGAAATGTCAGAAACTTCTCCTCCTGCTCCTTTCATTAGGAGACTTGTGATAGTAATGGGAGGAGGCTAGATTGAGAAAATAATCATATGGGGGTTCAGGGAATATTTGTGAAAGTTAGGTTTAGCAGCTATGTCTAACTTCTTGGTCTGGTAGGTGTCGCAAATTTAATAAAATTTCCCAGATCTTTGAGCCAAAGTCTCTTTTAAGATACCCCAGAAAATCAAGAAGTCATGATAATTAAAGAACCCTGTACCAGCACATCCTGTCTTCACTGCCTGCAAAGCTCACCACTCTCTTCTCCATCCGCAAACTCCCATACTCCTTTGAAGCAGCAGCTGATCCACCACAACCTCGAGCCTCTCTCCTGATCGCAGCATCACGTAGACAAGGCTTCCGTGGAACCATGGCAATTAGAATATTTATTGATTGCAGCACTTACAAAATTTGAAATATTTGAATAAAAAATTTTCCATAAAACTTTGGCTCCTGTTTACTTATCTTTAAGCCTAAAGCTCCTAGCACAGTGCCTGGAAACGAATAGCTAGAAAAAATATTTGTTTATATGTCAAGAAAAAAACGTTTACTAGGCTCTTGCACAAGCATCCTCAGGGATTTCTCTTCAATTCTAAAGCTCGCACAAGCTCAAAAATCCTTAAACGGACATTGAATTCGTGTTTCATTGTGCCAATCCCTTTTCATGGTGAAATTCCCAGAGCCTGAAAAGGCGTGGATAGATTCCCAAACCCTATGTTTTATCACCCACCTGCGTTATCCTCTGTGTACTGTGATGGCTTGGTGGGGATGAAATTGACAGAGGGAAAAAGAGGTAATTGACTAAGTAAAATTATCACTAAAAAGTCAGCCTTGGGGACACACTGCAGCACACCTCTCTTATTCACTGTTAGAGTAAATTAATCATCTGAAGTTGTCTACAAGGCTCCAAATATTGCCCTGAAATGACCAAACCTTCACTTTTGGCATTCGTTGAAGGGCTAATTGACTTCCAGAAAAGCAGCCTCCATGGTAAATTCATTGACAGTTTGAAAAAAAAAAAAAATCCTTAAATTTAAATTTAAAAATATTTTTAAATTATTTGTATATATACATATTGAAAAGAATATTTTCTGTCTCCACCTACTGATGCATATCTTTAGCATATGAATATATTATCTTTTAAATCATCAGATTTAAAAGCTTACAGACTCACAACACCATTCATCTGCTGTAATTATTGGTTTGTCCTCCAATTATCTTCCTAGACTGGGGACTCTCTGAAGGCAAAAATGGGTCCTGCTACTCTTTCTATCTTTTCCAAATTCCTTACCCTGATGTAGGAAGCACTTACAAAATGCACTTGAATAAATTAAATTTAAATAAATTTAAAATAAAATTAAAATGTAAACATAAGTTATTGTCATTTCTAATAATAATAGCTAACTTTATTAACAGTTTCATTCAATTCTCACAATGATCCTTTGAGGGAGTACTATCAATATCTCCATTTTAAGTTGCAGTGAGTGGAGATCGCGCCGCTGCACTCCAGCTTGGGCAACAGAGTGAGACTCCATCTCACACACACACAAAAATATCCGTTTTATTTATCATTTCAACTTTTATTTTAGATTCGGGGGAACATGAGCAGGTTTGTTTCACAGGTCTATTGCATGATGCTGAGGTGTGTAATACGATTGATCCTGTCACTCAGGTAGTGAGAATAGTACCCAATAGGTAGTTTTCCAACCCCTGCTCCCCTTCCTTCATCCCCACTCTGGCAGTTCACATCTTTGTCCATGTTTACCCAATGTTTAGCTCCCACTTACAAGTGAGAACACATGCTGTTTGGTTTTCTGTTTCTGCATTAATTTGCTTAGGATGATGGCCTCCAGCTGCATCCATGTTGCTGCAAAGGACATGATTTTGTTCTTTTTATGGCTGCGTAGTGTTCCATGGTATATATGTGTCACATTTTCTTTATCAAATCCGCTGTTGATGGGCACCTAGCTTGATTTCATGTCTTTGCTATTGTAAATAGTGCTTCGAGGAACACATGAATGCATGTTTCTTTTTGATAGACAGATTTATTTTCCTTTGGGAATATATCCAACAATGGGATTGGTGGGTTAAATGGTAGCTCTATTCTAAGTTCTTTAAGAAATCTCCAAACTGCTTTCCACAGTGGCTGAACTAATTTACATTCCCACCAGCCGTATGTAAGCATTCCCATTTCTCCATGGCCTTGCCAGCATCTGTTTTTATTTTTATTTTTTGAGTTTTTAATAATTGCCATTCTGACTGGTATGAGATGGTATCTCATTGTAGTTTTGATTTGCATTTCTCTGATGATTAGTGATGTTGAGCATTTTTCCATATGTTTATTGGCCACATGGATGTCTTTTCTTTTAATTATCTCCATTTTAGAGATGAAGAAACTGAGGCCTAAAGAAGGTAAGTAACTGACCCTAAGCTATACAGCTACACAATAGAGATGGTAGTAGACTTTACTTTAGTAAACTCCTTAAGTTTTCAAAGCTCATGCATGTGTTAAACCACTCTTGCATACTACCTCTGTGAATTTCTAAAGGGACCCAATTTCACATTTTTGTCCTTATGCTTAGAAACTATGTAAGCCAGGCTAAGCTTACCACAGTAATGAACAATCCCAATAATTCAATGGCTTTCACAGTAGAGGTTTATCTCACGTTTCATGTCTGAGACTCTAGGGAATGGCAGGATCACAAGATGGAAGGGGCCTTGGAGTCTTCTGCCTGATGCCCTGCATGCAGCCTGCAGACGGAGGAAGGGAATGGGGCCATTCTCAGCAGAAGTTATGCTGGGCCAGGCCAAAGATGACACCTGTTCTAAGCCAAAAGGCTGAGAAGCGATTAAGCCAAAGACTGATGCACACAACTTCCACTCACATCCTATTGGCCAGAACTCAATCATGTCACCACACCTAAGTGCAGGGCAGAGTGGGAAATGGGCTCCCACTGTGAGGTCAGTAGAAAAAAAGGCAGATATGGGTAAGCACTAATAGCTTCTACCCCAGAAAACTAAGGGACTCAAGATTTAAGCCCTGCATCAGAGAATTTTAGAAGCAGAGTGCTAAGACACTTTTCTCTTACATTATATCTTGCAAGCTTCCTATTTTCTGTTCTTCACTCTAAACTACTGTGGCCCATTAGCAACTACAGCTTCTCCTACTAACCTATGCCAATATTACCTGAAGAGTTAGATTCAAATCTCTAAAGTATATCCTTTATCTTTTAAGAAAATAAATACTCAAAATGTATTTCTTGCCCTATAGGTGTATTAGAAAATGTCATATCCATTGCATGAAACTGTTTCCCTTCAGGAAGAATTTATTGCCAGATAAACTTTAACAATAAATTCTCTGAACACATTTAAGATTTTTAAATCACTTGTAAATATTGTATTTACAAAAAATGATTTATAATAAATTAGGATCATAGATTTGATAAAGCAGAGTTAACCTATGGTACATTGAGTGCGAACACAAGTTATATTTCATTAATTAATTCATTCATTCAACAGATATGTACTAAACACCTATTAAGTTTTGTTGCATACCAAACCCAAGACCCAAATGCCAAACACCAATAAATACAATACAGTTTCTTTGTTTTTTTTGTTTGTTTGTTTGTTTGTTTTTGAGACGGAGTATCACTCTATCGCCCAGGCTAGAGTACAGTGGTGCAATCTTGGCTCACTGCAACCTCCACCTCCTGAGTTCAAGCAATTCTCCTGCCTCAGCCTCCTGAGTAGCTGGGATTACAGGTGCCTGCCACCACGCCCAGCTAATTTTTGTATTTTTAGTAGAGACGGGGTTTCACCATGTTGGTCAGGCTGGTCTCGAACCCTTGACCTTGTGATCCACCCACCTCAGCCTCCCAATAATACAGTTTTATATGATGAAAATATTAAATAAGATTTTATAAGACAACCTTGGATCAAAAACCTGGGCCTATTTTCCTTCCTGACAGTGTTCCCGTACCTCAGCAAATCAGAAGTTACATGTTTAAGTTACATTTAGTTTTGTCTATCAAATGTGGACAGAAGACTGTTCTCTATAATCACGGGGACCCAGAAAAATGTAACTAACTCACAGAAACTGACCCATTTTCTGAATTCCCTTCAGTTTACAATTATCAGTCAGAATTGACAACTAGTTCTTGCTTCCCTAAGACCCTCAAGACTAGCAATTAAGATTCAAATGCATCAAGATCACCCACAACAACTCAGTTCTTAAAATTAACTCTGAAAATTCCATTCTTTTCTAGGTAAACCTAAGATCCTGAGGAATATATCATTCCAGTGGTTTATAAACATTGCCAATCATCAGAATCACCTGGAAATTTATATTCATATACATTTTATAAAATTTCTAGTCTATATTCCAGATCTTTTAAATCAGAATCTTGAAGACAGAGGTCTGGCAATTCATGATCTTGAAAATCTACCCTAGTTAATTCTTACGATGTGCCCAGGCATTAAGAAACATTGCATCTTTTAAACTTGCCCACTTTCGGTTAGATCGACCTTAGGATACCCAGGGCCTCACATCACTGTAGACAATCACCCTGGTCTTAGAAGATAGATTTCTAGCTACCGTCTTTCCTCTGCGGCTTGACTCTAAGTCTCTCAGAAACATTTTTTTTCTTTACAAAACTCGTACCTTGGAGCAGTTCTATAGTAATTCCAAACCAGAGGCAAGTAATGCTCTCATTATCATAATCACTTCATCAGTCTACATTTTAATGGAAGCATATCTCAAACCCTTTTCAAAACTCAAATCAGACAGGGATTTTAAAACAAACAAGTTGGCACTACTTTAAAACCCATTTTCAGTCACTCTTACATCCTTAGTACAAATCCGTTAAAACTTTAGAAGTCATTAAGGGGTGGCCCTGAAGGTTTTTTGATTGTCAGAAAGTGTTACTGAGATGGATTTGTTGAAGAGATGCTTTATACCATTTCACATTCCTGTCAAAGTTTTATTAGATTTCTAAACTGAAGATAAATACTTTATTTTTAACCATAACAATCTGAGGCTCTGAGAAAGAAAACGAGAAAGTCAAATTGTCCTAAACCTTAGTATGGAAGATGGAATCGCACACTTTCAAGTAGAACTGGCTGTAATTCAAATGAAGCAGGACCTCCACAAATAATAAATAACAACCACAACTAAAATTGAGACAATAATATGTAGAAAGAGCCAATCTTCCAAACTGATTGCTTGATTTAATTTCCTTATTTAGTACAGCTTCATCTCATTCCCTCTGGCAAAAAAAAATATGTATTTTTTAAATTTTCCTTATTAATTCCTTTAGTATGATCACAAACCTCAACAGGCAGGCTACTTGAGAAACAGTTCATAGACTCTCAGAGCTGGAGAAAGCCACAGGGATTATCTAGTCCAAACGTCTCTTCAATACAAGAATCCTTTCTCTGGTGTCATTGACAAAGAGAAGCTCAACCAGATTCTACTTCAAAGATTTCAGGGAAATAACAAGGACTGACATTTGTAGGTCACTTTGTAGGTAACAAAGCACCTTTAATCATGTTGTTTCCCTTAAATTATATTGTAGATGATGACATGGAGATTTTGAGAGATTAAATGACTTGCTGTGAGGACACAACTAACAAATGGCTGAATTAAGTCTTTGTACTAAAAAGTCATATTCTTTTTCCCTCTTGTCTCCCTGGTGAGAGTCAAGGGAGGCTTTGTTCTTTGCAAGGCATTCCACTGCAGCTGACCCTTGAACAACATGGGTTTGAACTGCAAGGTCCACATATACTCTGATATTTTTCAATAAAAGTTACACCGAGTGTGCTTACCTCTCCTGCATCCCCTTCCACCTCCACCACCTCTGCCTCTGTCACCCAAGACAGCAAAACCAACCCCTCCTCTTCCTCCTCCTCAGCCTACTCAACATGAAGACCGTGAGGCTGAAGATCTTTACAATAATCCACTTCCACTTAATGAATAGTAAATATATTTTCTCTTCTTTATGATTTTTAGTAATATTTTCTTTTGCTTACTTATTGTAAGAATACAGTCATAATATATATAACATATAAATATGCTAATTGACTGCTTATGTTATCAATAAGGCTTTCTGTCAACAGTAGGATATTAGTAGTTAAGTTTTTAGGGAATCAAAAGTTATACATGGATTTTGACTCTGCAGGGGGTCAGCACCCCAACCCTCATGTTGTTTAAGGATCAACTGTACTTTATTGAACATCTATAATGATTTAAAAATTCCTAAAGAGGCAAAATCTATTTCCCTGTAACTTTCAAGGATTTTAACAGAACCTTTAATAGTGCTTAGTTTATGACAGGCACTATTTAAAGTACCTTCCATATATTAACCCATTTAATTATCTTTACTATGAAATGGGTACAATTATTATCCCTATTTTACACGTAAGAAAACCAAAGCTGCAAGTGACTGGCAAAGCTGGAATCTAAACCAAATTAGTCCATCTCCAAGTCCAAAGACCACCCTGCCTCTCACTCTACTACGGGAACTGCATTCTAAACTTTGAATCAACACAAAATAAAAATGCTTTTTTGGCCACAAAATAACCATGAAAATATTTGAAGATAACTATCGAGCTCCCTCTTTAAGATGTGTATCACTCAGGGTTCCATCAGAGAAACTGAACCACTAGAAATGATACATAACATAAGAGATCTATTACTAGGATTTTACTTTCACAATTGTGAGAGCTGAACAGTCTCTGTAAATCTCTTGTACTTATGTCTGAAGCCAAAAGTCAGAAACTCAAGGCTTGATATTTGATAAAATTAATTTTTTACTGTTTTATTAAGAGCATTCTTAAGTAAAACTGGCTTTAAAAAAAAAACTACAAGAGCATGGGAATGAAAAATACAGTGATCACAAGTACAGTTTGGAGCCACTGCTTTGATTCATGTTAAGCAGCTAGACATCTACCCACCACTTTTGTTGAGCTATCAGTGCAAATAACAACACAGTGCAAAGGAAAATAATATCTTAGTATTATTATAAAAATCACTTTGAACTTACAGAGACTCTGAAATGGATTTAGGGACTCTCAGGGGTTTGTAGGCCACATTTTAAGGACCAACGATCTCTAGTATATCCAAGAAGTTCTGGCATGTCAACTTAATTTGGAGTAGGCCACCTTTGGATCCAGGTTTATATCAACCAACCAAGCACCACACACTCATACACACAAACACACACATGCACACACAATCTCTTAGGACGAGAATCCTCATTGCCTACACACAATTCAATTGTGCTTGCACACAGAATTCCAACCCCAAAATAAAAGGAACTTCAAGAATGGCACTGTTATAAGTGGTCTGTCTTCCCTCATTGTAGACATAAAGACATGTTTAAGTGAAAAGGTAACACTTTTTTGAAGGAAAAGCTTTTATAAGATTAGTATCCTCTATTCTCATTAAAAGACAAACCATTCCATAGGTCCCTTGAGAAGTTTTTCCTAATATCCCACTACATTCTTGTTGGATTCTGTCCATCATCCAATTATCAAGACCATTTTTAATTCTGAGTCTGCTCTTCATACTTTGTGCCAGGAGGACTCTTGGAAATCCTGAGCTGCAAATTGGAGGCAGTTCTTGACTATTTCCCATGTGACGCTCCCTTCTTTATCTGAGGAGAAATGGATGCAATTGTCACTTGTGATTTTAGAGCATGGTGCCACGAAACCTTGATCATTTCATCCCTAAAACTAATTTAAGACGTTAATAATGAAATTGAAGCAAAAAAAAAAAGCCAAACAAAATATATCTTTTCTTTCAGATAAATTATGCATAGTTGCTACCTGTAATATTTCTATTAGTGATTACAGGAAGCCCATCTCTCAATGTCCCCAGTAAAAGCAGAAATTGGGTGTCACCATCATCAATCACTTATAAAAGAGAAGCTCCAGCCATCTCACTTGTTGGAGGCAGTGACCACACTGTGACTATGGATACCGACTGTCGGCAGACCTCTGTTCTTCTACCAGCTTAAAATGGAGGGAGGGGGAGCCCTGAGTTTACCACTATCCAAACTAAAAAGGAAAACACCTGATAACTGGAGTAATAGCTCATTATTACTTAAGAATATACTAAGGAAAAAAATGAAAAAGACTTGATTGAAAAAGACACTTAGTTGACTTTGTCATTTAAAAGTCTGGCTGGGTGCGGTGGCTCATGCCTGTAATCCCAGCACTTTGGGAGGCCGAGGCAAGGTCAGGAGTTCAAAACCAGCCTGGCCAAGATGGTGAAACCCTGTCTCTACTAAAAATACAAAAACTAGTCAGGCACAGTGGCAGGCGCCTATAATCCCAGCTATTCGAGAGGCTGAGGCAGGAGAATTGCTTGAACCTGGGAAACGGAGGTTGCAGTGAGCTGAGATCGCACCACTGCAATCCAGCCTGGGGATAGAGTAAGACTCCGTCTCAAAAAAAAAAAAAAGTCTTAAAAACAATTTCTGTTCAGTGCCTTATAAAACGACCAGTTATGTTCCAAGGAGTCTGACTCCATTTTTTGGATGTTTGACTAATGATAGCTTTTAAGCTTCACCCCTCCCTCACTCCCTTCTGCTCTACATCTGGTACAATGGACTCAGTGTTGATTCCCCACAAAATTTATCCATTGAAACCCTAATCCCAATGTGATGATATTTGAAGGTGCAATATTTGGGGCATAATTAGATTATGAGGGTGGAGCCCTCATGAATGGAATTACTGCCCTTATAAGAAGAGGACATAGAGCTTACTAACTCCTATTCTGCATGTAAGGATACTGTTAGAAGTTGGCAGTCATGAACCAGGAAGAGAGCCCTCATCAGAACTGATCATGCTGGCATGCTGAGCTTGGACTTCCAATCACTAGAGCTGCAAGAAATATATTTCTGTTGCTTATAAGCCATCCAGCCTATGACGCTTTGTTACAGCAGCCGAAATGGACCAGGACATCCGAGTAAGCCAATAAGAAAGCCTAGGTGTGCCAAAAGAGACTGAAACCATGCTAGTCCCTCCTCCCATGCAGGAACCCTTGCATGGGCTCCACCTCCTAACCACAATAAGAACTCTGAGCCAGTCTCCTTTTCTTCCTCTTTCAAGCCATTTTGGACCTGCTTGAGAGACCTACCCTGCTCTCCAAAAACCTCAATTACAGAAAGAATAAACCTAATCTTTGGAACTTTGTGAATGTGATAGGTGATAGGATATCTCTCCTGTGAATCTGTCATGTTATATGGCACAGCTGACCTGAGGAGAAGAGATTATCTGGGTGAGGTAATCTAATCACAGGAGTCTTTAAACGCAGAGAACTTTCTCTGGGTGGTAGCAACAGAGCAGCCACAAGGGGAAGTCAGGGATTTTAAGCACTAGGGGATTTTGACGTGCACACATGAAAAGAAATACAGATGGCTTCTGGGAGCAGTGAGTGTCCCCACCTGACAGCCAGCAAGGCACTTAGACATACACCTGCAAGGAACTGGATTCTGTCAACGTGAATGAGCATGGAAGGCTATTCTTCCCCTGAGCCTCCAGGTAAGAGCCCATTTTGGCCAACAGCTTGTGAGACTCTGAGCAGAAAACCTAGCCAAGCTGATTCAGACTTCTGACCTACAGAACTGTGGGCTAATAAATGAGTGTTGTTTAAACCACTAAATTTGTGGTAAATTGTTATGCAAGCAATAAAAAAAATATGCTAAGAGTGTGATGCTGAGACCTCACCAAAATTAAAAACTATAGGTTGCTTTCTACACCCAAAGAGGTTAAAATCTAACAGGCAAGTGTATATACTAACAAACAGGAACATGTGACAACTGCTATAAGGACTATCCAAAGAAACTGCTTGACTTAGGTCTTTTTGGCTGCTATAACAAAATATCTTAGACTGGGTGGCTTATAAACAATGGAACTGTTTTCCCACAGTTCTGGAGGCTGGAAAGTCCAAGATCAAGTCACCAGCAGAGTTGGTGTTGGTAAGGGCCTGCTTCCCGGTTCATAGACAGTGGTCTTCTCCCTCTAACCCCACATGGCGGACAGAAGGAGCGTTCTCTCTTGGGCCTCTTTTATGAAAGCATTAATCCTAATCATGAGAGCTCTTCCTTCATGACCTTATCACTTCCCAAAGATTCACTATCCTAATAGCATCACCTTGGAAGTAAAGATTTCAACATATAAATTTGGGAGGGACACAAACATGCAGACTATAGCACTGCTATAGAACAGTGATTCTCAACCAGGGGCAATTTTGATCCCTAGGGGACATTTGGCAATATTTGGAGACAGTAGAAGTGCTGCTAGCTTCCAGAAGGTAGAGACTAGGAATGCTGCTGAACACCATACAATGCACAGGACACTCCCCCCAAAGAAAAGAATTATCTGGTACAAGATGGCAATAGTGCCGAGGTTTGGAAACCCTGCCGTAGGAATAGAGAGAAGAAAATTAATTTCAACTGAGGATTTTGGCCCAGCTCCTTAGAGGTGGTGATATTTGAGCTGGACAGTGAAGGATAAGTGGATTTTGAAAGTAGGGGTGCAGGTAGCAAGAAACTATTCCTGGGGTCCCTGCTTGGACGCTATACCAAAGTACACACAGGCAAAATATGGCGTTGGCGGGTAGTAAGTAGCCACTCCCCCCACCCCTGTTCCCACTCCCACGTCCTCACATGGTTTTCCTTTTAGTTGGTACCAAGTTCTGTAACTTCCCAATGTGTCACTCAACAAAAAGAAAATTAATTTAGAAACTGAGGTACATGACATGATGTTAGAATTTATGAAGGATAAAAAACACAATAAACCATGACTCGTGCCTTCAATATGTTGACAATCTAAGTGATGAGACAGTCTATCCACAAAGAAGTGCATCAAACTTAATTTTATTAAAAGTAACTGCACCACTCCTCATACCAGTTACCTCAAGGAAATTCTCCAAGCATGCCTCAACATGTATGACATGTGCAGTCAAATTCCTGTGTAAATTTTAATGAAATGAGTTAATTCGGTGTATTGCCCTCTCTTCCCGTCCTCCATAGACTCTGTCTTGCAAGGCAGTCATAGGAATTCAGCCCTCCACAAACTGAGAGCCTTCATGTACTTACTGCTGGTTCACTGCAGTGCCCCTCATTACTATGTTTACTATACTTTTGCATACCCTTGGTAGTCAAGAATGCAGAACTATTGTTAAACACAGACAGGAGGAAAAATACAAGAAACTCACTCTCTTCTTTGGCACTCAATGTTTATCAAAGCCATTAGAGGGGGAGAAATGAATCTGTTGCTAATAGCATTTTCATTCTGGATAGCCCTAAACAGGAGCAGCTGGGCTGAGATTGCCGTTTCAGAGTTCACGAGGGACTCTTACAGCTGTCACATCTAAGCAAGTCTTTAAAACCTTTTCTGAAAGCCAGACTTATTTGAAACAAGCATCTGGTGACAAATGTTGAAAGAATAACAAAACCCTCTGTACTCTGGGTTTCTTGACCTTCATGTTTATTAATGTTCAGCACTTCCCCATCCCTCTCAAAACTTCAAAACCATACCACTGAGCTCTACTAAATGCACTCTGCTGGAGACAAGTAAAATAGAGTAGATTTCTATGCTTCTCTGCTTGACAAAAATAAACCCATTAAAAAGTTAAGACGTCAATTGATGAAAGAATGCAGGGAGCAGATTTGCTCAACTCTCCATTGGACAGTGGGTACTTTTTAATTGAACTAAAACTTGAGCAGTCTTCACTAAATCCCTTATGATTAATTCTGTCAGCCAAGTAGATTATTTGTATAAATTTTAAAAAGTATAGAACTTCTTTCACAGACAAGGAAGATTCCTTTTTAACCCCAATTTTCTCTCCAGAGTTGCCTACAGAGAAAGCCAAATGCTTCCCAGAGCCCATGAAAACTCTCCTTCAGTGGCCTGGATAGAATTGGCCAGTCCATAAATTCTCCATCATTTCAATGGTTGAATTCAACTTTACAGGAATAGCAAAAAGAGACTGACCTTGTGCTAAGAGGAGAAAGTAAGGAGAACAGAAGTGAGGGACTCCTTTGAAATCTGCCTTATTGAAATAGAATCCTAAGACCTCTAATCATTAAGTACAATCTATTTATTTTAGGAACAACTCTCAGTATGCCCTGGATTAACTCAACACATAAGGATAGGATGAGACAGTTAACCTCTACCCTTCCTAATACACCCAAAAGGCAGGAAACACTCAGACCATAAAGCTAAGGGCTATTTATTAAAGATGCTGAGGAAAGGAAAGCGGTTATGGCACTAACTGCCCATCAACACCATGGACAAGCCTTTGTCCCAAGACAATGTCATCTGATGGATTGTGCCAAGATAGATGTAACTTGTAATTGATGCAATATGAGTGACTTCTCTTGACCCCTGTCTTGACCCCAGCTGGGCTGCCCAGTAGCATCTACAAAAAGGAAGCCATGAGTTGAGCTCAGTTTCAGTGAAGTATCCAATAAAACAGCATGCATAATTATAGCATGTCCTTCAGACTGTAGACATTTCCTCAAACTCTTTAGTCATTAAAACAGAGTTCTACTCTTTATTCACCCATCCTTTCTGTGTGCCACCACTTCCCCTTTCTTCCTTTATAACACACACACACTCACACACACACACACACTCACACTCACACACACTCAGGTTGCTGCATAAGAAGGAGGGAATTATTCCCTATTGTTTGAACTACTTTGTCTTACTTAGCATATTAGTCATGGTTCTCCAGAGAAACAGAACCAATAGAATAGAGGGAGGGGGTCAGGATTTATTAGGAGAATTGGCTCACACAGTGATGCAGGCTAACTAAGCAGTCCAGAAGGCAGTAATGGAAAGAGTGGTGAGAAATGAGGCAAGAGACATAAGCAGGGACTAGATCTGGAAAGGCCTTGCAGCACAGGATTATATATACACATATACATATATTCCAGCTATTGTAAGAAGCCATCTGGGTAATTTGAGCAGAGGAGTGGCAAGATTAAACTTAATTTTTTAGAAGGATCATTCTGACTGCTGAATGGAGAAGCTCCATGGAGTGGCAAGTTAGAAGCAAGGAAGCTACTTAAGAGGCTCATGTAGTAGTCCAGGAGTGGACAAGGGTAAACAAGGACTAGAGTGGACAGTGTAGTAGCATTGGAGAGGTTAAAAAGTGGTCAAATCTTAAAATAAAAAATAAAAAGCCTACAAGGTATTTGGTCTGGTAATAGTCCTCCAATTTACTCCCATAGAGACAGTGAAGAGAGCAGGTATAGGGATGGCAGAGGACATGGACACATTGGGTTTGAAATGTCAACTCAACATTCAAGAGTACATGTGAAGGTGGCTGTTAGCCAGTCTAGAGTTGAAGAGAGAGACTGGAGCTGAAATGCAAATTTGAACAATCTGATAAGAACAGGACTTAGATCCATGGGCACATGATGTGGGTAGGGTGAGAAGAGCAAAGGTCTAAGGATCCAACCTAGTGCTCCACCATCTTGAGCAAGGCGAGAAAAAACCAAGAAAGTAGACTGAGAGGAAAGAGTCAGTCAATGCGGTGTTCTGGAAGCCAAGTGAAGAAGAGATTTCTTCAAGGAGGGTGTGACTCCGTGGAGCAAATGCTGCTAAGAAACCAAGGGTGGACCTGGGAACTGACCATTGTATTTAGCTATGTGGTACTCCTGGACTTGGGCCCTGAATTAGGTTTTTTAAGTGGAGTGATGATGCACAAAAGCCTGGTTTGAGAGGGTTCAAGAGAGAAGGGAGGAAAGTGTAAATAATTGGTAGAGACAAGTCTCCTGAGATTTACTGTAAATGGGAACCAAGAAATTGGGCAATAGCTAGAGAGGAAAGTGAAGTCAAGGAAGCTTTTCCCTTTTTAACGGAAGAAATTACAGTGTGTGTATACTAATGGGAAAGACCCAGTACAGAGGAAAAAGTTGATGATATAGAAGAAAGGGAAGAAATTTTAGAAACAATATCCTTAGTATCCCAAAGAGATGTGGCCTCCAGTGTACAGGTAGCAGGGTTAACTTTAGTCAGCAGCCCACTGGGCATCCAGATTGGGGTGACAGGGTCAGGAAGCAGAGTATATAGGTACAAATACAGACTGATTAGAAGGTTCCATAGGGGAAGATATAGAAGTTCTCATCAGATTGCTTCTCCTTTTCTCTGTAAAATAAAATGGGCTGGCTGAGGAATCCTGGTCATTTGAGGAGGGGTGTGAAATAGAGTGAGTTGACTAGTAGAAGTAGTAGGATTGCTGTGCAGTCTATAGGAGTTTGTGGTCCTAAATGTACCCAAACAGAATAAACCCAAATCCTATTATCCTATGATGTTCATGTCTCCTCTTTCTAAGGTGAAATAATAATACTTTTAAAGAAATTCTATGCAAAGAAAAAAAAAATCTAGTATCTTATTCTTGAACTTTATGAAGATTTCTAAAGCATTTATTGATAATGATTGAACCCAAACTTCAAAATAAGGAATGTATGTTATGCACTGCATAACCATGTTTCAGTCACTGACAGACTACATATACAATGGTGGTCCTGTAAGATAACAATGGAGCATGTATAGAAACCTGATATATGGCACTTGATACTGGCATTGCAGATCAAGTAGGGGAAATGATTGACATCCAGTAATGGTGCTGGGACATTTGGTTTTCCATATGAAAAAATATATACAAATGAAAATCTCTGTACTATCTAGGTTTGCGTAACTACACTCTATGATGTTTGCACAACTAAGTCACCTAAGGATGCATTTCTCAGAATGTATCCCATTCATCAAGCAACATGACTATTAATATATTAGAAAAATGTATAAATTTTATGGGAAAAGGGATTTTTGTTTATTTTGTTCATTATTGTATTCCCAGTGCCTACAACAATGCCTGGCACATAGTTTGTAAATGGCCAATAAATATTGAAAATATGTACATTGAATAAATGTATGTACATATTGTAGTATTATACATACACTGTATGAATCCTATACAAGCATCTATCCAGTGATCTGTAATAACAGGATGTCCCCAAAGTCTTAGTAAAGTTTTAAGCTTAATAACTTTCAAAGTATATATGCTACAAGCCTACAAAAAACATCATTTAAAGGTTAAATTATTTAACTTTCTTACAGGTTTATATAGTTTCGTGAATTTTAAAAAATAAAGATTTTATTTGGAGGGAGGGAGCCAAGATGGCCAAATAGGAAGAGCTCCGGTCTACAGCTCCCAGCATGAGCGACGCAGAAGATGGGTGATTTCTGCATTTCCATCTGAGGTACCAGGTTCATCTCACTAGGGAGTGCCAGACAGTGGGTGCAGCGCACTGTGCATGAGCCGAAGCAGGGCGAAGCATTGCCTCACTCGGGAAGCACAAGAGGTCAGGGAGTTCCCTTTCCTAGTCAAAGAAAGGGGTGAAAGACGGCACCTGGAAAATCAGGTCACTCCCACCTTAATACTGCACTTTTCTGACGGGCTTAAAAAACGGCACACCAGGAGTTTATATCCCGCACCTCACTCAGAGGGTCCTATGCCCACGGAGTCTCGCTGATTGCTAGCACAGCAGTCTGAGATCAAACTACAAGGCGGCAGCGAGGCTGGGGGAGGGGTGCCTGCCATTGCCCAGGCTTGCTTAGGTAAACAAAGCAGCCAGGAAGCTCGAACTGGGTGGAGCCCACCACAGCTCAAAGAGGCTTGCCTGCCTCTGTAGGCTCCACCTCTGGGGGCAGGGCACAGACAAACAAAAAGACAGCAGTAACCTCTGCAGACTTAAATGTCCCTGTCTGACAGCTTTGAAGAGAGTAGTGGTTCTCCCAGCATGCAGCTAGAGATCTCAGAATGGGCAGACTGCCTCCTCAAGTGGGTCCCTGACCCCCAACCCCCGAGCAGCCTAACTGGGAGGCACCCCCAAGTAGGGGCAGACTGACACCTCCCACGGCCGGGTACTCCTCTGAGACAAAACTTCCAGAGGAACGATCAGGCAGCAGCATTCGCGGTTCATGAAAATCTGCTGTTCTGCAGCCTCCGCTGCTGAGACCCAGGCAAACAGGGTCTGGAGTGGACCTCTAGCAAACTCCAACAGACCTGCAGCTGAGGGTCCTGTCTGGTAGAGGGAAAACTAACAAACAGAAAGGACATCCACACCAAAAACCCATCTGTACATCACCATCATCAAAGACCAAAAGTAGATAAAACCACAAAGATGGGGAAAAAACAGAGCAGAAAAACTGGAAATTCTAAAAAGCAGAGCACCTCTCCTCCTCCAAAGGAATGCAGTTCCTCACCAGCAATGAAACAAAGCTGAATGGAGAATGACTTTGACGAGTTGAGAGAAGAAGGCTTCAGATGATCAAACTACTCCAAGCTACAGGAGGAAATTCAAACCAAAGGCAAAGAAGTTAAAAACTTTAAAAAAAATTTAGACGAATGTATAACTAGAATAATCAATACAGGTAAGTGCTTAAAGAAGCTGATGGAGCTGAAAGCCAAGGCTCGAGAACTACGTGAAGAATGCAGAAGCCACAGGAGCCGATGCAATCAACTGGAAAAAAGGGTATCAGTGATGGAAGATGAAATGAATGAAATGAAGCAAGAGGGGAAGTTTAGAGAAAAAAGAATAAAAAGAAATGAACAAAGCCTCCAAGAAATATGGGACTATGTGAAAAGACCAAATCTACGTCTGATTGGTGTACCTGAAAGTGACGAGGAGAATGGAACCAAGTTGGAAAACACTCTGCAGGATAGTATCCAGGAGAGCTTCCCCAATCTAGCAAGGCAGGCCAACATTCAGATTCAGGAAATACAGAGAATGCCACAAAGATACTCCTCGAGATGAGCAACTCCAAGACACATAATTGTCAGATTCACCAAAGTTGAAATGAAGGAAAAAATGTTAAGAGCAGCCAGAGAGAAAGGTCGGCTTACCCACAAAGGGGAGCCCATCAGACTAACATCTGATCTCTTGGCAGAAACTCTACAAGCCAGGAGAGAGTGGGGGCCAATATTAAATATTCTTAAAGAAAAGAATTTTCAACCCAGAATTTCATATCCAGCCAAACTAAGCTTCATAAGTGAAGGAGAAATAAAATACTTTACAGACAAGCAAATGCTGAGAGATTTTGTCACCAACAGGCCTGCCCTAAAAGAGCTCCTGAAGGAAGCACTAAACATGGAAAGGAACAACTGGTACCAGCCGCTGCAAAATTATGCCAAATTGTAAAGATCATCGAGGCTAGGAAGAAACTGCATCAACTAACGAGCAAAATAACCATCTAACATCATAATGACAGGATCAAATTCACACATAACAATATTAACTTTAAATGTAAATGGACTAAATGCTCCAATTAAAAGACGCAGACTGGCAAATTGGATAAAGAGTCAAGACCCATCAGTGTGCTGTACTCAGGAAACCCATCTCACGTACAGAGACACACATAGGCTCAAAATAAAAGGATGGAGGAACATCTACCAACCAAATGGAAAACAAAAAAAGGCAGGGATTGCAATCCTAGTCTCTCATAAAACAGACTTTAGACCACCAAAGATCAAAAGAGACAAAGAAGGCCATTACATAATAGTAAAGGAATCAATTCAACAAGAAGAGCTAACTATCCTAAATATATATGGACCCAATACAGGAGCACTCAGATTCATAAAGCAAGTCCTGAATGACCTACAAAGAGACTTAGACTCCCACACAATAATAATGGGAGACTTTAACACCCCACTATCAATATTAGACAGATCAACGAGACAGAAAGTTAACAAGGATACCCAGGAATTGAACTCAGCCCTGCACCAAGCAGATCTAATAGACATCTACAGAACTCGCCACCCCAAATCAACAGAATATACATTTTTTTCAGCACCACACCACACCTATTCCAAAATTGACCACATGGTTGGAAGTAAAGCACTCCTCAGCAAATGTAAAAGAACACAAATTATAACAAACTGTCTCTCAGACCACAATGCAATCAAACTAGAACTCAGGATTAAGAAACTCACTCAAAACCGCTCAACTACATGGAAACTGAACAACCTGCTCCTGAATGACTACTGGGCACATAACGAAATGAAGGCAGAAATAAAGATGTTCTTTGAAACCAATGAGAACAAAGACACAACATACCAGAATCTCTGGGACACATTCAAAGCAGTGTGTAGAGGGAAATTTATAGCACTAAATGCCCACAAGAGAAAGCAGGAAAGATCCAAAATGGACACCCTAACATCACAATTAAAAGAATTAGAAAAGCAAGAGCAAACACATTCAAAAGCTAGCAGAAGGCAAGAAATAACTAAAATCAGAGCAGAACTGAAGGAAATAGAGACACAAAAAACCCTTCAAAAAAATTAATGAATCCAGGAGCTGGTTTTCTGAAAAGATCAACAAAATTGATAGACCGCTAGCAAGACTAATAAAGAAGAAAAGAGAGAAGAATCAAATAGACGCAATAAAAAATGAAAAAGGGGATATCACCACCGATCCCACAGAAATACAATCTACCATCAGAGAATACTACAAACACCTCTACGCAAATAAACTAGAAAATCTAGAAGAAATGGATAAATTCCTCGACACATACACCCTCCCAAGACTAAACCAGGAAGAAGTTGAATCTCTGAATAGACCAATAACAGGCTCTGAAATTGTGGCAATAATCAATAGCATACCAACCAAAAAGAGTACAGGACCAGATGGATTCACAGCCGAATTCTACCAGAGGTACAAGGAGGAACTGGTACCATTCCTTCTGAAACTATTCCAATCAATAGAAAAAGAATGAATCCTCCCTAACTCATTTTATGAGGCCAGCATCATCCTGATACCAAAGCCGGGCAGAGACACAACCAAAAAAGGAGAATTTTAGACCAGTATCCTTGAAGAACATTGATGCAAAAATCCTCAATAAAATACTGGCAAACCGAATCCAGCAGCACATCAAAAAGCTTATCCACCATGATCAAGTGAGCTTCATCCCTGGGATGCAAGGCTGGTTCAACATATGCAAATCAGTAAGTGTAATCCGGCATATAAACAGAACCAAAGACAAAAACCACATGATTATCTCAATAGATGCAGAAAAAGCCTTTGACAAAATTCAACAACCCTTCATGCTAAAAACTCTCAATAAATTAGGTATTGCTGGGACGTATCTCAAAATAATAAGAGCTATCTATGACAAACCCACAGCCAATATCATACTAAATGGGCAAAAACTGGAAGCATTCCTTTTGAAAACTGGCACAAGACAGGGATGCCCTCTCTCACTGCTCCTATTCAACATAGTGCTGGAAGTTCTGGCCAGAGCAATCAGGCAGGAGAAGGAAATAAAGGGTATTCAATTAGGAAAACAGGAAGTCAAATTTTCCCTGTTTGCAGATGACATGATTGTATATCTAGAAAACCCCATTGTCTCAGCCCAAAATCTCTTTAAGCTGATAAGCAACTTCAGCAAAGTCTCAGGATACAAAATCAATGTGCAAAAATCACAAGCATTCTTATACACCAATCTCAGACAAACAGAGAGCCAAATCATGAGTGAACTCCCATTCACAATTGCTTCAAAGAGAATAAAATACCTAGGAATCCAACTTACAAGGGATGTGAAGGACCTCTTCAAGGAGAACTACAAACCACTGCTCAATGAAATAAAAGAGGATACAAACAAATGGAAGAACATTCCATGCTCATGGGTTGGAAGAATCAATATTGTGAAAATGGCCATACTGCCCAAGGTAATTTATAGATTCAGTGCCATCCCCATCAAGCTACCAATGACTTTCTTCACAGAATTGGAAAAAACTACTTTAGGGGTTCATATGGAACCAAAAAAGAGCCCACATTGCCAAGTCAATCCTAAGCCAAAAGAACAAAGCTGGAGGCATCACGCTACCTGACTTCAAACTATATTACAAGGCTACAGTAACCAAAACAGCATGGTACTGGTACCAAAACACAGATATAGATCAATGGAACAGAACAGAGCCCTCAGAAATAATGCCGCATATCTACAACTATCCGATCTTTGACAAACCTGATAGAAACAAGCAATAGGAAAAGGATTCCCTATTTAATCAATGGTGCTGGGAAAACTGGCTAGCCATAAGTAGAAAGCTGAAACTGGATCCCTTCCTTACACCTTATACAAAAATTAATTCAAGATGGATTAAAGACTTACATGTTAGACCTAAAACCATAAAAACCCTAGAAGAAAACCTAGGCATTACCATTCAGGACATAGGCGTGGGCAAGGACTTCATGTCTAAAACACCAAAAGCAATGGCAACAAAAGCCAAAATTGACAAATGGGATCTCATTAAACTAAAGCGCTTCTGCACAGCAAAAGAAACTACCATCAGAGTGAACAGGCAACCTACAGAATGGGAGAAAATTTTCACAACCTACCCATCTGACAAAAGGCTAATATCCAGAATCTACAATGAACTCAAACAAATTTACAAGAAAAAAACAAACAACCCCATCAAAAAGTGGGCGAAGGATATGAACAGACACTTCTCAAAAGAAGACATTTATGCAGCCAAAAAACACATAAAAAAATGCTCATCATCACTGGCCATCAGAGAAATGCAAATCAAAACCACAATGAGATACCATCTCACACCAGTTAGAATGGCCATCATTAAAAAGTCAGGAAACAACAGGTGCTGGAGAGCATGTGGAGAAATAGGAACACTTTTACACTGTTGGTGGGACTGTAAACTAGTTCAACCACTGTGGAAGTCAGTGTGGCGATTCCTCAGGGATCTAGGACTAGAAATACCATTTGACCCAGCAATCCCATTACTGGGTATATACCCAAAGGACTATAAATCATGCTGCTATAAAGACACATGTACACGTATGTTTATTGCGGCACTATTCACAATAGCAAAGACTTGGAACCAACCCAAATGTCCAACAACGATAGACTGGATTAAGAAAATGTGGCACATATACACCATGGAATACTATGCAGCCATAAAAAATGATGAGTTCATGTCCTTTGTAGGGACATGGATGAAACTGGAAACCATCATTCTCAGCAAAGTATCGCAAGGACAAAAAACCAAACACCGCATGTTCTCACTCATAGGTGGGAATTGAACAATGAGAACACATGGACACAGGAAGGGGAACATCACACTCCGGGGCCTGTTGTGGGGTGGGGGGGATGGGGGAGGGATAGCATTAGGAGATATACCTAATGCTAAATGACGAGTTAATGGGTGCAGCACACCAACATGGCACATGTATACATATGTAACAAACCTGCACATTGTGCACATGTACCCTAAAACTTAAGGTATAATAATAATAAAATAAAATAAAGATTTTATTTCAATGTTTTGCTTCAGTTAATATTTGTCACCTTGAATACAGCCTGAAAAAAACAATTTATTATTTTAAACTTACAAATCTCAGTAAGTATATAAGAAATGTAATTTTTTGTAATTTTGAAGTTCTTAAAGCTTAAAACTAAACTAACATTTTTTTGACACTCTGTACATACAAGCCACAGAGAGTGGATTGTATCAGTCCCTGGTTCTTCTTGGGGTATATAAAGATGAGATTTTCCCCAATACTATAAAAACATTAGAAGAAAACCTAGGCAATACCGTTCACGACATAAGCACAGGCAAAGATTTCATGATGAGAACATCAGAAGCAACTGCAACAAAAGCAAAAATTGACAAATGAGATATAATTAAACTAAAGAGTTTCTGCTGCAGGAAGTCAGGGACCCTGAATGGAGGGACCGGCTGAAGCCACGGCAGAAGAACATAAATTGTGAAGATTTCATGGACATTTATTAGTTCCCCAAATTAATACTTTTATAATTTCTTACGCCTGTCTTCACTGCAATCTCTTAACGTAAGTTGTGATTATTTCATGGACATTTATCACTTCCCCAATCAATACTCTTATAATTTCCTATGCCTGTCTTCACTTTAAATCTCTTAATCCCATCATCTTCGTAAGCTGTGGATGTATGTCACCTCAGGACCCTGTGATGATTGCATTATCTGTACAAATTGTTTATAAAACATGGGTGTTTGAACAATATGAAATCTGGGCATCCTAAAAGAACAGGATAACAGCGATTTTCAGGGAACAAGGGAGATAACCGTAAGGTCTGACTGCCTGTGGGGCTGGGCAGAACAGAGTCATATTTCTTTTCTTGCAAAAGCAAATAGGAGAAATATCGCTGAATTGTTTTTCTCACCAAAGAACAGCCCTGGGAAAAGAATGCACTCCCAGGGGGAGGCCTCTAAATGGCTGCTCTGGGAATGTCTGTCTTATGCAGTTGAACATAAGGGATGAAATTCGCCCTGGTCTCCTGCAGCACCCTCAGGCTTGCTAGGATTAGGAAATTCCAGCGTGGTGAATTCTAGTCAGACTGGTTGTCTGCTCTCCAACCCTGTTTCCTGTTAAGATGTTTATCAATGACAATGTGTGCACAGTGGGACATGGAGCCTCATTAGTAATTCTAATTTCACCCTGGCCTTGTGACCTTGCTGTGCCCCCATTTGCCTTGTGATGTTTTACTGCCTTTTGAAGCATGTGATCTCTGTGACCCACTCCCTATTCGTACACCCCTCCCCTTTTGAAATCCCTAATAAAAACTTGCTGGTTTTGTGGCTCGGGGGCATCATGGAACCTGCCGACATGTGATATCACCCCCAGAGACCCAGGCGTAAAATTTCTCTCTTTTGTACTCTTTCTCTTTATTTCTCAGACCATCTGACACTTCGGGAAAATAGAAAAGAACCTACGTTGAAATATTGGGGGCTGGTTCCCCCAATAAGTTTCTGCAAAGCAAAAGAAATTATCATCAGAGTCAAAAGGCAGCCTACAGAATGGGAGAAAATACTTGCAATCTATCCATCTGACAAAGGTCTAATATCCAGAATCTACAAGGAACTTAAACAAATTTACAAGAAAAAACAACCCCATTAAAAAGTGGGCAAAGGACAAGAACAGTCAGTTCTCGAAAGAAGACATTTATGTGGCCAACAAACATATGAAAAAAACCTCAACATCACTGATCATTAGAGAAATGTAAATCAAAACCACCATGAGATGCCATCTCATGCCAGTCAGAATGGTGATTATTAAAAAGTCAAGAAACAACAGATGCTGGCAAGGCTGTGGAGAAATAGGAATGCTTTTACACTGTTGGGAATATAAATTAGTTCAACTATTGTGGAAAACAATGTGGCAATTCCTCAAAGACTTAGAACCAGAAATACCATTTGACCCAGCAATCTCATTACTGGGTTTATACCCAAGGGAATATAAATTATTCTATTATAAAGATATACACACGCATATGTGAATACTTGCAGCACTATTCACAATAGCAAAGACATGGAATCAACCCAAATGCCTGTTAATGATAGACTAGATAAAGAATATATGGTACATATACACCATGGAATACTATGCTGCCATAAAAAGGAATGAGATCATGTCTTTTTCACAGACATGGATGGAGCTGGAAGCCATTATCCTCAGCAAACTGAAGCAGGAAAATTAATGCATATGGAACTTAATACCTACATGATGGGTTGATAGATGCAGCAAACCACCATGGCACACATTTACCTATGCAACAAACCTGCACATATATCCTGGAACTTAAAATAATTTTTTTTAATGATGAGATTTTCTGGTCTAGTCTGGACCCTCTTCTATGAGTCTGGTGCAGAAGATGCCTCCTTCTTAGCTACTATTTATTGCTGATCAGATGTAGTGCTTGACCAAGCACAATCTTTAAGACCCTGTGGCCTGGGCTCTGTTCAAGGCTCTACCTAACTTCTCTGCAGGATGCACTGCCACTCAGTGACATTGTCATTTTTACTCTCTGCCCTTAGAGGTCTGGGACCTCTCTGGTGGCTGCATTCTCACTGCAAGGTCAGCATAGGCAATCAGAAAAAGTCCTGCTTCTTTGGCCCATGGATCTCCCTCTGCCTGAAGTAGGAACCTAAAACAAGTCTCTCACTTGGGCAGTGACACTTTCTTTGTAACAGCCCCCAGGAAACAATAGATCAGGAGAAAACTGAATTTACCCAGTGTCTCTAGATCCCTGTATATGTTTTGAATGGAAGTCCAATTTACTAACTAAGTTACTCTGTTGTAACAGAGAGTTCTGCCCAAGGCTAGTTAGGAACAAATGCTTGTAACTTAGCATTTTTACTGGAGGGTTTTATTGGTCTGTCTTCCACTTTCCACTACTAAAACCTAGAGAAAAGGGGGAAGGAGAAGAGACGAAAGAGAAAGCAGGTAGATAAATAGCGCTTGAGGGAGGAGACTCCTGCTGACATCTGTCAGACAAGGGTGCAGAAGGCTCTGGGTGAGGTCAGCACAGAGGAGAGCACAGTGCTCAGGCCATCCACCTGCTATGGGGGTCCCAATTGACCCATCTGAGCCATGGGCCTCCCCAGTCTACTTTTTCTGCATTCCAGACCCCCTACCTATACAGAGAATTCCTACCCAGTACTGCAGCATTCATGCATACAAAGTGCTTAGCACAACCAACAGCATATACGAAATACCAAATGCAGACCTCTTTGGTTGTTCTGCAAAGAGTTTTATCACTTTATATTGTGTGCCCCCTTTTATTTATTTCTTTATTTATTTATTTAATTTTTAGAGACAGGGTCTCACTCTGTCACCCAGGCTGGAGTGCAGTGGCCCAACCATGGCTCACTGCAGCCTTGAACTCCTGAGCTCAGGTGATCCTCTCGCCTTGGATTTCTGAAGTGCTGGGATTACAGGCGTGAGCCACTGCCCCCAGCCATGTGTCCCTGTTTAAACTGAATATTTCATATACAATCAGACTCCTCAGTTTAAAAAATAATGATTTGATAATACATGTCAGTAATTGATAGGAAGCTTAGAAGCAGCATCCTATTTGTTTAGGTCAGGGCAGACTGCACACGGAACTTACTTTATCATGTAATTTTCCTCTTTAGATAGGAGAGTCATTTCAAATTATATGCCTTGCCTTTGAAATACGAAGTGAAAATTGTAATACAAGTAAAACAGTTTTTAAAAACAGTATCAGAAAATAAAAGGTTACCAAAAAATGTACAAAGTATATTGCCCTGAAAAACACACAAAATTACGGTAACGAGAAGATCTTAACATTTAAGTAATTGACATAAAATCATATTTTAATGCTTTATTGTTGGAATTTTGAGACATACAAAACCAAAGAGAAAAACACAATGAAGAACCAAGAATCCATCATCTATTTTCAACATATAGTTATCAAAATATGTTTTGATATCCTGGTTTTCTCAATTTCTTCACCCTCTATATACCTAATTTTTTAAACATTTTTTTACAAATTCTAGAAAGATATTATTTCATCTACAAATTCTTAAGTGTAAACCACTAATGATTATGAACTCCTTTACTAAGTTAATCAAAATATCTTTAACACACATAAATATATCAATTATTTAATATCAAGTATAAAGTCAGTGCTCAAGTGTTTCTAATTGTGTAAGAAAAGGTTGGCTTTTACAATTGGCGCATTTGAGTTTAGATCTAAACAATGTACCTATTTTTATTTTATTTATTTATTTTTGAGATGGAGTTTCACTCTTGTCGCCCAGGCTGGAGTGCAATGGCACGATCTCGGCTCACTGCAAACTCTGCCTCCCGGGTTCAAATGATTCTCATGCCTCAGCGTCCCAAGTAGCTGGGATTACAGGCGTGAGCCACCATGCCCGGCTAATTTTTGTATTTTTCGTAGAGACTGGGTTTCACCATGTTGGCCAGGCGGGTCTCGAACTCCCGACCTCAAGTGATCCACCCACCTCGACCTCCCAAAGTGCTGGGATTACAGGTGTGAACCACCACACCTGGCCCAATGTGCCCATTTTTAGTTGGAATATGTCATACACTTCTTATTTTTTACTCTATAAGTTCCTCTTCCCTCATTTTCATTTATTTGTCGAAGAAATTAGAATTCCCCACATTCTATATTTGTCATATTACAATCAATTGCTGTTTAACACATTCCACTATCCCTATATGCCTGTAAAAACAAAAATAAATGTTGAAGCTTTATTAGAATCAGGTTCTGGTTTGGGAAGGGCAATTCACAGTTGCTGTGTGGTTTTCATTTTATCACTTTAGAAAGCACATTCAGTCCTGTTGTCTCTCTGTGCTCTTAAAATTAATCCTTCATTTCAAATATTGTCAGCCGTCTTTATCCATTAAACATTTTTTCTTACCAGCACTTTACCAAATCATTTTATTGGCCATTAATGATCATTAACTAGATATATCATTTTGTTAAAAGTAGTAAAAGCTGTCTATTTCTAACTCTGGCATTCCTTCTGCAATTATTAGCTGGCATTTACTAAATACATTTTTCCCTTATCAACTCTTCAGTGTCCCTAAAATTAAGTCTGTTCAGGAAGGACAGGATGAATGTTTGGTGCTTTCTTCTTACATGTCTGTTTTTGTTTTGGTTTTTGGTTTTTTGGGGTTTTTTTTAAATTTAACTTTTATTTTGAGTTCAGTGGTATACATGCAGGTTTGTTATATAGGTAAACTTTTGTCATGAGGGTTTGTTGTACAGATTATTTCCTTGCCCATGTATGAAGCCTAGTACCCGTCAGTTATTTTTCCTCATCCTCTTCCTCCTCCCACCCTCTACACTATAATAGGCCCCAGTGTATGTTGTTCCACTCTAGATATCCATATGTTCTCATCAGTTAGCTTCCACTTATAAGTGAGAACATGCAGTATTTGGTTTCCTGTTTCTGTATTAGTTTGCTAAGGATAATGGCCTCTAGCTCCATCCATGTCCCTATGAAGGATATGATCCCATTCTTTTTTATGGCTGCACAGTATTCCATGGTGTATATGTACCACATTTTCTTTATCCAGTCTACCATAGGGCATTTAGGTTGAATCCATGTCTTTACTATTGTGCATACTGCTGCAATGAACATACACATCCATGTGTCTTTCTAATAGAACAACTTATATTCCTCTGGGTATATACCCAGTAATGAGATTGCTGAGTTGTGATCCTCTATCTGGAAAACCCCACAGTCTCAGCCAAAAAGCTCAGGAATAGTCTAACTTCCTCTCTTTCTATTTAGGTTCCCTTTATTTCTCTCTCTTGTCTGATTACTCTAATCAGGACTTCCAATACTATGTTGAAAAGGAGTGGTGAGAAAGGGCAGCCTCGTCTTGTGTCAGTTTTCAAGGAGAATGCTTCCAGCTTTTGCCCATTAAGTATGATGTTGGCTGTGAGTTTGTCATAGATGGCTCTTGTTATTTTGAGGTATGTTCCTTCAATACCTAGTTTATTGAGAGTTTTTGACATGAAGGGGTGTTGAGTTTTATTGAAAGCCTTTTCTACATCTATTAAGATAATCATGTGGTTTTTGTCTATAGTTCTGTTTATGTGATGAATCACATTTATTGGTTTGCATATGTTGAACCAAGCTTGCATCCATGCATAAAACCTACTTGATCATGGTGGATAAGTTTTTGGATGTGCTGCTGGATTCAGTTTGCCAGTATTTTGTTGAAGATTTTTGCATTGATTTTCCTCAAGAATATTGGCCTGAAGTTTTCTTTTTTGTTGTGTCTCTGCCAGGTTTTGGTATCAGGATGATGTTGGCCTCATACAATGAGTTAGGGAGGAGTTCCTCCTCCCAATTTTTTGGAGTAGTTTCAGTAGGAATAGCACCAGCTCTTTGTGCATCCAGTAGAGTTCAGCTATGAATCCGTCTGGCCTTCTGCTTTTTTTTGGTTGGTAGGTTATTTATTACTGCCTCTATTTCAGAGATCATTATTGGTCTGCTCAAGGATTCAATTGTTTCCTGGTTTAGTCTTGAGAGGGTGTATGTGTCCAGGAATTTATCCATTTCTTTTAGATATTCTAGTGCTGGAGAGGATGTGGAGAAATAGGAACACTTTTACACTGTTGGTGGGACTGTAAACTAGTTCAACCATTGTGGAAGTCAGTGTGGCGATTCCTCAGGGATCTAGAACTAGAAATACTATTTGACCCAGCAATCCCATTACTGGGTATATACCCAAAGGATTATAAATCATGCTGCTATAAAGACACATGCACACATATGTTTATTATGGCACTATTCACAATAGCAAAGACTTGGAACCAACCCAAACGTCCAACAACGATAGACTGGATTAAGAAAATGTGGCACATATACACCATGGAATACTATGCAGCCATAAAAAATGATGAGTTCATGTCCTTTGTAGGGACATGGATGAAACTGGAAACCATCATTCTCAGCAAAGTATCGCAAGGACAAAAAACCAAACACCACATGTTCTCACTCATAGGTGGGAATTGAACAATGAGAACACTTGGACACAGGAAAGGGAACATCACATACCAGGGCCTGTTGTGGGGTGGGCGGAGGGGGGAAGGATAGCATTAGGAGATACGCCTAATGCTAAATGACAAGTTAATGGGTGCAGCACACCAACATGGCACACACACACACACACATATATATATGTAACAAACCTGCACATTGTGCACATGTACCCTAAAAGTTAAAGTATAATATAAATAAATAAATACATATACCTATATACATATACATATATACACATATTTAAATATACATATATTTTTAAACATATACAGATATACATATATGTTTATATATATATTTGAATGAGATAATTTGAATGAGATTCTTCTAGTTAAATTAACCAGATAAGTAATCTCAAGCACAAAATACCCCTTGCCTACATTAGAATGGATTAATTTTTTCCCCACTGTCATGTTTATTGGCTTTTTTTTTTTTTGAGAACATAAAGGTAACACAAGCTCATTTAGAAAACTAATGAAATGTATATACATATAGGTATATATGTGTGTGTGCATATGTAACAAAAACATTTATTTTTGTTTTAATAGCAACAATTTAAAACCAAAAAAAAAAAACATTTATTTTACATCTCTAAGTCCACAGCCCTTTTCTTGGTGCTAAGGGAAAAAAAATCAGTAAGTTTCACTGATTTTTGCTTTGACATATTTGCTTTTAATTCCTGAGAATCCTGAAAAGAAGACCAGAATGTTACTTAGCAAACCGGAAACTTGCTGATCAGTTAAAGAAGTCTCTGGAAATTTAAGTGATTTCTACCCTACAACCACTTGGGAGGAAAAATAACTGGAAAATGGGAAAAATAAAGTCTGGCAAGTCTGCCCAGTGCCTGAAGAAAGAGAGACATACTCCCTCCAGAATATTAGCAGGTTGTCTGTCTTCTTGAAAATGATTTATCAGGGCCCATGAGAGTTAGTGCAAGACCAGAAGGTAGCTTTCTGCATGACCAGGGGTCACAGTTCCATGGAAACTTGAGGAAGTTCAAACATCTATTAAAGTGACAAAGTTTATAATAACTTAGTTGTTAAATGCCTTTTTGCTTGTTCTCTAAACCCATGAACTCCCTTTCTTTCTTCTTTCTGTTCAGTATCTAACATTTATCTGCTAAATTTGATGTGGCATCTGTATTAGTCTATTTTCATGCTGCTGATAAAGGCATACCCGAGACTGGGAAGAAAAAGAGGTTTAATTGGACTTACAGTTCCACATGGCTGGGGAGGCCTCAGAAGGCAAAAGGCACTTCTCACATGGTGGTGGCAAGAGAAAATGAGTAAGACGCAAAAGCAGAAACCCCTGATGAAACCATCCAATCTCATGAGACTTATTTACTACCACAAGAACAGTATGGGGGGAAACTGCCCCCACGATTCAAATTATCTCTCACCAGGTCCCTCCCACAACACGTGGGAATTATGGGAGTGCAATTCAAGATGAGATTTGGGTGGGGACACAGCCAGACCATATCAGCACCAGAAGAAAATTCAGACTTGGAGACAGAAAAAAATATAAGCAGCATATCTGCAAACAGATTAGCATTTGATTTGTATGAGATTCTCCTAGTTAAATTAATCCAATTATTAATCTCAAGCAGAAAATATCCCTTTCCTACTAAGAATGTATTATTAATTTTTTCCCACTGTCATATTTACTGGATTTATTTTGAGAACATAAAGGTAACACAAGCTCATTTAGAAAACTAACACAATACAAAAAAGTAAAAAGAAGACAACAAAAATTACTCATAATCTTCCTACCAAGGATAAGAGTACTTTTTAAAAATCTATTTTCTTTCCTTTCTCTATAAATATGCATTTTTTATTTTTGGAAAGTTTAATAAAATGCAAACACTCTTTTTTATTTTACATCAACATTAACATATTTAAAATTCTTCAAAAATATATATATATTTTTTGAGATAGAGTGTCGCTCTGTTGCCCAGGCTGAAGTGCAGTGGCGCAATCTCAGCTCACTGCAACCTCTGCCTCCCAGGTTCAAGCGATTCTCCTACCTCAGCCTCCTGAGAAGCTGGGACCACAGGTGTGTGCCACCATGCCCAGCTAATTTTTTGTATTTTTAGTAGAGATGGGGTTTCACCATGTTGGCCAGGATGGTCTCGATCTCCTGACCTCATGATCTGCCCTCCTCGGCCTCCCAAAGTGCCGGGATTACAGGCAAAAACATCATTTTTAATCACTACAAATTTATTCCACCATTCCCCTTTTTTTATTTTTAAGTGGGATCATATTTTTACATTTTCTTTTTTCTTTGTGTTTGATTCCTTTTTTAGGATTTACTTGTGAAAGCACAATTTTCCTCCCCACAACAGTGTTTAACAGTTTAGAGATATTTACAGTCTTCTTTGTGAAATTTTGTACCCAATATTTTTGAAATATTTTCCAATTTGACATGTGAAAGTTGTATCCCTTGTTTAATATTTGTTATAATTATTACTAGGGTTTCTGACTTATTTTGATGTCTTCTCCAGACTTCTGCATGCTTCTGGTTCCCTCCTCCTTCTAAATCTGTATGACCCTTCTTTCACTTCCAAATATAAATCCCAGACACAGAGCTCTACCTTTCCTATGACTCCATCGACTCATAAACTGCTCCCCCCTAGACAAACACCCAGGCAGAGGGTATGGCCCTCAATACCTAGATATGGGGATATTGATGGTATAGAATAAACAGCTCCCTTCACTTTCACTGGAAGGATAGAACCAGCCAGATGGAATGGACTTCAACTCAGTGATGTGTTGGAGTATGTCTCAGCTCACGAGAGCCAACTATATATTTCTTTTCTCAACTCCATGTTCAATGATGTCACATTGGCTGCTCAAAATTGTTCATGGTGAGAGGATTTCTACCATTAATCAGCAAATGCAACAAATTAAAGCCTCCCAGTGCACCACCACCCCCCACCCCACCCAGAGACAGTTGTTAGACATTTAGCAGCATTCTACTACGTACTTCCACTTCAGGTTATGGCAGATAAGCTAGTATCAGACTAACCTTCCTGCTTATAACACCTAAAAAAGCTGTATAATTTTTTTTTATTGTTTGAAGGAGCATTACCAGGGCAGCCAAGACTTAAAGGTCTAAGATCCCAGAGAGAAAGAAGTGCTGAGAAGTGAGCCTGATGTTACACTCCCCTGACACATCTGCTGATGCCCAGGTAGCATGTGAGCCACTAAGCAGAAAGTCATGGCTAGCAGGCATAGGAGCTGAGCAGAGCTTTCAGCAGTCTCAGGGGCTGCAGAGAAAAATCTGAATTTTTTCAGGACCTACCAAAGAGGAGGGTTCCTATTAAACACTCAGGCTTTCATTTGGGATTTCTGAAGGGCAATACTCCAGGAATTCAGGTAACAGGAGACACCAAACCCTCAAAAAGAATAAAGTTTGGCTCAGATTTAGATCAATTCCAGACTAAAGTAAGGTAAACCTCCTCATCCTAACTGCCTGCTAGTCACAAAAGTAAATCCTCTTGAGGGCTTATAGTAGAACCAATAACCAACAATAGTTAGCAATAAATCTACTAAAGATGTACAAAGCTACAGGAGAATTGTAGATCTAAACGTGAAAGGCTAACAATAAAGCTTCTAGTGGATGCCACTGAAAATCTACATGATATTTGAAGTATTTCGAAACACATATACACCATTGTCCATAGCAGTATTATATGTAATATTTAAAAACTAGAAACAATAGAATGGATAAATTGTGGTATATTCATTCATTGGAGTACTACACCACAGTAGTATAAAAGCACAGACTACTGCTAAACACAACAGACTGGATGAATGTCACAGACATAGTGCTGAATGAAAGAAGCCAATGCAAAAGAGTACATACTGTATGATTCCATTTATATAAAGTTTAAAAACGAGCAAAACCAATCTATAATGTTAATAATTTAGCAGGAGAGTAACAAGAAGTATGGGGGGGCTTCCAAAAATGCTTGTATATTTTGTTGATCTGAGCAATGTTTACAAGGCTTGTTCCTGTGACAATGTAATAAGCAATTGACTTATGGCTTGTATGCTTCTCTGTATAAATGTTATATTTAAAGTTTATTAAAGGATAACTAAGAGATAGCACTGAAACTCTTCCCAGAGGTGAAACACGCCACCTGAATCAGATAGGAATCCATGATGCAAGTGACAGAAAAATCTAACTCAAACTGACTTTGAAACTAGTATGAAAGTCCAAAGAAAATCTGCAAATGACTAACATCATTGGTCATTAGGGAAAAGATGTTCAACATCATTGGTCATTAGGGAAATGCAAATCAAAATCATAATGAGATGCCACCTCACACCCATTAGGATGGCTTAAATGAAAAAGATAATAGCGAAACTTGGCTAAGATGTGGAGAAATTGGAACACTCTCATACATTGCTGGTGAGAATGTGAAATGGTACACCCACATAGGAAAACTGGCACTTCCTCAAAATGTTCAACAGACTTACCATATGACCCAGTGGTTCCATTCCCAGGTACATACTCAAATGATAACATATATCCATAAGAAAGCTTACATAGTAATGTTCAAGTGTCATTATTCACAATAGCCAAAAATGGAAACAAGCCAAATAGTATTTGGCAATAAAAAAAGGAATGAAATACTGATGATATATGCTACATCATGGACAAACCTTGAACTCGTGATGCATAAAAGAAGTCAGTCACGAAAGACCACATATACATATTTATATGGAATGTCCAAAACAGACAAATCTAAAGAGACAAAGAGTAGATTAGCAATTGTCACGGCCTAGGGCTGATAGTAGGGAGAGATTAGGAAGGGGAGGTTGAAGAGGAATGGGGAATAATCACAAATGGGAATGGGGCTTCCATTTGCAGTGATGAAAATATTCTAAAGTTGATTGTGGTGAAGGTTGCACAACTTTATGTATTTACTTACGTTTTAAAGGAGGATTTATTTGAGAAAAATAAAAACACAACAGAACACTTCATGGGCCACCTTACACAATAAAATTGGCAATAGTATACATATTTTTGTAAGTTTAAACACTGAGGTATACCAATGACAATCCCATGGGTATAACAGTTATGAATAAATAAATTGTGTTCATAAAGAAATAGGTCAAAGGGAAATATATAAATGCCTATTACTCTGGTTGGCAATTGTGTGCACCTAGCTTTGTAAATGCAATCATACCATGATGAACAACCTGTCTTTTGATGAAATCCATCAACAACTACTGTGGGTCACCCCCATATATGCAGTCACCCGGACAGCCAGGATCTTAAAAAATGTTATCTTTCACAAATGGAGGCATACAAAAAGAATATCTCTTCATTTGCTGAGGAAGTTTCAACGTTTTTACACACACACACACAGTGCTTACACACAAAGTCAACATTGTGATAAATCACTTTCATGTAGTCAAATTTGCCAAAAGAAATGCATAAAACTGGAACTCTCTAAAAGTCTCTATATAGTTTATACCTCCAGTATTGAAATAATGCAAAAACAAAACACAGCATAACAAATTGTAAAATAATAATAATGCTGACAATTTAAAATAGTGCAAAAAACATTTAAAAGAAAGAGAAAAACAACTTAAAAGAAAATTTAACGTATGGAAAAAATGTACTATAGATTATGGGCAATTGCAAGGAAATAGTTAATAAGAGCTGACTGACTTTCACAATCATTATATTTTTAAGTCTTACATCATGAAGAATAGCTGCTTTTTATCTTTTAGGACATGGCTGTCTCAGAGAATATTTTCACAATCATTTTCTATGCAGTACTGCTCTTTTTGAAATTATTCTATTTCTAATTCTTTAAAAAGTGTGTCTTTTTATCATACTGTGCACATGATTATTTTTGAACCAGTCAGTAACATCTCTGACTTCTTCAGGCAAATGTGGCTTCAATGCGTTAAAATCTCTTGGAACGTCATTAGCCAGGAGGAATGATGCATTTTTAAACTGACGTTTTTAAACTGAGGTTTTTGTCATCCCCATATTATGGCTAATCCACTTATCTGAATTTTCTGCCAAATGCAAATGAAGATAAAAACAAGGTGATAGTTCTACTTAACAGGGTGCAACTAACTTGATGTAACTATCCTGCATACAACTGAAAGCACATTAATCCCTTCCACAGAATTCAGCTTTCAGGATTTTAACATTTGGGCTGTTAAGCTTTTGAGATTGTAATTTTGAGGATTTTAGACATTAGGGATTTTAATATTTAGGGATTTCAACATTTGGGATTATGGCTTTCAAGATCGTTTCTTTTGGGATTATAATCCAAACCATACCAAGACACAACAAGATTGAATTTGGGCCAGTTAAGTGTTCAAGTGAAAAGAAGAGTTGCCTTCTCTCGCTTTAAATCAAAAGCTTTCTATGTTTAAGTTTAGTGAGGAAGGCATGTCAAAAGCTAAGACAGGCCAAAACCTAAGCCTCTTATGCCAAACAGCCAAGTTGTAAATGTAAAGGAAAAGTTCTTGAAGAAAGTTGAAAGGGCTACTCCAGTGAATGCACAAACGATAAGAAAGTGAAACAGCATTGTTTCTGATATGGAGAAAGTTTTAGTTGTCTGGATAGGAGATAAAAACAGCTGCAACACTTCCTTAAGTCAAAGACTAACCCAGAGTAAGACCCTAACGCTCTTCAGTTGTATGAAGGCTGAGAGAGGTGAGGAAGCTGCAGGAGAAAAGTTTGAAGCTACTAGAGGTGGGTTAATGAAGCCATTTCCAGAACTTAAAAGTGCAAGGTGAAGCAGGAAGTGCTGATGTAGAAGCTGTAACAAGTGATCCAAAAGATCTGGCTAAGATAACTGATGAATGTGGCTACACTAAACAACACATTTTCAATGTAGATGAAATAGTCTTATATCGGAAGAAGATACCTAGGACTTTTGTAACTGGAGAAAAGAAGTCAGTGCCTAACTTCAAAGTTTCAAAGAACAAGCCTGACTCTCTAATTAGGGGCCAATGAAGCTGGTAACATTAAATTGGAGACAATGCTTATTGACCATTCTGAAATTTCCAGGGTCCTTAAAAATTACGTTAACTCTTTCCTGCCTGTGCTCTATAAATGGGACAACAAAGCCTAGATAATAATAGCACATCTATTCACAGCATGGTGTACTGAATATCTTAAGCCCACTGTTGAGCCCTACTGCTCAGGAAAAAAAAAATCCCTTCAAAATATTACCATTCATTGACAATGCATCTGGTCACCCAAGAGCTCTGATGGAGATATACAAGGACATTATTGTTTTCATGCCTAACACAACATTAATTCTGCCGTGGATCAAAGAGTAATTCTAACTTTCAAGTCTTAGTATTTAGGAAGGTCATTTTGGTTTTGGGGTTTTTTTGTTTTGTTTTGTTTGGGTTTTTTTTCGAGGTGGAGTCTCCCTCTGTCTCCCAGTCTGGATTACAGTGTTGCAATCTCAGCTCACTGCAACCTCCGCCTCCTGGGTTCAAGAATTCTCTTGCGGCCGGGCGCGGTGGCTCACGCTTGTAATCCCAGCACTTTGGGAGGCCGAGGCGGGCAGATCACGAGGTCAGGAGATCGAGACCATGGTGAAACCCCGTCTCTACTAAAAATACAAAAAAAAATTAGCCAGGCGTAGTGGCGGGCGCCTGTAGTCCCAGCTACTCGGAGAGGCTGAGGCAGGAGAATGGCGTGCAGTGAGCCGTGGCCAAGATTGCCCACTGCACTAGCCTGGGACAGACAAGCTCTGTCTAAAAAAAAAAAGAATTATCTTGCCTCAGCCTCCCAAGTAGCTGGGATTACAGGTGCCCACCACCACACCCGGCTAATTTTTGTATTTTTAGTAGACACGAGGTTTCACCATGTTGGCCAGGCTGGTCATGAACTCCTGACCTCAAGTGATCCACCCTCCTCAGCCTCCCAAAGGACTAAGATTATAGGCATGAGCCACTGCACCCATCCTGGAAATACATTTTGTAATGCTATAGCTGCCTTGGATAGTGATTCCTCTAATAAATCTGGGCAAAGTAAATTGAAAACCTTCATGAAAAGATTCACCTTCTAGATACCATTAAGAACATTCATAATTCATGGGAGGAAGTCAAAATATCAATACTAATAAGAGTTTAGAAGAAGTTGATTCCAATTCTCATGGACAACTGAGTGGTCTAAGACTTCAGTAGAGAAGATAACTGCAGATGTAGTAGAAATAGTAGGAGAACTAGAATTAGAAGCACAGCCTGAAAATGTGACTAAATCGTTGCAATCTCATAATAAAACTTGAATGGATGAGGACTTGTTTCTTATGGATGAGCAAAGAAAGTGGTTTCTTAAGATGGAAATTACTCCTGATAAAGATGCTGGGAACATTGTTGAAATGAAAACAAAGGATTTAGAATAGTAAAAAAAGCATTTAGAATATTACGTAAACTTAATTGATAAACAAGCAGCAGAGTTTGAGAGAATTTACTCCAATAAAACGTTATCCAACAGCATCACATGTTACCGAGAAATCTTTCATTAAAAGAGTCAATCAATGTGGCAAACTTTACTGTTGTCTTATTTTAAGAAATTGCCACAGCCACCCCAATCTTCAGCAACCACCACCCTGATCAGTCAGCAGCCATTAACATGGAGGCAACACCTTTCATCAATAAGAAGATTATGACTCGCTGAACGCTCAAGTGATCATTAGCATTTTTTAGCAGTAAAGTGTTACTAATTAAGGTATTTGCATTTTTATAAATAATGCTATTGCACACTTAGTGGATTACAGTATAGAACGAATATAACTTTTATATGCCCTGAGAATATAAAAACAATGTGTGTGACTCACCTTATTGCAGTATTTGCTTTATTTTAGTGGTCTAGAACTGAACCCATGATGTCACCAAGATATACCTGTACTTAGTTTCTGACCTATTCACTAAATTATCAGTATAGGTGAATGCCACCTTCTAGTATTCAGCTGAATACCTAGGTCACCAAATAAATATAAAAGAAGACCAAAACTATGTCTATCATTAGAATTGTGATCAAAAGCATGTTTACTTACAATTTCTATTTTGGCCTTCACCTCAAACCTGAAAGATAAGCAGGGCAGGTATTATTAACCACATTTTATAGATTAGAAAACCTAGGATCAGAAAGCTTTTGCCCTACTTTTTAATTGGTGACAAAGCAGGAACTGGAACAATTATCTCCTAGCCCTTTACATATGAGTGTTACTACTGAACCATCCAGTGTGGCGAGCATTAAAATGTTTTCCCTAAACTTGAAGATGCTTGATTAATCACTAAGGAACATAAAATCACATTAAACATTTCTAGGTGACAATGCTAGACATTCAGTAACTACTGACAGATCCATTCATGTGACTGTGAGGTTGTGAAACACAGAAAACCAATTAGTTGTCTACCTATCATTCAAATTTATGTCACCCTTTAGTCACTTATTCTAGCCATCTGAGCTAATCCGTGGCTTTTGCAATTAAAAAAATACTGAAACATTTCTAAATCTAAGGGCATACTCTGAGTGAACACCAAACATTTTGTATGATAGATTGGGGTTTTTTTAAACTCAAGTAACTAGCAAACTTTATGTTTAAAAAAAAAAAACCCACCGTGTTACTGATAATCGAAAATGGATTTACTTAGCTGGGTAGCTGTAATTAGTTTGCTGGTGCTCCAAAGACTTTTGAAAGAATGGGATTTTTTTTCTAATACCTGTAATGCATACAAGCGTTAAATCAAAGCCGACTCCAGCAAAATCTAATTCTAAAAGCCCCAGAGTAAAATCAAGATAAAATAATTTACACTACAACCACTGCATCAAAATAGAAAGAAGTCTGTGAATAGTCCAATAGCTACCACCACTATGATTCTCCAAAGAAAAGCAGAATTTAAGATTTTTCTAATAAATCCCACATTTGTAACATTTCTGTTGCTCTTAGCTTGTTTAAAAGGATTATTACTTCTAAAGCACATCAATTTAATAAGCATATCATATAGTAAAGACAGAGGGAAACATACTAAAATGAAGAGAGAGACAACTCCTTGATGACAAAATTGTATGTGTTTTTTCTTTTTCTTTTTAAATATACACTTAATGTTGCTATAAGATTGTTACAGTCCCCCCACACTCCATCCCCAGCTCTTGGTTCTTCAGCTTTGGCTTCCCTGGTTCTGAGGCCTTTAGACTTGGACTGAGCCATGCTACCAGCTTCCCTGGTTCTCCGGCTTGCAGATGGCCTATCCTGGGACTTATAGTTAAGATTGTTATTTAATAACTAAAAAGAAAGAAAAACTATCAGGCTTACCAGGGACAGTGTATCAGCCTTAGCGTAGCACCACATGGAGAGTTAGGACCATTGCTGTGCATGGTCAGCTCTGCACCCACCTATTCTATTCTTTGACCCCAGAGGGCTCTCTCCATTTCACTGGGCCTGTGCTTCTCTACCAATGAAATGATGATACATAAAATGACCTATTTTACCTCACATATTAGAAGAGCACAAAAAGGCTTAACACAAATATGCAGCTATACAATTCAGGCAAAGAAGGTTTGGCAAGTTGGAACTTGCTTTTGAAAACCAAGTAGGCAAAACACTGTACTAGGGATTCTATTCAGCGCAATAAAGAAAAAAAAGGCAGAAGGATTGAAAGACAAGAAGAAAAACTGCTGTCACTGATTGCAGATACACTAATGTGTGAGTAGAAAATAAAGAAACATTTACAGATAATGCATTGAAATTCATTAGTGAATCTTCGGCAAGTTTCCTAGATAAAAGGCCAAAAAAATGGCAATTATTCTACGTACTAGCAATTAAATAGAAAACAATGTTTTAAATGCCATTATACCTGCATTTTAAAAACTTAAACACTTAGGAATAAATCTAATAAAAGATGTACAAGACTTCTACATAGAAGCCTATAAAACATTGATTGAAAGAGATACTGGTATAAGAAGTCAGTTGTCTCCAGATCCCAGCAGGGTGTTTTTTATTTTATTTTATTTTTAAATTGAGAACTGACTCAAATTTTTTTCTTTTTTTTTTCTGTGACTCAAAATCATATGTGGAAATGCAAAAGAGCAAGGATAGCCAAGACAAATTTGAAGAGGAAGATCAAAATGGGAGGATTTACACTACCCAGATATCAAGATTATACATCTTTAGTAATTAAAACAGAATAGACAAATTGACCACTGGAGCAGAAGAGGAAGTCTAGAAACAGGCCCATAGTTTTATGGAGAACTGATTTATGTCAAGGGTGGCACTGCACAGCAGTGGGTAGAGGAGTTTATTTTCAGTAATGGTGCTAAGTAAATTGGATATTCTTATGAGAGGGGGAAGAAACCCTCACCCCTACTTCATACCATAGACAAAAAATTAATGCCAGGTTAATTTTAGATCTAAATATAAAAGTTAAAACAACAGAGATTCTAGATGAAATAACTTCATAACCTGGAGGTTAGGGAACAGATTTCAGAAACAGTATACAAAAAGCATTTAAAGAAAATGATTGATAATTAGACTACGTTAAGAAAAATAACTAAAATACAAAAAAAAAGGTTTTGTTAAAATATACCATCAAAAAAGTGAAATGAAAAACAAATAGCAGAAAAATATTCACAAAATATATAGCTAACAAAGAACTCATATTCAACATACATTAAGAATGTTTATTTACGTGGTAGACAATCCAGTAGATAGTTGAGCAAAAGACATGAACAGGCACTTTTTAAATGAAGATATCTGAATGGCCAATGAACACTGATAAAGGCATTCAGCTTCATTAGTCATTAGGGAAATGCAAATTTAAAAACTGCTATTATTACTACACAACACCAAAATGGCTTAAGTTAAAAAGACCTGGTAATATCAAGTGCTGTAAAGAATGCCGAGCTGGCTGGGCGCAGTGGCTCACACCTATAATCCCAGCACTCTGGGAGGCTGAGGCAGGAGGATTGCTTGAGGCCAGGAGTTTGAGACCAGCCTGGGCAACATAGCAAGACCCCTGTCTCTAAAAAAAATTAATAATTAATAATGCAGAGCAACTGGAAGGCACATATGCTGCTGGTGTGAATATATAAAGTTCAAAAACAGGCAAAATTTACCTTTAATGCTAGAAATCAGAACGTTGTCACCTTTGGGGAGAACATGGTGGGATAAAGACTGGGAAAGAATACACGTGGGAAGGAGGGGCTTTTGAGGTATAATCTCATATTTTTATCTTCATAGAGATTACACAACTGTGTTTAATTTGTGGGACTTCATCAAGCTGTACACTTTACACTTGTGTATCTCCCTATATATACATCAATTGTTAAAAGTTTGCATAAAAATTGAACCATAGGTATTAAGAACTAGAAGACTATAGTTATCAGGAACAGTCAGACTATGATGCCGGCTGACAAATTTTCTGAAAATTCTGCAAATCTTAAGGCATAATTCCAAAATTAGGGCAATATCCCTTGGTTCACCAGGTTTTTTTTTATAAGCTTTTTATAACATCTCACAGCCAAGGCCTCCTGGAGTTGTTTTGCCTTTAACTAAGCTAAGAAATCTGGCAACTGTGGAAGTCTGAAGCTTTAGTCATTTTCTTCAATGCTCCTCCAGACCCTGAGCAGTAGAGACAACTAGCAGAGAAGAGAGGACACAGAGGGCCATTAAATCTCAGCATGGGAAGGAAGCCTTAGAAGTCATCAGTCAAACCTTATTCAACACACAGGAGGCATCCTGCAGCATTGTGGCAGGTAGTCACTTAGCCTCTGCTTCAGCATTTCCAAGGTCAGAAGCTAAGGCAGCCTATTCCCTGGATGAAGAACTTTCCATGTCCGCAAGCCAGCCTATGTAAAGCTCCCAAATCTGCCCCTCTTTAACTCATACTCTTTGGATATAAAAGAATAAACTCTCTCCAAAATAGCACCTTTTCAGATATGAAAACAGATAGCACGCCTCCCAATAGTTTCTCTTCTTTACACTAAATATCCTTCACTCCTTCTCACACTAAACTGGACACTGTCAGATTGAGAAGAGTTTTCCTCTTCTTCCTCAAAGGACTTTGAAATCAACTTTATTCACCTTATCAGAGGTCCAGGAAATGATGAAATCTAGCTATGGGAGACGAGCATGGCCAGGCCAATTTTGTGTATAAGCAGACCAGGCTGTTGCCTTTTCTCCACGATTTGAGGGGCAGAGAAATTGTCTATTTTTTTTAGACAGAGTCTCACTCTGTCACCCAGGATGGAGTGCAGTGGCACCATCACAGCTCACTGCAGCCTTAACCATCCTGGGTTCAGGTGATCCTCCTGCCTCAGCCTCCCAAGTAACTAGTACAGGCACACACCACCACGTCAGCTAATTTTTGTATTTTTTTGTAGAGATAGGGTTTAGCCATGTTGCCCAGGCTGGTCTTGAGCTCCTGGTGCTCAACCTGTCCTCCCACATCAGCCTCGCAAAGTGCTGGGATTACCAACATGATCCACCATGCCCAGTAGAGGGGCAGAGAAATTTTCTGAGTAAAACAGTTCCCCATTTGCCTACCTCAAAACCTGAAATTCTCATAGAAATCACAACTCTGTGTTAAGTCTTCAAAGATTACCATGAAAAGACAAATGTTCATGTTTGGTCAAGGGATAACATTAGAGAAGAAACTAGTTTTGAGATTAAATAGAAGGCTGAGGAAGTAGATCATGGGGCAGGTGCATTAGTGGGGAGTGAGAAAGTACATGCAGAGTGAGACAACCCAAGAGGACAAATCCAGGTAGAAACCAGAGTGTGGGGCACCTAGGAACTTGGACTAAATGAAGGTATAAACACCTAGAAAGAAAAGTCAATGAGAGGGGGAAGGAAAATGGACAGTTTTTAAAGAGCTAGCTCTTCCTATAGGCAGAGACATGGGATCTCTCTTCCATCAGAAACTCCTTGGACTGGTAGGTGGCTCTGAAGCAGGAGCAGGAAATTCTCTCTCTTTCTCCCCACCCCACCCCCACCCCATCTCCCTATCTCTCTCATGACAGCACTTCTGTGGCAGGCCAGGTCTAACAGCTGACCAAGCAGGTCTCCATGACAACTGTTTCAGCGCTGACTGAGTGGTTAGGTAAAATATTAAAAGCTGGTAGAGCCAGCACCCTCATATAAAGGCTGGAGTGTAACAAAAGCCCACCAAGAATTTTGCCTGGGCCTTGAATCATGACAAGATAACGAAGGAGTTCTTAACAGGACCCATTTAGGATTAAACAAGTTTTATTAGGAGTCTGAAGAAACTCCAGGCCCCCACAAACAAGTTTACTGGGGATCTGAAGGAACCCCCCAAACCTCCATGATTTAATAGGAGACAAGATAAGGGTAATCAGCCATGGCACCTGGACCCATTTAGATTGAGTAAATTTACTGAGGCTTCAGAGGAAGATCTTCAGGACTTAGGCCTTAGTTATAGATCAGAAGAAGTTAATAACATGTCTTTAGATGAATGCACACTTACACGTAGACATATAGCCTCGGAGGTATATAAGCTCTGGAAAACCTTGTAATTTTGAGTTGGTCTGGCAATGATTTCCAGGCCTTCTCCCTGTAACCAGTTACAGAAATAAAAACTGTCTTCTTCCCCAGTTCATCTGCATCTCGTTATTGGGCCAAGAGAATGAGCAGCCCTACCCTCAGTTTGGTCCAGAAACACTTCCTTCTCCTTTCCTTTTTGTCACTATGCAGTCGGCCCACCAGGAACTGTCCTTGCCAGTGAGATCTGCCATTCCCCAGCTTCCATGCCAGTAACTGGAGTGGATAAATCACACCAGCCACAATCTGCATCCAGCTGCCCTGAATTTGTTGAGGGTAGGAGGAGTAGGAAGCTCCATTTGGGCTTCTGGTCTAAGTTACATCCTTCAACAGAGTTAAGTCAACTACGTCAAGACTATATGGAGGAAGGGCAGTTATTGGATAGCTAATAAAGCTTCATTTCAAACCCATATGTCTCAGATTGTCTGTTCTTAGCTGGCAACCATTCAAATACAGGAGTAGCAAAGAGTGTTTGGCACCCTTAACTTCCAACTGAAGTATATTGATAGGTGAAATTAGTTCTTTTACAAGCTCTTCCTTCTATAAACATGTAAGCAAAGGTCTTCTGGGATAATGCTTTGAAACGAAAGAAGAGGCTTTATAAGGTAGAGATTTCAGCTTATGTGGAATTTTTTCATAAATAATATCTGTAGATATAGGATGCCTAAAATATTTACAAGAGGCTAGAGATATGGGATGCACAGTTTCACACAGTAGGAAAGTAGCAAGTTCAGGAATAGAACACATGGTATCTGCCTCTTCGTCTAGAGTTCTTCTACAATGGCCTGCCTTGCCCACTGGGACTAGGTATTTTAGCCCTGCCACTGATGAGAGTGATGTGTGCCTCAGGGTCCTTTAATTATTGGTTGTAAGAAGCCATTCATTCTCTTCTGCTCACATGTTAATATAGAGAGATGGAAAATCTGACTGTTCATCCCACAAATCCTTTGGTTTGTCACACCCACACCTGGGACCATATGCAATGAATTAAATTAGAATAACTGTTGATTTAATGGTTGCTTTGGAATTTTTTAAAAAAACCTACCAAAGCTTTCTTTAGCCAGCTCTGTTCTTAAAAAGATAATTACACTTCAAGTTGGGAGACATTAACCATATCCCTAGGTAATGGATTTTGAACTTTGCAAGATTTATGGCTGCTTCTTCCTATTTAAAGACACTCAGCTCAGAAGATTGCAAAGTTAAGTAGAAATGACAATTACGCATCTTCTGTTTCACTGAAAGCCTTTGGAACTTGGAAAGTAATCAGAAGGGTTTCCTTTTTTTCCTTATTTATTTTTAAAGAAAAAGAAAATTGGGCCGCAAAAATCAGAAATTTAGAACTAGAAAAGGCATTCAAAACCATTTTGTCACAACCCAGAGGACACTGGCCAAAATACATCATAGTAAGTCCTTACTATTAATTTTCTATGTATTTTAAAGTTTAACCTTTATATCAACTTCATAAGTAAGTGCATAGCCCCATTTTTTAGATAAGATTGAGACTCAGAGGAATTACGTAATGTTGCTTAGGACACACACCTGCTAAGTGGAAGAGGCTGAGGTTCAAACTCAGCTGTGTCTTATCCTGAGGCTACATTCCTAACTCTCATTCAATCTTACCCCTTTCTTCCCTATCCTAAAAGGTGTCCTCAGTTACTCTCTATCATATCCCTCTTCCTTCATGGGATGTCTGATTATCTATAATTATCTTGCTTAGCATCTTGTTTGTATTCTGTGTTCTCGCACTAAAATAAAAGCTTCATGGAAATGTCTATCAGGTGCACTGTTACTCCCAGCTCCTAGCACATAATAGTCACTCAATCAAACGTTTGATTTAACAACTATTCTTGCTCAAAAATTTAGTCAGAATTCAAAATAGAACCAGAACCCAGATACCTACTGGCTCCTAGATCAATGCTTATTCCATAGCCATAATTCTCCATTCACCTGAGGCTGGGGAGCCTTTTCTATCCACTTTCTAAAGCCAGTGGTGCCAATATTCCACCTCTTGACCTGCATTCATAATAACCCTCCAACCCTGGCTAAACACCTTCTGCATACATAAAACTCCTCTAAGAAGAGTGGGTATATAAAGAAATATAAACTCAGGTCCTTGGTCCCAAGGACCCAAGGGATTCATAGTCAACCTAGAAAGACAGGTGATATGCCTTTAAAAAGTAACTCCCACTGCACAGCAGCCTATTTTAAGTATCCAGTGAGCAGCTGTTTGTGACAAAGTTTATCTTCCTGCAGAAATTTCAGTTCCAAGGAAATCTAAAGCATCGCTAAGGTGAGGAGAAAGGAAGACTCCAATTTGCCATCTCTGACATCTCCAGCACCTGCTGTTAATCACACACCTGCACTCAGGCGTGATTTGGTGCCTCCTGTGATTGGCCATTTCAATTGCTGTCTCTGTAGATCACCATCCCAGCTGAATATCCAGAGACCACATTGATCAAAAGCATAATCTGGGCAGAACGTGACTGTTTTCCCAAAGCCAGAAGGATGGCATCAGAAAAAAAAAGGGCAGTAATTTTAAAGAAAAGTTGGTTGTCTTTGAGGATAATGGATAATGGTTTTTATTTTTGCTATTAAAAGGACATCCCTGGTTCCTCCGGTATGGTTTCAAACTACTAGAGTATTTATTTTTGACCACCCATAAGAACAAACATGATGCTAGCCAGGAATTCAGCAACTATCATCACAGTACACAGAGGATATTAGAATTCTCAGTACCTGAAAAATATGCCAGCAAGTCGGTTAAGTGATATCAAAGGCAGCAAGGTCGGGTGGCAGAGCTCTGTGCTGAGAGCCCAGTGAGTAGGTACCTAGAGTGGTAGCTTCCTTCTGCCTGTCCACCAGCTCTCCCCACCTGGGGCTTAAAGGGAAGGCAGGTGGCCCAGGCTGAACCAATTACAGGACCCCACCCCTCAGGTCCAATGACCAATCTAAACCAGGCTTATCAGAGCCCTTCTCCAGCATTTTCCTCATGGAGCAGGAAGAGAAGAATCCCTCTTTTTTCTTTGGTTGCAAGGTATAAGGATGTAACCCAGAGCTTCCTGCAGCCATGTGGAGGAGTCAGAGCAAATGAAGCCAGCATCCAGAGAGGATCTGGAATAGGAAACAGATAGCCAATTCCCAAATCCCAAGTTCCAGTCATAGACATTTCCAGAGCCACTTCTCCCTGTAACTCTTGTGTAAGTTACTCAGGGTCTTTCCAATAATTACTCTTAAGCTAGTTACAATTGAGTCACTGTCACTAGCAACACAAGAATGACTGGCTAATAGAGAAATTAATACCTAGAAGTGGGGCAATACAAACGCCAGACCCTTAAAAGTAGGATAGGCTTAGTTGATGTAAGGTAGAGGTTAATGCAAGATCCCTCCATTCCCAGCTGGGAAGGCAGAGTCCTCCTTAAAGGAAAACAAAGCAGGTGTTAACCATTACCTGTTATATCTTTGCAGACAGACCATGATAACATTTTGGTGGTTTGGTATAAAAATGTTTTAAAAATAAGGACATGCTGGATATTTCTTATGGCCTTCAGTAAGATCCTTCAAGAAGAAAATAAGTCTCAATCCAAATTGGCATTTCTTAAAGCAGATAGGAGAAAATAAATAGATATGTGGTGTTGTTAAAACAGAGGCACTTTCTGCCTTTGGCTAGTGATCCAAAGCCGCTGAGGGTCAGACAGCCATGCTGCCTGCAAAACCATCAAAGATGAACCCTTTGCCCCACAGTAAAGTCACTGCACTGATAAGGAGAGGGGATACTAAGGAATAACTCAGAAATGGGAAAGGCAGGTCACCCAGGCTTCTCCCAAACAATTCCTGCTGTGCACCTCTTCCCGAGAAAGAATAGTAAGCTTTTTCATCATAAGACACAAACGATTGGGATGTAGACAGAAGCCCGAGAGCAGATGAGTTCTGATTTATTTCAGCCATTGCTTCAGTTGCCCTGAGGCAGGGGCCAAGGAAGAAGTTATTAAAGAGTCCATGGAAGGATAGGCAAAGTCCTATAGGTTTGTTTCTAAAAAACAAAACCTTCAAAGGCAAGGTCCAGAGTCAAATATTATGTATGACTCAATAAGATTTCAGGTTGGCTATAAATCAATAGAGCCCATCATAATGAACTAAACATTGAAATCAAACTAGCTCTTTAAAAGAGATATTTTGCTGGAGAAATTCCTAAATTAGAAGCCTTTAATCATTCGATTTCTAAGGTAATCCCCTGGGTCGCTATAACCACAAAGATAGCAAGGGGGCTTCTCAAAGAATATTACCCTCCATGGGCAGCCCCTCTACCTGTTGTGGCCATGGAGGGAAAGAATCAAGGAAAAGAATGCCAAAAGGCTGAATGGCCATTGGCCAAATGGTCGGGCAGTTTGGGAGGTCAAGATGGGTGAATTGCTTGAGCTCAGGGGTTCAAGACCAGCCTGATCAACATGGAGAAACCCCGTCTCTACAAAAAATACAAAAATTACCCTGGCATGGTGGTGCGTGCCTGCAGTCTCAGCTACTTGGGAGGCTGAGATGAGAGGATGGCGTGAGCACAGGAGGCAGAGGTTGCAGTGTGATGAGAACATGCCACTGCACCCCAACCTGGGTGACAGAGCCACATCTTGTCTCAAAAAAAAAAAAAAAAGAATGCCAAAGACCTAAAAGTAAAGAGAGTAAAAATGACAGAGAGTAAAAAATGAATATGGCATAGAGTCCTATTGAGTGGACTATGACATATTCCCTGGAGTGTAGCTATTCTGTTTTTCCTGTATTGTTGTATCTTGGATGGGCTAGAAACAGTTAAGTTAGCCCCAACACCCATAGATTTCAGAATCTCCAGCAGCTATATCTGACCTGAGAGGCATTGTCTTAGGTCATTTGTGCTACAATAACAAAATACCACAGACTAGGTAATTTATAAACAATAGAAATGTATTTCTCACAGTTCCAGAGACTAAGAAGTCCAAGGTCAAGGCAGCAGCTGGTTATCATCTGGTGAGAGTCTAGTCTCTGCTTCCAAGATGGTGTCTCATTGCTGCATCCTCGAAAGGAAAGAAATGCTGTGGCTTCACATGGTGGAAGACAGAAGGCAAGCTCCTCAGAACGCTGTGTGAACCTCTTTCATGAGCACCCGAATCCAATTTATGAGGGGCGGAGCCTCCTGATCTAATCACCTCTTAAAGGCCTCGCCTCTTAATACTATCACATTGACAACACCTGAACTTTGAAAGGTACACAATTAAACCATAGCATGCATATCATCCAAGACCTTGCACTTGGTAATGGATGCAGTAGTTGGGTGATAGTTTGAGACAGCTGTCTTGAAGAAGGGGGATTATACTTGTCATTACACATGGATCTACTGCATTTTGTAGTCAGCAGTCAGAATTTTATATATGAAAATAAAAGTGTATGTGGATTATGATGTCTGGGGCCTCACTTCAGACACAGAAATTGGTCCAAGGTAGGACCCAAGCCAGGTCCATCAGAGTTATTTTCTAGCTTTGTTCTGCTGGAGCTTCTGGGGAAGGTTTACCTTTCTCATTTGTTATAACCAGGAAGAATGTAACCTCAGAACTGTTGGAAAGCAGCATCCCCAGTGCCCCTTAGGGAGTCTTTGTGCAAAACAGAAAAATGTGCCTCTTCCTCAAAGTGTTTTTGTTAGAAAAAACACTTGAGTGCCATCTGCTGGAAATTTATCATAATAAACATATAAATCTTTGAGTGTGGTATGATTTGTGACACTTGGATGGAACACACTTGTACACTGCACACCATACATGGCAGCCCCGCTGATAACCACGTCCCTACTACCTGGGGAAGTCTGACTCAATGATATCAATACCCCAAAATTGGCAGACACGAGAAGGTGTGAGAAATTCCCGCAGGCTTCAAGTTTTTTGGCTCCCGTTCCAAAAGTTGACCTGGTTTCTGTATGTCTTTCTTCCATTCTGTAAATAACTCCAAACTCTTTTCAATATATTCTTTTTCTCTTAAGTTGGCAGCTCACTGAAATTTGATTTTTATTCCTTTTAATCAGAAGATTTTTGGCAAATATATCCAATTTTACTCACTCTCTAGCCATATAACCCTAGCTAAGTCACTTTACCTCTGGGAGCCCAAGATTCCTGAGCTATAAATTGAGCAACAACTGAGGCCAAGGGGGAAAGCATGTGAGGTAAACATACGTGAAAGAGCTTTGGGATTGTAATATGCTACAAGATGGGAGGGACTACAGGATGATGATGAAAATGAGGACGATGATGATAATTCAGATAGAGCAAGACAAAATGCAAAATCCATTCCAATTGTTTTGCAGCTTTTCTGTCTTTCTTCCAAGCATGGGCAGATTTTAATGTAGAAAGGAAGAAAAAAAGACAGAAAAGAAAATACAAATTTAGGTCAGAATCAATAGGCATAGGAGGATTGATTGTGCCCTCTGAACAAGAGGCTCAGGATTCTGTCCTACCCTCTTCCAACAGGAAGAATTGGATATGGATAATCGTGCAGAAAACATGTATGATCTGTAGCCACGAAAAGTAGTCCCTATCCAAAATCAATAAATTAAAAGATAAAACCTGAGACATCTTGTTTTCTTCTTCACAACCTGTTTAATCAGCTACCTATTATACATAGCCCTTGGCATATCAACAAATAGAGGGAAAAAATTCCAGTTACTCTCAGAAACAAACGAGTAAATACAATTAGCAGCTATTACTAACCCAGGTCAAAGACTTTTACCTATGCTAACCAAATACTGTTAGTGGAGACAAAAGTCAGCAGTTAAACAATCAATCAGGTTGAAAATAGAGGGTTCAACGTGGGGCACGATCTACCAATTGATCATCGTGCATAAGCAGAGACCAGTATTCACTGTACTTTGAAACACCAGACTGCACCCTTTCATCAGAATGATCCAGTATATTTCATCCTGACCTTTTCCTTATTTTTCCATACCTTAACTAATTCATCTGAGCTTGGCAGATTAATTAATTAACCAGCAAATCTTTATTGAGGCACACCATTTGCAAAGCTCTGGGCTAATCAGTTCAGGGCCTATGAAAATGAGTACAGATATGGCTCCTGCCTTCATGAAATGTGAAATCTAGGTGGGGAAAGAAAACAGTCACATATGGAAGTTAAATCTTCTTAGTTCATTAATTGGTTTATTCACCCATTGATTCATTCATCAAATACTTATTCAATACTTCGGTACCAGAAGAAAAAACTAAGGCAAACATGGCCCCTGCCTAACAGAGGCTACAGTCTACCCAGGAAGAGAGGTGTTAAACACTTAATTTTCATCTATAATCGATGCTATCAAGAACACCTACATGATGCTTTCAGTACATTAATATTTTTTCCTAAGAGAGTCACATGTAAGTTAATGATCAAAGGATGTGTGGCAGTTAACCAGGTGAGGAGAAATAAAACATTTTAGGTAAATTTAAAAAAACACATATGAAGAAACTATAATGGGAGACACCTTAGGACATTAGAACTAATTAAAAGGAGACCAGAAGGTCTAAAGCACTGTGAAAAGGAGGAGAACAGGTCAATATGCAAATGAGAACTAGACGGGGCCAGGTCATGTTAAGGATCTTATACTAATAGCAATTAGAAGGCATTCAAGGGTTTTAAGGAGTGTCATGATCACATTTGCATTCCATGAAGATTAGTCTGACTGCCTGTGTTAGGAATTAATTGGAGGTTGGCAAAAGCAGAGTTAGGAGGCCAATCAGAAAAGGTGTTTCAGCCTGTGAACACAGCAGATGACCAGGTCATACTAACAGCCACCACCTCACTGTCAGCACCACAGTCCTTTCCCAGCTCCTTCTGACGTTATCAACCCCTTAGGTTAGAGGGAAAAGCTCTCCAGATACCCTAAAATCCAACTTAGAACATACTTTCCCAATTCCCAGACAATTCTATAAAAGGCAGTTGGGTTCCATGATTTACTTAATACTTCAATTTAACTTTTTGGTGACTTTGCTTTTCATTTTTGAGCAGTTTTATAATTAAGAGGGACCTACCACACTTCAAAAGATTCTCAGAAAAAGGCTATAAGATACTGAAAGAGTTTAAATATTAGTTCTGTGGTATAGGCAAGAGATGCTAAAGCTGCTTCGAAGTATCCTAAAGGCTTTTATGCAGATAATGAACTGATATCAAGAGGTACAGTTTCATGTTATTCATCAGGTCAAATTCTTGTCCACACTTGAGAAGTCAAGGAAGCCCCAAGGCATTAGAAGAGACAGGAAGGCGTAGGATCCAGTACGGAGGTAGAGGAGGGAGCCTTAGAATGTATCCACTGCTATCCCATACAGTGCCTATGTCCAAATTGGATAAAGACTCCTCTGTCTCTGGGTAATAGCAGCGTACCAGAACACAGAGTTTGGTAAACTGAAAACAAGCTAGACTTCAGCTCCCACATCCCTTGACTGGGCCTCCTCAGCTAGTGAACAATCTGTACAATATGCAGCAGCCCTGGACTTAAAGAGAAGGCAACACGGCAAGCTCTCTGAGATGAAGGCAAGGCGAGCAGTCTATGGCCCAGTGGTTCGGAGCAGGGACTCTGCAGCCACAACACGGTTTTGAATCCTGCTTTACTAGCTGTGTGCTTATGGATAAGTTACTTGATCACTCTGTCCCTTGGTTTTACCATCTAAAAAATGGGAGAAATAATAGTACCCACCTCAAAAGAATGTTATAAGAATTGAGTTAATATTTGGTACATAGTAATCATCGTTTACTTAAGTGTTACTTAAATGAAATAAATAAAAAGGTATAGAGTGAATGGGATGTTTTCTCTGTATTAGGCAAGGCCATTTTGCTATGTAGCAACCAAACATGTAAAAAGCAATTTCTACAGAAAACTGAAAAAGGTTACAGGGCCATCCTAGAAAGAATGATGCCTCTGGTATAAAAACTGATGCTACCTATGAACATCCCTTGTCTGAAAGACTTCAGAGTCATCTCCCACTTTCCAAGATGTTCTGCCTTTAAGCTACTGTTTGCTCAGGAGATTCTTCAGTTCCAGCTACTACAAGGAAAGCTGAAATCAGTAGACAGCGAAAATTGAGAGCAACATCACTGCTCCCCATCTCCCGAAGTCACCTGAATTCATGCTGAACACGGGAGAATAATTCTGGCCTCCCCAGATGGTGAATACATTCATGCGCCTTTTAAAAATGCTCATCTCACTCAAATATGTTTCTCAGCAGGGAGTGTCTACCTGCTGCTTGAATGCTCTGAGGATTAAGGGAAATTGTATGCATACAGTAATGGCTACGTTTACTCAACAGTTACCGAAGAAATGAATATTTTGACACAAAGCAACACTTTCACCTTGCATTATCAGTTCAATCATTCCCATACAAAAGTGCATTCCCCACTAGAAAAGATGACTACATTACTCACTGATCTATCTTAACAATTAAGGAAGGCCAGGGCAATGACAAACATACATACCAATCACCTATTTAGGCTGCCTTCATCTGCTTGCCAAGAAGCCCTATCTGTAGCACCAAGAGAGCCGTTTAAAAAAAAAAAAAAGCCCTGGTTGCCAGTACAATCTGCAGTGACCTAAACCTTCTCTGAGACATTAGTGACATTCATAGCAGGGAACATCTGGTCTAGTAAATTACTAGATTACTCAGCCAGACTCAAGTCAACGCCACAGTTTGTGGCACTCCGTTTCCACACTGGCATGGTCTTCTCTGTGAAAAGTGCCCTTATTTTTCATCTTCAAACTTAAGAAAGAGAATTAACTTCAGGAGTTAAGTATGATATTAACCATTTGAAGGATCTACATTCATTAAGGTTTAATACAGAAAACAGAAACAGCTCTTAAGTATTTTGAGCAGGAAAAGATTTAATGCAGGGAATTTCGGAGTTTACAAAATTAATGGAAGGGGTAAAGGAACATGTTCTAAGATGGGCCTCCAGGAATGACTGCCAAAACAATAGAAAACTGGCCCACCTCTGAGGCTGCCGCTGGAGACATAAATGCAAAATTATACCCATGTGTAGCTGGAGCCCAAGAATTAGAGAGCAGAATCAAGATGACACTGCTGCCATGATGGCCTCTCAATACTTGGGAAGCTGGAGATTAGACACTGGAATGCTGATACCAAACAACTCACATTCCCCCATCCTTGCTTATGAATAAAAACAGAAAAAGGAAGCAGGAAAAGGGCTTCTACCTCCCTCCCACCTTGTATACCTTAAAACAAAAACATCTAATTGGAAGAACCTATTTTATATCCAGAGTCCTGTTTATAAAAAGGTGTTGGAAATATAGTTTTTGGCTTTTTAACCTCTTCATAGAGGATAGTAAAATGTAAATTGAGTAAGGCAATCAAAAGAATTCACTACATGACTTCTACAATGTTCCCAAAATATATTCACTTCCCTTGTGCTAAAATATGTGGAAATCTATTAAAGAGGATTCCTTTGGATTAAGCCTTAACCTTTCCATGAGCCATAGAAATAATTCCTGGAATTAGTACAACTTTAAGCCATTAGCACCTTTGTGTGGATTAGCATATTTAACCACTTACCAGAGACCAGGAGGTACCAAAGCAGCAGACCTTACACAGACAAAGAAGAGAAACTCAGAACCAGGGGAGAGTAAGTACAAGCGTAGGGAGGGGACAGGGATTAGGCACTAAAATTATGGTTCTCTTTCTTTGCCATTAAAGATTAGGCTGATATGGCCAAAAAGGCACTGTCTCACACAGGCACTTGGCATTTATCAGGATGAGGATGACAGTAGATAACCTGTGTACCTTCATCAGAGGACACTCCCTACCTAGACATGAACACAGATGTCCCACTCATACCCTCTCCTGAGGACTGAGTAGGCCCAAATGACATTCCCACAAAAACATGGAATGGGTCCCAAGAATGGCAGTCAGTGCCAGCAGTTCCAAACTGCAGACCGACAGAACAAATCCATTCTCTGATACATTTTATTTGCCCAGGCCAGGGATTATTTAGAAACCATAATTTGACTGTCTTTAGGTAGGACATAAACTTGCCATTTCCAAGCATGCTCTCACCTTTCTCTTATTTTTTTTTACCTAGCAGCATTCCACATTGACATCACCATCATGGTCACTCCTGGTCTGTTCGTTCTCCTCCTTAAGGGAAGATTGAAGACTCAAGAGCCGATGAAAATAAATAAAATTATCAAGCCCAGTGGGTAAGTAAGGGATCATCAGTGGAAGACAGAGCTAAAAGTAAGAAACAAAGAAGTGGATCAGAGCAGGAGGCTCCCCTCTAACTGTCATAAACACCATACAATACTCTTTGCTGTTATAGACCAGGCAGCATGGTGCCCAGTGTATCATCTTGGCCTAGAGGCACAGAATCAATATGAGCACCTTGGATCTGGAAATGATCATTGCACACAGCAGGAAAGGAGAAGCTGGAGGTCCTGGGCCATTGCCAAGTAAGACTACTCAGCTCTTCTCTCACTTCCAATAAAAGAAGGGAGGAGCCTACTTTGGCAACTGGCCAGGATTCCTGTCTGGGAATTAGTCTTGCCTGATGGGTAGAGCATCCCAGGCCTGTTCATCTACCTGACAGATATTAAATTGTTTACCAGGCTGGAGGAAAGCCCCACGGCAAGCCATGATAATTATCCAGGCTGACTGCTCTCTGCCTGGGCTCCTCTCAGAGGCTTGTCCTAGTCCCAGGGAACTATAAACTACTTAACAACTCAACTCTAATTAATAAATTCCTTAATGAAGATATAAATGCCCACATTTTTATCCTTTACGATGTACTTTGGGCTTTTTTTCCCATTAAACAGCTTTACTAATGTCTCTGCTTCCTTCTTTTTCAATTCCCACTTTCACATTTGTTTCTGGTCTCTAAATAACAGCCACTGACTATCTTAGCTCTTTAAATCCATCTCATTCAATGCCCCACTGCTATCTGTTCTGAATCTTTTAGGGTGTTTTGTGTGTTCCCTCGAAGCACCATTGCCAAACTGTGAGGAACAGAAAAACCTGCTGAGATTTTCAAGTAGAAAGGGCAGAGGCTGTGTGACTATCTACATATATGGAAACAGAAAAAATGTCACGATATTTGAAAAAGGCAAGTGTGGTCATCATCTTTAAGAGAAAATACAAGAAAGGTGACTGGAAACCAATATCATGCCTCATTGTTCTCTGCTGAGGGCAAGATTCTAGCTGCGGTCCTTAGACTAAAGGCATGGAGTGTCACAAAGGTCATACAAAAATATTTGAAACTCCTTTTTATTTGTCAAACCTTAAAAGTTGATTTTAACTCAAAACATGTAAGTATATATCTATCACCACACTTCTTATATTACGTAAAATTTCAAACCTATACAAAAATACAGAGAATATCATGACCTCCATTTACTCATCTCCCAGTTTACTAAGAATCATGTGATCAAGTTTATTTTACCTATTTATCCACCCAGTTTTTCCCACCACTTTAGATTAACATGAAGTAGATCTCAAAAATTTTATTATTTCATTACATCTTAACAAGAATTCTTATAAGAGCCGTAGCTGTACAGGTGCCCAACACGAATTTTCTCCAGAAAGAATGACTAAAACAACAACTAAATAAACTCACTTCGAGTAGAATGTCTTAGGGAGAACACTGAAATTCAGCAAGGAAGTGATACAAGCCTTCTGAAACACAGAAACCTGGGGTGGCAGCATAGAGAAGAAAGCAAAGCACTCAGCCAAAAACTGGTCAGAGGCAAGGACTCCCCATTGTGGTGAAAAGGTAAGTGGGATATCCCCAACAGTCCCCATGCCTAGAGTCCACATGGCTGCATTGATCCAGAGAAGGAACCCATGTTAGGCCCCCATCTCTGAGTCCTTGGAACCCCAGCTGCTATGGCACAATGCCATTTTGAGAACACAGACAATGCTAAAGTACATCCTTCCCTGGGGTCCATCACCCTTGCAACTTCACATTCCTAAGGCCTTGTCATCACTTCATCATGCCCCAACAAAGGCTGCAATACCATGACCCCACCTAGACTCAATGGTACAACTATAACCTCAGCACTTGGGCCAACAAAGTACCCAGGGCCCCAAGAAACAGACACTCCAGCACAGTGGGGAAGTCACCCCCAAGACTGCGGGAACCAACGTGCACACACCCTGAGGACCTAAGGATGGGCTCACCTGATAACCCTTGTTCCTGGCAAAGCCATGCCACTGCCTCCACAAGCACTCTCATTCTAGGCCACTGAGGCACTTGCAGACACTTCTGACATTCATTATAGCCAAAGAAATCACACAGAGAGTACACTACTGCACCATTCGGAACCAGAGCCAAAGCATTCTACCCAACCAATACTACAGGTCACACCTACAAGAAAGTCTTTCCCTATGAAAGCTTCTCTGTAAAATTGGAAGAGGCAACTGTCCCAATAGATGCACAGATATCAATGTCTGGACACAAAAAAACATTTTAAAAGCAAGAAAAAGGACACCTTCAAAAGAACACAATAATTCTCCAGTAACAGATCCCCAAATATATATCCTGGGCCATGGTCACTCATATTGGCTCAGAATAAATCTCTTTAAATATTTTTACGGGCACATGTTCTGAATAGCCATTTTCCAAAAGAAGACATACAAATGGCCGAAAGATATATGAAAAAAATGCTCATCACCAGTAATCAGAGAAATGCGCATCATAAGCACAGTGAGATGTCATCTTATCCCAGTTAGAATGGCTATTATCAAAAAAACAAAAACAAAAACCAAAGGCTGGTGAGAATGCAAATAAAGGAAAACTCTTATACACTGTTGATGGAAATGTGAGTTAGTACAGTCATTGTGGATAACAGTATGGAGGTTTCTCAAAAAACTCAAAGTAGAACTACCATATGGCCCAGCAATCCCACTACTGGGTCTATGTATCAAAAAAAAATCAGTATGTTGAAGAGACATCTGCACTACCATGTTTATTGCAGTACTGTACTCAATAGCCAAGATATGGAATCAAACTAAGTATCCATCAACAAATGAATGGATAAAGAAAATGTGGCATATATACACAACGAAATGAAATACTATTCAGCCATAAAAAAGAATAAAATCCTGTAGCTCACAGCAACATAGATGAGCCTTGGGGAGGGGGCAGCATTATATTAGGTGAAATAATATGGAAAGACAAATACCAAATATTCTCACTCCTGTGTAGAAGCTGAAAAAGTTTATTACATAGAAGTATAAAGTAGAATCATCCTTACTAGAGGCTGCGAAGGGAAGGGAGGTTGGAGAATAGGGAGAGGTTAACTATCAGATACAAAATTATAGCTAGAGAGGAGGAATAAGCTCTAGTGTTCCATAGCACTGTGAGATGACTATCACTAACAACAATTTATTGTATATTTTTCAAGTAGCTAAAAGAGGATTTTGAATGCTCTCAGCACAAAAACATAATAAATGTTTGGGGGAAAGAATATGCTAATTACCCTGATTTGACCCCTAGATACTGTGTACATGTATCAAAATATCACACTATACGCCATAAATATAATTATTATGTGTCAATTAAAGATAATAATAGAATATATAACCAAAAAAAGAATTATTATAAGAACCAAGACTGATAGCCTCTAAGCATCAGTGTTAGTGAGTGGGCTCTGGAGGTAGACATCCCACCTATTGAGGGCCTGAATAGAACAAAAGGTGAAAGAAGAAAGGATTCACTCCTTTCTACTTCCTGCCTGTCTGCTTGAGCTGGGACATTGGTCTTCTCTTGTCCCTGGACTGGGATTTACACCTGGTTTTCAGATTTTCAGACTCAGACTGAATTACACATTAGCTTTCCTGGTCTCCAGTTTGCAGGCAACAGATGGTGGGTCTTAGCCTCCATAACTGCATGAGCCAAGTCCTTATAACACACACACACACACAATGTGTTATATTTCTCTGGAGAAACCCAACTAATACAATGGTTTCTCCAGAGAAACCTATTAAGGTCTGCTGGAATATACGACCTCTAACCAGTTCTCTGTCCTCAGATATTGTGGGACTGTTGTTAGCTAAATTATTCATGTACCCTCAGGTCTGGAAAATAACACCACCTGACCAGAAGTTTATAAATTTAGGGAGAGGTTATGCTGAGATCTAGAAGTTTCCATGAACTTGAGGCAAAAGAGTGCCAGGATGAAAAGTGCCACTATTAAAGGATTTGCATTATTTTGAAAGCAAGATTTTGTTTATTAAAAAATGCTTCTAGGGCTGGGCGTGGTGGCTCACGCCTGTAATCCCAGCACTTTGGGAGGCCGAGGCAGGCGAATCACCAGGTCAGGAGATCGAGACCATCCTGGCTAACATGGTGAAACCCCATCTCTACTAAAAATACAAAAAATCAGCCAGGTGTGGTGGCGGGCGCCTGTAGTCCCAGCTACTCGGGAGGCTGAGGCAGGAGAATGGCGTGAACCTGGGAGGCAGAGCTTGCAGCAAGCAGAGACTGCACCACTGCACTCCAGCCTGGGCAACAGAGCAAGACTCCATCTCAATAAATAAATAAATAAATAAATAAATAAATAAATAAATAAATAAATAAATAAAATGCTTCTAGTTTGATGACTTCGTTCACCATTAGTAAGTGATGCTCACAACCTCTCTTCCTCTAAAGCTGGGTTTTGTGGTGTTAGGATTAGGAAAGGCTTGCAATGACTGTGTAGTATCCTGGTGCCCTAACAGGTCTAGGTGGTAAAAGAGTACTCATGGTTTCTAAAGGCAGTCACTGGATGCAAAGAAACATCTGGCACATAAAGATCCTTCTGCTGATCTTAGTAAGAAAGGAAGCTTTCTAAGTGGATTTTGTATCTCGAAACCCACCTTGAAATCTTTAAAGGACACTGAGAAGGCCCTGACAAAATGGTTAACCATGTCCATCAACCTATATCACAACATTATCTCCTTGAGTCCTAATTTTCTAAAATCTCCTCAAAGATCCATTACTAAAATGCATCCATTGCCTTTGTGTTAGAGAATGAGCAGCAGAAGAAAATGGTATGGGCCAGGATAGGATTCAAGGACTATTTAGGGGTAGCAGGTAGAAGGCGTGTTAGTGGCAACTGGGGATAAGATAGGTCCCCCAGATGAGAATAGGCAATGAGCTGATTCTAGAGAGTAAGACAAATCTCAATGGATTGGCTAGATCTTAAGGTCAAAGTCAGAGTTAAGAAGATCATAGGGTTTAAGATCACAGAACTGGTGAATAGAAATCCAGCTGTGCTTCTCACTCGAGGTAGGTACCCTGTGATCATAACACAGCAATGTTGGCCAAAGGAAGGGTCAGAAGCATACAGGAAGTTCTTACTGCTGATTGAGGCAAAATCTGATATTAACTTACATTAATTATGTGTGGTAGAAAGAATGGGTCACCTCCTCCTGTTGAATGTGGACGTATAATGTAATTTTACTCCCATGATTAGTTTATATTATATGGCAAATGTTTCCCACCCTAATATAAATATCTGATAAGATTTTCTATATTTCATTTTTCTCTATACACCTTCTGATCTCAAGTTCCATGCCACTTTGGGGATTTCATGTTTGACTGAACTGCACAATAGCTGATGTGTGTGCATCCTAAGCAACCTCCTCCAGGAAGCCTTCTCTGACAGCTTTTCCCTGAAATTGGGTCAAGCACTCAGCTACACAAAATGCACAGAATGTGTCCATTGATTTAGCTCTCACTATTCTAAAAAGGCATGGCATAAATTTCAAAAATATAACAGGGTTTTTTTTAATGAATACAAGAAATTTGAATGAGGGAAAATAAATTGAGGAAAAGTAGAATAAACTCAGGGTGAAGAGTAAAACGTAAAATGCCTGACACAGAATCTTGCTAGAAATGAACCACAAAATCTGGCTCTCAACTTTCTAGCTACCAAAACTAAGAGACAGACTCAATCACTTAAGTAATCCATAGTGGCCCTACGTTTGCTTGCTTGTTTGTTTTTAAGAACACCTGCTCCTAATGCTGTCATCTGAGAAATTTATTCCTCTGGTCTTCACTGATCATTCACATTCAAAATGTGAATGATCAGTGAAGCAGCTTAGAGGAACAATCTGGTTTGAACATCTGCAAAACACCCTATTTGTCCCCATTGACAGAGGTACTGTTTAGGGTCATTTAACCCCCAAAATGAGTAAAAAGCAAAATTTGGGGAAGCACACCCAAAGAGTGGTGACCAAGGAACATCAGACAGAAGAATAATCACTCCGTGATTCAAGACCACAGAAGTCGTCAGTGAGTGCCAGATAGTGGAATCCAAGAAGATGGAAAGAAACAGGCACAACTGTCAGGGAAGGCTCCAGCCTGGAGGAACAAGAAACTGTTGAAAAAGCAGAGAAGATCTTCAAGTCACTGACAGACATTAAGAGGAAAAGATACAGTGCCAGGAAACAGAACATAGAACCATCTGGAAATGCCCCCACAACAGGGGCCTCAGGGATGTCAAATTCCCTACAACTGCACCCTCTCTTTAAAGATAAGTGAACTAGGCCGTGCATGGTGGCTCACGCCTGTAATCCCAGCACTCTGGGAGGCCAAGGCAGGCGAGTCACGAGGTCAGGAGTTCGAGACCAGCCTGGACAATATGGTGAAACCCTGTCTCTACTAAAAATACAAAAACTAGCTGGCTGTGGTGGTGTGCACCTGTAATCCAAGCTACTCGGGAGGCTGAGGCAGGAGAATCACTTGAACCCGGGAGGCAGGGTTTGCAGTGAGCTGAGATCGCCCCATTGCACTCCAGCCTGGGCAACAAGAGTGAAACTCCGTCTCAAAAAAAAAAAAAAAAAAAAAGATAAGGGAGCTAAAGCCCAGAAAGCACAAGCATCTGACCCCAAAGTCACATGGCCAATGTAGAGGTGACATCTGTGACTCTGTTTTCCACTTTTGGTGATAGAAAATGAACAGACGTGTAACCCTCCCCAAGCTAGTTAATGGCTGTCTTGGCTGAGGAAGCCAGAAATGAAAGACGGATGAGAAATAAAAGAGTCATTTGGATAGAGTAATGTTTACTCTCCTTTTATTCAGACCTCTACTACTGCTGTGACATTTATGTAAATAAGGTCATTAGTAACCTAAGAGAATTATTGGGATTATTACAGTGCTTAATGTATGGAGTGCTTACTACATACCAGGCACTCCCCTAAATATCCTCTTTGCAAGATCTCATCGAATCCCACAACAATCCTAGGAAGCAGAAATTGTCTACATATCAATCAAGAAAACAGCCTCAACAAGGTTAAATAATTTCCTCCCGGTCACACAGTTAGTTGGGGGGGTGGGGATGGAGACAGGTCTGTTTGACTTTAAATGTGTATTCATTCTTCAGCCTCAGAAAATGTTTAACCTTCCACTTAGTGGGTAAGAACAAAGGAGGTGTGTACATATCTATTACCAGGACAGATTCATTCAGCTTTAGGACCTCCCTACAGAATGGAAAATGCAGGACAGGGTTGTGTGATACAAGCAGCTCAGCAGCAAATACACTCAGGGTGCTGCCTGTAATTCCACTTCATGGCTCTCACTCAATATAATATAGGGACATTTGTATACATGCAAATATAATGCAATAAAGACAGTGCACACATGGAATCCGATGCCTTCCTGCTCAGTCTGCAGCAGGAGGTCATTTGTGAAGCTCCCCAGAGCCCTGACCCAGGGCTTCGCTCCCTGAATAAAAGCAGCCTGAATGGTAAATGTGCTTGCCTTGAGCCAGTCCCCACTGCAGTTTCCCTGCTGGATGGCAGTTCTTATTGGACCCGGTACAGTTCTTATTTCACAAATCAGAGCTTAAACCTTCACAAGAGGATATCGATTCGTGCTGTCAACACAGCAAGAATCCAGAACTGGGAGCTGAGGGAATCTGGCCCTTTTAATCAATATTTTCTTACTCATTAAAGCAGATGTCTGATTTAACTTTTGATTTTAAGCCAGACTCAGAGACTGAGAATCAGTGTTCTGATGATGTAGTCTTACTGGGCAACAAAATCTGCCCATTGCATCAACATCCCTGTCTTTCTCTCTCTCTCTCCTTTTCACTCTTCCTTTCTTTACTCTTCTGTATTTTCTGTACTTGATGTTTAACCCAGGCCCCGCCAATACCTACTTTCTGCTACTTTTGCCTCAAAGAGATCCAAAGGGCAACCTTGGTACCCGACCCCAGGATTCTATTGTTCCCAGGATGGATGCATTATCCCAAGAAATAATGTTTGCCTTCCTGGACTGTTTAAATCATCCTATTCAGATGGAAACCTCTTAAGACTTAAAGATTTGAGCAGATAAAGAGCAGTGAAGATCAACAAACTTGTCAAAGGATAATTCATAAGAATCATAGTCCAAATGCCTCCCTGGGAGTAATTTTAATCTAACATTCCTCTCAAACCTCCTGCTCATTTAGGCAGCACTGCATGGTGCAAAGAACACAGGATTTACGGAAGTGCAGACCTCGTTTGGAACTCCAGGTTAGCCACTCACTAGCAGTGGAACTTAGGGTGAATAATTGTACTATAGACTAATTTTCTTCATCTGTAAAATAGAGAAAATAAACACTGTCTCATGAGGTTGGTATGGAAATTGAGTTAGATAGAATAAACAAAGTGCTTCTCGGGTTCGTTTCCCAGCCAACGCAGGAACTCATTTAAAATAAAACAATAAAAATAAAAAAGAGAAAGTGATTTGTAATCACATAATTGTAGTTTCGTAATCACTCATGATCTCATAACCAGTAGCCCATAGTATATTCTCAATAAATGTTAGGCCTCTTCTTTGTCTTTCTCTCAATTTCATCTCTCTTTCGCAGTACCCCCACTCAGTCTTTTTTTCTTCCTGTTTCTCCATTTTCTGCCCCCTTGCTATTGATATACCTTAGGCTCTTCTTCTCACCGTCCTCTTTAACTGGACTTAAAACCATAGACTGTCAGCACCAGAAGAATCTAAAAGAATGTATACACTTTAAGATAAATAACACGCCCCAGATCACAGCTACTCAGCAGCAGACCACAGGCAGCATTCAGCCCTCCTGACTCCCAGGGTCTCACATCCTAGTCTCTCTCTCTTTCGGAGTTTTAATTCTTGAAGATGGTAGCTCTCACATTTCCCAGAGAATAACCCAAAGTACACCGTTTGTCTCACTAATTCTAGAATAAAAATAATTACTACAGCTCTCATTTAAAAGTTTGATATGATGGTGTATTCATTTCAGTTAAGCTGTCTCAAATCTTACTTTTTTTTTTTGCAACTCTGAGCTATGGAGTATCTTTTCTCTCCCACTTAATGTCATTGGTGGACTGAAGCCAGTACATACTGGCTCATGAGAGCCAATTCTTAGCATCTCTTTCCAATTCTGCATTCAGTAATATCACATTGGTAACTTGAAACTGGCAGTGGTGGGAATATTTACATCAGAGAAATTGGCAACCACTATAAATAGGCTTTTTCCCCCCCCAGATAACCAGGAACCAGTTGTTGAACACTTACCAGCACACCAATGCATAAGTTCTCCACACAATTGTTTGCTCATATACATACGCAGAGGGGCCATGGGGAAAGAGAAAGAGAGATGATTATTTCATGACTATAACACTCTTTTTCTAGGCAGTCCTGTTTTGCTTTAAGAAATGTTTGTTTGCTTTTGCAATAATGATATCCTACAGAAGCCTATAAGCTTTGCCCTGTGTGCACAAGATAATGAATTTAGGCCTTTGGAAATCGGTCACCTGCTGGTCATGACAAAGGCTCTATTAACACTCGGTCATGTAAATTTGCTCTGCCTTGGCTCTTTAGAAGATGAAGGTGTCTGCTGGACCACGCATACGCCTGCATCAGTTTTATCCTATTGATTTCAATAGAGAGCATAAGATTGTGAGGATTTTAGTCTTTAAGAATCTCTGTGAGTTGCTATGGGCATCATTGAGCATTTCATTGTTCATATCCACATTCCAATAAAGCTCATTTCCTCCAAATATAATATCTGCTAGTAGCCAAAAGGCCATGCAGTGGGCTCTGAAGCCAGATGGCATGTGATTGATCTCAGCTTACTAGGATTGTCCTACTTAACAGGACATTCCTCGATCTCTCTGTGCCTAGTTGTAAAATGGGGAAAACAATATCCACCTCCCCAAGTTGTTATGAGGATTAAATAATAATTAGTAATACATAATAATAATTATGTAATAATTATGTAAAAATAATAATTAGTAATACATATCAAGTGCTTAAAACAGTAGCTGCTGGCACACGACAAGCATTCAGTAAATGTTAACTGTTAAGAAAGAGTGGAGATAGAAAGTTTATCACAAGGTTAGATATTCAAGCACCAGATTTTAGCTGGGTAGGTGAGGATGAGGCTTGGAAAATCCCTTAAGGGAAAAGTTTGGAATATTGCTACTAGAAGTGTACGTCAGTTCTCCCAGCCGCCAGGGGCTCCCAGAAGCTCTGTGATGGGAGGTCCTCCTGTCCTCTCTTCTCTCCCACTGAACGACTCAGGGATCTTCCAAACCACAGCCGTTGGAGAGTACAGCTGGGCCCCCTCTCCTTATCTGAGGCAGGAGTTCAAAATCTTAGTCCCGAGGGCAGACATGAAGGGTAATACTCATATGCAGACCCCACCGCAGGCTTTGGCAATAGTCTGATGATTTATGAATTAGGCACAAATCCTGCATGGGAGCCTCACTTCCACCTTATTATGGCCATCGCAGAATACAAAGGGGTAAGATTCACAGCAGTAAAGGAATTAACCTCTAGATAGTCATCGGGCTATTGCTCAATATTCTAATTCTTCTCCTTCTAAGTCCATGGAGGATCACACTTCCCCTTCTTGCTCCTTGTTAGGCAAGTTTGTATGTCTTATTTTGGCCAAGAAAATGTGAACAGTAGTGATATATGTCTCCTTCAACCTTCAAGAGCCAGTGAGGGATTTGCCTGCTTCCTTCTGCTGACCGCAGTGACTGGAGATGTTCCATATAAGGTTTCAACAATTTTTATCCCTGAGTGTGAATAACCTGAGAAAAGCCCCCAGATTATCCACAATAGACACACAGTATAAACAAGATAAAACTTCACTGTTTTAGGCAACCGAGACCTTGGGGGTTGTTTGTTCCCACACAAAGTCTATCCCATCCTGACTGATATAACCTTAATTCTACTCTAATTTATACTGAAAATATCAATAAGATATTTGCAAATTTCTTTCCTTTATTATTGGTGACAGATTATTTATAATGTACCTCATAACAAATCTCAAAACAAGTTAAAAATCACTGATTTACAGAAACAAAGTTATTTTTAATAAAATTCATGTTACAGTTTTTGTATAAATTTCATTTATTTAGCAAGTTAATTTATCTTCATTTTCTTTATTCTTTATTACATAAAGTGATCCATTTAACCTTAAAATTTCTTTTCTGTTAAAGACTCATGCCTAAAGGAAATCAAACAAAAATCCTCCAGAAGTCTAACAACGTAGACCTCTGTGGAGGAAATTCAATGGCAGAGGAGTGGCTACATCAGCAATTCCTGCTCCCTTTCCCTGGAAATACCCCCCTTCCCCCTTGAGTTACCCCCTATTTATCTCCTAATACCACTACTCCAGTCTCCATGATTCAGTGCCTCCCCAACTGGATTCTTATTGCACCTATACTTTTTTCTCTTTCTCAGCAGAACTGAAACAAATTGGCATTTTTCAAAAATAATTTTTCTTGAAGGAAGATAGAAAAGGTGAAAATAAACAGAAGACAAATATATTAATAGAAAATACAAACAAAATAATTCATGCAGTTAAAAACAAAACTGCTCAGAGGGCCACAATGATAACTTGCCTTTGGCTCCAGTTTGGCTGGCAGTGTCTGCAGGCACCTTGCTTGAACTTCTTCCCTTCTTGTTTCTGGCCTCCATATGGTGAGAAGCATCTTGTCACTTACTATATGGCCACAATCTAACTAAATATCTTGCTCCAATCAAGGACCAATGCCAGAACCACTTTCCTTGAATCAAATGTCTTCAGCCCTCTAACATTCTCCCTCTCGGTCTCAATTATTCTGATTTAAGGACACCACATTTATGATTCATTCTCAGGAGAAGAGGGAGAGGCATCCTTAATCCCCACTGCTGGAGCTTGCCTTCCCAAGCTCAGGTTAATAGTTTTGTCCATTTCTATAACTTACCTTGTCACCAGCACAGTGCACTCAAACACACATACATGTGCACACCACATATGCGCATAATACTAAGGAAAGTGATCTTATCTAATCAATATAATTTCCAACATTGAATCAACATATATATATCTATAGGGGCTATATTTATATAGCGTATCAGTTGAGAATATGAGCTTTGTGCAAATAAACACAGCTTTAAGTTTCAGCTCCAGAATGTTGTAGCTGGAGATCCAAAAGCAAATTATTTAATTTGCTAACACCTGCTTCCTCAAGTGTAGAATAAGAATAATAGTAGTACCTGCCTCGTAAGATTGATGTGAGATGATTCACATAAAGTGAGAGAATCAGTGTAAAGCAGTTAGCATAGTGCCTGGAACATAGGAAGTACCCCATCACTTCTAGCTAGTAGTGGCAGTGGTAGTGGTGGCAGTGGTGGTGCTAGTGCTGTTGGTGATGGTCATGGTGGTAATCGTAGCAATATTATCTGAAATTGTCTTATTTTCCATTACACTTACTTTTCTATCATAGCTCCCATAGTTCTTCAGCTTTTTTTCCTACTGAATGCCCTACAGAGTAATTTTTAAGTTCTTTAGAAATTCAAAACATGTTAGTGATTATCACCTATTCTTAAATATTACCCATGTTATCAGCAAGACATTGCCCATTCCCCAGTGCTTCAGAGCTATTCAAATTTGCTGATCTGACAGTGATGTCATCCTGACACCTTCAAATAAAAGGCTTCCCTTATTTCCTGCCAAACCACAACATCTACTTGCTTGAAACTCGTCCAGATCAGATTCAGTCCTGTTTTTGGAAACACGTAAGTGCCCTCAAGAGAATTCACACACTTAGCAAGGTACTGAGCAATTAAACTTTGATGGTCTATTTTAGAAACAGAAAAAGGAAAGGAAAGGAGTCATAGTGAGGGAAAGAGAGAAAAGGGAGGTAAATGTAAGTGGCTCAGCTGGGTTTAGGAGAAAGAGGAATGTGTCTACTCATGTGCTTCCCTTTGGAAGGAAGTCAAATGCTTTCACTGAAAAGCACACAGAAAGCTTTCATGATTTAGTACACAGACAAACTCATAGATTAAGGCAAAGAAGGCCCTAATGTAAACAGATGCAATCAGATATTATGTATCTCAGCTGTCATAAATCTAGTCTGGTCTGGTTGCAAGAAGCAGGCAGTGTGACAACTTTTGGGGTCTTCCTGGCCTGAAAGCTCTAATTAGAAGAGCATGTCTGCTATTCGGTCCTCTTCCACTATTCTTTTGGGGAATTATTCTACTATTCTTATTCTAATCGAGAAGTCTTTGAACAAGAAGTTGGACTCAGCTTCCTCTTTGATGATTGGCTCATCCCCTAAATATTTCTACCTCTGGCACAGAAAGAAGGGCCCTAAAAAATAGCCCTCGGTCTTCTCTACTGTATCTGAAATAACTATGGCAGGTCAGACATCCAAACCAAGCAGTTTTTTGAGGAAACACATATCTATTGGTCATTTGCCAAGTGCAGACACCCAGGCTAGGCACTGTGGAAATACAAGGCCTATGAAATCCAGTCTCTGCCTTCCAAATGCTCACAGTCCAGCCACTTAAGGGAAGAAAAATTCTCCACTCCATGCTACCAGGGTGGCCTCAGGATTTTACACTAGGCCCAGCCCATTCTAGCCCACACTGATTTGTATCTCCTTCTTAGGAACCAGAAAGGAATTTTCCAATTTCATTAGACACTAGGATAAAGGGAATAAGCCTAGTCATATCTTGCAGATAAACCAACCATTTAAATAAAAGACTTTAAAAGAGGTGACTCCAATGGCAAGACACAGAATTCCAAGTTCAATAGCTCAAAACAGCAAAAAGCATTTGCTGAGAGGAAATAATTGCCAATGATGGTGATCTGTTCTTTCATCAAAGTATCTTGTGCTTAGAAGAGAGAAGAGTTTACCTAAACTCCATCTGGGATCCAAGTAGGGCACAGAGAAGAAAGGTGCACTAAACTGTAGAACTCCCATTACCATGTTCCAGAAAGATCCCCAAATCCCCCCATGGGTTAAATAAGAGAAGAATGGACAGAAAATTTTGATTCCTTTAGCTCAGAAGGCTCTTCAGATTAGAGGACACGCAAGAGTCACTTCTGAAAATTTCCCCAGTAATTCACTCTGATGGTAACCCATAACTCCCTGAGAAATATTTATGTTATATACCTGTAAATTCTGAAACCATTTGAAACTGATTTTTATTGTATCACTTTGAGCTTCCTTCTGACGTACTAAGATAATACCCAAAATTCTGATAAAACCCCAAACCTCCAGGAAAATCCACAGAAGGGGCCTGGAGGTGTATTCTGAACCAGTTGGATGTCTGTTGATCAATTATAACATTAGCTTAACTAACTAGAAAACTAATCATTAGTGACCAAACAAGCACATCATGATCTTTGGGTTTGCACTGATATTCTTCAGGATTACTAATAAAAGCTAACATTGTATTAGGCTGTTCTCACACTGCTGTAAAGAGACTACCTGAGACTGGGTAATTAATAAAGGAAAGAGGTTTAATTGACTCACAGTTCTGCATGGCTTGGGGAGGCCTCAAGAAACTTACAATCATGGCAGCAGGCAAAAGGGAAGCAAGGACCTTTTTCACATGGAAGCAGAAGAGAGAAGCCAATGAAGGCGGAACTTGCCAAACACTTATAAAACCATCAGATCTCATGAGAACTCACTCACTATCATGAGAATAGCATGGGGGAAACTATTCTCCCGCGATCCAATCACCTCCCACCAGGTTTCTCCCTCAAGACCTGGGATTACAAGTCAAGATGAGATTTGGGTGGGGACACAAAGCCAAACCATATCAAACATTGATTGAATATTTACCATGTGTCAGAAGTAAATTGTGGCAAAGTGAAATAAAGTAACTTACAATCAGTCACACAGCTAGTAAGGTTGAACAGGGTTTAAACCTGGCTGGAAAGCGGGCCAAACAGGAAGACCCGGCTACAGAGCTTTCACATTAACCACATGCTCTAGTCTACACCCTCCACAAACCAAATGACCTGCATCAAATGCCACCTTATGTTTCTATCAAGCATTTTCTTTTACTTTAAGAGAGTTCACTACCATCTAGTTAAGGATTAAAATCTTATTTATCAAGCCTGCCGTCAGGATATTTTTCCCTTTTAAATTTTTGTGAAGATATGGCAATAACACATAAGAGTCTGAGTTGCTTTGTCCATTGTCTTAAAGCCATGGCTCTCAAGTATGTCTACACATCAGAACCATTTGGGAGTGTTTCTTTAAAGATGAATGATGTCCAGAAAATTAACTCTGAGATTCTGATTAAATGACTCATGGGTGGATCCTAAGAATCAGTATCTTTAAAAACATTTTCCAGGAGAGTCTTAATGCATAGTTAGGATTAGGAATTGCTTCACATTACAGGATAGGAAACCCATGCTCCTCCGAAAAGGGAGGAATCTGGATTCCTTTGCTAAGGCTGGCATAACCAAACACCACAGCCGGCTTGCTTAAACAACAGAAATTTGTTGTCTCACAGTTCTGGAAGTTGGAAGTCCAAGATTACAGTCTTGCTTCCTCTTCTCTTGGTCACTCTTCTGTGCGTGCACCTCTCTCCCTCCTATAAAGATACCAGTTTTATTGAATTAGGGCCCCACCGGACCAGCCTCATTTTAATTTAATTGCCCCCCTTTTAAGACCCTTTCTCCAAATGCAATCACATTCAGAGATGCAGGGAATTGAGACTTGGATATGTTAATTTGGAAGGAGGGGGGCAAATTCAGTCCATAACCAAAAGAATCATAAATTCTTTTTCTTCCAATATGATCTCTTCACCTCTTCTCCTTCCAGTTGATTCAACACCCTGCTGCCAGATGAATCTGCTCAGGTTATATCATTCCTCTACTCTAAATTATCCATAATCCCCATTGCATGAAAAATAATGTTCTAAATCCTTAGCCTGATCAAACAGGCTCTTAACTCTGCAGCCCAAGTTCACCATTCAGCCTCACATTCATCTTCTCCCCTAGGTGACCTACCCCTCCTGCTGAACTGGTCCTCCCCAGGAAACTCCTGTTTCTTCTTATTCTGGGGTGCAAAGCAATCCAGTTCTGGCTAGGCCTACTCCTCAACTCATCATCAGGTGGTAGGGGGAGGGTTGACTACTCATTTTCTTTCTCTCTTTTTTGACTTTATTCAGGAATGATTGGCAAATAAAAATTGTATATATTTAAGGTAAACAACTGGCTGTTTTGATATATGCATACGTGGTAAAATAATCACCATTAAGAGCTAACTGAAATACTCATTACCGCATATTGATTGATTGTGGTAAGAAATGCTTAAGATCTATCCTCTTAGCAAATTGCAGTACAGTACATTAAGCTCTTGTTAACTATAGTCACATTGCTGTATCTTAGGGCTCCAGAACTCATTCACGATCTTGTGTAACTGAAACTTCTACCCTTTGATCAACATCTCCCATTTCCCTCTCCCTTTGCCACATTTCTTTCTTTTACCAAGACCCTCTTCCCTGAAGAGATTTTGAATTTCCCAAAAATGTGACTGTAACAGTCGCTTTTTCCTTTGGCTCAGGAATTTCTCCAGACTTTGACTCCTTTAGGTCCCCTTGAACATTTGCACTAATTGTCGCTCCTTTGCACAGAGCTCCCTCTTCCAGCACAATGCCTACATGGATTTGGAGGTCCAACCTCAGACTGCTAACTCCAGCTTTCAGCCACTCTCCCTTGGCTCGAAGCACAGCCATCTCAGGTCTGCCCCACACACCCATCAGAGAAGGCTCTGTGTGGGCAAGGGTCTTCATGTGTTGTGTTCACTTAGGTGTCTCAAGAGCCTAGAACATTGCCTAACACATTGTGGGCACATGGTAAATATTTCTTGAGTGAATGAATGCATGAATGGGCACATCCATCATGACCTGACTGAGGATGAGGAATCATTCCCACTTTGTAAAGTAAATTCACCTGTGTTGGGGGGAAGGCCCTTATTTCCACTTAAAGCTGTCTATCACGTAATGGGTTATTTCACACAGTCATAATAACTAGAACCCTGATTAATACTACATAGCATTTGTATTACCCTTTGTGCTTTTCAATGCATTGTCCCATTTATTATCTCAGTCCATCCTCATAATGATCTCATTTCCCTCTTATAGGTAAAATATGAGGCAGAAAGGTAGGAGGACTTGATAAAAGTCACAGAGCTGGTCGAGCACAGAGATGGGATCAGAACTGGGGCCCCATCTGCAGCCCTGGGCTCTCCTGGTGCTGCTACTGCTGGGCTGGCACCATGCCCTGTCAGACACCATTGGGCACACATCACCATCAACACTCACAAATCTGCTTACTGCACCTGAAGGGATTGTGCAGGATGTTGATGAGTTTCATTCGGGAAAGAAATATAAAGCTTAAGTAGCAGGTGCTTTCATTCACTCTGTACATTTGGGGTATTCACAAGTTCCTACCAAATCAGGATAAGAGAAAAAATAGCTATTATTATTTAAAATTATAACTGCCCCTTAAAGAGAGAAAAGAAAAAATGAGGAGTGACTAGTCAACACCCCTTGATGTACAAAGGTGGACCTGATGGTGAGTTGAGAAGAAGGCTAGCAAGAGCCCAGCTGTTGTGTCAGGAATCTGAAAGCAGCTTAGCTAGGTGGTTCTGGCTCAGGGAGTCTCACGAGGCTGCAGTCATCTGAAGGCCCAACTGGGGCTGAAGATTTTACTCCCAAGTTCACTCACATAGTTTCTGCCATGCCTCTGTTTCTCACTGACCAGAGGCCTGAGTTCCCAGCCACATAGTCCTGTTCATGAGGCTGTTCACAACATGGCAATCAACCTGCCCCAGACCTAGAGATTCGAGACAGGGCATGAAGCAGGGACAGATGAAGGTGAGGTGCCTAGGAGAAAATGTAAGGTGGCCCTTATGAGACCTCCTCCAGCTCAAGCCCTGAAAAAGTGTTCAAGACAAAGCTGCAGTCTTTTTTATAGCCTCATTTTGGAAAGGATATACCATCTCTTCTACCATATGCTAATATGAGGTGACTGCACAAGGGTGTGAATTCCAAGAATGGGGGATTATTGGGGACCACCCTGGATGCTGGCTACCACAGAAGTTATTCAGCTTTCAGGCCACACACATGCAAGTTCTCCTGTAGATTATGTTTCTTTCTAAAATCTCAACTGGATTCCATCAGACAGGTGTGCGTTACCAGGAATACAGCTAAATGGGCTCTGTCTTTGCAACAGCATTATTAGTAAAATCCTTTTAACAAATGTCTGTGAGGCAAGCACTTCCTCAATTAATTGATGTAGGAAGCAAATGATGTGGCAGTATACCAAGGAATTTAGGGTTTGGAGTCAATCATCCACATTTGAATCCTGCTTCTGCTGATTACTAGCTGTTGTGACCTTGGGCAAGTCACTCCCCTTCTCTGAACTTTGCCTTCATGTCTAGAAAAATACTAGCTCTTAAGGAACTCATGAGGAATATGGCACAATTCATTCATCCCTTTAACAGGTACTTCCAAGTACCTGGCTCATCAACAATGCTGAATTAAATGCTTGGTAAATCCACATCTAAATCTAATCTGATTGTCTAGGGTCTTCCTCAAATATTACAGGAGGATATTAGGAATTATAACTGAAAAGCTTTCACATACTTTGTAAATGTCTTTCCTTATTCTATTACCTCTTTTTAGTCAAATTGCTTTATTGTCCTAGGAATGTTTCTTCATCTATAAGCTGTAAATAATTAATTATAAGTAAAATTAAATATGCGGCTCAATGAGGAAAAAGCAAAAAGTGATGGGGGAGTGTGGAGGAAGGAGGAATTAAAATAGTGAATATTGCAGGACATTTTATTTTCTGCTGTTTCTTCTTCGTTCTGTAAAGTTGTAGTACTACAAGTTGATCTATCTATCTTCCAAGATTATTGAGAATCGGAATGAATGTTTAAAGAGCAAATATTCCACTGTATCTGCCACAGTGCCTGATACTGTCATAGGAAAAAAAAAAAAACAGAATAATTCTTTGTTGACTTATGAAGCAAGACTTTCTAATGTTGTTCTCTTTTCACCAAAACCAAAAGGGTCAAAAGATTCCTTTAAGCTCTGGCTTGTGGTCCTGCAGTAGTGGCTAAACTATATCATCAAGAAACACCTTGCAGGCATGCACTTCCCAGCTCCACCTCCTCCAGTTCCAGTGTTTTCATGCTGGATTCCTGCAGTGGAAGAAAGCCACTAGGAAGAAACAGCTAAAGCAACAAAAACATGGGGAATGAAAACACTGTATTCTAAAGTCTGCTATCAGATAGTCAAAGACAAAACAGCCATTATTGTCTACAATTAGAATACAAGCTCTGATAGGATGAAGAAACCCATTCAGTGTGCTCTGTGTGGACCAGCAGGAGTCAGGGATGACAAAGAATGCTGGAGATGTTGTATGACTTACAGATTGAGGCTGGAAGGTGGGAAAAAGGAGGAGGATGAAGAAAGGAGGCCAATAACATGGCAGAACCCGCAGGACTGATGACAAAGGCAGTGTGGGAGACCAGAATATGCCACTCCAAAATATGATGGATTGTTGAACTGACAGCAATTAAGAAGAAGCAGATACAGAAAAGCTTTCTGCCTTCCATTTGTGTAAAAGCAAGACAAAGATTTACAATCCCAAAAGGTATCCTGTGCACCCTTCCTCTACCAGGGAGAACAAAGGTTAACCATTGAAAACTACTTTGGACACATCATCTGGACGTGATACCAGAGGAATCTATATTAATAGGCTTTACTAACTAACCTTAACCTGCCTTCCCTCAAGATGCTGTCCCTAGAGATTCAAAGTCCTTTTCCTTTGTCTTGTCACTTCTCTAAAAATTTACTCTTCTTTGTTGAAGATGTTAAATTGGCTGGAATTCAAAGCCACTTCTTTGAGAATTACTCATTCTCTGGGTGTCTCCCATGTATATATGAAATATACATGTTAATAAACTTCTGTTTATTTTTCTCTTGTTAATCTGCCTTTTGTCACAGGAGTCTGTTCCAACTAAGAAACTACAGGGGTTATTGTTCCCCTATAGCAGCCAGTGAGAAATTCCCAAAGGAATGCACAAGAGACATTTTAAAATCAGTGTTTGATATTCAACTTTAAGTTAATTCAACATCTTCAACAAAGAAGGGTAAATTTTTAGAGAAATAACAAGACAAGGAAAAGGACTTTAAGTTGTTCCCTACCCTGGGGTGTGTTTCTTTTCCATTATCCGCAAACCCTAAAAAAAAAAAAGGCTTATTATTCACAACAGATTTGTGTTGATTGTGCTTTCAGAAATTAAGGACAAAGATGGGAAGGGGTAGTGTCCAGCCTGGAGGAAAACAGAGAGGTCAGTGAGTGCAGGATCCAGGAGCACAGACTAGAGCAGGTAACCACGGACAGGCAGGCAGCTCCAGGGACTGACAGGGAAATGGAAACCTGCCTCAGCAAACCTGCTATCCCAGGGAAGACAATGGCACACCCGACATGGTACTTGGGATGGGGTTTATTTATAAATCACTTAAACCATTCTATCACAAGACCAGAGGATTTGAGAACATTTGACAACATATATTTGTATGTATGCGTACATATATATGTACATGCATGCATGCATGTATAATGCATATAGTTAAGAATATATGTGTGTATAGGTTGACACTTAAAATAACTTGATAACTGCATGTGCTTAGGTGATATAATGTATATAAAATGCTTAGCTCAGTTCCTGGCATACAGTGTTCTTCAGTAAGTATTACTTAAGCAGGAGCATTAAAAAAAAGAACCCTAACACCTGGTCCTAGATTTCCTTTCAGGAACAGGCAGTGCTTTTATTTAGAACAATGCACAAAGGTGAAAGATGCAATCCTGAGAGCAGGAACTGTTGTTTGGAATTGCTTTTCCTCCTGACTCCCTCTCCAGGACATAGGCCAATGTCTTGAAACATTTTTTGGTTGTTGGGACTGGGGGTAGGAGGACTGGTGTCTAGCAGGTTGAGGCCAAGGATGCTGCTAAACATCCTAGAATGCACAGGACAGCCTCCGCAACAAAGCATGGTCAGGTCAATATGTCGATAGTGGTGAGGTGGGCCAAAGAGACAAAGCAACAAGTGTGATCGATAAAGTGTTCTGCATTAGAAATAAACAGGAATTCATAAAGAGAGAAGAAAAGAGAGGTAAGGAAGCAAGATAGAAGAAGTATGTCACCACTATTGACACATTGGCCTGACCATGCTTTGTTGTGGAGGCTGTCCTGTGCATTCTAGGATGTTTAGCAGCATCCCTGGCCTCAACCTGCTAGACACCAGTCCTCCCACCCCCAGTTTCAACAACCAAAAAATGTCTCAAGACATTTGCATATGTCATAGGAAGAGAGTGAGAGGAAAAGAAAAGGATGGCTAAATAAATAACATGACCAAAACACTAGAGAACTTTTAAGAGCTAATAATGTCGAATACACAATCTGAGATTGTTTTCATAGATCTCAACAAAACCCTTCCCTTGTCTCCCTAAACCTTCAGTAAAAGCTGTCACATGCAAAGACCCTGAGTGAACAGATTGTGCAGGTGATGTGCGTGTGTGTGTGTGTGTGTGAGAGAGAGAGAGAGAGAGAAAGTAAGGAAGTCTCACATCTGGGTCAGAGAAAAAAGACAAGCATCAAACCCCCAAAAAAAGAATAGGAATCCTGTAGAGACAGAAAGCCAGAGACAAAAGTGCCTGAAATAATAAAAGCACCTAGGAATTAGAGAACTCTGAAAGACGGGATAGATTTTTCCAGAGCACTTGGAACGTAGCTTTGAACCACACTTTATGTAGATCATAAGGGACAAGGAGTCTTAGCTTCCATATAGATTCTAGCTCTCATAATTATAAATTTTAATGTAAATTCACTTTATACAGTCATTCTCAACTATTTTAGCTTTTGTATAAGGTCCAAGCTCAAAGAACCCTCCTGTATTTTTAAAAAGAAGTACTTAAACTGAGAGATCCCACTTGCCCACAGTATATGAATGAGTCCAGGGAAGGCCAACCAGATAGGCAGCACCGGCTTCAAAGTGGGGCCAGAGCCCACCGTAAGTCCCTCTAGGAATGTCACACATTATAATAGGATCAAGTATGATGAAAATACAAATGTGAAGTACTTTAAACTGAGATGTTCTACTTAATAGGCAAAGAGATAAAGCAATATTTCCTCTGTCACAATACTATAAATTCGAATATGGTCCGTGGAAGGAAAAGGTGATATGTATTGTTGCGAGTCAAAAAAAAATTGAGAAAGAAAAGTAAAAAAGCAGGATTCAGAAAGCTCAATTTGAAAATAACAGAACCTTTCCCAGGAATGACAAACACTAACTTGCGAGCAACAAGAAGGCTTAGCACCAAAGATCAGTTGGCTGACAACTAAGGGAGCACAATAAAACCTTGAGATGCTCTGCCCTGAGAGTTGTTACCAATGTGTAATGGAATTTAGCAATAAAAAATAAATAAAATAAAAGCTTTCTATTTTCTGCTAGTATGAAATTCCTGATAGCTCATCTAACCCCTTGGTGTCCAGATCTCAGAAGCCACTTAATGAAACAATGGTTGTCCAAGACCAGAAAAACTCTGCAATAATAGTTTCCCTGCAAAACATGAGTCAAAAGAAATAAGATGTAGCCTAACACTCAGCCTCTTCTCCAAAAGGTTTTAAAAAACCAGCCGAGGCGGACGGATCACGAGGTCAGGAGATTGAGACCATGGTGAAACCCCGTCTCTACTAAAAATACAAGAAATTAGCCGGGCATGGTGGCGGGCGCCTGTAGTCCCAGCTACTCGGGAGGCTGAGGCAGGAGAATGGCGTGAACCCGGAAGGCGGAGCTTGCAGTAAGCCGAGATGGCGCCACTGCACTCCAGCCTGGGTGACAGCGGGATACTCCATCTCAAAAAAAAAAAAAAAAACCAAAGTGAGGGCTAACCTCCTCCATACAGGCCATGTCAGTTATCTGGACAACATCACAGAAGCATACACTGCTTGTTGAGCGAACTGAGCTCCTATCAACAGAGAAGCCTTCTTTGAGCTCCTGACAATTTAATTTAGCTTAACAATTACATCTGCAATTTGATCATAAAACCTTTCCCTCTTAATGGCCAATAAAAGTGATGCTTCCCCTAAGACATGGAAATCTAACATGATTAAGGGGGGAAAAGAAGAGAGTCTAACTTATTTGGTTCAACCAAACCTTCCCCTCAACGTTCACACCAGTTATCCATCCCAACCTCCATCAATCGTCTTTGTTGTGACTGCCTATTGATTAGATTGGCAATACACAGAGAACGATGTGTGGGTTCTCTCTGAATTGATCCTCAAGGCAGTGGAGAGAGTGTTTCCAAAGAGTCCTCCTTCTGTGGGGTTAAGGTGGAATTTAGAGCAGTCATTTGTTTTTCTGCTACTGAGTAACCATTTTACTATCTATATGTATCCCATAACATCATGTCATTGTAAACCTTGGATATACACAATAAAATTTATTGTTTTTTAAAAAATATATACAAATTCAACTCTCACAATGTGGAGGCCAGAGGTCCCAAATCAAGGTGTCAGCAGGCTGCACTCCCTCTGAAGGCACTAGGGGAGAAGCCTCCCTTGCCTCCTCCACTGCTGCTGGCTGCAGGCATTTCTTGGTTTGGGCTGCATAACTCCAATCTCTGCCAACATCTTCACGTGGCTTTCTTCTCTATGTATCTAATCTCCTTCTGCCTTTCTCTTATAAGGGCATCTGTTATTGAATTTAACTCCCATTGGGATTATTCAGGATGATCTCACCTCAAGATTCTTACTTAATATGCAAAGACCATTTTTACAAATATGATTATATTCACAGGTTTCAGGGGTTAGGACATCTTTTGGAGGTCACTCTATAATTCACTACGCTGGTATTACCTGAAGTTCTTTCATTACATTTTTGCTTCCCCAGGCCATGATTAGATAGAGAAAAAAAAAAAAAAAAGGCCAGGCACAGTGGCTCACACCTGTAATCCCAGAATTTTGGGAGGCCGAGGTGGGCGGATCATCTGAGGTTCGGAGTTCAAAACCAGCCTGACCAACATGGAGAAACCCCATCTCTACTAAAAATACAAAATTAGATGGGCATGGTGGCGTGTGCCTGTAATCCCAGCTACTCACGAAGGCTGAGGCAGGAGAATCACTTGAACCCAGGAGGCAGAGGTTCGGTCTCAAAAAAAAAAAAAAAACCATCAGCAGACTCTTTCCCCCTCTTTTCCACTATTCTTCCCCTGAAACAAGAATATGATAGTAGCTAACATTACTTGCCCTCTTTCCATGTATAGGCCACACTGTAAGCATTTTTATGTTTTCTACATAAGGATTAAATTTAATCTTCACAAAAATCCAATGAGGTAAGCATCACCTTTATCCCCATTTTATAGATGAGAAAATAAGCAGATGAATGTTAAGAAAACTTGTCATGTGTCCCCCAGCTGATAAGCAACTAAATCAGGATTTGAACACAGGCAGCTTGCACCTTTTTTGACAACTTGATTGAGATATAATTCACATACCATATAATTCACCCATTTTAAATATACAATTCTATGGTCTTAGTGTATGCATATATAAATATATATTTTGTTTTGTTTTTTCAGACAGAGTCTCACTCTGTCTCCCAGGCTGGAGTGCAGTGGCACGATCTCGGCTCACTGCAACCTCGGCCTCTTGGGTTTAAGCGATTCTCGTGCCTCAGCCTCCCAAGTAGCTGGGATTACAGACTTGAGCCACCATGCCCGGCTAATTTTTTTGTATTTTTAATAGAGATTTGGTTTCACCATGTTGGCCAGGCTGGTCTCGAACTCCTGACCTCAGGTGATCGGCCCACCTTGGCCTCCCAAAGTGCTGGGATTATAAGCGTGAGCCACCATGCCCAGCCTTGGTCTTAGTATATTCATAGAGTTTTGTAACCATCACCACAATCAATTTTAGGATATTTTCATCACCCCAGAAAGAAAGACCTTATCCCTTAGCTGTCATCTCCCAATTCCCCATTCCTTAGGGCCCGGGAACTGCTAATCTACTTTCTGTCTCTGTAGATTGGCCTATTCTGAACATTTCATATAAACGAAATCATATAATGTGTCCTTTTGTGACTGGCTTATTTCCTTTAGCAGGAGGTTTTCAAGGTTCATCCATGCTGCAGCATGCATCAGTACTTCATTCCCTTTCATGGCCAAATAGTATTCCATTATATGGATATACCACATTGTGTGTATCCATTCATCAAGAGATGGACATTTGGATTATTTCCACTTTTTGGCAGCCTGCACTTTTAACTTCTGTGCTCCAGGTATTTCCCTAATCTGAAGTAATTCTCTCCCCAGAAAGATCCATCACCATGAGCCAAGAAGATAAAATTACTCTAGAGAAAAATTTCAGGGAGATATTTAATGACTCAGAGTTTTCATCTAGAATAAATGAGAAATAAGTTGTGAAGAATAATTCTCTTGTTTGGCAACCCTTTATTATGTCTCCACAATCTCACCTGTACTTTTAACTCATCCTTGCACTTACCTGATTGTCATAAATGTCACAAACTATTATTAAGGGCAAACTCTGTATCAGGAATTATGGGACACAGAGATCCTAACTGACTTCCTCAAGTCCCACAGCTCATCAGGAGCAAAGCTAGTCAAGGAATCCACATCCCCTGCCCTTAGGATCATTGCTTTGTCCTTTGCACCACAGGGTCTTCATTACCTGTCTGAATCCTCAACACTGCAACATTTATCTATCCAAGAGAATGCCTGAGCCAGCACATTTCTTTAAACTTTTCAATATAGACCAGTTTAACATATGTAAAAGTAGAGAGAATAATGTAATGAGCCCCCATGTTCCTTTCACTCTGCTTCAAGACGATTATCAACTCATGAGCTATCTTGTTTTATTCGAACCCTTCCTACTCCTCCAGCAGTGTGGTGGTAAATGGAAAACCATCAGCTCTCCCTGGAGAAATCCCTGATTTGTAGATTTCTGTGGCAGACTTCAAGTTACCAACATGATGGTGCCAACTGAGGACTGGAAAGAGATGTGCAGAAGCACAGTTATATAGTATTTTCACCATATAGATATAATCAATGCAATAATTTCAAGAGCACAGATCATAGTAATTGTAGTAAAATAACTAGCAAGCAGTAAGTTTTGAGTATTTATTAGCTTCTTACAATTTTTTTAAGTGTAAGTTCATAGAATTTAATTTTTAATAATGACTCTTTACCACCAGCTCACGAAATTCCTGAAATTCTGACAATCAATTCTTTCCAACAAGTACAAGCTGGCTCTACCTCACCGCCCCACTCTTCCATCCACAGATTATTTTCTTTTAATTCCAGACATTACATTACTTTATCCATAAATATTTTAGCACATATCTCTAAAAGATAAAGACTTTTTAAAAACAGAACCACAATATTATTATCACCTGTAAAAACTTTAGGCTGGGCACGGCGGCTCATGCCTGTAATTCCAGCACTTTAGGAGGCCAAGGCAGGAGGATCCCATGAGCCCAGGAACTGGAGACCAGCCTGGGCAATGTAGGGAGACCATGTATCTATAAAAAAAAAACTAAAAATCAGCCAGGTGTGGTGGCACATGCCTATAGTTCCAACTACTTGGAAGGCTGAAGCAAGAGGATTGTTTGGGCCCAGGAGATCCAGGCTGCAGTGAGCCGTGATCACGCCACTGTACTCCAGCCTGGGTGACAGAGCAAGACTCTATCTAAAATAATAATAATAATAATAATTCCTTAATATTCCCTCATTGTTCCCTAACTGACATGTAAATTCTTAATAGTTTGTTTAATTTAGAATACAAATAAGGTTCCTAAACCTTTCATTGATTCATATGGCCCAGAACACTGTTTTAATTTACAGTTTCTCTCTCTGTCTCTCTGTCTCTCTGTCTGTCTCTCATGCTCCCTCTCTCTTTTTCCATGCAAGTTGTTTGTTTATTTGTTGAAGAAATGAGAGAGTGGTTGCCCTTTCAGTTTTCTTTATTGGCAAAAGTCTAACCTGGTAATAGAACTGGATATCCATAAAGTACAAAGCATCTGCTCTGGGAATTCCACTCCTATGGGCACTCTTGGCTTAGCTCTTTAGGGTGGGCATCTGCTGCTCATGACCAATAGAGTCCTGGCCGTGGAAATCCTAGCCCTATAATATGAAAATAGGGTTTTCTAAAAAACACTGAAATCAAAACAAACAAACACGTATTTGGATAGTTAAAACACGGAGAACAGCACTCCAGCCCCTACCACCCGACGGGGAAAGAAATACCTGCCACCACATTCACAAGCCCACTACCACCAGTTTTCAAAAATGGCAAGCCCGCTCTCCTCCCGCCGCCCAAGATGCCGAAAGGAAAGAAAGCCAAGGGAAAGAAGGTGGCTCCGGCCCCTGCTGTCGTGAAGAAGCAGGAGGCTAAGAAAGTGGTGAATCCCCTGTTTGAGAAAAGGCCTAAGAATTTTGGCATGGGACAGGACATCCAGCCCAAAAGAGACCTCACCCGCTTTGTGAAATGGCCCCGCTATATCAGGTTGCAGCGGCAGAGAGCCATCCTCTATAAGCGACTGAAAGTGCCTCCTGCGATTAACCAGTTCACCCAGGCCCTGGACCACCAAAGAGCTACTCAGCTGCTTAAGCTGGCCCACAAGTACAGACCAGAGACAAAGCAAGAGAAGAGGCAGAGGCTGTTGGCCCCGGCAGAGAAGAAAGCTGCTGGCAAAGGGGACGTCCCCATCAAGAGACCACCTGTTCTTCGAGCAGGAGTTAACACCCTCACCACCTTGGTGGAGAATAAGAAAGCTCACCTGGTGGTGATTGCACACGACGTGGATCCCATCAAGCTGGTTGTCTTCTTGCCTGCCCTGTGTCATAAAATGGGGGTCCCTTATTGCATTATCAAGGGGAAGGCAAGACTGGGACGTCTCGTCCACAGGAAGACCTGCGCCACTGTCGCCTTCACACAGGTGAACTCGGAAGACAAAGCCACTTTGGCTAAGCTGGTGGAAGCTATCAGGACCAATTACAACGACAGATATGATAAGATCCACCATCACTGGGGCGGCAACGTCCTGGGTCCTAAGTCCGTGGCTCGTATTGCCAAGCTCGAAGAGGCAAAGGCTAAAGAACTTGCCACTAAACTGGGTTAAATGTACACTGTTAAGTTTTCTGTACATAAAAATAATTAAAATAATACAAATTTTCCTTCAAAAAAAAATGGCAAGCCCAGGTCACCTTTTGTCACATTCTAGCAAAAAGCAGCAGAAGGAGGGTTGTAAGGCAAAGAGAAGGCTAACTAGTTTGAGGAAGAGTTGGCAGGTAATACTAGAAAGCTTGTCTGTCTGAGATCTCATTAGAAAACATCAACCTTGAAACTTCAGCTTTCTCCTTTCCCAAGGAGTTCTGTGTGGGCTGCTAGGGTTTCGGCACCAGTTGTCACTGCAAATGTCGTTTGGCAGGGGCAAGAAGCCCAGGAATCTCTGACATGCTTCTAAAGGGTTTCGGAGATGAATCAGCGCTTCTGCATTTTTCTTCTTATTTTTTTCTTCCCAAATATAGTACCGGGAATGAAAACCTCGCTCATCCTATTTCCCAAACTTGGCAGTTATGACAGTTTTATTGCACTGCTTTATTAAAGTGTAGCCATAGATTTACATAATTAAACCCAGGTCTGCTTTTCTCTCCCCTGCATCTACATCTGTCACTCACTGCAGTGTGGCATGGTAATTCCATCTTCTCTGGGCAAGTGAGAATTTGGAGGCTTGGGGTGGCATCACCCCCTGGTACCAAGGAATATTCTCTGATGGAAACAGAGATGATGAGTTTTGACCATGAGTGGAGATAAATAATTTCCTGCCTTTCAGCAGGAAGCTACTGGCCTTTTTCATTGCCTCTTAGAGCTGAAAGGGCCGTTGAAAATCTTCTCATATAGAGGGTGCAATCTGGTAATATGGGCCTGATTTGGCCCACATATTTTTTAATTTGGCCGTTGTAATGTGTATGTTTGCTTTTCATTTGAATTAGTTATCAATACTTAAAATTGGGAAATTCATATAAAAAGCCAAATTTAGGGCTTTTCATGAAAAACTTGTTAGTGTTGTCCATGTGGGGGCCTTCATTTCCTGCACACCAGCTGACCAGCAGCTGCCCCCTTCAGGTAGGGCAGCGATCTGCAGTTACTCACAGTTGTCCCCACTCCCCTATCTCTGCATCCACCTGCAGTTCGCACGTATCTGACCCTGTAAAAATTTGAGTTTGTAAACTCCTTCACATTACAGGTGAAGAAGAGAAACTCCACACAGGTTCCTAAGTAGTTAATGACAGATCCAAGGTTTCCTGACTCCAAACAGTATGAACAACCATTTCTTTGATGGAGGTGTCCAAAGACCTGAATTCTGACTCCAGCTCCATCACCTATTGGCTGTGGCATCTAAGCTCAAGATTGAACCTCACTGACACACACATTTCCTCGTCTGTAAAATGGGGCTGATGGTAGCATGTTGTCCACCTCACTGGGCTTATGAGGACTAATGTGTTTATGGAAAAGTTGAGAAAAGCCAAAAACCCTATATAATTTTATGCTTAATATTATTAGTGGTATTTCCATGATAATATTTTCATTTGCAATTTCCAGCTCACAAATGTCTACATTATTCCAAAATATTATTTATTAAGTACACCCCTCAATTCAACTCAATGAGTCCTTACTGAGCATCTACTATGTGTCCAGGCTTATATGCTGATGTGCAGAAATATAGGGGGAGATGAGATTGTAAGAACACAGTATAAATGAAATGACTGATAAAATATGTGGCATATAATATATAATACAAGTTATAAGTCTGTATGTTGCTTAAATAACATAAGATGGCTCCCAGGATTACATTTCCACTTTCAAAATGCTGCACAATCCTCTCAGAAGCCTGAGATAAGAACCTTTGCATTCTCTATTCTACAGTGAACAGCAGCAGCCTAAGTACTACCAATTATTGAATACCCATAAATGCACCAAGCACTGATCAGAGCACTTTACATGAATTATCCCCATTTAATTCCTCACCAACTCTATGGGGGAGGTGCTTATTCTGCTTTTCCAGTTGAGGAAATTGAGACACAGAGGTCAAGTGACTTGCCCACGGTCACACAGTAAGCAATGGAGCCAGTAATCTGAGCCATGCTCTCTTACATACACCAGTGTGCTGCTTCTCTCACTCCCACTCTGAATCAAGCTCCCTGTGACTTCCTTTAATCCTCCACACACACTCTCTGCCCTACCCCAACTCCAAGTCTCTTAAGCTCATTTCCTTGACATTTTTTAAACCCATCAGCCCTCTCCTTTCCTCTACCGGCTTCTGCCTCTCCATCTCCTGTCACAGTCAAGCCAGCCCAGTCAAGAATATTTTCCCTCCTGCCTAGACCAAATTGTAATCATCACAAAGATGATTGTTTACTCATTGCCCTCATCACACTAATGTTTATTAAGCTCACATTACTGCTGAAAGGGAGTGTGACTTGATCTTCAGTGAGTCATTAAATGCAACCAACACTCACCAAAGGGATTGTAAATTGATGGTTGTGATAATCCTCCTAATTATCAGTTTCTTTTTGATGACCTTCTTGTTATCAGCAAGTATGTTGAGTAGTTATAGAACCTTAATAGTCCCTGTGTTGGCAAGCCAGCCTTCTGGAGAGAGAGTCCAAAATGCACCATGGATATGCATTTCGTGAATATGCGGGTGGTGGGGTACATGCACACAGATATTGATTTAAATTTTGCCTGGTTCCATAAACTACAACCAGATGCTACAAAAGAAAAGCAGGTGGAAAAAGAAAGAAAAGCAAACAAAGGATCACAAACTGGGACCAGGAGTAAAGCTAAAACTGCATAAGCACAGACACTACCATTGGCCACAGATTCGCCTCTTATGTTTTCAAGAGCCCACTGTGAAAGGAACAACTTGGTCATTTGTTTCACTAAAGGGTCTCTAATAAAAATATCTAAAATTGTTGGTGTAAGAAGTACAATTAATATTAACAAGACCACAAGGGAATTTCACCTGTGGAGTCCTTATAAGAGAGACTTTATGGAAAGTAAACAAGGAATGACCTCAGTAATACCCTTACAAGACTCACAAGGATAAGAGTCATCTGTCTTTCGCCTACCTTCATTGTAGATGATGGTAACATAGCCAAGCACAATTCACAAAAGGTAATTCTTGGGGTAGGAGGAGGAGGGATGAAGGTGCACAAAAGGTTGAATCTACATATATTAATATATGTTAGTACATACTATATATGCGTTAATACGTAATTTTTTTAGTTGTTACCAAAATGTACCAGTTAAAGGTGTATCTGTTATACTACCTGTAAGTATAGTGAAAATATTAGCCAGCAACTAAGATTCCTACAACTAGTAAGTACAATCATAACTGAGTTTGCTTCCTGACCATGCCTCTCTTAAAATCATGGTTAATCTAAAAACATTACTAGTTCCAATGTGTGTGCCTCTGCCTCTTATTTCCCCAGAGCTCACAGATTTCCCAGTGAGCAGATAGTCTGTGATTAAATACTTGGGCTCAGGAACCAAGAGTCTTGGGTTTCAATCCTTACTTCCTTTATGACTTTGAGTGGGATATTTGACCTTTTTATGCTCTCGTTTTTTGTAAAATGGAGGTTCCTAATAGTCTCTACTTCATAAGGTTATTGCAAAGATTAAATATTAATAGATGTAAAACCCATGAACAGTACCTGGTACACAATAAGCACTCACAATAAATATTGCCATTGTTGTTGTTGTTATCATTATTCCATGACACTGAGTCTTAGTTTTTGTGTGCTGCCTTCTCACTAAACAATAGCCATTGATTAGGAAGATCATGGGTCTCTGGGCGCTTTCCTCCAGAAAGAACTTGACAATACAATCAGTAATCTCTAGTTATTCCATGATTTGCCTCCCATTAGATTGCAAGTTCTATAGCATCATAGATATTACATAGTCCAACCTTCTCATTTTAGATTTGCTGGAGAAAACAGATTGTCAGTACAACTAAGTAACATCTCCAAGGTCAAACAGCCAGTGACTGGCAAACCAGATCAAGAAATAAAACCAGCTGGGCACAATGGCTCATGCCTATAATCTTAGGCACATTGGGAAGTTGATGCGGGAGGATGGCTTGAAGCCAGGAGTTTAAGACCAGCCTGGGCAAAATAATGAGAGTCCATCCCTACCAAAAAAAGTACTAAAATTAGCTGGGTGCAGTGGCATGCACCTGTAGTCCCAGCTACTTGGGAGGCTGTGGCGGGAGGATCACTTGAGCCAAGGAGTTTGAGGCTGCAGTGAGCTCTGATGGTACCGCTGCACTCCAGCCTGGGTGAGAGAATGAGATCTTGTCTCTATAAAAAATTAAAATTAAAAATTAAAATAAAAAAAGAATTAAAATCACTTGACTTCCAGTCTAGTCCTTTTGCCATTAGGGCATCTGTCTTCCCACTAAACCTATGACACACAGCAGCCTCTTCTACTTTCTTATCTATTTCTTAGTATAATGATGATTCTCAAATGTTCCTCGCCTACCCAGACCCTTCTCCAGTGCCACCCACCCAACCACCTGCCTAACATTGTCACCTGGTCATCTCACAGGCATTTCAAATTCTACTTGTTCTGATGAAACTCATCTTCTTCTCTAATATGAAAATTCCCCTGCATTTTCTCTCCCTACTGTCCACACAATAACACATGCAGAAAAATCAAATTTGTCCCTGATTCCTCCCTCTCTCTTATCCCATACACCCAGACTCTGCAAGCATTGCTTACAACACCTACAAATTATTCCCCTATGTGTCCTTTCCTAATAATCCCTAAATCACTGCCTTAATTTGGTTTAAACTTTTCTGCAGCCATTCGACTTGTTCCTCTTAAGAAATTATAAGCTCTCAAGAAAAGCAGAAAGTAAATGGCACTTACTGAGCCCTTATTGCATGCCCAGGCGCTGTGCTAGGAGCTTACATGTGCTGTGATCACGACTCGCATGGTATCCTAATTTTACAGATGAGGAAACTGAAGCTCATTCAAACTGTTTATAAATGCTGGAATGATGTTTGAAAACCAACAAGAGCTATTGTAACAGCCTAAAACTATTGTTATCAGAGCCTATTACAACTCTAAGCCCAAGGGAAAGAGGAGGGAGTAGTTACCAGTACCCAGAAGAGAGAGTAGCTGCATGGAAAAGGCCTTCCCTCAGGAGCTGTGGCATTTAGTAGAGGCGTGCAGCCAACCACAACGAATAGGTAAGGAGAGAACTGGAAAAATAACTATCTTGATTCCCTCTCCTCCTTCCATCAGCCAAATCCACCTGGAACCTGAATAGCAAGACAGTTCATCAGTGAGATCCATGAGTCAGCCTCTGCAGTCCCAGAACGGGGTATCGAAGAGAGAAGGGTAGATCTAGAGAGGCAAACAGAAGAAATCCAGCAGCACATACAACTCGTAAATGATGGAGCCAGGATTTAAACTTAAACCTCAGTGGTTCTACAAGTCTGTGAATTTATAATATTGTGAGGTTTCTATGGGCAGAGAATATTTCTGTCATATAGGAAGCATTGAGTAATTATTTACTGAACTGAACTGAAACTAGACAGAATCTAATTTCATGGCCCAAGTGAGCAGGGCCTCTCCTTGGAAGCTTTGTAAACTGAATTATATATGTTTAAGTGTTCACTTATCTCCCTTTCTTAAATCACTCTACCTTACACTGGAGTAAACCTTTCTATAAAGGGCCAGATAGTAAATATGTTCAACTTTGCAGGCCATATAGTCTCTTGTCACTACTACACCACTCTTCACTTCACTCAGAGTGAAGGCAGCCGTTGACAATACATAAACAAATAGGCATGGCTGTGTACGAATAAAACTTTATGTATGGAATGTGAAATTTGAATTTCATACAATTTTCATGTGTCACAAATATTATTCTTCTTTAGAATTTTTTCAACCATTTAAAACTGTAAAAAAATTATTAACTCACAGGTTATGGAGAAATAGGCACTGGCCACATTTGGGATGTGGGCCAAACTAAATGCTAAACTCTGTCTTAAAGAGTCCATCTGAATGCTCAGGAAATCCTCTGGGGCAGATCATCACACATATAAGGCCCTTCCTGACTACCATGCCTGTTTAAAACCTTATCTGACCTGTGCCTCATCTCCTCCAAGTCTTATCAACTAACCACGCTCATCTGAAGAAGTAGTCCAGAGTGAGGGCTTACCTTGTGATTATGAGGTACTCTCCGCTCAGTGAAAACCACTGTGGTAGCTGCCATTTATTAGCTCTTAAAATGCGCCAGTGACTGTACTAAGCACTTTACATGGATGATCCTATTTAAACCTCACAACAACTCAAATCAAATTCCAAACAGCAGCAGCATAAATGATTAAAGCAAGCCAGAGATAATGGTGGGGATATTGGCAAGCAAGAGCATAATGCTCTGTCTGAAAGGAACTTCACTGCCAAAAACCAAAAAAGGCACTGAAGTGAATATAGAGGCATATAACTGAAGGACTGAGATGTTCTTGCTGAGGTCACTCAACCATGAAATAAGGGAACTTCTGCCTAAGAAGGAGGGTATCCTTATTTCCCAGGGTAGATGGACATTCAACTGCCCTTATCAATAAGGGGGAATAGCAGTGGGATTTAGAGGCTTAAAAGTCTCATTCCCAATGTGCATGTAAAAGTATAATCCTTGCCTTTCCAACACTTCCAAAAGCATTAGCTCTAGAAAGACGATGAGAGTGGAAAGAGCATAGATTCCGGTAATCCTACAATCCTGACTCTAGGATTTAGACATGGGGTGATCTCAGATAAATTAGTCTTTGGGTTTCAATATAACATCTACCTTACAAGATAATAGTGAAGATTAAATGAGAGCATGTATGAAAATATGAGCAAAATGCCTAACTTGTAGTAGCCATGTAAAATGGTTCTCAGTACATGGGAGGTAGGAACAATCTCTCTTGGTCTAAGCTTAGGTTTTACTGAGCCAAGCTTTCTCCTAAAGAGCAGCTCAGAGAGAGAACTCCAAACACTTCTCCCGCAGACTCGTCCTGTGAATCCAGTCCAGTTCAGGATGCTATACAACCATTCAAAGCTGACAGTTCACTTTCTGAGGGAGCTGGTAGAATATGGTGAGTTCCAAAGTCGTTTGCACTAACCCGGTTTGGAATTTACTCAGAGTTCATACACTTTGAAATGCTTTCATATCCTCGGTTTGTACCTCAGAAAGAATAACAAATTTCATTTTGAGGTTGACAAACCTCCTTCAACCATCCCAGGCTCAACCACCTAGAAATCAGAGCCTTTTGACTAGGAATTAATTGTTGTCAGCTTGTCAAGAGAAATCAGACTCGAAGAGACTATTTCCTCACTGTCCCTGCCAGCACCATCAGCCTGCATCACCCCACACACCATCACCTACCTGTTTCCCCCATTTGCTTTTACTGTATAACAATCATTACAAACATCTCTTCCATACCACATCACCCATTGTAAGTACTTAAGAATGGGGGACCATGGCTTATCCTTCTTTGGTGACACCATATCACTTGATGAAATGGTGCAGGTACAAAATTGAGGGACTCAGATGCCCAGGTAAAGAGTTCAAATATCATTCTGAAGAAGATAGAAAGGCCATTGATGGTTTTGGAGTAGAAGTAATATAGCATGGTCAATGCAATATTTGGGGGAATTTTCTCTGACAGTACATACATGAAACATTGGAAAGAGAGAAAATAAAAGAAAAAAATTAAAAACCAGCAGGCCCATTAAGAGATAATTATAATCAGTGAAGCCTGAGATAGTGAGTGTCTAAAATACAATCGTAGCAACAAACAGGGAGAGGAAAGGATGGTTTTAAAACACATTCTGAAGATGGTGAACTACAGTATCCTCCAGGGTAGGAACCACAGCTGAGTTATCTTTGTGACTCCATTTACTCAGGACTGATACGCAGCCAACATCTGCCAGTGCAGCTCTATCAGCTGTTAAAATACTGAAACACTTCATTACTTGTGAATATTGAAAGCACCCCTTTCCTGAAACCATGACCCACCCAACCCCATGCCTGTGCCACCACCTTAGCCCTCCTGGAACTCCCTGAAACAATGCCTCTTCCAAATCCAGGAACTGAAGAGTGTACACCTAGCACAAGCGAAGGCTTTGAGGACCTTGCTCCTGTGCTAAAGCTGATATAATTTCTGATTGGACAGTCTCCTTGTTGACTGTTACATAAAATCATGGCTTTTTGTTTAGCCCAGCTCCTGGTATACAGTAAGTGATGAAGGAAAGAAGGAAGTGATGGGAGAAGGGAAGGAGGAAGGAAGAGAAAGAGAAAAGGAAAAAGAAAGGAAGGAAAGGAGAGGAGGAGGAAGGGAGGGTGGGAGAGGAGGAGGAAGGGACAGTGGAAGAAGAGGAGAAAGGAAGAAAGGAACATATTTTGATGACTGGTTGGATATGGAAACAAATGAGCAAAGAAGTCCTATACAACTATGGTCATATAGACTTATGTGGCTGTGTGGTTATTGTTTTCTTTCAGAAAAAGGGAAGCAGAAGGAATAGTTAGGGTGGGATAAAGATGGGTATGTTCTTTTAAAAATAAACTGCATTTGAGCAAAAGCTCCTATGGGAGAAATAAAAATCAGGAGGGATTGGTTAGAAGCTGTGCAGTCCATTCATTCCTCTCTATACTCTAAAATCTACCTCTTGGATAGCCCAGGCCAGAGGAGAGCTGTGAATCTTATGGACATCCTTCAAGAAACTTCTTTAGGCTCTTGAGGTCCAGTGATTGTTCTACTTCTGAGAAGCTGGATGGCTTTTATTATACAGACAATGAACTGTGTAACTAATCTTAGTTAGTCTTCTAAAGCCAAATCTGTGGTCCTCCTGCAGCATGTGTACCTCTGGGGAATCCACTCTATGGCCCTATTCTTGTTTTTCTTATTTTTCCCCACCCATCTCTAAATTGTGTTATCTTGTCATATGACATGTAAGCTCACTTAAATTGTTTTTCAACAAAGAGGGGACTAAGGTAACTCATACTGAATTTGAACTAAAGATGGTATATTCCAATGAAAATATCCAGTTGATCCAAATGTCCAAAATCAGTTCTTCATTGGGTTTCAGTGTGTGGGAGGCACTGTGAGAGCTGCATAGACGTGGAAGACATGACCTCTCAGAGCTCACAGTCTTTGGAGACAATGAAAATAAGCATACATCAGAAAAGATGGCACAATCTGTCAAGTAGGACTTGATTAACTGCAGAGTGAATATCACTTGTGAGTACTTGAAGGAGAGAGTGAAATCCATGTTAGTCATCCCTTATGTCCTATGTGCTGAAAATGTTCCTCAGTGCTGCTATACAATACAAGGATGGGGCTTCTGAGCCTTGGAATTTCATTTTATTTGGTATGTGAGCACCCCTATGGTTGGATTCTCTCCAAACCTGCAGATATACATCACAGTTATTTTGGGTGCTTTGTTTTATTTTGTGGGGATATCCCACTGATTTGATGACATGGCTGCTCATTCTCAAAGCACAGGCAAAAGAATGGAAAGGCAAGGGAAACCCAAAGAGTGAGCCCAGAGAAAAGATAGAAATGAATTTATTAACAAAATATACCAACTATCTAAAGCAGTCATGTGCCATCAACACAAATTATCAAAAGGTGATTAGAAATGTATGGTGCAAGAGAAAAAGAAAACCTGTATTTGCCTCTAAATAGCCATTACCTCTTTCATCCTCAGTGCCTTTTTTGTAAAAACAGAAAAAGCAAATCCTTGCCACATTCTCCCTGAAACCAGAGGTACTGAGTGTCTTCCAGGTAGGCAGCCTCATGTCAGCATTCCAAATGATAGAAGGATAAGTCATGGCCCCAGCCTCAGGGGCTGTGTGGGTCCCATGAAAAAATTCTCTAAAAGCTCTTGGAAAATGTACCAAATGCTATATACACATGCCCAGGAATTTATTTTTAGGGTGGAAACAAACAGGTCCTTTAAGATGCCTTCAGCAAGCTGAGGCAATTCCAGATCAAGAAAGGAAGATAATTCTGGAGCCACATGCGTTTTACTAAAAGTTCAGAGCTGGAAACCATTCCAGAAGCCCTATGCAAAGGTCTAGCACCCCATGAGTAGATAGAGAGATACCATCCGTCTAGAGGAAATAAAAGGTCATTTAGACAAGCTTGCCAGAACACAATTTTAAATTCCAAGACTGGCTTCCTCTAAGCAAAAATGTGCCAGTATCTCCAGTCTCATTCTATGCTCATAGATGCTTGTTTCCCACACCTGGAGAACCCCTCTCTCTTGGATCCACCTCCCCACCAGAACCCTAAAGAATGCCAAGAAGTGACCCACTCAAAAACAGTCTCTGAGAACCTACAAAGTCCCAAGCACTGTGCTTGGCACTGTGAATACAGAACTGAAACAAGGTCTTGATTTTCCAAAAACAGAGATTCTAGTGAGGCTACAAGCCAGCAAATTAGCAATCTCAAAACAGAAGGTTGCTCTGAGATGGTAAGCAATGGTGGCAACGAGAGTATTGAGGGACATAGCCAACCTAAGAGCAAAGAATGGCAGCCCCAGCCATGGCAGCTCAGGAGCTAGCCTGATGAGGTGACATTTGTCCTTTGGCTATGAAGGGCTGCAGCAGCTTCAAAAGCTATGTCAACCACACAGAGGCCTGGAGACCAAAAGGAAGCTCTGAGAATTCCCTGTAAAATATGCAAAAGATGGCAGCTCCAGCTGAGCAGATGCTCAAGAGAAGCCCCACTGTGTCATCAACAGTAATGTCATCTTTTGCCAAGTCCAAGAAGCCTCTCCTCTGCCTGTAGCCCCACGCATTTATGAGGATTCTCCTCCACCTACCCCAATGCTCCCCTGAATCAACACCCCCATGGAGCACCCCAATGGGTGTTTCCCTCCCTTTAAAGCTCAAAAAGGAAAAATAAAAGGTAAGATGCAAAAAGATTAACATTTTCAAAGTAAAGTTTTTTAAAATCTGACTTTTCTGAAGCCCCTTGGTGCCTCCCTCTGGTTCACCATGAATGATCAAGACAGACAGATTCCAGCCACCTTGGGATCCCAGAATCCCAGCCATAACCAAAAAGGACCCAGGGAGAGACAGATAAGTGGGAGACTAAAGAAAAAGATGTGGAATTTTCAGGCTGAACTGAGAGCCTGAAATTCCTTAAAGAGCGAAATATAAATACTCACTGTCAAAGTCCATATATGTAAATTCAGCAATTTGTTGAGAAATAGAACCAGTTGTAAACTTAATATTAATAGGAGCTAGGGATAAAATAAGACATAATTCTTGCTTTCACAGAGGTGACAGGTGAGATAATAAATAAACCATGACCCTAGAGAGTAAGTATTAATAACAGACATACAAGATACTGAGAGAAGGGAGAGTAATTAAATGGGACAGGGACAAAGCGGAAAGAAGGAGGAGGGCAGATCATGGCAGACTTCCTAGAGCAGTTGACTTTTCAGTTGACTAATTAATGCTAAAATATGAATGGCCTGTACACAAACATTTATAGCAGTATTATTCATAATAGCCAAAAAATAAAAACAATCCCAATGTCTATCAGCTGATGAATGGATAAACAAAATGTGATATATCCATATAATGAATATTATTCAGCCATTAAAAAAATGAAGTATTGATACATGCTATGACATAGGTAAACCTTGAAAACATTACACTAAGTAAAAGAAGCCAGAAACAAAAGACCATAGATTGCATGATTCCATTTATATGAAATTTCTAGAATAGGCAAATGCATAGAGACAGAAAGTAAATTAGTACTTGCCTAGGGCTGGCGTTTTGGGAGAAATGGGTATGGGTTTTCTTTTGAGAGTAATGAAAATGTTCTAAAATCGATTATGATGAGAGATGCACAACTCTGTGAATACTCTAAAAACCACTGAACTATACACTTTAAATGGGTGAATTGTATGTGAATTACATCTCAATAAACCTGTTTTTTAAAAATGCAAGTGGCCTCTTATGCCTTAATTATTAGTTGATAACTGCTCATCTGCAGGGACTTTGAAAACTTCACCTTAATGGTCTGAGAAACGCAGGTACTTTCAATAGACAGAAAGAGTAAAGAAGACATTCTGGTCACCAGGTCTCCTGCTTTGCCCATGCCAGGAGCACACCAGCGCTTCCTCGTGCCTGAGCAGGCTACCTCTCTCCTCACCATCGTCAGTCTGTTCCTATGACAATTTGTATTAGCCCTATTTGGAGGTCCTCGGAGACATCCCTTTGTGCACTAGTCATGTGGAACAGCAGGCTGGAAATACTAAAATGCTCATTACTGCATGGAAAAATGATCTCAGACTAATTCTTAAATGAACGTTTGATTCAATATGAGTCTGATATAATCTCTCCTTTTTCTGTCAATGATTCCAATATGCTACCATCTGCAGAATTCCGCTTTCTCTCTGAAAGCAAATTCCTGCCTGGATAATACAGTCAGTGGAAACGCAAAAGGAGAGCCATATGTCACAATAAATGCACATTGCATTCCATGCTTGCTCTCTTGTCCCACTATTATTTTTCATGCCACTCACTAGTTATGAGCGTTTGTTGCTTTAAATGACTTCCTCCAAAGAAATGCTGGATTCAAATTCAATTAGAAGTGGAAAGGAAAAACACAGCAAGCAGCTTTCTCCTTATGTCCAGCTCAGTAGGAACTCAGATTCTGAATACGGCCCAGGAGATCTTTAGCCATCTTTCCTCACATACGGTTTCCTTTTCTTATAATTTAAAAGGACTAGGATGAATGAACAGACACCTGAACAATTCTGTGGGCTAAGCAGGACCCCCAGGAGTCAGATCTGTAGGTTGAATTCTCCAAGTTCATACAACAGACACTCCAGTTAATTTTCTCATGTGACCCGCATTCCTTCCCAGACTATCTTTCCTGCAGTCTTTTTTAAGCAGACAAGAGCCCAAGTGAACCCGCCCTCTGACACACTGGATTGAAGCGGAAGGAGCACCTGGGATAATCAATGTCTGTCTCCCGAAAATGTGGAATTGGAACAAAGAGACTATATATAGTGAGTTGAATTTGGATGTGGGAGCTTAAAGGTTATGTTTGGTGGAGGGTAGAGGGAAGAGCTGGGCCAGCCATTTCTTAACGTGTGCAAGAAGCAACAAAGAAAACCATCTGGGGTGGAGAAGAGAACGAAGCTAAGAGGAGAAAGAGGCTGAGAAAAAAAAATGTAGTGATCTCCCTAACTCTAGGTTTCTCATCCTCAGCATTACCAACACTTGGAGCTGGATTATTCTTTGTTAAGGGAACTGTCCTGTGCACTGTAGGAGGCTTAGCAGCGTCTGTGGCCTCTGCCCACTAGAAGACTGTAGCACACATCTCCCACCCCACGGTAACAAACAAAACTATCTCTATACATTGCCAAATGTCCCCTAGACAGCAAAGTCGCCTCCACTTAAGAACCACTGCCCTGACTAAACATTTGTTTATTTATCTCTCAACAGGCATTAATTATGCAGGGCAAAACCCAAGTCATCCTCAACTCTCATCGTTCATATCCTGCATCCAATCCATAACTAAAATCAGCCACCTCTGCCTTTGAAATATACCCAGAATCCAATCATTTCTCATGACATTCATTTTTACAACTCTGGTCCAAGCTACCCTCATCTCTCCCTGAATTATCCCCAAAGCCTCCCTCCTGGCCACCCTCACTCTACCCCACCCCTTTCAGAACATTTTCATACAGCAGCCAAAGAGAGCCTTTTAAAATGAAAGTCTCCTCATGTCACTCTCCTACTTCAAACCCACCAAGGTCTTCTATCACTATAAGGACCAGTCAGAGTCTTTATATTGGCCTATAAGACCCTTGAAGATTTTGCCCCCACTTCTCCCTCTAACTCACTTCTTACTGCTATCCCCCTCACTGATTCCACTCCAGTTCCGTTGACCTCCTTGCTGTTCCTCAAACATGTTAAGCACATTCCTGTCTCCAGGCCTTTGCAAAGGCTGTTCCCTCTGCCAAAAATGCCTTTCCCCCAGATATTTGGATTGCTTCTTCATGTCATTCAGATCTCTACCCAAATGTTTCCATATCAGAATGGCTTCTGTGATTACCCTATTTGAGATAGCAACTCCCATTGCCTCTCTTCCCTACCACCCCTATCCTGTTTTACCCCGTTTATTCATTGTGTTTGTTTATTATCTGTCTCTCTATCTAGAATATAAACTCACAAGAGCATGGCTGTGCCTTGTTTACTGCTGTGTCCACCAGCCTCTGACCTAAGCAGTGATGGCACTGTTGAATGATGTGCAGACTACTGTGAGTGCAAAGATGATCACTCTATTGCTTTATCAGAGCAAAACTGGAAACAATCTAATTCTCTAACAATGAGGCAATGGTTAAATAAACTATGACTTATATGTACAGCGATTTAAAAACTTACGTATTCAAGGTTTCCCAGGTTAAATTGAAATCTTGCCAGTAAACCATAACATAACTTCCACCAACTCCACAAAATACACGTGGAACCCAGACATAAATGAAAACTGATGTAACTGAAAACTAGGGCTGTATATCAACCTGTTTCCAGAATCTGGGAGGAATTTTCATTAATAACAGAGAAAATAAAACCAGACTCTCTTGTAGCTTCCAGAAACATAATGAGTCTGCACACTTGAAAGTAGGTAGATGTACTTGTCAGTACTCCCTACTTCCAGCTCCCTGAATTAATCAACTAGTATTTACTGTGCAAATACCAAATATTGAAAGCTGTCCAAAATGCTTTAAGGTTATAAAGATGTCTCAGACCTTAATAATAATCACCAGAGCAGTAACTATTATGCCACCCTACCGTTGAACGCTCTGCACTGCTGAAGCACGCACACTCCAACAGGGAACTATCTTGCGTGATCTTCACGATTGCACTGAGACAGGCAGAGGAAGGTTTGCTTTCCTGTTTGACCTCTTTTCAAGAAAAATTTATCAGACTGGGATAAAAACAGGGTATTCAACTGAAAAGATTTTCCCAGCTGGAGTATGTACTGAGAGGTGTGCAGAGGAAAAAAAACCACCACACGTGGATGAAGCATCCAGCGACTGCCATCAGAGGGAGCCATCACAACACGCACACGGGAAGCTGCAAAGGGAGGCAATATAGCCAGGGGAGCCCAGCGAGGGCCCCCAGCCGCAGCAGTGCGGCTGCGCAGTGGAAGTTGTAGCCATGGGAACAACCTAGGGCCCTGGCAAGGAAAGACTAGGCAAGACTTTAGCACCCCCTGTCAGGGACGTCCTGCTGGTTAATCCTGCTTCCTCTGCCAGCAGGAAGTCAGCTAGCAAAGAAGCCCCAGTGATATAGTCTACAGGAGGCAGCCTGCCAGGGTGCAGAGCAGGGTAGAAAATGGATCGGAAGGGCAAAGGTGAGGTAGAGTTGGGAGACTTACCTGAGGTCACACAGTCAGCTTCACCCGATTGTCAGGAAAGTAGCCGTGTGAACCCTAGCTAGGGAGAGGAACCTAAAGGCAAGGGAGAGAACCGTTCTATAGGGCCCTGGAGGATTTGCCATCATCTGAAGGAAGGTAGGGTTCCATACAGTCTCTGGAAGATGAGGTAAGAATAGTCAGTGATCCAGTTTGATTATGTAACCACATGGAGCAAGAGCTCTAAATTTACCATTGAAAATATCTTCCCAACAATGTCAGGCAGAAAATTATTAGTCCAGCCGGGAAAGGCTCAGGTCTGGGAAAAGAGTCATTCCAAATCCAGAAAAACAATGACTCAGAAGAAATGATCTTCCATTTCCTAATTCTTATTCTTAATACCAAATAAAATCCTTCTTTTTGCAAGCTAGAGATTCCCAGCTAATCATGCTGTGTTTTGCTCTGATTAACCTTTGATATAGGCATTTCCTCTTTTTTTTTTTTTTTTTTTTTTTTTTTGGTTGTTTGATGCCAAGCTCTCCTTAAAAGTCAGTGAGCATCATACCTAATCTGGCTTCTAATTACCTTTGTAAACATTTCAGAATGAATAAATGCCAACATAATTAACCACCCAGCATATTATCTGCTCTCTCCCTTTGCCCAGAGTACAGATATCCAGCAAAGCAGCACCCCAGGCTCTGACACTCATATTTGTGATATGGAAATTATTTGACTGAGTCTATTTAAATCAGAGTTTCCTAAGATTGATTGTCAGGCCACTACTAGGCACAAAGATCACCTGAGGATCATAGTAAAAATACAGATTCCCGAGCACTTTGGGAGGCCGAGGCGGGCAGATCACGTGGTCAGGAGATCGCAACCATCCTGGCTAACACGGTGAAACCCCGTCTCTACTAAAAATACAAAAAAAAAAAAATCAGCCAGGCACGGTGGCGGGCGCCTGTAGTCCCAGCCACTCGGGAGGCTGAGGCAGCAGAATGGCGGGAACCCGGGAGGCAGAGCTTGCAGTGAGCGGAGATAGCGCCACTGCAGTCCGGCCTGGACGAAAGAACGAGACTCCATCTCAATAAAAAATAAAAATAAAAATAAATACAGATTCCCAGATCCTAGTCCTAGAATTCTAATTTGTTCTGGCTGGGGTGGGGCCTAGAAATCTGCATTTCTTCCTTATATTACTTTTCCAATACTGATATGAAACCCAGTTAGTAAGCCACTGATTTAGATCATTTTTCCCTTGGCATGAAGTCCGTCATACTCAGTCATCTCTACTCTTATCCCCTAGTCCATAGTACCCCTTACTTGCAGGCTCTTTTATGACATTTTCCCTTCTAAAGCACATTAGCCTGACTCCCTCTCTCCTAATTGAGAGGGGCTAGATGATCTAAAAATTTCCCTTCATCTTTAAGTTTCTAGGAGTTTATGATTCACTGGCACAGAAACGGTAGAGTGAAAATTCAAGCATTGCATAATTTGTCCCAAGGCCTGTCAGTGGTTCATCCAGTGTTAATGGCCTTCTTCATTCTACTAGTGAACAGAGTCACCAGGCCAGCACCTCCACACCTGTGACCACAAGCAAACCCAGGGCCAACATGGCAGGCTGGGCAAAGAAGCTGAAGCAAGATCCCAGCTCTTTCTAGGACCCACGTTAAAACCTAAGGACTACTTGCCAGGCCAATTGGCTTCACAAACACTGTGTCATCTCTCTGGGAGTAAAAAAGTAGGCAGCAAGACAAGGGAAATCCCCCAATAAGATGACTAACTCTCATCCTTTGCAGGCTGTGTCCCAAAGCCTGTACAAATCCTCAAAGTCCTGCTCTGTCTTAGGGCTTTTGTGCTACTATAACAAAATACCATAAGCTGAGTAATTTGTAAACAATAGAAATTTATTTCTCATAGTTCTGCACACTAGAAGGTCCAAGATCAATGCACTGGCAGGCTCAGTGTTTGGTGAGAGCTGCTCTTTGCTTCCAATATGTTGTTGCTGTGTTCTCACATGATGGAAGGGACAGAAGGGCAAAAGGAGGTGAATTCATTTCCTCATGTCCTTTTAGAAGTGCTAATCCTATCCTTGAGGGTGGAGCCCTCGTGACCTAATCACCACCTAAAGGCCTCACCTCTTAATATTGTTGCACTGGGGTTGTGTTTCAACATGAATTTTGAAGGGGACACAAACACTGAAATCACAGTAGGCTCAGACTGCCCTTTTCCCCAGAAGGCTTCCAACTCTAACTCCCTATGCTTGCAGCAATTCCCAGTCTTGGTAATATCATCCTCCTAGAGAACACTTGGAGATGGGAGCTGGGGGGACAGGGACTGGCTTTTTTGGTTGTCACAATGACAGCATGCTGGAACTTTGGCAGGGGACCTAAAAATCATGCAGTGGGCAAGACAGTTCTGCACAACCAAAACTGTCTCACCCAAAATGCCATTAGCACCCATACTGTGAAATCAGAATCACTTACAGTCTGAGCCACCCAATTTAGCCCTTAATTATAGCTCTTTGTCAGGAGAATTTATTGCAGCATTGTTCAGGTAGCAAAAGCCTAGAAACAACCTAAAAGACCATTGATAAGGGGCTATTAAATAAAGCATGCTATATTCATACAAAAGAATTCCATTAGAGAGAATGAGGGAGATCAATATGTACTGATACAGCACAATATCTGAGATATTTTATGAATTTTAAAAAGCAAAGTACAGAAGAGTATTATAGTATGTCTCATTTGGTATTTTGGCAGAAGGAAAGGTGCTATATGTACCCATATGCCTTTATATAGAAACTGATTAGAGGGAAAGAGAACCAGGGCAAGAAGTGTAGGGGTGGGAGAGGAACTTACTTTCTACCTTCAGTACTTTTGAATTTTTACTATGTATTTTTAAAATATGAATAGCATCTCTTTGGTACTGCTGTTGTTTTGCATTTGTTTGCTTTGCCCTCTGCAACTATACATTAAGTTCCTTGCAGGCAGAGATATTTCCCAGGGCACTTAGCACAAAGCAGGTGCTGGATATATTTCTATTGATTTATAAATTAATGGATTTCTGAAAGAACTCAAGCCAGGAAAATAATTCCTTTGAAAACCAAAATACGTACCCAGGCAGACAGAACCAACAGGGAGACTTTTTCAACCTGGGCTTTCATGCCTGTCCCTCATTCAGAGGGAATTCAAAGAAGATTAGAGTGAGGCTGGGGATTTTACCAAGATGGGCCACTTTTTCCACTTCAGCTACGCCACATTCACTCCAAGCTACTGGACTGACATTTGTAATGTCCCACCTGTGCGATGCCAAGCAAGATGCTGAGGACTTTTACCTACATTAACTCATTTGCCTCTTAACGATCCCATGAGACAAATACATTCACCTTCATATCTTAGGAGAACGGAATGTAAAGGTTATGACTTACCCAAGACCACAGAGAATTTGAAGTTGGGGTCATCTAATGTTTAGTGCTTTTTCCTATACAAAGCTATAAAACACAATCTGGCCTGTCTTCAGAATGATAGGACAGCAGAGTTACATCTGCGGGACCACATCTCAGGACCTCCATCTACAAGCTTGAGACTTAGGGCAAATTAAGTGGCCCCCCTGGCCTCATTTCTTCATCTGAAAACAAACAAAAAGACAGTGCTTCCCTACCAAGATGATTGGGGCTGGAATAAAGTGATATGCTCTATATAAAGCATTAAGCTTTGAATCTGAGTCACAGTAGAAGCTCAATAAATATAAATTTATTTCTTCTTCCTCCTTTCATGCTACCAGAGTTGCCCCTCCAAAATTCAATTTAATATAATGACATTTTCTATTCTAATGTGTTTATATTGAAACTTTCCAACACTTTTTTTTTTGCACTACAAAATTCAAGATATTGGTGACCCCTCTATTCTTTTTTTTTTGAGATGGTCTCACTCTGTAGCTCAGGCTGCAGTCCAGTAGTATGATCTGGGCTTACTGCAACTTCCGCCTCCTGGGTTCAGTCGATTCTCCCTGCCTCAGCCTCCCGAGTAACTGGAACTACAGGTGCCCACTTCCACACCTGGCTAATTTTTTGTATTTTAGTAGAGACAGGGTTTCACTGTGTTGCCCAGGCTGGTCTTGAACTCCCGAGCTCAGGCAATCTGCCCAACTTGGCCTCCCAAAGTGCTGGGATACAGGGGTGAGCCACTGCACCCGGCCGACCCCTCTATTCTTTAAAAAGTTACTGCAATTTTTTAAAGTTCTGGGCCAGATGCGGTGGCTCACCCCTGTAATCCCAACACTTTGGGAGGCTGAGGCATTTGGATTATTTTGAGGCCTGGAGTTCGAGACCAGCCTGGCCAACATGGCAAAACCCTGTGTCTACTAAAATACAAAAACTAGCCAGGCATGGTGGTATGTGCCTGTAGTCCCAGCTACTCAGGAAGCTGAGGCGCCGAGAATCACTTGAACCCAGGAGGCGGAGGTTGCAGTGAGCCAAGATTATGCCACTGTACTCCAACCTGGGCAAAAGAGAGAGACTATGTCTCAGGAAAAAAAAAAAAAAAAAAGTCCTGGTTGGGTTTCATGAAGACTTTAACAGGGACTTTTATTACCATTCTTCAGGAAACGCAGTGGTTCGCCTAAAAAGACAGGTGTGACTTGCTCCTGCCAGTGTGGAAAATAAACAGACAATTAATTGCTTTGGATCATGGTGATAATGATGAAAACAATAATGAAACAAAAGTTTGTTTCATTAAAGTATTAACCATTTTAAGTTGTCTAAATAGTATGATTTTGGCATGAAAATTCTCATGTTAGTACCCATGTCATTATCTCTATTAAGTAAATTTAAATGAACAGAAGGAGTAAAGTCAGCAAGATGGCAGAATATGAGGTCTTTGCTCATATCTCCTCACAGAAACCTTAATTTGCCAGCTATCAACAGACAAAAGTACCTTTATGGGAGCTTTGGGATCCAGGTAGGAGGCTGTAATACTGAGGAGGGCCATTTTGAATGCAGGTCTATGCCCAGGTGGTATGCTCATTGACCATGGCCCCAGCTACAGACCCAGAAACAGCCCCATCCCCCTGTGGACTTGGTTATAGCCCAATCTGGCCTTGGTTCTGCTACCAGCACCATCCACCATGGGACCTGCAAGGCGCCAAGAGGGAGTAGTCTAATATATTCAAAGTGCTAAAAGGAAAAAACTGCCAACCAATAATACTACACCTGGCAAAGCTGTCCTTAAGAAATGAAAGAGAGATAAAAGATAAAAGACTTTCCCAGACAAACAGAAGCTGAGGCAGTTTATCACCACCAGACTTGCCTTACAAAAAAATACTAAAGGGAATTCTTCAAGTTGAAACAAAAGGATCCTAAGTAACAACATAAAAACACATGAATGTATAAAACTGACTGGTAAAGGTAAATATATAGTCAAATTCAGAATACAGTAATGGTGGTGCATAAATCACTTTTAACTCTAGTGTAAAGGTTGAAAGACAAAAGTATTCAAAATAACTATAGGTATAATAATTTATTTATGGATACATTATATAAAAAGATGCAAAGTTTTACTAAAATAGCCTAAAAGGTAGTAGAGGGGAAAGTAAAAGTATAGAGTTTTTATATGCAATTGAGGTTGTTATCAGCCTAAAATAGACTGTTATAACTGTAAGATGTTTTATGTAAGCCTCATGGTAACTACAAAGAAAAACCTCTATTAGATACAAAAGAGAAAGAGAAAGGAATCAAAGCATGTCACTAAAAAATCAACAAATTATAAAGGAAGAGAGAAAGAGGATAAAAGAGAACAAAACAGAGAACAATTAATAAAATGGTAGTAGTAAATCCTTACCTAGCAATAATTACTTTAAATGTAAATGAACTACATTCTCCAGCCAAAAGACACAGAGTGGCTGAATGCAACAACAAAACAAGATACAATAATATGCTGCCTAGAGGAGACTTTAAGGACACACATAGGCTGAAAGTGAAGGGATGGAAAAAGATATCCCACACAAATGATAACCAAGGGAGAGCAAGATTAATTATACTTACCTCAGACAAAATAGACTTTTAGTCAAAATCTGTCACAAGAGACAAATAAGGTCACTATATAATAATAAAGACATTAATTTCATCAAGAGAATATAACAATTGTAAATATATATGCACCAAACATTGGAACACCTAAATATATAAAGCAAATATCAACAGAACTGAAGGGAGAAATAGAAGGGAATATAATAATACTAGAATAGGGAGAATAGAAGGGAATAGAATAATACTTTCAACAATGAGTAGATCATCCAGACAGAAAATCAATAAGGAAATAGAAGACTTGAATAGCACTATAGGCCAAGTGGACCTAGTAGACATAGAGAACATTCCACCCACAGCAGTGAAATATACATTCTTCTCAAGCACATATAGAACAGTCTTCAGGATAGAGCATATGCTAGGCCACAAAACAAGCCTTAACAAATTTAAGAAGACTGAAATTACATTCAGTATTTCTTCTAACTACCTGGTATAAAATTAAAAATCAATATCAGGAAGAAAATTTGAAATTCATAAGTATGTGGAAAATAAATAACACATTCATTAACAACCAATGTGTCAATAAAGAAATCAAAAGGAAAATTAAAAAGTATTTTGAGGCAAAAATGGAAACAACATTCCAAATCTTATGGGAAGCAGAAAAAGCAGTTCTAAGAGAGAAGTTTACATGGATAAATATCTACATTAAGAAAAAAAAATCTCAAATAAACAACCTAGCACTACACCTCAAGGAACTAGAAAAACCTAGAACAAGCTAAGCCCAAAGTTAGCATAAGGAAGGAAACAATAAAGATTAGAGAAAGAATACACGAAGTAGAGACTAGAAAGACAATTGAAAAGTATCAACAAAACTAAGAGTTAGTTTTCTAAGAGTTCGTTTTTTGAAAAGAAACAAAACTGGCAAAACTTTAACTAAACTAACCCAGAAACAAAGAGAGAGGACTCAAACAAATAAAAGCATAAATTTAAAAGGACACATTACAACTGATACCATAGAAATGCAAAGGATCATAAGACTACTATCCAATAAATTGGATAACCTAGAAGAATGAATAAATCCTTAGAAACAGACAACCTACCAAGACTGAATAATAAAGAAACAGAACATCTGAACAGACTAATAGTGAGTAAGAAGATTGAGGCACTGATCAAAAATATCCCAATGGAGAAAAGCCTAGGACTAGATGACTTGCTGGGTGAATTCTACCAAACATTTGAAGAATTAATTCCAGTCCTTCTCAAACTCTTCTTAAAAATTGAAAGAAAAGAACACTTCCATATTTATATTACAAAGCCAACATTACCCTCATACCAAAGCCAGACAAGGACACTACAAAAAAAGAAAATGGCAGGTCAATATTCCTGATAAATACAGATGCAAAAATTCTCAACAAAACACCAGCAAACCAATTCAACAGAACATTAAAAGAATTATACAGCATGATCAAGCTGGATTTATCCCTGGATGCAAGGATGGTTCATTGTATGCTGATCAATAAACATGATACATCATATTAGCAGAATGAAGGATAAAAATCACTACTATCTCAATAAATGTAGAAAAAGCATTTGACAAAATTCAACATCCTTGCCTGATAAAAATTCTCAATTAAATAGAGAAACAATGTACATCAACATAATAAAGGCCATAGCACAAGTTCACAAGTAATATTGTACTCAATGGCAAAAAGCTGAAAGTTTTCCTCTAAGATCAGGAAAAAGACAAGGATGCCCATTCTCATCACCTCTGTTCAACATAATACTGGAATTACTAGCCCAGACAATTAAGAATTAAAAGAAATAAAAGTCATTCAAATTAGAAAGGAAAAAGTTAAATACTCTCTGTTTGCAGATGGCATAATTTTACATACATAAAATTCTAAAGACCACCACAAAAACTGTTATAAATAATAAATGATTTCAGTATAGTTGCAGAATACAAACATAACATACAAAAATCAGTTGTTTCTATACACTCTCCAAAAAAATAAATTAGGAAAACAATCCCATTTATAATAGATACCAAAAAATAAACACTTATGAATAAATTTAACTGAGGAGGTGAAAGATATGTACACTAAGCAGCCTAAAACATCGATAAAAGAAAGCTGAAAAGATACAAATGGAAATATATCTCGTGTTCATAGATTTGAAGAATTATATTGTTAAAATATCCACAGTACCCAAAACAATGTCGAAATTCAATGCAATGCCTCTTAAAATTCCAAGAGCACTTTTTACAAAAAACGTTTTTTAAAACCCAAAAATTTGTATGGAACCACAAAAGACCCCAAATAGCCAAAATAATCTTGAGTAAGAAGAAAAAGGTAGAGATATCACACTTCTTGATTTTAAACTATAATACAAAGCTATAGTAATTAAAAGAGTATGGTACTGTCATAAAAACAGACATTAATTGGGATGCAAGGATGGTTCAGCATATGCAAACCAATAAACATAATACACCACATTAACAGAATCAGAATGAAGGATAAAAATCACAATTATCTCAATAAATGCAGAAAAAGCAATTCATGATATACAATAATTTTGACAAAGGATTAAGTAAACACAATTAGAAAATTAGTCTTTTTTTTTTTTTTTTTGGGAGAGGGATTGAGTGCTAGTGGTGTGATATTGGCTCACTGCAACTTCCGCCTCCCAGGTTCAAGCGATTCTCCTGCCTCAGCCTCCCAACTAGCAGCGATTACAGGCATGCACCACCATGCCCAGCTAATTTTTGTATTTTTAGTAGAGATGGGCTTTCACCATGCTGGCCAGGCTGGTCTCAAACTCCTGACTTGAAGTGATCCACCCTCAGCCTCCCAAAGTGCTGGGATTGTAGGCGTGAGCCACCACACCTAGCCAAGTAAAAGATTGTCTCTTTAATAAATGATGCTGAGAAAACTGAAATCCTCATGCAAAAGAATGAAATTGAGCCCTTTTGTACACCCTTTTTGCTGAAAAAATTAAAAATAAAACTGACATATGATCCACCAAAAAAATTACCTCAAAATAGATTAAAGACTTAACTGTAGGAACTGAAACTATAAAACTTCTAGAAGAAAATGTTGAGAGAAAGTTCCTCGACAATGGTCTTGGCAATGATTTTTTTTTTTTTTTTTGCTATAACACCAAAAGCACAAGCAACTAAAGCAAAAATGAACAAATAAGACTGCATCACACTAAAAAGCTTCTATACAGCAAAGGAACAAGCAACAAAATGAAAAGGCAACCTGTGGAATTGGATGAAATATTTGCAAATGATAAGGGATAAATATCCAAAACATACAAGAAACTCAAACAACCCAAGAGAAAAAAAAAAAGTGGAAGCATCTGAATAGATGTTTTTCCAAAGACACACAAATGGCCAACAGGGATATGGAAAGGTGCTCAATATCCCTAATCATCAAGGAAATGCAATTCAAAACTACAATGGGACATTGTGTCACACCTATTAAGATAGCTGTTATCGAAAAGACAAATGATAAATGTTGGCAAGAGTGTTGAGAAAAGGAAACCCTTGTACATTGTTGAGGGGAATGTACATTGATACAACCATTATAGGAAATAGTATGGAAGTTCCTCAAACAACTAAAAATGTAACAACCATGTGATCCAGTAATCCCACTTCTAGGTATACAGGCATGTGTCACTTAACAACAGAGACACATTCTGAGAAATTCATCATTAGGCAATTTTGTCATTGTGCAAACATCATAGACTACACTTCCACAAATCTAAATGGTATAACATACTATACACCTAGGCTTTACGGTATAGCCTGTTGCTTCTAGGCTCCAAACCTCTACAGCATGTTACTGTACCAAATACCGTAAGCAACTGTAACACAATAGTATTTGTGTATCTGAACATATCTAAACATAGAAAAGATACAGTAAAAATATGATATTAAGATCTTAAGGGACCACCACCATGTTTATAGTCTATGGTTGACTGAAACATCATCAAGTGGTGCATAAATGTATATCCAAAGGAAATGAAATCAATATGTCAGAGAGATATCTGCACTTCCATGTTCATTGCAGCTTTATTCACAATCACCAAGATATGGAATCAACTTAAATATCTGTCAACAGATGAATAGATATATGAAATGTAGTACATGCACAATGAAATACTTTAGAGTCATAAAAAAACAAGAAATCCTGTCATTTGTGACAACATGGATGAAACTGGATGACATTATGCTATGTGAAATAAGCCAGGTACAGAAAGACAGATGCTGCATTGTCTCACTTATATGTGGAATCTGAAAAAGCTAAAGTCATAGAAGCAAAGAATATAATGGTGATTGATCATTATAGAAATGCAAATCAAAACCGCGATGATATACCATCTCACACCAGTCAGAACAGCTATTACCAAAAAGTCAGAAAATAACAGATGCTGCTGAGGTTGCAGAGAAAAGGGAACACTTATACATTGTGGGTGGGAGTGTAAATTAGTTCAACCATTGTGGAAAGCAATATGAAGATTCCTCAAAGAGCTAAAAGCAGAAATATTCAACCCAGCAATCCCATTAGTTTGGATATACCAGGTGAATATAAATCTGGTATATCCAAGATTTATCTGCATGTATCTACATACCATAAAGATACATGCACGTGAATGTTCATTGCAGCACCGTTCACAATAACAAAGATGTGGAATCAACCTAAATGACCAAAAATGACAGATCGGATAAAGAAAATGTGGTACATATACACCATAGAATACAGCATAAAAAGGAATGAGATCGTGTATTTTGTGGGAACATGAATGGAGCTGGAGGCTATTACCGTTAGCGAAGTCATACAGGAACAGAAAACCAAATACCACATGTTCTCACTTATAAGTGGAAGCTAAATGATAAGAATTTATGAATACAAAGAAGGAAACAACAGACACTGGGGTCTACTTGAGGGGGGAAGGTGGGAGGAGGGAGAGGAGGGGAAAAGTAACTATTGGGTACTGGGCTTAGTACCCAGGTGATGAAATAATATGTACAACAAAGCCCCATGACACATGTTTACCTATGTAACAAACCTTCACATGTATCCCCAAACCTAAAATAAAAGTTTTTTAAAAAAGAATAGAATGGTGACTGCCAGTAGCGCAGGGAAGCATGGTGCAGAGGGCAGAATGAAGAGATGTTGGTCAAAGTGTACAAACTTTCATGTATAAGATGAAGTTCTGGGAATCTAATGTACAACACTGTGACTATAGCCAATATGACTGTATTGTATACTTGCAGTTTGCTGAGAGTAGATCTTAAGTGTTATCACCACCAAAAAAAAATGGTAACTGTGAGGTGATGAATGTGGTAATGAGTTTGAACATGGTAATCATTTTATTATATAAATGTATATCAAATCATCATATTGTATATCTTAAATACACATAATTTTATTTGTCAGTTATACCTTAAGAAAGCCAGTGGGAAAAAATAAGAAAAATAAATGAACAGAATATTTCTGGTTGTACTAAATTATCTGGCATTACTCAAAACAAATATTTGTATCTTTTAATGACATTTGCAAAAGATATATTTAATTATAAAATCCTAAAATGGGAAAGTTTCTAGTAAGACCATATAGTTCAACCACTGTTTTGCCTCCAAGAAAAACTAAGGAAAATTATTTTGGACATGCAGCCTTATATCATTAAAAACAACAAAATCAGGTGCTTATTCAGTGCGTTCTTAAGAGGTAGAAAAGTTAAAATCTAATCCCTCAATCAACCGGTGCTGAGTCTCTCAATCCCGGCTTCACAAATGCCCAGGGCTATCCCTCACCCCTCAGATATTCAGATCTCAGTGGTTGCAGTGGGATCCTGGGAACTGATATTTTTTTTAGCCTCTCCAAATATTGTAATATGCAGCCTGGGTTATGAAACTCTGATCTCTCCCTAGTATTTTTAACATTTTTATTGAGATATAATTCACATATCATAAAATTTATTCATTTAAATTACACTTCAGTGGTTTCCTATATGTTCATGGACTTGTAAAATCACCACAATCTCATTTTACAATATTTCCATCACCCCAAAATAAAACTTGTACCCATTAGTAGTCAAACACTATTCCCCACCCTATCCTTCCCTCAGCCTTAGGCAACCACCATTCTACTTTCTCTCTCCACTAATGTGACTACTGTAGGTACCTCACATAAGTGGAATCACACAATACTTGTGTCTGGCTTATTTCACTTAGCATAATGTTTTCAAGGTTCATCAATGTTATAGCATGTATTATAACTTCATTTTTTTAATGCCTGAATAGTATACCATTATACAGATATAACAAACTTCGTTTATCCATTCGTCAAGTGATGGACATTTGGCTTGTTTCTACTTTTTGGCTATTATGAACAAATTTCCCAAATATTTAAAAGCACTTTCAAAAGCTCTGCTTTTTTAAGTAATATAAAGCATGTATGTCAGAGCTTGAAAGCATTTTTTGGGAAGGGAACATCAGTACTCACCCTTCTCTGTGGCGGCTTCCTTTAATCTCACTACTCTTCCAGTGTGGAGTGCAGAACTGAACACAATTCTTTTAGCACTGTCTTGGTGAAATTTCAACGTCTAATCGCTTTGCTCAGCCTTACATTATTGACACCCATGTCAACAATCCCACTGTATTTCTTTTTTTAAACCAGGATATGGCCTCACCTAGTCAGCTTATTATTTATTGTGACTTGGAGCAGTCTTTTCCCACACACCTTAGTGCAGAACATCTTAACACTTTTAGGACTTTCAAGTCACTCATTTCAGCAGCAACAGCAGCAACACCATACCTCCAACAACTCTCTCTTCCTCTCTCCATTCAAAACTGTATGAAACAAGCTCTCATGTTAGTCAGTTCATCTCCTTTTGAAATCAGATCAATGCTGTTTACTTGGGCAAATTGCATATGAAGGCTCTATCGTAAAAATTAAAGTAACTATCATGTACAGGCACTTACTTCCAAGTACTGGGCTAAATACTTCACACAGATAATTTCATTGTATACTCATAACCAGCCTGCAAGATAGGTACCATTGTTTCTATTTTACAGATGAGAAAACAGAAATTTGGAGCAACATACCCAGTACACACAGTGGATGAGTAACAGTGATATGGTTTGGCTGTGTCCTCACCCAAATCTCAACGTGAATTGTATCTCCCAGAATTCCCACGTGTTGTGGGAGAGACCCACGGGGAGGTAATTGAATCATGGAGGCTGATCTTTCCCATGATAGCGAATAAGTCTCACAAGATCTGATGGGTTTATCAGGGGTTTCCGCTTTTGCTTCTTCCTCATTTTCTCTTGCCACCACCATGTAAGAAGGGCCTTTTGCCTCCCACTATGATTCTGAGGCCTCCCCAGCCATGTGGAACTGTAAGTCCAATTAAACCTCTTTTTGTTCCCAGTTTTGGGTGTGTCTTTATCAGCAGCATGAAAACAGACTAATACAAATAACACCAGATTTCCACCCAGATCATTCTGGCTCTCTGCCTCTCTATTATATATCCTCTTCTGCTTATATAATCATGGAATTATTCAACAGATAATTGTGTGATAGTTATGCCAGCAACTATGCCAGACCTATGGGATACAGAAATAGGCAAAGCAAAAATGATTCCTGCCTTCATGGGGTTTACCGTCTAGTAGAGGATAGAGACACCAATTGTATTGTCCCACAGTCATATAATTACACACTGTGAAAAGTGCCATGAAGGCAAGTTGCACTGAGCTGAGTGAGTGTGTCACCTGGTCCAGTAGGGTGCTAGGGGAGGAGAGAGTGCGCCAGCTCCCCAAGAAAGTAACACTTGAAGTCTGAAAACCTTCATCCTGGTCCATGGAGAAATTCTGGAACTGGGAGCAGTGGGGGAGGAGAATTTTCTGAGGAAGAGGCTTACCTGGCTGAGATGTGCCTCAGCAATAATGCTGGCAGGTGGGCACCTGGTTCACCACCCTTTCCCCACAGACTTTCTTTGTCCTCAGTTGCCTGTGTCCAGGATGTCTCTTGCATTTGTCCTTATTTCACTTCATGCCACGTGCTTGGTTGTTTCTTCAGCTTACCAGAGCAAATCAGCACCATCTTCTCAATGATCCACAACCACAGAAAACATTCCCACTGAAACCAACATCCATTCAGAAAGGAGAAGGTGGCCCAAATGATTAAGAAACATGTTACACTCTATTTGGCTGGTTTAATTCCAAAAGATTAAGAGAATATTATTTCCAGGAGGCAGAAGTGGAGAGAAAAAAAAACAAGTCTGCTTTTATGCAGACGTCCAAATTGCTGCAATATTAAAGCTGCTCTGGATTGAAGGCCGTGAACTGTGCTGCTTCTGCTCCAAGAGCCTTGGTTTTGCTGCCATCTGCTGCTCCACGCCAGGCAGTGCACTGCGATTCACCAAGGTCTTGCTACACAGCCAAGGCAAGAGGGAAATACGAAGAGCAGGTTCCAGCTCCTGGGCTGAGTGGGCTGCTCCCTCTGGGAGATGGTTGGGCAGCTGGGCCTGGGGTCTGCTGTTTTTGAGAAGCCAGACTCCCTCTTTTAGAGCTAGGGAAAATGCACTGATCGAATGACAGCAGAGAACTTCTGATGCACTGATAGAATGACAGCAGAGAACTTCTGAATGTGGTGTTTTCACTCATCCTGCTGACCTGCCTTAATGCCCTCCTCTGAAATGAACACCCTACCCTTGGGATCAAATCGACACCTCTCTTGACCTGACCCTGGCTTGAGTCGTCTCCAACCTGACTTTTTTTTTTCTTTTTTCTTTTTTTTTATTTGTTTGTTTTTTGAGACAGTCTCACTCTGTCGCCCGGGCTGGAGTGCAGTGGTGCAATCTCGGCTCACTGCAAGCTCTGCCTCCCGGGTTCACGCCATTCTCCTGCCTCAGCCTCCCGAATAGCTGGGACTAGAGGCGCCCGCCACCACGCCCGGCTAATTTTTTGTATTTTTTAGTAGAGACAGGGTTTCACCGTGTCAGCCAGGATGGTCTCGATTTCCTAACCTCGTAATCCACCCGCCTCGGCCTCCCAAAGTGCTGGGATTACAGGCGTGAGCCACCGCACCCGGCCTCCAACCTGACTCTTATACTCTGCCCCAACCACACTGTGAACCATACCGTTGCCCCCACCCACTTCCCTCTTGCCCTCCAGCGTTTGCCCAGAACATTCCTAAGGCTTGAAGTGACCTATGATACCTGCCCATCCTCTTCCCTTTCACTCTTACCCAACACAGATCTCGGCTTAAAGGTTATATTGCCTGGAAAGTCTCCAGCCCTTCCTCGCCTTCCCATGTCCTCTCCCAAATGCTCCCCTCTCACTTGGTGTCTCTTCCTGACTTAAGATCTACCACACTCACACTGGAGAAAGGGGAGACACCTAGATCAATGGAACAAAATAGAAAACCCAGAAAGAGACCCACATAAACATGACCAATTGATTTTTAACAAAAAAGCAAAAGCACTTTAATGAAGAGAAGATAGTCTTTTCAACAAATAATGCTGGAACAGTTGGATATCCATATGTACAAAAAAAAGTGCTTCAATCCACACCTTGTACCATACACAAAAATTAACTCAAAATGGATAATGGACCTAAATATAAACCTAAAATTGTAAAATTTCTCAAAGAAAAATCTTTGTAACTTTGAGTTAGACACAGTTCTTAGATATAACAACAAAATTGCAATCAATAAAATTTAAAAACTACTTGCTTACGCCTATAATCCCAGCACTTTGGGAGGCCCAGGTGGGCAGATCACTTGAAGCCAGGAGTCCGAGACCAGTGTGGCCAACATGGCGAAACCCTGTCTCTACTAAAAATACCAAAATTAGCTGGGCGTGGTGGCATATGCCTGTAATCCCAGCTACTCGGGAGGCTGAGGCAGGAGAATTGCTTGAACCCAGGAGGCAGAGGTTGCAGCGAGCGGAGATCAGGTCACTGCACTCCCGCCTGGGCAACAGAGAGAGATTCCATCTCAAAAAAAAAAAAGGAAAAAAAAAGAAAGAAAGAAAAGAAAAATTTAAAAATTGATAAGTTGGATTTATTAAATCTTTAAGTTTTTGCTCTGAGAAAGACATAGCTAGAAAGGACAAACTGGGAGAAAATAATTGTAAATTTCACATCTGACAAACGATTTGTATTGAGAATATATAAAGAATTCTCATGAAGAAGGAGGATCATTTGATCCCAGGAGTTCGAGGCTGCAGTGAGCTATGATGGTGCCACTACACTCCAGCCTGGGAGACAGAGTGAGACCCTGTCTGGAAAAATTTTAAAAAGGAAAGAAAGAAAAAGAAGAATTCTCAAAACTCAACCACATCAAGCAAATCTAGTTTTTTAAATGAGGAAAGATTTCAACAGGTACATTACCCGGAAGATATATGGATGGCAAATGAGCCTGTGAAATATGTTTTATATAACTAGTCATTAGTGAAAAACAAATTGAAACCACAATGATACTATTACATCACTAATAGAATGGCTAAATTAAAAAAGAAGAAGAATTATCAAGTGCTGGCAAGGATACAGAGCAACTGGAATTCTCATACATTGCTGGTAGGAATGCAAACTGGCATAACCACTATAAAAGAGTGTAAGTTGTTTCATCTTAGATTTATTTTATCTTTAAGTAGTTTCTTATGAAACTAAATATATATTTACCATACAACCCAGCAACCTCGCTCCTGGATAATTACCCAAATGAAATGAAAACTTGTGTTCACACAGAAAATAACATGTAAATGTTTATAGCAGCTACATCACCAAAAACTGGAAACAATCAGAATATCCCTCAAGTTGGGAATGGATAAACAAACTGTGGCACATCCATTCAGTGGAAAACTGCTCATCAACAAAAAGAAACAAACAATCAATACATGCAACAACATGGATGAATCTCAAATACACTGTGCTATGTAAGAGGGCAGACCCAAAAGGCTATACTCTGTATGGCGCCATTTATATGACATTCTGGAAAAGACAACTATAGAATTGGAGAACAGATTGGTGGTTTCCAGGCACTGGGAAGAAGGCAGGCTTAACCACAAAGAGGTAGAGGGAATTTTTTTAGAAGAACAATGGAACTATTCTATATCATGATGTGTGATAGTTACATGACTCTATGCATTTACCAAAACTCACAGAACTATACACCTAAAAAATGAATTTTATTGTATGTAAATTTTTAAATAGAAAAAAAATTGATCACACTCAGGGCAGCCACTGGTACATAAGATGCCTTGGCAGGATTTGCAAAGAGGCTCCCCCTCTGTGACAAAAGTCCCTGTAGTTCTCATGTCTGCCCTGGAAGAGGGGATGGTGATTGCGTTTTAGCCCCACTTGCCTCCATTTTCTCCCCCTAGGCCAAACTTTGCACAAACTGCTCAGCCTTTTCCAGTCATCATGGCCTAGATTATAATCAGCTATTTATTCATCTGTTTCCCTGCTATTATGAGTTTCTCAAGGAGCGTTTCTGATCCATCATTGTAGCCCCAGCAAGCTGCCAAGTGGCCAGCACAACAAGTATTTGTGGAATGGATGAATGAATGATCACTACTTCCCAGAACTCATCTCTGAACAGCCCACTCACAGTGACGTCTCCTTCCTATGAAGTCCTAGAAGACATATCTGTGTCTCTTATTTGTCATAACTAACAATAGAGGTAGTAACTCTATATTAACACAAACATGGATAGACAGGTCTCTTCCCAGCTAAATTGTAAGCTCTTTTATGGAAGAAAAAGGTACACAAACCTATGTCCCATACAGAGCCTTGAATAGTGCCATATGCATAGGAAGAGCTTAACAAATGTTAGTTGATAGGCTGAAGAAACAATTTTTTCTTAAAAGTATATGGAGAAGAGAAATCACACTAAGAGGCAGAAAAAGACAATAAATAAAACCATTAGCATAATCAAATAATTTTTGATTGACAAGGTCTTAATTTTCTTTGTTTGTTAACATGGATATGTGTTTCTATTAAAGAATAAAAATGAGCCAAAGGATTAATGCTAAGTAAGAAAATGCAGTGCTGATAAAAGTGAACGTTCAAATGTTTTCCTCTATGTTTTCATAAATAAGGCTTTTGCATTTCTGTATATTCTTGTATCTCTGGAGAGAAACACGGTATGTGAAAGGAAGCCATTGTGCAGAGACACAGCCCAGCTTCTAATTTGCTTTTAAGGATATCCATCTTGTAGATGGGGATAAACTATAACACCAGCCTTCTATCTTTCTGTAGGAAGAACACGTGCAAAGCATTTCAGGATCCTTGAAGAAAAGGGAAAATAGCTAGCTATTGACAGCATTTTTAGGATGGATGTTGATAATACAGTAAAAGCACTCGAGTATTTGAGGTAGGGGAGGCAAATGTGGCTGCAACATCAAGCATCCCGTTGATCACCAGGATAGAGCTGCCCCGTCAACTGTAATCCTCGGCTGCCATCAAGGTGCCATCAGTGTTAATGTTACGGTTAAATACAGCCAGTTGACTGAGGTACTAATAGAGTTAATAATAGCCACATGGCCAGACAAAAGACTAGAAGCAGGCAACCAAACTCAACCTCAGAATTTCATTCAAGACGTGCAGGGCCTGCCTCCTGGCTTGCAAATCTGTCTCCCACGGCCACAGCCAGGGAGCAGAAATGTCATTCCTCAGGTCTGACAGTTCTAGGTTTCCAAGACCTTCCTTTACATCTCACTGACTTCCTTTCAAACTGAATCTTGTCTGCTCTGGGGAGGCACAGAGAAGCCTGTGACTTGTGAGTTCCAGTAATCATTGTACATCTCTGCTTCTGCCTTTGCTAATGAGCCTGATTTTAGGCAGAGAAAGAAGATTTTGCCTAACAGAGTAGGTAAAAGAAAGGTCTCAGAATAAAGAGACCAGGGTTCTGCCACTTACTTCCTGTGTGTCTTTGAGTAAGTTACTTGACCACACTAAGTCTCAGTTTTCTCATCTGTAGAATGGAGATAATAAGATTTACCTCATAGGGTTATGTAAGAGGTGGATAAGATAGTGCACATAAATGGCTCATTATAGATAGGGCCAGACACATAGCAAGCATATAATCAACAAATGGTCGTCTTTAAATGTTTTTAGTCATGCTAAAGGCAAACTGGGGAAAGGGCAAGAAAAGTGACTTCAGTGCCACTAACTGCATTTCCAAAACAGAACCTGAACATTCTTCCTGGTGACTCCCTGTAAGAAGTTCACCATAGAGACATCTGCACCAAGCCTACCCCAAGCCCTGCTGGTTCATGTGTCAGGTGGAATCTTTCTCTGACAGTCAGAAACCAAAGCTGCCCCCACCCAGGGACACAATAGGCCAGTGACTGCCAATCCCATTTCCAGATCAAATGTGCACTTGCTTACTGCTTTGAACAGGTCATTTGGCTGACTGGTTTCCAAGAAAGTCACTGACCATCAAACTAAAAAGTCTGAGGCCATTTATTGGTTAATAGCCCAGTCCCAAATCACAGGTGGGGCTGGCCGCTGGCAGCTCTGGGAAGAACAGTCATCTCATCCTTGGCTCACACACACCTCAGTTCTCTTCTGAACTCTTTTACCCTCTCCAGGGTGCCTTCATGCTCCTTTCAGAAAACCTGAGCCCCTGGACACCTCATCGTCTCATGTTCTGGGCCAGTCTCCTGAGAGACACTTTACTGATCCTTGAGATCCTTTTCCAGAGGTTTGAGTGTTTTGAGGCATTGTCCTTGAGGTACTATAGCAGTGTGATTAAGAACCTAAGCTCTAGAATCAAAACCCAGCCATAGTGACTTTGGCCAAGTATTTCCTTTATTTAAATAAGGGAAAAATACTAGAACCTACTTGAGAGGGTTGAATGCGATTTCTAAAGCACTTGGCACATAGCGGCACCTGGTGCATAAATGCAAAACAACAACAACAAAAAATTGTTTCATATTAGCATCAGCTACCCTATGGAAAATGAACAGACATGCCCCTGTTGAGAAGGGTAAGAACCCACAGGTGTTACAGCCTGGGGAAGAGGCGGTTTCTGCAAAGCAGGGAAGTCTGTCTGGGAGCCCTTTACCACCCACCATCATTACTTCCAGGTCCCAGCTCCAGGATACTGAGAAATGAAGCAGCTCCTTCCTTGATTAGACTTCAATATTCCAATCGCTGGACCCTTGCCACCGTTTCAAAGGCCTTTCAAGAACTAAGAGGCAAGGAAGAGCTTTCTCAGCAGCTTCCAGTCAATTCTGAAGAAATGTCTCTCATTTTTCTCTACTTTTAAGAAAGCAATTTGCCAAGGGACCTATAGCCAGGAGGAAAGGCTTGGCGTTCTTTGGAGATTTATCGCCATCTAGAGGATGCAGTGCCACAGTGCAAGACAAATGTAGCCGAGGAGATCTTCCCCGAAAGGGGCGTCTCCTCCCTTCTGGGCGCTGCAGCCTTCCAGAGGGCGTGACGTTAGGGATTGACAGTCTGCACGCCGTCCAAGAGGGGAAAGCATGCTATTTAGACAACTTGCATTTCAAAACATCAAAATACAATCCCTTTCTTTGAGTCCACTGTTCCGAAATGCTTATTTCAAGGGTGTTTTCCTTCTTAATTTCTTGGAGATTGTTATCTGTTAGAGATTCTCACAGGTACTTTTCTAGAGGCGGCAGAGCCACAGTCTCCCTGGTGCTGAGGGTGGGGGCGGAGCTGTACTAACCCTAGGTTATATGTGCACCACCGTATGTGCTTTTCTATGGAGTGGCTGCAATTTAGTGGAAGACAGAATTTGATCTGTGAGCCGTGTGAACATGTTATAGTACACTCCTGTCCTTTTCCTCTTCAATTCATTCCTTAGTCTGCTGTGACTTGACATCGGCCCCCACTGTTTCCCTGAAACTGCCTCTACCAACATTTTTTTCAGTCTTCCCGTCATGAGCCTTACTTCCCCTCTTCGAGCCTCTCCCCGCCTCCTTTCTGACTGCTCCCTCCTACCTTCATTCGCAGACATCTTTCTCTGTCTACTTCTTACATGTTAATGCCTCCTCGGACTTCTACCTCTGGCCTTATTTTTGTTTCACTTTGCACAGAGGTCCTCAAGTTTTATTGGGCATCGTTATCAGCTGAGGAATTTTTCCAAAATATACAATAGAGATAGCTAGACTCCTAGAGATTGCACTTCGGGGACATCCGTACTTTGAAAAAGTTCCTTAGGTGATTCTGATGTGCACCAAAGGTTGAGAACCAGTGGGCTATTCCTAGGAAATTTTTACTCACTGTCATTAGTCATTGCTTAAACAACCACACATATTCTGACAGTTCCAAATCTTGTGCATAACTAGGGTTTCACTGGCTCTTACCCATTCCAGACAATGCAGAATCCCAGTGTGCAGCCAAGTCCCTACCACGTACTTCTAAAGTCCCCTGGGGTTGTCTCATGGACACATCCTGCCCACTGCCCCATAGTTACCATGTACCAACCTCAGTTCCCGCCTTCACCTTCACCTCCTGGCTCCCGTTGGTTGGGTGTTGCTGCATCCATTGGGCCCCCTGCTGTTTCTGCCAGACACCACAGTGTCTTCCTGCAGCCAAGGCCAGTGGGAAGCACTCAAGCAGACCATGTTCTGTTGAAGAGTGGGCAAAGCTAGTTGTCTTAGAGTAAGTTCTCCCAAAAGCAGAACCTGAGGCAAGCACTTGGGTGCAGATGGCTTATATGAGAAGTGACGCAGGAATCTGGAGTGAATGAATGATACAGTGAGACAAGAAAAGAGGAAAAGAAAATATAAAGATGTGTTATCCAAGTAGCATTGGAAGAAACGGCATGGTTCAACCAGGGCCCCCACAAAGCATACAGGACGGCTCCAATGCTGCCCACCTGCAGGACTGGTAGCTGGAGTATTTAGCCACCGGATCCCAATACCTACTGATTGAAGGTTGCTCCCGAGAGCATTGGCTCTCCTGGATTTCTGGGCTGCAATTGCATATAAGCCAAGGGGGCTTCTACAAAGCCAGAGAATACCCTAAGAGAGACATCAGAAAGATACACAAAGTGAGCCTCAGTTCACCAGAACCATCTGCCACAGCCCTAGCTGAAACTAGAAATGGGCAGTGGGGAGGTGGCATGGGCACCAAAGGCATCTGCCACACTCTCCCCCTCCCTTTTTATGTTACACACTGTGCAAGGAGCTCCAAAGCAGTGACACTTATTCCCTAATATCGTTTTCAGAGAGTCCACATTTTCAGTTTTTCTTTGTAGCTTCCAACACATATTAATCCCTGGAACGAATCCATGCTGTTCATAGAATCACCTGCCCCCTGTAAGCCAAAGCCATGAGTCCCTGAGGTGTAAGGACTTGTGGGTATGTCTGGTGCCCTGGAACATCCAGAGGAGCTTTACTTGGAGAAACTCAGGCAAAATCAACAGGAAATCCTCATAATTTCTTGCATTGGAATAAGTGTCTCCTACAGAGCTCCTCCAACCCCAGCAATTCTCCTGATGTGTCTCCATGTGTCTAAACACCTGTGTGCTGTGGCTTTCTCCCATATGAAGCCCTAATTTTAGGTATCTCCAAGCCAGATTTTTGCTGTGTTCCATAAATCTTATACCTACTGGACACCTTGACCCAGATGCCTCCCAAGAAGCTCAAACTCAACACAGATAAACCTGAACTCATTTTCTCCCTTCCCAATGTCACCACAAATCCTCCTTCCCTTCCTAAATTTCTCATCTCCATGAATGATACCTCTATCTGCCTGGTAGTCCTTAAGAAAAACCTAAGAATCACCCTAGGTTTGACCTCTCCTTTTGCCATCCATGTTTAATTAATCACAAATGCTATTCCATTGACAGTGAAATTTGCCTAAAGTGAATTTGCCTAAAATTTGTTTACCTGAAACCTACTTGCTTAAGGATATTTTTTCTGCCAAAAATTATGAATTAGGCATCCCCTTATGAATTAAGTTTTTTCTATAGCCAGTGTGTCCCAAAATACTTTGAACCTAATTTTGTATTTTACATAGTTATGCATTAGTTTTGCAAAATTATACCACTAGTATGATAAGTTTGTACATTTGGGGGTGTCTGCATTTCACATACTTTTTCACACTCCAAGTATTTTTTAAATACGCTATTTCTAGCAATAAATATTTATAAAATCTGCAGCATTTCAAAAAGAATTCTATCCAGTTTACTCATTTGTATTTTTTCTTGCCTGCTTTTTGTCTTTTGTTTGTTTTGCACAATGTACAGTTTATGTATGTATTAACTAAATAGAATATCTGGTATCCAGTGGCATCTGGCAGCAAGAACCAAGTATAAAAAAAGTTTGGGGCTGGGTGCAGTGGTTCACACCTGTAATCCCAGCACTTTCGGAGGCCGAGGCGGACAGATCACTTGAGGTCAGGAGTTCAAGGCCAGCCTGGCCAACGTGGTGAAACCCCACCTCTACTGAAAATACAAAAATTCGTCAGGTGTGGTGGTGGGTGCCTGTAGTCCCAGCTATTCAGGAGGCTGAGACAAGAGAATTGCTTGAACTTGGGAGGTGGAGGTTGCAGTGAGCTGAGATCACGCCACTGCACTCCACCCTGGGCAACAGAGCAAGACTCCGTCAAAAAAAAAAAAAGTTTGTCAAGTAATGTCCACACAAAGCCTTGCACATAAATGTTCATAGTAGCATTATTCTTAATAGCCCCAAACTGTAAATAATCTAAATGCCCATCAGCTGACGAGTAGAATACAAATTAGCAATAAAAAGGAATTAAATACTGACACAACAACATCAATGAATCTCAAAAATATCATGAGCAAAAGAAGTCAGACGCAAGACAAGGAACATATATTGTATGATTCTATTTACATGAAATCTTAGGAAACCAGTGACAGAAGGCAGATCAATAGTTGCCTGAGGCCAGTAGTTGGGGGAAGGATTGACCACAAAAGGTCACTATTAGGAAACTGAGATGCAGAGAGATTAAGTTTCTTGTCCATTTCCACAGTTAGGAGGTGGCTGGGTTCCAATCCCAATTGTGTTTTCACCAGTCTCGCTGTGTCTCTGATCACAAGTTTCATAACATCATTTCATTCTAGTTCAAATCTTCCTAAGATAAGTCAACTTGCTTAGATATAGAACAATGTGTCTCAACCTTTTTTTCCATTATTGTCTCCTAAAGATCTCTTTTAGGTATTTTTTTAAATTGTCCTCCCCATGATATTGCATATATGTTTATGCACTGTAGCTTTGGGAAGCCATAAACCATTGTAATATCTAAGCTTTTCGCTCCCCCACCCCTGTGAGGCTGCCAATCACAATCCTCACCTCCTTGGAGGTGATATTTCTCTATTGAAAGGCCAAGTCTAGAAGACACCCCTTTGACGCAGAAGTGCAAAACGTCTTGGTCTCATCATTAGCACATTTACAAATGATCCATGTTTATGTGTTGGTGTCATGTGGCCAAATGCTTCTATTTTGTATTGATTTATTTCATCTCAAGCACAGAGAGGCAGAGTTTCAGAATCACCCCCTCCCCAGGGGTGCACATATTCCAAACATCTAGCCTTCACTCACTCGCCACACCCTTCTGGTTAGAATGAATTATTTTACACCATAAAACTCTGAGTGGAGATGAGTTTGAGTCAGAAGAGTCCAGTGGTTAGTGTCATTTGTGTTTTGCCATGCCTCTTCCTTTTCTAGCACAGATAGCAACCCCATCTGCCTTAGAAAACTCTCTTCCCTTACTCCACATGGTTCTGATGAGGCTGCCAAGTACAATACACCACCAACCCCTGCTTTCAGGTAACTGAGGTGTGTGGCCTAAATTGACCAATCCCATGTCTTTAAACTCATGATCACTGTGATTGGCCCCGGGGTGGGCATATGATAACAGCTAAGTCGATGGGAATCATTATCTGTGATGTAAAATATGATCACTGAGAAAAAGAAATTCTCCATATCAAGAATTCTAAGGCTATAACCCCAAAATAAGTCCTAAGATAATGCCTTGTGCAAAATTTAAAAGTATGTCTTACAAATGCTTCCTACCCAGCCAACCTCCAGCCCTCTCTCTAGGTATACAGTAGTCTATAGCCATAACCCTGTGACTAGTACAGTCAAACACATAAACACACACACAGACACACACACACACACACACACACACATACACACACACACCCATACACACACACACACCCATCTTATAAGAGGGAGAGATATATTGAATAAAGAAATTAACACCAAAATATAAGTAGCATTATGAATTATCTACTTCTAACAAAGAGAACTAGGTAAGGAGGCAATATTTAACCTAAAAGAATGAATCTTAGAGATAGATATAATCATTTGGGTTAAAAAAAACTATATTGAGGCAGATAATTTTTATGCCTCCCAAATCACACCAGGTAAATAGTCATTAAATGTTTAGAATCAGCCCTGCTTTATTAATCTCCTGGAAGAGGGACATTAAGTATAAAACCAATCCTTAATCTGAATTTCATAGGAGGATTTCTAGCTCCAAATTCTATATGTAATTTACTCCTTCCTATTCTGTATATGTCAAGAACCACGGATAATTATTTCACACATTCTATTTAGGAAAACTGTTTACCAAATCTGATCATTCTTCATAGAGCCAGGACCTCCAGTGATGAACAGAATATGTTGGAGGAGACTTTAGATGTTTTGTATAAACTGATGTTTAAAAACATTTATTGTTCCTCCTGAAAGTAATAAAATTCCAGCTGCCCAACATACATGGAATTTAATTTCCTATTAATAAATATAAGTGGCCAGATTCTTTAAAAAAAAAAAATGGGCTATATTGATCAGAGAGCCATGCTGTACTTAATACTTGCCATCTACACATGGCTACACACACACACACACACACACACACACACACACACACACACACCTGCTGTTGCCATAAGAGACCAAGACTATATACTCTCCCAGTTGACTGACAGCAGAATGATGCTGGGAACGTATTCAGCTGAATGGCTGAGGAGACTCTAGTGACTGCTTACATGTATGGCACCAATGGTAACAGCCAATGGGTAAAGAGCAGTGTTTGAAAGGGCCAATTGCATCAAGTAATTTCATGGCTGTTTATAAAGATTCAGCTCCCCAAAGCCTGATGAGGCTGTTCTGCCAGTAACTATGGGTCTGTTTTGATGCCTCTTGACTGAACACAGCTGTTCTTATCTCCAGAGACAGGTATCCTGGAGTTCATGAAAGATGTGTAGCTGATTCAGGTAAGGACAATCAAATAAACAAGCCTCCTTGACAACAGAGTGGCTGGCTTCACAGTACCACCTGAAATACACACATGGGACACCATATATCCTACTAAGAAGTGCCCATGTTGCTTAAAGGGTATTAAGTAACACAGCAACAAGCCTGAGGGACTAACATAGTGATCAGCCCTCTCCTCTGCCCCAAGCACTGCCCTTGAAGTAAACCTGACCATCTCATTTCCAACTTCTTTTTGTATGAAGTCTAACTCAAGAGCTCATGCAATTGACTCCCAAGGGGCCCCTAACTCATCTTCCAGAAATGACTAAGTTGTAGCATATATTGCATCTAAATCCAAGTTATAATGCTGGCTACATACAGAGGTAGAGGGAAATTAAATTTAATTACATTAAAAATGTAAATGGCAACCCAAAATGCTTTTTTAAAGCAACAGACACCAAGAATTTTTAATATTTATTTACAAATGGGACCGGAAAGGGAAAGACCCACGGGAGGGCTGTCTGAGAAGGATGAGCACACGCCACACCCCAGGTCTTGACATTGCCAAGTATTTGGCACACATTATCTCATGTAATCTTTACAACAGACCTACAAGATAGGCAATAATGCTCGTATTTTACAGATGAGCTCATTTAGACTAAAAAAGTTAAGTCATTTGTCCAAAGTTGCATATATACTGAGTACTGAGCTAGGATTTCTTCCCAGACCTATCTGGCTCCCAAAGTATTGTCCCTTAACCACAGTGCTGTGCTGTGCTGTTTCCCCAGAAGGCCTTAAATACTTCACCACCCCACTCCCTGGCTTCACAACCCTCACCTAATGATATGATTTGGCTGTGTCCCTACACAAATCTCATTTTGAATTGTAGTTCTCATAATCCCTACGTGTGTTGGGAGGGACCCAGTGGGAGGTAACTGGATCATAGGGGCAGTTCCCGCATGCTGTTCTTGTAATAGTGAGAGAGCTCTCACAAGATCTGATGGTCTTATAGGGGGCTTTTCCCCACTTCACTCATTCTTCTCCTTCCTGCAGCCATGTGAAGAAGGACATGCTTGCTTCTTCTTCCACCATGATTGTAAGTTTCCTGAGGCCTCCCTAGCCCTGCAGAACCATGAGTAAATAAAACTTCTTTCCTTTATAAATTACCCAGTCTCGAGTATGTCTTTGTCAGCAGCGTGAAAATGGACTAATACACCTAGTCCATGAGGAATCAATGCTTGCTGATAATGGAAGAGTCTTCCCATTATGCCTGAAGCCAGCCTGATGACAGTTTAATGCAGTCTTATCAACATTCACCCCAGGAACAGCCAGGGCTAACAATGGATTCTCCTTACCTTTTAAAAGGTTTTTTCATTGAGAAATACAGAAATTTGCTTTTTTGCTGGAAATCTGGGTAAGGAAAGCTAAAAAGATATCACGCTAAATGACAAAATTCTGGCTCCCTATGGTGGTAGACAGTACACAGTATTCTTAGCTGGCAAGTCATCGTCAATTTACCTCTCCATTTGTCGGCCAAAATTATAAACCCACAGAGTAAAAGGACTTTGTGCAAAAGTCAGATTTTTCCCTTGATCACAAAATGATCACAGCCAAGTGAATAACAATACTAATGTCTGATTCCTGTAATGGAATTTGGTTTATGACTACACTGAACTCATGCTTCACGTTGTTTCCAGTAGCTAATTGGTCTAAGACTTTCTCACTTTTCTAACAGGCACAGAGAGTAAAGAATTTTCAAGGAAAAAAATTATGTGCCCATCAATAACTATGATTTGGGAAGAAATATTTTTAGTTATTTCCTAATTCTTAAAATATGGAGTATTTGAGTGAGAACTACAATGAGATATGTATGAAAGAAACACAGTGAATCATATTTTACAGGTAGTAAAACAGATCCACAGAGGAATTGAGTGATTTATGTGATATTACAGAGAGTCTGAAATTTGAACTCAAAGCTGTCAACACCCAGCTTTGTGATTACTTCCTGAAAAATTATGCCTCTCACAAGCCAACATCCTACCAAGATCCTAAATTGACTCTTGCCAGGATTTCTGAATAGACTGAACCATCTATATCCATTCAGAAGTTTAAATGCAAGTGTTTTGCTGTCAGGATATTAACCCTAACATGATTCATCTACTCTCTATCAAATGTGGTACCAATTTCTGTCTTGTTTCCAGGTCTAATCCATCACAACTGTCATCCAACACTTTTTTTTAAGCACAGTTACTTCAAACACAAGTTGAAGAGAGTTTCACTTGAAGACGTAAGATTTCATCTAATATTTTTGTTAAACTTGAAGACATACACCAGCAAAACTACTTAACTTTAAGTAGAGTGCAAATCTAATCTTAACTCCATTAAAATAAGAGCAAATGAGATAGTAATTTTACCTTGCCAATAAGTCATTTTGCTTGAAATTTCTACAGAATTAAGCTCTCCTGCTAGAAGTCCACAGTGAATGGATGAACTTTCTGAATACATTTTTTAGGTGATCTAGACTCTACTAAAATTTCACCATTATCAGCCAACTACATGTAAAAGAAAATCTGTGCAACCATGTGATATGTATTTTTTTCTTTTCCAGCAGCATACCAAATACAGAGGCAAGTGCCTCTACATTTTCTGATAGTATAGATATGTCACTCTCAGATGACAATCAGACCCCTTGGTGCCCAACTGCCCATCAGGCACAACATTGTCACCAAGCAGATATCAAGGTGAGGGAACTCACTCCCTTGTTTCCACGTAACGTGTGCTTAAAACAGGTCTAATTGGAAACAATTGGAGTGCAGCCTGTTGCAGGAAGTCAGGGACCCCAAACAGAGGGACCAGCTGAAGCCATGGCAGAAGAACATGGATTGTGAAGATTTCATGGACATTTATTAGTTCCCCAAATTAATACTTTTATAATTTCTTATGCCTGTCTTTACTGCAATCTCTAAACATAAATTGTGAAGATTTCATGGACACTTATCACTTCCCCAATCAATACCCTTGTGATTTCCTAAGCCTGTCTTTACTTTAATCTCTTAATCCTGTCATCTCGTAAGCTGAGGAGGATGTATGTCGCCTCAGGACCCTGTGAGAATTGCATTAACTGCACAAATTGTAGAGCATGTGTGTTTGAACAGTATGAAATCTGGGCACCTTGAAAAAAGAACAGGATAACAGCAATGTTTAGGAAACAAGAGAGATAACCTTAAACTCTGACCACCGGTGAGCCGGGCAGAACAGAGCCATATTTCTCTTCTTTCAAAAGCAAATGGGAGAAATACCGCTGAATTCTTTTTCTCAGCAAGGAACATCCCTGGGAAAGAGAATACACACCTGGGGGTGGGTCTCTGAACTGGCGCCCCTGGGCGTGGCCGTCTTCTATGGTCGAGGCTGTAGGGGTGAAATATACCCCAGTCTCCCATAGCAGTCCCAGGCTTATTAGGAAGAGGAAATTCCTGCCTAATAAATTTTGGTCAGACCAGTTCCTCTCAAAACCCTGTCTCCTGATAAGATGTTATCAATGACAATGGTGCCCGAACCTTCATTAGCAATTTTAATTTGGCCCCGGTCCTGTGGTCCTGTGATCTCACCCTGCCTCCATTTTCCTTGTGATATTCTATTACCTTGTGAAGTACGTGATCTCTATGACCCACACCTATTCATACACTCCCTCCCCTTTTGAAAGTCCCTAATAAAAACTTGCTGGTTTTGTGGCTTGTGGGGCATCACAGAACCTACTGACATGTGATGTTTCCCCCAGATGCCCAGCTTTAAAATTTCTCTCTTTTGTACTCTGTCCCTTTATTTCTCAAACCGGCTGATGCTTAGGGAACATAGAAAAGAACCTACATGACTATTGGGGCAGGTTCCCTGATAGTGGCCATTTTGGGTCTAGAAAGAAGAAAGAAAGAGAGAGTTTTTTAAAAATGTTTGTACATGAGCACTATATGTGGCTGTTATATAAGTACATTATAAACACAACTTCTGGGGGGAGGTGGTTCCAAGATGGTGGAATAGGAACAGCTCCAGTCTACAGCTCCCAGTGTGAGTGATGTAGAAGACAGGTGATTTCTGCATTTCCAACTGAGGTACCAGGTTCATCTCACTGGGGCTTGTCAGACAGTGGGTGCAGGACAGTGGGTGCAGCCCACTGAGTGTGAACTGAAGCAGGGCGAGGCATCACCTCACCCAGGAAGCATGAAGGGTCAGGGAATTCCCTTCCCTAGCTGAGGGAAGCTGTGACAGACAGCACCTGGAAAATTGGGTCACTCCCACCCTAATACTGTGCTTTTCCAACGGTCTTAGCAAACGGCACACCAGGAGATTATATCCCGCACCTGGATTGGAGGGTCCCATGCCCACAGAGCCTCACTCACTGCTAGCACAGCAGTCTGAGATTGAACTGCAAGGTGGCAGTGAGGCTGTGGGAGGGTCGCCCACCATTGCTGAGGCTTGAGTAGGTAAACAAAGAGACCAGGATGCTCGAACTGGGTGGAGCCTACCACAGCTCAAGGAGGCCTGCCTGCCTCTGTAGACTCCACCTCTGAAGGCAGGGCATAGCTGAACAAAAGGCAGCAGAAACTTCTGCAGACATAATTGTCCCTGTCTGACAGCTTTGAAGAGAATAGTTGTTCTCCCAGCACGGAGTTTGAGATCTGAGAATGGACAGGCTACCCCCTCAAGTGGGTCCTTGACCGCCGAGTAGCATAACTGGGAGGCACCCCCCAGTAGGGGCAGACTGACACCCCACAAGGCAGGGTAACCCTCTGAGATGAAGCTTCCAGAGGATGGATCAGGCAGCAACATTTGCTGTTCAGCAATATTCGCTGTTCTGCAGCCTCTGCTGCTGATACCCAGGTAAACAGGTTCTGTAGTGTACCTCCAGCAAACTCCAACATACCTGCAGCTGAGGGTCCTGACTGTTAGAAGGAAAACTAACTAACAGAAAGGACATCCACATCAAAATCCCGTCTGTATGTCACCATCATCATAGACCAAAGGTAGGTAAAACCACAAAGATGGGGACAAAACAGAGCAGAAAAACTGAAAATTCTAAGAATCAGAGCACCTCTCCTCCTCCAAAGGAACACAGCTCCTCACCAGCAACAGAACAAAGCTGGATGGAGAATGACTTTGACAAGTTGAGAGAAGAAGGCTTCAGACAATTAAACTTCTCCGAGCTAAAGGAAGAAGTTCAAACCTATCCCAAAGAAGCTACAAACCTTGGAAAAAGATTAGACGAGTGGCTAACTAGAATATCCAGTGTAGAGAAGTCCTTAAATGACCTGATGTAGCTGAAAACCATGGCACGAGACCTACATAACGCATACACAAGCTTAGTAGCCGATTCGATGAACTGAAAGAAAGGGTATCAGTGATTGAAGATCAAACGAATGAAACAAAGTAAGAAGAGAAGTTTAGAGAAAAAACAGTAAAAAGGAATGAACAAAGCCTCCAAGAAATATGGGACTATGTGAAAAGACCAAAAGTATGTCTGATTGGTGCACCTGAAAGTGACAGGGAGAATGGAATCAAGTTGGAAAACACTCTGCAGGATATTATCCAGGAGAATTTCCCCAACCTAGCAAGGCAGGCCAACATTCAAATTCAGGAAATACACAGAATGCCACAAAGATACTCCTTGGGAAGAGCAACTCCAAGACACATAATTGTCAGATTCACCAAAGTTGAAATGAAGGAAAAAATGTTAAGGGCAGCCAGAGAGAAAGGTCGGGTTACCCACAAAGGGAAGCCCATCAGACTAACAGCAGATCTCTTGGCAGAAACTCTACAAGCCAGAAGAGAGTGGGGGCCGATATTCAACATTCTTAAAGAAAAGAATTTTCAACCCAGAATTTCATATCCAGCCAAACTAAGCTTCATAAGTGAAGGAGAAATAAAATACTTTACAGACAAGCAAATGCTGAGAGATTTTGTCACCATCAGGCCTGCCCTAAAAGAGCTCCTGAAGGAAGCACTAAACATGGAAAGGAACAACCAGTACCAGCCACTGCAAAAATGTGCCAAATTGTAAAGACCATCGATGCTAGGAAGAAGCTGCATCAACTCACGAGCAAAATAACCAGCTAACATCATAATGACAGGATCAAATTCACACATAACAATATTAACCTTAAGTGTAAATGGGCTAAATGCTCCAATTAAAAGACACAGACTGGCAAATTGGATAAAGAGTCAAGACCCATCAGTGTGCTGTATTCAGGAGACCCATCTCACATGCAGAGACACACATAGCCTCAAAATAAAGGGATGGAGGAAGATCTACCAAACAAATGGAAAACAAAAAAAGGCAGGGATTGCAATCCTAGTCTCTGATGAAACAGACTTTAAACCAACAAAGATTAAAAGAGACAAAGAAGGTCATTACATAATGGTAAAGGGATCAATTCAACAAGAAGAGCTAACCATCCTAAATATATATGCACCCAATACAGGAGCACCCAGATTCATAAAGCAAGACCTTAGAGACCTACAAAGAGACTTAGACTCCCACAGAATAATAATGGGAGACTTTAACACCCCACTGTCAACATTAGACATATCCACAAGACAGAAAGTTAACAAGGACATCCAGGAATTGAATTCAGCTCTGCACCAAGCAGATCTAATAGACATCTACAGAAATCTCCACCCCAAATCAACAGAATATACATTCTTCTCAGCACCACACCACACCTATTCCAAAACTAACCACATAGTTGGAAGTAAAGCACTCCTCAGCAAATGTAAAAGAAAATAAATTATAACAAACCGTCTCTCAGACCACAGTGCAATCAAACTAGAACTCAGGATTAAGAAACTCACTCAAAACTGCTCAACTACATGGAAACTGAACAACCTGCTCCTGAATGACTATTGGGTACATAACGAAATGAAGGCAGAAATAAAGATGTTCTTTGAAACCAATGAGAACAAAGACACAACATACCAGAATCTCTGGGACACATTTAAAGCAGTGTGTAGAGGGAAATTTATAGCACTAAATGCCCACAAGAGAAAGCAGGAAAGATCTAAAATTGACACCCTAACATCACAATTAAAAGAACTAGAGAAGCAAAAGCAAACACATTCAAAAGCTAGCAGAAGGCAAGAAATAACTAAGATCAGAGCAGAACTGAAGGAGATAGAGACACAAAAATTGCTTCAAAAAATCAATGAATCCAGGAGCTGGTTTTCAGAAAAGATCAACAAAATTGATAGACCGCTACCAAGACTAATAAAGAAGAAAAGCGAGAAGAATCAAATAGACTCAATAAAAAATGATAAAGGGGATATCACCATTGATCCCACAGAAATACAAACTACCATCAGAGAATACTATAAACACCTCTACGCAAACAAACTAGAAAATTTAGAAGAAATGGATAAATTCCTGGACACATACACCCTCCCAAGACTAAACCAGGAAGAAGTTGCATCCCTGAATAGACCAATAACAGGCTCTGAAATTGAGGCAATAATTAATAGCCTACCAACCAAAAAGAGTCCAGGACCAGATGGATTCACAGCCAAATTCTACCAGAGGTACAAGGAGGAGCTGGTACCATTCCTTCTGAAACTATTCCAATGAGTAGAAAAAGAGGGAATCTTCCCTAATTCATTTTATGAGACCAGCATCATCCTGATACCAAAGCCCGGCAGAGACACAACAAAAAAAGAGAATTTTAGAACAATATCCCCGATGAACATCGGTGCAAAAATCCTCAATAAAATACTGGCAAACCAAATCCAACAGCACATCAAAAAGCTTATTCACATGATCAAGTGGGCTTCATCCCTGGGATACAAGCCTAGTTCAACATATGCAAATCAATAAATGTAATCCAGCATATAAACAGAACTAAAGACAAAAACCACATGGTTATCTCAATAGAAGCAGAAAAGGCCTTTGACAAAATTTAACAGCACTTCATGCTAAAAACTCTCAATAAATTAGGTATTGATGGAACGTATCTCAAAATAATAACAGCTATTTATGACAAACCCACAGCCAATATCATACTGAATGGGCAAAAACTGGAAGCATTCCCTTTGAAAACTGGCACAAGACAGGGATGCCCTCTCTCACTACTCCTATTCAACATAGTGTTGGAAGTTCTGGCCAGGGCAATCAGGCAGAAGAAAGAAATAAAGGGTATTCAATTAGGAAAAGAGGAAGTCAAATTGTCCCTGTTTGCAGATGACATGATTGTATGTTTAGAAAATCCCATCATCTCAGCCCAAAATCTCCTTAAGCTGATAGGCAACTTCAGCAAAGTCTCAGGTTACAAAATCAATGTGCAAAAATCACAAGCATTCTTATACACCAATCACAGACAAACAGAGAGCCAAATCATGAGTGAACTCCCATTCACAATTGCTTCAAAGAGAATAAAATACCTAGGAATCCAACTCACAAGGGACGTGAAGGACCTCTTTAAGGAGAACTACAAACCACTGCTCAATGAAATAAAAGAGGATGCAAACAAATGGGAGAACATTCCATGCTCATAGATAGAAAGAATCAATATCGTGAAAATGGCCACACTGCCCAAGGTAATTTATAGATTCAATACCATCCCCATCAAGCTACCAATGACTTTCTTCACAGAATTGGAAAAAACTACTTTAAAGCTCATATGGAACCAAAAAAGAGCCTGCATTGCCAAGTCAATCCTAAGCCAAAAGAACAAAGCTGGAGGCATCATGCTAACTGACTTCAAACTATACCACAAGGCTACAGTAACCAAAACAGATGGTACTGGTACCAAAACAGAGATGTAGACCAATGGAACAGAACAGAGCCCTCAGAAATAATACCACACATCTACAACCATCTCATCTTTGACAAACCTGACAAAAACAAGAAATGGAGAAAGGATTCCCTATTTAATAAATGGTGCGGGGAAAACTGGCTAGCCATATGTAGAAAGCTGAAACTGGATCCCTTCCTTACGCCTTATACAAAAATTAATTCAAGATGGATTAAAGACTTAAGTGTTAGACCTAAAACCATAAAAACGCTAGAAGAAAACCTAGGCAATACCATTCAGGACACAGGCATGGGCAAGGACTTCATGTCTAAAACACCAAAAGCACTGGCAACAAAAGCCAAAATTGACAAATGGGATCCAATGAAACTAAAGAGCTTCTGCACAGCAAAAGAAACTACCATCAGAGTGAACAGGCAACCTACAGAATGGGAGAAAATTTTTGCAACCTACTCATCTGACAAAGGGCTAATATAGAATCTACAATGAACTCCAACAAATTTACAAGAAAAAAACAAACAACCCCATCAACAAGTGAGCAAAGGATATGAACAGACACTTCTCAAAAGAAGACATTTATGCAGCCAAAAGACACATGAAAAAATGCTCATCATCACTGGCCATCAGAGAAATGCAAATCAAAACCACAATGACATACCATCTCACACCAGTTAGAACGGCGATCATTAAAAAGTCAGGAAACAACAGGTGCTGGAGAGGTTGTGGAGAAATAGGAACACTTTTACACTGTTGGTGGGACTGTAAACTAGTTCAACCATTGTGGAAGACAGTGTAGCGATTCCTCAGGGATCTAGAACTAGAAATACCATTTGACCCAGCCATCCCATTAATGCGTATACACCCAAAGGATTATAAATCATGCTGCTATAAAGACACATGCACATGTATGTTTATTGTGGCACTATTCACAATAGCAAAGACTTGGAACCAACCCAAATGTCCATCAATGATAGACTGGATTAAGAAAATGTTGCACATATATACCATGGAATACTACGCAACCATAAAAAAGGATGAGTTCATGTCCTTTGTAGGGACATGGATGAGGCTGGAAACCATCATTCTCAGCAAACTATCACAAGGACAGAAAACCAAACACTGCATGGTCTCACTCACAGGTGGGAATTGAACAAGGGGAACACTTGGACACAGGAAGGGGAACATCACACACCGGGGCCTGTCGTGGGGTGGGGGGAGGGGGGAGGGATAGCATTAGGAGATATACCTAATATTAAATGACGAGTTAATGGGTGCAGCACACCAACACGGCATATGTATACATATGTAACAAACCTGCACGTTGTGCACATGTACCCTAGAACATAGAGTATAATAATAAAAAAAGAAAAAGAAAAAATAGAAAAAAAATGCTAGATTCAGTTGCGTCTGCGGTGTTCCACATTCTCTATTCCACCCCGCCCCACCGCCCCCCTACCGCCCCGCTTTTGCAACTGCTATTTTAGGGAGAGATTCATTCTTTCCACTATGGCTTGTCCTTGAGAACTGTATGGGATACCAGTAATATGTTTAATATTCCACATAGATAAAAATGTAGCTAGAGCTTGGCTAGTATAGCCTGGGGCATTAACTGTTTTAATAGAAGCTGGAATGCCCATCACTGCAAAACACTGCAAAAGGTGACGTTTAACACTGGCAGAAGACTCCCCTGACTGGCATGTAGCCCAAAGTGAGAAAAGGTGTCCACACATACATGTACATAAGCTAGTCTCCCAAATGAGGGAACAGGTGTGACATCCATTTGCCAAAGAGAATTAGGTTCCAATCCTTGAGGATTAACTCCTCCTGTAAAAGATGAGGAATGTACCATTTGGCAAGTTGGGCATTGCTGGATAATATCTTTAGCTTCTTTCCAGGTAATGCTGTATCTGTGTTTGAGACCAGAGGCATTAACATGGGTTAAATTGTGAAAATGTCTAGCATTAGATATTGCATTAGCAACTAGGTGATCAGTCATTTGATTCCCTTCAGTCAAATGTCCTGGAAGAGGTGTATGAGCCCTAATGTGAGTGATGTAAAAAGGGTGCATTCTACTCCTAACTGCTGTTTGCAATTGGGTAAATAAAGTCATCAGTTGTTCATCTGTATGAAATCATAACTGAGAATTTTCAATTAAATGTGTGGAATGAACTATGTATGAAGAATCAGAAATCACATTAATAGGCATATTAAAAGCAGTCAATAGCTCAATTACAGCTACAAACTCCATTTTTTGAGCTGAAGTATAGGGCATCTGAAAAACTTTACCTTTTGATCCAGAATAAGAAGCTTTACCATTACTAGACCCATCTGTAAAACAATGAAAACGCTTCAGGCTGCAGGTTGTTTACTGCAGGAGTTGTAAATGCAAACCATTCACAGTCTTGCTCATCTAAGGGGATAGTAAAGAAACAGTCTTTTAAATCTATGACTATTAAAGGCCAATTTTTTGGAATTATAGCAGGAGAAGGCAATCCTCGCTGTAATGCTCCCACAGGTTGTATTACTGAATTGATGGCTCATAAGTCAGTTAACATTCTCCATTTACTTGATTTTTTCTTAATTACGAAAACTGGAGCATTCCAAGGGGAAAATGTTGGAGTTATGTGCCCATTTTCTAATTGTTCAGGAACTAATTTCTCTAATGCCTCCAGTTTCTCTTTACTTAGCAGCCATTGTTCTATCCAAATTGGCTTATCTGTTAACCATTTTAAAGGTATAGGTTCTGGAGGCTTAACAATGGCAACCATCAAAAATTATATCCTAATCTTTGGCGGGAACTTTGTCTTTCCACTTGAAGTGGTTCTTTCAAATCTTGCAAATTTTTTTCTAGTCCCATACCAGGGACATACCCCATTTCATGCATCATATGTTGACTTTGAGGGCTATATAATTGTTCTGGAATTAGAACTTGTGCTCTCCATTGTTGTAATAAATCTCTCTCCCATAAATTTATAGGTACAGAAGTTATAATTGGTTGAATAGTCCCAGGTTGTTCATCGGGCCTTTCACAATGCAAAATATAACTACTTTGATATACTTCAGGGGCTTTACCAACTCCAACTATGTTAAATTGAGTGGGTTGAATTGGGCAAGTGGACAGCCAGTGCTGTAGAGAAATGATTGAAATGTCCACTCTTGTATCTACCAAACCTTTAAATTTCTTTCCCTGAATAGTTATTTCACAGGTAGGACGTTTATCAGTAATTTGATTCACCCAGTAAGCTGCTTTGCCTTATTTATTTGAGAACTGTATGGGATACCAGTAATATGTTTAATATTCCACATAGATAAAAATGTAGCTAGAGCTTGGCTAGTATAGCCTTGCTTCCAAATCCTCCTGTTCGTTTAATTTCACTCTTCCCCATTTCTACATACGGCACAATCAGGAGCTGTGCTATGCGCTCTCCTGGCTCTGCTTTCCAGGGAACAGAAGTAGATATAACAATTTCAATTTCCCCATTGTAATTTGAATCAATGACTCCTGTATGTATTTGTACCCCTTTTAAATTTAAACTAGACCTGCCTAGAACTAATCCTATCATCCCTGCTGGCAAGGGTCCACAGACTCCTGTTGGGACCTTTTTCGGGGGTTCCCCAGGCAGAAGGCTCACAGATTTTGTGCAGCATAAATCTACTGTGGTACTACTGGCTGTGGTGGGGGACAGATATTGTACAGGGGTGAGGGAATGGCCTGAGCTGGAAATGCCCCAGTTTGGAATGGGGCCCAGGACGGGCCCCTCATAGCATTTCCCAAAATCGGGTTCCCATCTTTATCAAACTTAGAGTGACACTGATTAGCCCAATGTTCCTTTTTTATATTTTGGACATATTTCAGGCTCAGCAGTTTTCTTTTTTCCCCTATGTGGCGGCCTGACTCACTGATTTTTTCTACATTCTTTTTTAGTATGACCATGCTTCCCACAGTTAAAACAAGCTCCAGGAAATGGAGTATTTCCTTTATCCACTCTCAGTCCTACCATTGCCTGTGCTAGCAGAGTAGCCTTATGCAGATTACCTCTGATACCATCGCAGGCCTTGATATAATCAACTAAATGTGCTTTCCCTCTGATAGGTCGCAGAGCAGCCTGGCAATCGGGATTAGCATTGTCGAAAGCTAATAACTGCAACACTATATCCTGAGCAGCCGAATCTGCAATCACCTTTTTAAGAGACTCCTGTAACCGAGCTATAAAATCCATGTATGGTTCTTTTGGTCCCTGTTTTATAGCACTAAAGGAAGGGTGTTGTTCTCCACTTGAAGTGATTTTTTCCCAAGCTCTAAGGCACACTCCTCTAAGCTGCTCTATGGCATCATCCTGCATGACCACTTGTGCATCTAAACCAGCCCAGCCGCCAACCCCCAAAAGTTGGTCTGCAGTTATATTAATTCGAGGTTGGTCCTGGGTGTTGCGAATAGCCTGAATGGAAGCTTCATCTGCCCATCAAGTTTTAAATTGTAAGAACAGAGCAGGAGTTAGACAAGCTCGAGTAACAGTGTCCCAGTCAGTAGGAATCATCCGACTGGAAACAGCAACATTCTTTAACAGTCCCATTACAAAAGGAGAACCTGGTCCATACTGATTAATAGCTTGTTTAAATTCTTTGAGTAATTTAAAAGGAAAAGGCTCAAATGTAGCTATAATATTTCCCTGTTGATCTGGGGGGTGTATTCTAACAGGGAACTGCCAAGCCTCTAAATCACCCTTTCGTCTAGCTTGCTGAATTCCTGCCTGAATAAAACTGAGAGCAGTCACTCGAGGCACCACTCGAACAGTCACTGGGGCAACTACTTTTCGCCCAGTGTCCTCTGGAAAAGAAAGATCTGGAGGGTCTTTTTCTTCAAAATAATAAGGAGGGGGTGCAGAAGGGTAGGGATGAACCTCTCCCTCCTTTGCCGCTTTAGCTTTAGCTGGCAAATAAACCTGCTCTGTAACCTCTTTTGTTACTTTGTTATACTCTCCTTCCTCCTCATCATCAATGTGAAAAAGTTCCAAGGTGGAATGAACCAGACCCCACACTTGTCCCATTGTTACCCTGATGCTTCCGAGCTCCCCTTCTTACTCACCATGGGGATTGCTTTAAGAGTGCTCGGGTGTCCTCCAGCTAGTTCCACATTCTCCAACCATTGCTCTGGCAACCCTTCGACCTGGATTTGAGCCCCCACGTATGGGCACCACTTGCTGAGACCAACTTGGTCGGTAAGACCCTAACCCAGCGGCGCTAGAGGAATTAAAGACACACACACAGAAATATAGAAGTGTGAAATGGGAAATCAGGGGTCTCACAGCCTTCAGAGCTGACAGCCTCAAACAGAGATTTACCCACATATTTATTAACAGCAAGCCAGTCATTAGCACTGTTTCTATAGATATTAGATTAACTAAAAGTATCCCTTATGGGAAACCAAGGGATGGGCCGAAATAAAGGGATGGGTTGGGTAGTTGTCTGCAGCAGGAGTATGTCCTTAAGGCAAGATCACTCATGCTATTGTTTGTGGTTTAGGAACACCTTTAAGTGGTTTTCCACCCTGGGTGGGCCAGGTGTTCCTTGCCTTCATTCCAGTAAACCCACAACCTTCCAGCATGGGCATTATGGCCATCATGAACATGTCACAGTGCTGCAGAGATTTTGTTTATGGCCAGTTTTGGGGCCAGTTTATGGGAAGATTTTGGGGGGCCTGTTCCCAACAGGTCACATGCCTCCCAAGTCCATCAGAGTCACCATCAGACTCACCTAGGACTCGGCCATCAGACTTACCTAGGAGTTCTAGTCCTTGTGGCCTAGACTGCATTTCAAATTTATTTAGGGCCCCACAGTACTTAAGCCTGTGGCGGTGAGGCTTGCCAGAACTCAAGTTCTGACCACTGGGATGCACGATTTTCCCCCCTGGTGAGGTTGATTTTAATACTCCCTCTGTGAACAGGCATCAGCTGAGTTCAGCCCAGCTTTGCTTGCTGCTATGGCAGGGCAGCACTGAGTTCAATGCATTTGCTGCACTCACCCTTTCCCAAATGCACAGATTCTCTCTCTGCACCACACAGCTGCTGCTGAGGGGTGGGAGAGGGGTGGTGTTGGCTCTTTCCTACCTTCCTCAATGCCTCTTTCAGCAATATGAAGTTAAAACTAGGTACTATGAGTGCTCACCTGGTTTTTGGTTCTTATGAAGGTGTTGTTTTGTGTTTAGATAGTTGTTAAATCTATGTCCTTTCTAGGGGAATGATCAGTATAGCCTTCTATTTGGACATCTTGCTCTGTCCGTCCTACACCCCAGATATTGAAAGAAGTCTTAGGGGTTATTATGGAAGCTCAGATGAAAATCTTTGAAATACCATAGAGAAAATAAGAAGTATGTGAGGAATCAAGTTGATCAAAAGCCCCAACTTTCAGAAAGAGAAAAAAGATACATTATGAAGTCTACAGACTGTCTTGTAAAAATGGACTCCTCACCTTGGGATATGTGACTACAGTGGTTCTCAGCCCAGACTGCTAGGCCAGATGAGATCTATACAAGTGGCAGTATCTTCTAGGTGATTCCAAGTTTAGCCACAGTTAAGAACAACTGCGTTACTAGCATAGCTTAGATGACCACCTACCAGAAGATACAGAAGCCTCTCAGGTTCTTTTGAATCCCATCATTCCATGTCCTATGAAAAGTGAGTTCTAAATTTTATTTTGTGATGTAGAATCTATAAGTGGCACATGTAATGAAAAACACAGTATCTGGACTCAAAAGGCTCTGAGTTTCTACCTCATTGTGTTACCACTAGGAGGAAATGAACTAACATGAGAAAGCTTATTACTATTATTTTGTTAGCCTAATCTCACATCCATTATAGGCAGGTCACACAAGGATGGATATAAGTATATTGGAAAAAGCATAGGCTTTGAAGACAAATGCTTCCTCTGTTATTTATCAGCTGTGTGTCCTCCGGCAACTTATTTAAATTCTCTGAGCTTGAATTCATGATCTATAAATTAAGAATAGTAATACCTATCTTAGAGATGGGACTGACAACATAATTTGTGGGCCCTAGTACAAAATGAAAAACATGAGGCCCCTTGTTCAAAAATTACTCATGATGTCAGCAGCTGAGCACTAAACCAAGCATGCAGCCTCTGTAAGCCAGAGACCCTGTTCAAATGCACAGTTTGCACACCTATGAAGCTAGACTTGCTTTCAGACTTGCAAAGAGTAAAGACAATATAATGTAAAACCCCATCATTGTGTTTGTGTAAATATTCAAAGGTATCTATTATTCGGATCCTTCTTTCCATTTTAGCATCTCTCTTGTCATTAAGATAAAAAAGAATGGCTGAATATACAAATAAATGGCTTCTGGAAATATCTGACAGAAGGAAACTGGAATTGACTTTTAAGATGGAAAATAATAGTTAACATTTTTCCCACAGAACCAGCACCAAACGGTGTAGATCCTGTGGGAAAGTTAATCAGAATTGCAAAGAATAGAGATCACAAATTTACTAAAATGCCTCGCAGCTTAGGCTGGCAGCTCAGTATGAGAAGAGCAATTGATTTTAGGCTAACATACACACATAAAAAGATTAAATATATTTAATTTTTTTTATTTCTAAAGAAAAAAAAACATTAACCATTCTCCGCACACATTTGGTCAGTAGCTACCACTATGCTAGGCCAGCAAGACCAGTAAAACTGAGTTGTGGCCTTCAGATCGTTTTCAACCTCCCCAAACAGGCAGAATTAACATAATTACCTACCATCCAGGCTACCATCATTGCTAGTTAGGGTGACTCCAACATACACACCCAATTCTGCTCCCTTTCAATTCATTCTCCACCCTGTGATTAGGGTAATTTTTCTAAAACCTATCACTCAGGCCGAGAATGATGGCTCACGCCTGTGATCCTAGCACTTTGGGAGGCCAAGGAGGGTGGACCACCTGAGGTCTGGAGTTTGAGACCAGCCTGGCCAACATGGTGAAACCCTGTCTCTTCTAAAAATACAAAAAATTAGCTGGGCATGGTGGTGGGCACCTATAATCCCCGCTATGCGAGAGGCTGAGGCAGGAGAATCGCTTGAACCTGGGAGGTGGAGGTTGCAGTTAGCCAAGATTACACCATTGCACTCCAGCCTGGGCAACAAGAGTAAAACTTCATCTCAAAAATAAATAAATAAAAATAAAACCTGCCACTCCTCTGGTTAAAATCTTTCTGTGGCTGCCCACTGACCTGAGAACGACATCCAAATGACTTTATATGGCAGATAAAGCCCTTCACCATTTGGCCTCTTGACCCTCTCCACTCCCATCTCCACTTTTCATTATATTGTCCCTGCTCCTTTCAGTTCTACAGACATGTTGATCTCCGCTAGTTCAGGCCCTCAGAGAAGCAGATCTAAGATGAGAGTGGATGTCTGTACTAGTCAGGATTCTCCAGAGAAACAGAAGCAGTAGAATATATAGATTTCCATATAGATATGGATAAAAGGATATCTATTATAAGAACTGGCTCACACGATTATGGAGGCAGAAAAATCCCATGATCTGCCATCTGCAAGCTGTAGTACCAGGAAAGCTGATGACATAATTCAGTCTGAGTCCAAAGGCCTGAGAACCAGAGGAGCCAATGGTATAACTCCCAGTCCAAGTCCAAAGGCTCAGGAACCAGGATCATCCATGTCTAAGGACAAGAGAAAATGGATGTCCAAGCTGGGGAAGAAGAGAGAGTGAATTCACCCTTCCTCTACTGATAGATTGGATGATGCTCATCCACACTAATGAGGGCAATCTTCTTTGTTCAGTCTACCAGTTCAAATGCTAACCTCTTCAAGAAATACCCTCACAGACACTTCCAGAAATCGTGTTTTACCAGCTATCTGGATAGCCCTTAGCTCAATCAAATTGATACATAAAATTAACCATTACAATGTGCAAGAGATTTATTGACTGTCAAGAAAAAATGAGACGAAGCAAAAGTAGGCAGGAAGAGATTTCAGACTGCAATGTATGTCTGACACCTATGAAAGGAGAAGGAGAAGGAAATAGGATTGGGTAGGAAGAGTTTCAGACTGCAAGAAAATTTAAAGTGACCACCAGGCTTTTGGGGAGTCCTTGAGCCCAAAGTCTCCCATTAGAGGAGTCCCATATCCCTCAGAGATGAGTCTGTACCAGTAGCTTCTCAGGGCCCAGTGACTGTCTGGGAGCAGTCCAGGGCATATGTGGCCATGGTGTAAACTCAGTTGTGGATCAGAGGTGGAACAATGGGGCCATCAGTCAACTATGCATTTTCATGACCACCAAATTCCACAGATTATACCTCACAGATCTACTTCTCTATGCAGGTTTGAGGAGCAGCTCCTCTATGGTTCCCAAGGCCTCCCTCCCGGAAGGGAAACTTAAGAGGCAGGTTAGAAAGATGAATTACAGTTGCCACCACTGTAGTTAATCTCAGTGCCACAACAGACCCTCATCCTTGCTCTCCTTCTCTATTCATTTTATGTTCCCTTCTCCCTTAGCTGTCTTACCTAGTAGAAAGAAGTGCCTTTGGACCATGATGCGGGTCTGATATCTGTGAAAGGGGCAGGAGGAGATTAGCTAGAAAATTCTCAGACTGCAGTGCAGTCCTATGGAAGTCTCAACTAGGCTGATGGACATTACCTGAACAAAGTTGCCCACAAGAGGAGCCATGCATCCTGTAGGACTGGCCTGCATTAGTAGCCCCACCATCCTCAGTCATTGGCTGGGAGCCAACTGGAAATGTATGGCCTTGATGTGAACACAGTAGTGGATTCAGAAGGGGTACAGCTGAGGCTGTCAGTCAATTCTGCTCCCTGTAGCAGGAGATCCGAGTGGCGCATTTTCATGGCTTCCATAATTCAATTGTCAAATCAGACTTACAAGAATCAGAGATCTTACTCAATATCAAGCATCACTAATTTCAAGGCCACAAGGACAGGCAAAGCAGAAAGAGGTGCAGAGCTCCAACATAGCTCCTCATGTTCTTTCTTGCAGCATTAGGGTCCACTCTACCACAGATTAATATATGAGATCTCTAACTTGTGTACACAATCACTTCACTTATACATCTGCTGCTGATCCTTTCCCTCAAGCTGCTCTCTGTGCCTGACATGTACGTCCTCTTCCTTATTCTAACACCATCTTTTTATTTTTTTGAGCTTCAATTTAAACATCACTTCCTTTTATAACTCCCCAGACTAGGTTATTTGTCTCTGTTGTGTGCTACAAAAACTCCACTGTACTTCCTCTGCTATGGAACATGTCATCATTTATAATAATTGTTCATCTTGCTTTATCTGTCTCCTTCACTAGATTATAAGCTGAAAGAGAAAAAGAAAGAAATGTTCTATAGTATCCACCACTAGACTACGAGAGAGACAGAGAGAGAGAGAGACTGTCTTGTTCATCATGATATATATCCAATGACTATCACACTAGTGGCATATGGTTAAGATTTAGTAAATATTCACTGAATTAATTATAGACTAAGTTCAATGGAAGCACAGAGGAAGGAGATATTGATTATGTCTGGAAGGGAAATGGGAGTAAGAATTCACCAAGACCCATAAAATATTAAGACTGAGTTGAGGCTGGTGATAGGCTCTGATTCACACAAAACCTGACTTCCAATCTAGTCTTCTCTGAGTTCTGTTGATAATGGCAGATAACCAAGACAGGATGAATGTAGAAGGGGACAAGTTATCTTTCCTATTGTGAAGGTGGGAAAATGTTTAAAGGCTTAAATTCTGGGAAGCAAATTATAATTTCAAAGGTGATTTTTTTTTTATTTCCAAGAACTCAGGACAAGATAAAGGGAGGAAGCAAAGGAGAAAACTGCCAAAGAGAATGTGAGGTTTTTGTCTAGTAAGTCTCTTTGTCTTTCCTTTACATAAGCATTCAGTAAATGAATGATTTTAGCCAGAGGAGCAATATTACTTCCCAGTCCCTCTTCCGAGAGTTCCTTCTCCATCAAGATAACCCATCAGCAATGAAATCATAATAGCCAGAGTCTCATCTTTTTAAAGTTAGATTTATGGATCCTATCATGATCATTAGGAACATTACTTACCGAAGCAAAACAGGAAACAAATAGACTGCCCAGGGATACACATCTCTGATAAGGTACAGCCTGTAGTACCACAGTAGAGAAGCCATTAAGAATCCCAAATGCCTTCCCAATTCATTTACATACATGATAGCAGAAATTCCCCGATTCCAACATTGTCTAGTCTCTTAAAATGAATTGCTAGATTCTGCAATCCCGCTTCACATCTGCTTCGTTGTGAAGAAGAGAAATGCATTCACAGTACTCTCTTGCGTGGAAGAGTTCTAGAAATAAATACAGAGAGAAAGAAGGTTTCATAACTTCATCCCTCTGCTATCATTTCTAGTTGCCTCTCTCACATCCCAAGTCTTTCTATACTGTGCTTGCCTGAACACCAGATATCCCTAGAAGTCCAAGTCAAAGCAGTCTTAGGCATAAGCAAAATTGACGGTCATCCGCACGGTGCAAGACCCAGAGGAAAAATTCTCACCTCCAGAAATTCTCTCTCTCTCTCTCTCTCTCTCTCTCTCTCGTGCACGCATTTGTATTTGCATTAAGACTGAAAATTCTATTCTCACAATTTCCTTCTAACAGAGAAAGGTGTCAAGAGAAGTCATAGTCTTGGATGGCAATAGGACTCACGTGCGGTCACTTTTCCTTACCTGCAAACGAGCTTTCCAGACAGTATACTCCCTTCTCGGATGCGATGTTCACTTGCCTTCAGATAAGAAACAGAGTTTGTCTGGATGATGAAGCTGGAAGAAGGCAGTCATTTCTATCAGCTTGCAGCTGTTCTTCACCAGCCTCTCTTAGAGAGCAGGGCTTCCTACCTGGGAGGAAGGTGCCATTTGTCCCCTTTACACAGATGAAGAAAGAGAGCCAGTATGAAATCAGTGCAGAAATGCCCACAATTCTTAAGTGCTTCACCTCTGAGGAGTTCCATTTCATATCCAGCTGGTAAGTACTAGTTGCTCTGTCTGGGAAGCTCATGCTCCCACTTTTCATGTGGCCACCTCCTTCATATCCTTCAGATGTTAGTTCATTTGTCATCTTCTCCAGGAGGCTTCCTTGGCCACCCAAACTAAAGTTGGTCATCTCTATTTTCTCTTACAATTCCTTATTCTTTTCCTTCATGGCACTTAGCATAGTTTGTAAGCACATGTTCTCTTTTGTTTCCTTATATTCTGTTTGTACACTTGACTGTAAACTCCATGAGAGCAGACATCATCCCTCAGCTCAGTACCTAGTAGAATACCCCTGTAGATAATAGATGTTCAATAAACATTGCCCAAATAAATGGTTGGCAGATTTGCATTTCTAATCCAAATTGCATCATCATTACCATTGTGCAAACTGCCTTCTTGTAAATACGTGCCTAAATTCCACTTGAAGCCTGGAGCCTATTATCCAGTGTAAAACTTTCCTAAACAATTTAAAGACTTCTTCCAGTGGAGATAAATGTGCTTGCACAAAATTTCTGCTTCTCTTGCTTCCTTCCCATCATGCTCCAGAGTCCTTGGAGTTGGTGATCAGCTCAGCAACCTCCTAAGGGCATTCTCCAGGCCATTCTCATTTCTACTTCATAGCCTCCCACCACCACCCCTGAGGTTCAAACCATCTGATTCCAGCAGCTGATAAGTTTTTAGTATCTGTGTTTACTCATTTATCCTGAAAGGTGGCATGAGTTTTCTGGAGCTTATCTAGGAAGACAGCTGTCTCCTCTCACCGCCTGAGAAAGGGAGAGTGCTTGACTAGAGAGAAACTTTTTCTCCCTAATATAAACAAATTCTCCTTGGAAAAAGAATGGAAGGATCCCAAGTTCTTATCCTTCATAATGTCAATAAACATCTCCAGGAAGAAGACAAGCATCTTCAATTCACAACCCCTGGAATGTCTCTGTGGTCCTGAGCTTCATCCCTCTTCTAAAATGGAAACACTTAACTGTATTAGTCCAGTTTCATGCTGCTGGTAAAGATATACCCCAACTGGGTAATTTATAAAGGAAAAGAGGTTTAATGGCTCACAGTTCCTTGTGGCTGGGGAGGCCTCACAATCACAGTGGAAGGCAAAAGGCATGTCTTATATGGCCGTAGAGAAGAGAGAATTTGTGCAGGGGAACTTCGCTTTATAAAACCATCATATCTCATGAGACTTATTCACTACCATGAGAACAGCATGGGAAAGACCTGCCCCCATGATTCATTTACCTCCCATCGGGTCCCTCCGATAACACATGGGAATTGTGGGAGCTACAATTCAAGATGAGATTTGGGTGAGGACACAGCCAAACCACATCACTTGCCTTCAGGAAGGTAAACGTCTCAGGTTTCTCTCTCACCATCTAATCACCCTTTAAATACCAACACTTGTCCTTTGACCCATATGCCAGGTTTTGGTGCTCAGAAAGCCCTAACCATACAGAAACAAAATATTTTCTGTACAGCCTCACACTACCCTGGTCCTCCTCAGGCTGCCATCTTCCAGTTTCCTGTTCATCCTCCCACTTTCATCAGCAACTTTAGATATTCGCTCTTGAATCTCCTCTAAGTTGTGCCATCATTCTGGAGAATTCTAACACCCATGTGGACAAATGTTAGAGAGGTGGACAAGCCTGATATTCAACAAACTGAGATAACTAACATGATGGGTGTATCAGTCAAGATCAAGTCTGAAAAACAGAAGCCACTAGATGCATTCCAAGCATGGAGAATTTAATACAAGGAATTAGAGGCAGCTGGAAAAGCTGGAGGAGTAAAACTCAGGAAGCTCATTGCTAAAAACTTCAGCCTATAGCATGGACTTGAATGCGTTACAAGAAGCTCACTAAGAAATTTCCTCAAACTTCACATTTTCGTCTGCCCTCAGAGATTCCCGAGGGAATAATGGTCTCTCCTCCACCACCTTTTAGTTTCCTCTCACTGGCAGAATCTAACTTAGCTTCAGGTGAGAAGAGGGAAGAAAATTCTGGGAACTTCACTTCTCTGCCCTGCTAAAGAGACCATCCACGGAGATGGAGCTCATTGCAACCTGACAACAGGCAGTCCAGCACAAAAGGCAGAGACATGGTCTTTCTCTGTTTATTCTCCTAGCTAAAAGCATTTCTGGCCCAGATGTGGTGGCTCGCGCCTATAATCTCAACACTTTGGGAGGTCAAGGCAGGAGGTGAGCTCAGGAATTTAAGACCAGCATGGGCAACAGAGCGAGACCCCATCTCTACAAAAATAAATAAATAAAATTTGCAGCCGGGCGCAATGGCTCACGCCTGTAATCCCAGCACTTTGGGAGGCCAAGGCGGGCAGATCACAAGGTCAGGAGATTGAGATCATCCTGGCTAACACGGTGAAACTCTGTCTCTACTAAAAATACAAAAAAATAGCCAGGCGTGGTGGCGGGCGCCTGTAGTCCCAGCTACTCAGGAGGCTGAGGCAGGAGAATGGCGTGAACCCGGGAGGCGGAGCTTGCAGTGAGCAGACATCACGCCACTGCACTCCAGCCTGGGCGACCGAGCGAGACTCTGTCTCAAAAAAAATAACTAAATAAAAATAAAAATAAATAAAATTAGCCAGGTCTGGTGGCATGCACCTATGATCCCAGCTATTTGGGAGGCTGAGGCAGGGGAATCACTTGAGCCTAGGAGGTGAAGGTTGCAGTGAGCCATGATCATGCCACTGCGCTGCAGCCTGGGAGACAGAGCAAGACCCTGTCTCAAAAAAAAAAGCATTCCTGATGGAAAACACTTTCACCCATGGTTTTTGTATTTATTCATCTCAAGTGATGGCCTCTGGGAGCCATTTCCTGGAGGGAACTGTTTTCATTACATATTTGGTAATTCTGATCAGAAAGTTCTCAGCATTCTTTCCAGCAACAATAAACATTCATAGATGATAATACCCCCAAATCATCTTTTAAATATTAAATTAAAATACTGAATACAAATTCACAAATGGAACAGACAGCTGTTTGAATCTTTACAGAAATGGTTCCATTGCAGCATTTTCAGGGAGCCCATTCTGGAGCATTTCATTAGGGAAGAGTTGCCCCTAAAATCATGAAATTCAAACCATGAATATCAAATATCCTTTGATGTTTTAGGTTTTCATGATTAAAAAATTCTGTGCTTTTTTGGCTACATTAAATAAAAATGAAAAAGTAAAATGGTTGAATAGATGGTGGCATGAAATCTCTTTTAACTCAGCATGAACCCACAAAAATGAAGAAATATGAAAAGTTCATCAGTTTTAAAAAGGATTGAACTCATTAATGAGAAAAGAAAATGTCTAACTAACTTGAAATTAACCTTTTAGGTCTTGCAAGATAGAAACACACCTATATGGTCTGCTTTCCAAACTTAGTATTTACCACAGTATTTTTAAAATTGAAGTATGAAAAGTATACCATAGAAAGATGGGTGGCGCCTTGCTATAGTGTAGTACTTACTAAACAATGGCTGTGTAAAGGCTAAGAAAGCAATTATGAATGTGCCCTGGAGGCAGATGATGGAGAATAAAAGTATAGATGTTTCATGAGATACAAAAAATAGATCAGTAATCAACTACCAGTTGACCTGATACAATTGGAAAACTGAAACTAAAGAGATAATCTAAACTGTGAAGAGCCCTCTAATTTATAATCCAGTGTGTTTGGCTAGCCACAGAAAGGAATCACCCTACATGAACCTACCTTCTCCCTGTCCCCACAAAGAGGTGGTGGCCACTTCTATTTCAGAACAATAATTGAAAGTCTTTCCTGCACTTCTCACCTGTCTCTGGTCCTCGATGAAGAGAGTTCTTCTTTTTCTGAATGAGAATGCTCACTGTCAAAAGCACCTAGTAGATACATCATTCTATTCAACAAGTATGTGTTGGCTCCTCACATTATACCAGGCCCCATGCTAGGTTTTGAGGGTACAAGTCAAAGAAAACACAGTCTTATTTCACAGAGCAGATGAGAATAGAGAACCCAAATTATTGCCTATCCAGAATCCTGCTCTTTTTTGGGACTAGTAACCTCCTACCAACATCTGGATAATGCTGGGTGCTGCCATGTTCTACTTTATCCCACACCACCTTGGCAGAGTAGATTGATCCAGAGTAGGCACCCCACCCAACCCAAATCAACCCAGACACTGCCCTGACTTTTCTAACTGAAAGTGGAAAGTTAGTCCCTTTCTGAGAAGAGACGTTATCAAGTGCAACACTCTTGAGCTATCAGTAATTAGCCATGTTTCCCACCACACTCGGGAAAGTTCCTGAAAGGAAATAAAGTAACCACATTAAAACTGGGAAAAATTAGGCAGAGAGAGAGAAAGAAATATGCTCTTATGAAACTTCAGTATTTTTTAGATGTCGGAAGTGTGTGTGTGTGTGTGTGTGTGTGTGTGTGTGCGTGCACATGTGTATGTATGAAGAGAGTCTGGAAGAATGGAATGGTAAAAATAGGCTTGAGGTAGGACATGAAAGTCCTTATAAGGTAGGCTAGGACTTGCTTCATCCTAATGAAAAGTGAAGGGGCTCATTGAAAGATTTCAATCACAGAGTGCTAAATCTCTTCATTCCAAACTCTCCAAGATTTGGCTCTAGAATAAAATCGCCTAAGGCTAAACAAGTGGTGCTTGGTGTTCCCTTTCTTTCTCCCCCGCCACACCCACCCCTGGTACTGAGATTCCTTTTATAGCCTGGCTCTGGAATAGATACGAACTCTTCCTTATACCCTAAGTGAGCCTTTGAAGATAACTAACTTTATTCTAAGGTATAATAAAAGGGAATTCAACACGAAGAATGTTGAAAGAGTGGAATCATGGTCTGCTGGGCATGTCACTTTCAGGTTTCAAATATTGCCGTACAAGATTTGCTCCTGGGTCTCACAGGTGCTGTTCTACCACATACACCACCTGAGATACCTGTCTTGGAAACCAAAGAAGTGTTATGCAGCTCCACTTCTTGACTTAGCAAAAAATAATAATAATAATAATAATAATACAGGCACAGTGGCTGTGGCTGTAATCCCAGCACTTTGGGAGGCCAAGGTGGGCGGATTACGAGGTCAGGAGTTTGAGACCAGCCGGGCCAACATAATGAAACCCCGTCTCTACTAAAAATACAAAAATTAGCCGGGCATGGTGGCATGCGCCTGTAGTCCCAGCTACTCGGGAGGCTGAGGCAGGAGAATCACTTGAACCTAGCAGGCGGAGGTTATGGTGAGCCGTGATCGCACCACTGCACTTCAGCCTGGGCAACAGAGTGAGACTGCATCTCAAAAAATAAAAAATAAAAAATTTCAACCCACCACTTCTGCCAAACTTCAACATCTTCATGGGTAAGAACAAGTGAGCCACATTTCCACTGTGCCACCCACTAAGGCATTTCATCTTTGTTTGATTCTAATTTGAGAGTTACATTTCTTCCTTGTGTAACTGATATCAATAAGACACTAGCCTTCAACATAAAGTGGGAGTATTTTAATCCACATATAGAGAGAGTGTAATGACTGTTGTATGTATTTAATAAAAACTATTCATATAGAATAACAGAATCCTAGTTCTTACCAAAGGAGGAAAGTTTAGGTGTAAACGGATAAAGACCTAATCTCATGCTGATGAGGAGCGAATCTCCTCATGAATGATGAGGATGAATAAGAAATATGTTTGAGACATATCTAAGGGATATAATTAACAGAACTGGGTGATAAATGAAATGAAGAAGAGAAAGCGGTCAGAATGATTCCCAAATGTTTGGCTTAAAAAAACTAGATGGTCTCAAACTCCGGACCTCAGGTGATTCGCCCACCTCAGCCTGGCAAAGTGCTGGGATTACAGGCGTGAGCCACCTGGCCAACATGGTGAAACCCTGTCTCTTCTAAAACTACAAAAATTAGCCAGGCATGGTGATGGGTGCCTGTAATCCCAGCTACTCAGGAGGCTGAGGCAGGAGAATTGCTTGAACTCTGGAGGCAGAGGTTGCAATGAACTGAGATCACCCCACTGCACTCTAGCCTGGATGACAGAGCAAGACTCTGTCTCAAAAAAAAAAAAAAAAAAAAAAAAAAAGGTGGATAATAGGCCCATTAGCCAAGAGAAGAGAAAGAATAAGCAAGGAAACTTAGAGGAGAAAATGATGAGTTCAATTTTGGACGTATTTTATTCAAGCCTACTGCTTTACTAGGTAGTTGGAATATGAATTATGAATGAGAGTTATATGAGAGTTACAGCAATAAAGCTAATCCAGTAAAGATTACCAGGAACACAAAAGTAATTCAACAATGTTAGGTGTATTCAACTTGCTGTAACAAGAGAGAACACACACCATGAGAAATCTTGGGGCATCTAGATCAGGGGTATAGGAAGAAATTCTGCAGGGTTAGGGCTTTTTCTTGACGATTTTTAAGAGAGACTAGGAGAAATGGGGATCTTCACTGGAACTGAAAGCTGTCATGAAGCGAAAGCAATAGTATACTGGGTATATCAGTAGTCTTTGTTCAGAAGGCAGAAGGAATGGAGAGGAGCTTAAGAGTCATTGCTAAAAAAGCAATAATCACTCAAAAGAAAGGGGTTGTTAAAGCATTTTACAGCTGCAATGAGACCTTGGGAGAAATAGTGTATTCTGCTAATTTTGCAGTTAGCTCAATATATGTGCCTATTATCATATATTAACTCTCTCAGTCTTGGGTATATAATTGCTTTTCTAGACGTTTAGCTGTCATCAGCTTATGACTGGTCAATTGTGAAAGGTTAGGTGTGCAACTAAGGGTAAGACTCTTTGGCCTACCTTACTCTCATTGATCCATAACCCTAGTCTTTCATAGGACAATCGCTTGCCAAAATGCTTGCAAACATGGCGCCAATCCATCTACCCACTCACCCACCATCTTCCTTTTTCCAAGTCCGGAAGCCATTCCTATATAAAAATTCTGGGGCTGACATGAAATGAGGATTAAAAACATAGAACCTGAGAATACCTTAAAGAGATGGGTATAGAAGTAAAAGATAAAAGTATGTGGTGTTGTGAATACAAAGACAGAACACCTTAAGAAGGAGAGAACAGCCAACAAAACCAGATGCTGCAGAAATAAAAACCAGAAAATATCTACTGAATGAATCATGTAGGAAATCATCTGCATAGTGGAGACACGAGCTAGATTTCTATGGAAAGTGAAGAAAAGAAGACTGCAAATGTAGACCACACTCTTAAGTGTGATGCTGTGATACAAAAGAGAAACAACAGTAGTTACCATGGACACAAAGGCAGGAAAAAATCTTTGTACATGTCTTCAGACAAAGGAGAGCTGAATATTTTTATATGTGGAGTGGAAAAAGAGCTAATAGAGGAGAAAGTGAAGATCCAGGGACGACAGAATAATGAATGATGCAATTTCTAGAGGTGTTGGGAGGAAGAGATCAGTGTGAGGGTGGAGGGCACATATCTGTTGATTCCAAATGGAAGGAGGTATGACGTGGTATGGTTGTGGGCAGGTGGGAGGGCAGGACAACTTGAAAGTGTTTCCACTGGTGACCTCTATTTCCCAGTGGAAGAACAGGCCAGGTTATCTGCTAACAGTGAGGAATTTGGGTTTAAAATACTCAGGGAAATAAGATTATCAATACTTACACAAATTTTAATAGTAATAATAGTTACTATACAGTTTATCTTATTTATTTATTGTTACAATCTTTTTTCAATAACATCTTTCCCAAGATGCAAGATGCAAAAAGAAATTAATTTTGTTTTGTAGAAAACATGCCTGTCATGAATAATTTTAAAAATTATTTTATATCTTATATGTGTATATAGAAAAAAGGGGAAAATTTGAAAAATACAAAAACCAAGTCAGCAGGGGCTACTATGGAGGGTGGAATTAGAAGGTATTCTCCCTTATAATTTTGTGCATTTTAGTTTCATTTAAATTTCTTTTTATAACAAGTATCGTTTTTTCTAACCTGAAAAAACAGAGACCATTCTAATTTGAAGGCAGAAAATTAACTTTTTCAGTGTTTGGTGCCTTGATTCAACGTTAAATGCCTGCATGATTTTATGACTCAGAATTGGAGGTTCCTAACTTTCCCAGGTCTCAAGATGCCCTCAGAGATTAAGGGGTAAAAAATATAAAGAGGAAAGCATTCACTGGCTGATGACAAAGACTGTCTCCTTCACCAAACTTCAGTCAGGCTCCCCTGGGCCCTCTTCTCAACTAGGCCTTAACTTTGAACCTGACCCTGTGCTTGCCAGGCCTGCATTGCCCAGTCTTAGCAAGAATACTGCTAAGTTTGTTTAGAGAGACTCCCCCATCCTTGATATGTGATCACCCTGGCCTGCCTTCAGCAAGAATTCTATTAAGTCAGTTAACCAAATATCTATCCCCCTACCCTTAAAAATTACTCCTAGTAATTTTTCAGCCACTGACTCCCTCATTCTGCTCATTGGCTATAAATCCCCACTTGTTTTTTGTTGTTTTGTTTTGTTTTGTTTGTTTTGTTTGTAAAGAAAGATGGGGTTTTGCACATTGCCCAAGCTAGTCTCAAACTCCTGGGTTCAAGTGATCCACCCACCTTGACCTCCCAAAGTGGTAGGATTACAGGCATGAGCCACCACACCCAGCCCCCACTTGTCTTTATTGTATTTTATTCATATAGAGTTGAGACTGATCTCTCTCCCCTATTGCAACAGAGTCAACTCCTATTACAATAGTCTTCAATAAAGTCTTCCTCACCTTATTAACAAGTGACAGAATGTTTTTCTTTAACACTGATACAGTAGCTTTGTGGCACCATCAGCATCCCAGCCTCATATCTTTCTTCTCCACCATCCTTAGTACATGTCTTCTAGCCTCACAGTCCTACCATGGTTTGCACCATGGCTGCAAAATGGCCATTACAAATCTAACCACCACAACTCAATTTCAGATAGAAAAGGGGAAAGGGAAGAGGGGCTTGCAGGCTGAGTTAGCCCCCTTTTAAAGGTACTTTCCATGAAGCTCCCATTCAGTGACTTCAGCCTATATCCATTGGCCAGAATTAGTCACATATCCACCACATCTGCAAAGAAGGGTAGGTAATGCGGTTTTTATTTGGCACATTGCCTTCCCCATCAAAGAGATTTTGCCAGTAAGGACAATGAGGAAGCTGGTATTGAGTAGAAGACCAGCTTCCACTTCTGAATAATAAAGAATCTTTGAGTACACCTTACAGATAAATTATTTAGCTTTTCCTATAATTGAATTGGTGTTTCTCAGATTTCCCACCCATGCTCTAGATCATACAACCTTCACACTCCAGGTGATAGTTTCAAGCTGGAAGCATACCAGAAGGTCACAGGACCCCAGGCCCTGTCTCCAGCAGTTCCCCTCCCTCCACTCACAGGTAGGAGCACCTCTCTGACTCAAGTGTAACTTGGCTTGCCCTCCTGGCTCTTCCCCAAGGCTGCACTGCAAAAACTCCTACTCCTGCTTTGCCACCTGGTTTACTTCCCTTTTCTTTTCCCAGCTTCCAGGTACTTTTTTTTTTAATTATCTCCTTCAGGAGTGACTGGAAATTTATATGAATACTGGCTGCAGCTTATATAAAATAGGAACTGAAAGTCTCCCAGTTTCAGAACAACTTTATGGAAATGAACAAATGTTTCAAAAGGGGAATATTACTGTAAATTCAACACAGGGATTCAAACACAGATAGAGATAAGATATAGAAAGGAATAGAGAGGCAGAGAAAAAAAAGAAACAGAGTCTGTCCCTCTCTCTAAGCCTTTCTGAAAGATCCTTATCCGACACATACAATGTAGATGGACTTATGGGGAAAAAGTAGAAGCATGATGCTCTCAGAGGTTTTCTTTTCCTTGTTAGATTGTTGGTTTCTTAAGAAGAGCTAGCATGCCACTTGTGTATTCCAGCAAGGACCTAGAATTCTGGTGGAAATTTGGTACATCCTAAGTGATGATCCTTCCTGACATAAATTATACATGTTGAAATACTAACATGGGAGCTGGACAGCATACCCAGTGGCATAAATAAAGTCAACCCTTTCCACTGGGCCAGCTACAGTATAGAAGAGAGGAATTTTTAGGAGGAAAAAAAAGACTTGAACAGACACTGTAGCAGCCTATGAATGTTCACCATCACCACATGCACAGTTTTTTGTTTTTGTTTTCATTTTTTTATTGTTGTTGTTGTTGTTTTTGAGACAGAATCTCACTCTGTTGCCCAGGCTGGAGTGCAATGGCATGATCTCAGCTCACTGCAACCTCTGCCTCCCAGGTTCAAATGATTCCCATGCCTCAGCCTCCTGGGTAGCTGGGATTACAGGCACCTGCCACTATGCCCGGCTAATTTTTGTATTTTTAGAAGAGACGGGGTTTCATCATGTTGGCCAGGCCTGTCTCAAACTCCTGACCTCAAGTGATCCGCCTGCCTCAGCCTTCCAAAGTGCTGGGATTACAGGCGTGAGCCACCATGCCTGGCCGCACGCTTTGATGTGTGGAGAAACTGAGCCTCATGGTGTCTAAACAATTTACCCAAGTTCACACACAATCTATTTGGCCTTCAGGCTTTGTCGTATCACCAACTATACTAGTGAAAAACTTAAAATAAGGATTAACATGGCTCTCTCTTAATTTAGGTATTTTCTCTCTGTCCCAGAAAAATTTGCATGAAGTGAAAATTTGAATTATAAAGCCTATCTTTGGCATGATCTTACAATAGAAAATTGAAGCTGCATTCAATACTAAACTATGATTTTTAAAAAACACTTTTTTTGAAACATAAAATTGTCCTTGAGGAGCGCCTCTGCCCGGCCACCCCGTCTGGGAAGTGAGGAGCGCCTCTGCCCGGCCACCCATCGTCTGGGAAGTGAGGAGCGCCTCTGCCCGGCCACCCATCGTCTGGGAAGAAGTGAGGAGCGTCTCTGCCTGGCCGCCCCGTCCAGGAAGAAATGAGCAACGCGTCTACCCGATCGCCCCGTCTGGGAAGTGAGGAGCGCCTCTGCCCGGCCGCACCGTCTGGGAAGAAATGAGGAGCACCTCTGCCCGGCTGCCCCATCTGGGAAGAAGTGAGGAGTGTCCTTGCCTGGCCGCCAGGTCTGGGAAGTGAGGAGCGCCTCTGCCCGGCCGCCCCGTCTGGGATGTGGGGAGCGCCTCTGCCCGACCGCCCCGTCTGGGAGGTCTACCACGGAGGCCAGAAGCAATGTGGGGGGTGGACGTGGTGGCTCACGCCTGTGGTCCCGGCACTCTGGGGGGCCGAGGCGGGTTGATCACTTCGGGCTAGGAGTTCGAGACCAGTCTGGCCAACATGGCGAAACATATGAAAAATACAACAGACAAACCAACCAACCAACTCAGTGACAACAACAACAACAAAAAAAAAAATACGTAAGATAAGTGGCCTGACTTGTGAATGAGAATTGTATTCATGGAGTGATATCTGTCTATAATAAAAATATCTTTATGAACCCAAAAAAAAAAAATTGTCCTTGAGACAGAAACTCCTATACACCCCTCCTCTCCTCTATGCAGATTTCTCAAATTACTAAAGAAAGACTAAAAAGTTTCATTATTAACTAGCACTACCTCAAGTACATTTCCAATGAACATTCATCGGGACAGCTTTAGAATGAGGGTCTTAAAATACTCCAGAAAGAGAACAGGAGAGGTGCACTTCCTCAGAGGCTGCTTGATAAGGTGCTTTCTGAATTTCACACAAGGAAGTCAACAGGCAAACAAACCACAAGGGGTCCAAGCCATCCCGACACTGGGAGTTTACTGTGCAAATGATTCTTTCTCCCTGAGTGCCCTGTCCGGACTGCCCTTTGATCCTCCAAGCCTCTGGGGTTCTGCTATAGTTTGGATATTTGTTCCTTCTAAATCTCATGTTGAAATCTGATCCACGATGTTGGAAGTGGGGCCTGGTGGTAGGTGTTTGGGTCATGCAGACCAATCCCTCCTGAATAGCTTGGTGCCATTCCCACAGTAATTAACGAGTTCTCATTCCATTAGATCCACAAGAGCTGATTGTTTAAAAGAGCCTGGTACCTCCCTCCTCTCTCTCTCTCTTTCTCTCTCTCTCTTGCTTTCTCTCTCACCACATGATGTCTGCTCCCCTTCACCTTCTGCCATGAGTGGAAGCAGCCTGAGTTCCTTCCCAGATGTGGATGCTGGCACCATGCTGCTTCTACAGCCCATAGAACCGTGAGCCAAATAAACTTCTTTTCTTTACAAATTGCCCAGCCGCAGACATTCCTTGATGGCAATGCAAGCAGACTAAGGCAGTTCTACCCACATCCTTCAGTCAGCTATCCATTAGGTGCACTGTCCCTTTTTCAGGGCTGTTTCGCAGAGAAGATTGCCAGAGCCAGCTGTGACCTTTGCAATCGGGATGCTCCCTTAGCTCTCACCTAGTCCCTTCATCTGGGTCTGAAGCCTCATAGGGCAGAGGGTCATGGAGCCTCCCTTAGCACGGAGCTGAGATTCCTGCTTCTCTCTCATCTGCAGATTTCGATCTCCCAACTTGTGATTTCCCAATCATTCTTGGTTTCACAATAGCCTCTGAGATGACTTACCATATCAGATAGCAACTCAGCTATTACAAAGATCCAAAGCAAAGGGCACTCGGGGGGAAAACGTGGAGAGTGAAAAAGCCTGGGACTGGTATGACAGCTCCCTAGCTCCCTGGTGGTTAGTGGAACCAGCTTAGACCATAATTATGAAAATAACAATAACGAATACTTATTTAGCATATGCTATGTGCCAGGCACTGTTCTAAACACTTTACATATTTTATCTTAGTTAACTCTCTCAATCTCCCCCTGAGGTAGGTATTATTACTGTCCCTATTTTACAGATATGGAAACTGAGGCTGAGAATGTTTAAGGAACTTGACGTCAAAAAAAATAAGAGGAGTCAGAATTTGAAACTAGACCAAGGTCTTAACCTGGATTACACTGCTTCTAGAATGAATTGCTCCTTAAGTTAAGATCTTTATAAAGGTCATGATTCCTTAAACGTAATCAAAACAAAATATTTAAAAATATTGGCCAGGTGCAGTGGCTCAAGCCTGTAATCCCAGCACTTTGGGAGGCAAAGGGAGGGAGATCACCTGAGGTCAGGAGTTCGGGACCAGCCTGACCAATGTGGTGAAACCCCGTCTCTACTGAAAACACAAAAATTAGCCGGGCATGGTGGCGAGTGCCTGTAGTCCCAGCTACCTAGGAGGCTAAGACAGGAGAATTGTTTGAACCCGGGAGACGGAGGTTGTAGTGAGCTGAGATCATGCCACTGCAATCCAGCCTGGGTGACAGAGTGAGACTTCATCTCAAAAAAAAAAAAAAAATATATATATATATAGTACTAGAAAACCTAGATTCCACAATTGTTAGTAATTTGCCAGGTTTCTTTTTTCTGTTATATATATATACATATATATATATGTTGTTTTTACTGAACCATTTAGAGACATCATGACTCTACCCATCATGCCTAAAAACTTCAGCCTACATCTCTTAAAAGAAAAAACATTCTCCTACATAACCACAGTACCATATTATGTCCAAGAAAAGAAACAATAATTCTTGAAAGCATTCATAATTACCCAAAGATCATTTTATAGCTTTTGTTGAAACAAAACCTTTTGTTAAAAAATCAAAGTTCATGCAGTCTATTCTGTTGTGTCTCTAATCTTTTTTAATTTCTTTTTTAAGACATTGACTTTTTTGGAGGAAAAAACCCAGACTCACTGTCTTATAGAATGTTCTATATTCTGAATTTGAACACTTTCTAGCAATATCATTGAACTCATTTTATATCATCTTTTTTTTCCGTAAATTAGAAGTTAGGTCAGGACTAGAAGCATGGTTAGATTCTAGTTAAACATTTTTTATTAAAATATTGCATGCATGATGTTGTAAACTCTGTATTTTGTCACATCAGGAGAAATATATCAGATTGTCCTATTCTTAGTGATAAGAATTTTGATCACTCAGTAAAGATGGAGACCAAAAGATGCTTCCATTTTAAAATTACATTTTTCCCTTAGCAGTGAGTACGAATGTGGGTTGAGACCTTTGTATTATGTGAACATCTTGTTTGACAAACTAGCATCCATTGACGGTTCTTGACACTAAAAAAGTATTTTTTTAAGGCTGCAAAACAGTGACTTTCTATTTGTAACCATGTCAAATGTATGAGCTGGCATTCTGCCTTAAAGGAGAGCTTTCCCTCTGTAGCTGAAAGAATTCTTGGTCCTCCTAAAAAGGCAGGGCAAATACTTAATATTTCGCTTCTTGATATGGTTTGGCTGTGTCCCCACTCAAATCTCATCTTGAATTGTAATCCTCATAATCCCATGTGTCATGGAGGGACCTGGTGGGAAGTTACTGGATCATGGAGGCAGTTTCCCCCATGCTGTTCTCGTGATAGTGAGTTCTGACGAGATCTGATGGCTTTATAAATGTCTCGCATTTCCCCTGCTTGCACTCACTTCTCCTTCCTGCCCGCTGTAAACAAGCTACCTGCTTCTGCTTCACCTTCCACCATAATTGTAAAGTTTCCTGAGGCTTCCTCAGCCACAAGGAACTGTGAGCCAATTAAACCTCTTTTCCTTATAAATTATCCAGTCTCAGGTATTTCTTTATAGCAGCATGAGAATGGAATAATACACTTCTGATGGTCAATTTTAGAGTAAAACATTACTATAATAGCATCTGCATTAGTAGCAAGTAAGTCCTCCCTCTCTTCTCTTCTCTTTCTACAATTAGTCACAGTCATTATTCTTTCTTGTTTAAATAGTCCCCCAATGTGGTCAATAAGAGGATTGTCATATTGCCTTGAATATTCTTTTGACACATCCCCATTAGTCTTTGAGCATTTCCCTGACTTTCTTGCCCAACAAGATGTCTCATTTCACTTAGTATTTTTACTGCCCCCAGATTAGAATCAGCCACTTCTTTGGGAGCCCTGAAGAATCAGTATTTCTTATATTTCTAAAACAGAAATATAATGAAATGTCCCAAAAGCAACCTCTACCAACTAACATCTTTAATGAGGTATAGTAAATTAATTAATTTATAATTAATTAATTAATTAATAATTAATAATTAATTTACTGGTTGATTAATTAATTTACTAGTTAATTAATTTACTAGTTAATTAATTAATTTAGTAGTTAATAATACTTAATTTACTAGTTAATTAATAATTAATTTACTAGTTAATTAATAATTAATTTACTAGTTAATTAATTAAGGTCCTGGTTGGATTTTTACTATCAAGAATAAATGTTTAAAGTAATAGATTTTATCTTCTTTAAAATTATGGCTCCCTAAGGAGTCAAAGAAATGATGGATAAGTGAGGCCAGAACTTAGGAGTTTGATCCTTGTAGTGAAGAGCCAGGCTCAGTTCCTAACTTCATGGGCAACCAAAGCACAGAATCTTACTTAATCTTTTTTTTTTTTTTTTTTTTTTTTGAGATAGAGTCTCACTTTGTCACCCAGGCTGGAGTGCAGTGGCATGATCTCCGCTCACAGCAACCTCAGCCTCCCAGGTTCAAGCAATTCTCCTGCCTCAGCCTCCCACATAGCTGAGACTACAGGCATGCGCCACCATGCCCGGCTAATTTTTGTATTTTTAATAGAAATGGGGTTTCGCCACGTTGGCCAGGCTGGTCTTGAACTCCTGATCTCAGGTGATCCACCCAACCCGGCCTCCCAAAGTGCTGGGATAACAGGCGTTAGCCACTGCGCCTGGCTGAATCTTACTTAACCTGACAAACAGTCTTTCCCAGAAGACAGACAAGTGAAACTTAATTCATTAGCTTGTTATTGTTTTTTGCTGTCACCACCGTTAAATCATGACATACTAATCACATCAACATTCTTAAATCCTAAGAGGACTTTGCTCTAACTCTAGTCTGTGCCCAACATATGGGTAATATAAAAACAAAGCGGGTCACATGAACCAAAAATTTCCCCTTTTGCATCATAGGAAATACAGAATGTTTTCATTAAATACCAAGAAATTTCCAAGAAGCCAAAATCTACCATGCTCCTCTAAAAAATATTACACTTGATACCTCAGAACCAAGTTGACTTTTACATTCTTAGAAAGTTATAATTATGTGAATAAACTAAATTACTCTATAGTCAGAAAGTCATTGAGCTTTGTTATCAGATCAAACGTAGGTTTGAATGCCAACTCTAAACTTTATGAAGTCTGTGACCCTGGGTGAGTTATTAAATTTGTCTATGCTTCAGCATCCTCATTTATTAAGTGGGTTGCTGTGAAGGTTGAACAAGATAACTCATGAAAGTACGTATCATGAAGCCTGGAGAATAAATGCTCAATAAGGGTTAACTATTTCTTTACTGGCTTTCTTGTATTATCTGTAATGACTACAATTACCAATGCCACCTGCATTAGTCATATTAGGCAAAGTGATGCTTCGGTGACAAATTAACCCAAAATCTCACAGGCTTAAACACATAAAAGTTATTTCTCACTCAAACAAAGCCAACTGTGCGTTCTGGTAACTCTCCAATGCAGCTTTTCCCATGTGGTGAGTCAACAACTGTATTGCTAAATACTATTCTCTTTCTCTCTCTCCCTCTCTCTCACCCTCTCTTTCAGCTTTGATGTTACTAATATGACCAAACTAAAATAAATACATGTAACATCTTGAGTCCTTCTAACCTGATGTTTAATCATTATCTTATATAGATTTATTTCCTAGAAATTAAAATCAAAATAAAAATTTTTTAATTGCAATGGTACAAAAATTGATAATTTCAAATCTCAATTCTCAAATCCTTGAAAAAATGCTTCACAAGAATATATTGTTTTCATAAGAAAGGATCTCATTATTCTTTACTCAGATTGAAGTATAATTAACAAATAAAAATAAAAAATACATATATTAAAGATGTACAAAATGATGTTTTGATATACACATACTTTGTGAAACGATTACCACAATCAGGCTAATTAACATATCCATCACCTCACATAATTGCCTTTTGTGACTGTGCGTGGTAAAAACACTTAAAATCTACTCTCAACAAATGTTAAGTGTACAATACAGTATTAACTATAGTTACCATGCTGTACATTAGATCTCCGGAACTTATTCATTCTGCATAATTGAAACTTTGTATCCTTTGACCATCATCTCCCCATTCCACCCCCACCCCAGCTCCTGGCAACCACCATTCTACTCTGTAACTCCATGTGTTCAACTTTTTAGATTGCACATATAAGCGAGATCATGCACTATGTGTCTTTCTGTTCTTGGCTTATTTCACTTAGCGATGGCTTTCAGGTTCATTCATGCTGTCACAATTGACAGGATTTTCTTCTCTCTGTGTGTGTGTGTGTGTGTGTGTGTGTGCGCGCGTGTGTATCACATTTTCTTTACCCATCTATCCATCAATGGACACTTAGGTTGACTCCATATCTTGGCTAATGCTGCAATGAACATGGGAGTGCAGATATCTCTTCAACATATTGATTTCATTTCCTTGGGATATATACCCAGTAGTGGGATTGCTGGATCATGTGGTAGTTCTATTTTTAATTTCTTGAGGAACTTCTATACTGTTTTCCGTGACTGCCTTAACTTACATCTCCATCAACAGTGTATGAGAGTTCCCTTTTCTCCACATACTCATCAACACTTATTTTTCATTTTTTTGATAATAGCCATCCTCACAGGTATGAGATGATAACTCCTTGCAGTTTTAATTTGCATTTCCCTGATAATTAGTGATATTGAGCACTTTTTCACACATTTGTTGTTAATTTACATATCTTCTTTTGGGAAATGCCTATTGAGTTTTTTGGGTTCCTTATATATTTTGGATATTAACCCCGATCAGATATATGGTTTACAAATATGTTCTCTTATTCCATAGGTAGCCTTTTCATTTTGTTTATTGCTTCTTTTGCTGTGCAGATGCTTTTTAGTTTGATGCAATGGCATTTGTCTATTTTTGATTTTGCTGCCTGTGCTTTTGTGGTCATATCCAAAAATGTACTGCACAGACCAATGTCAAAAAGCTTTTTCCGTACATTTTCCTACAGTATGCTTAAGTCTTTAATCCATTTTAAGTTGATTCTTGGATATGGTTTGAGATAAGAGTCCAATTTCATTCTTTTGCATTATTATATTTAGTTATCCCAACACTATTATGGAAAGAGACTATCCTTTTTCCATTATGTATTCCTGACACCTTTGTTGAAGATCAATTGGCAATAAATGTGTTTATTTATTTCTGGGCTCTCCATTCTCCTCCACTGGTCCATATGGAATTGGTCTATATTGTTTGTATGTCATGCTATTTTGATTACTATAGCTTCAAAGTATATTTGGACATCAACTAGTGTGATGTCTCCAGCTTTCTTATTTTTGCTCAATTGCTTTGGCTACTCAGAGTCTTTTGTGGATCCATACAGATTTTAGGATTTTTTTTCTATTTATATTAAAAATGTTATTGAAATTTTGATAGAAATTGCATTGAATCTGTAGATCTCTTTGAGTAATATTGATATTTTAACATATTAATTCTTCCAATCCATGAACATGGGATGTCTTTGTAGTAAAATACTACAAATTATTTTTTAATCATATAATTAAAGATGAAATACTATTTTGGCAAATAAGACCATAAAGTAACATTTATTTGTTGACACTCTGCCAAATAGGTATTACATTTAAAAATCCAAAACCTGGGTTTTCCAATTTCTGTACTCCCGTGTTTCCCCAAATGTCCTTCACAAAGTCCTCATCCCAAGAGATAATAAGAGGCATTCTGTGAGATAAGGGTTCTACAGTCAAAAGGTTTTGAAAATGGTGGGTTAAACAATTTTCTTTCCCACACAACTCGTCAGAGCCTTTACTATGTTTATGAGCAATGTAAATCTCCAAAAAGCACATACAAGGTGACTTGCTGTTTGTTTGTTTGTTTACAGAGTTTTTCAAGCATTTAAGGTTTCTCAGAATACATTTTGTGAAACACTGTGCTACCCCTCACTGCCTTACTAGCCTCTAATCACACTGACTGAGCTCTGGAGCTGCAAAGACAACATGATATGGAACCGAAGATGGCAGAATGCCAAGCACAGGCCTGTAGATCAACTGCTGACAATTTAGAAGCACAGTACTGGGTAGTTTCTTTCTCTCTTAGGCAATAAATTTAATTTCTTCCAGAAACTGCTGTTATACCTGAAAGTATCCGTTGGGTTTTTTAATGATAAATGATGGTCTTGATCTTGCTATATTAAACAAGAAAGAGAGGTTTATTGGAAACATTCTGGGGTAGTTCAGAGTTGTAAAGGAATAACCAAACACGACAGCCACAGGAAGGACAGGAGGCAGGGTCACTGAAGGCACCTGTAGAGCAGAAATTCAGGGACGGTTGCTTTTGGCTCCAACCACCAGATGACCCACTCCATACATCTTCTAGCTGAGGATAAACCCTAAAGTTTCAAACTTGCAAAAGACGATGTTGATTGGCCTAGTTTGGGCCAAGTGCCTACCACCTATCCCACTCCCTAAAGGTCATGGTTGAAGTCCCATGATTGGCAGTCCCACCGGAATGACGTAGAGTGGAAGAGGAACAATTCCTCCAAAACACAAATGCTAGAAAGAAAAAAAAGCGATGTACTTCACACTTACTCAGCGTAACAAGTAGACCTGTGCCTTAGTTCATTCCACTATTTCTACTCCTACTAGTTAGTTCTTTATATTTCTTGCACACCACACTGGAGCATTTCTGATGGCCAGGTTTTCTTCTTCAATCACCTTCAACAACCATGACAGCCTGCCTTTCAAAGAGTTCAAAGAGGATCTTGGTAGGTTAAGTCCTTGTACCAAGAAACCTGGCATTGTTGATTAATGATGTTCAAGAAAGAATCATTTAGTCAAATTATCAGCTAAACACATTCATTCTCAGCAGCCACCCAAAGCACAAGGACAGAAAATGTAAGGCAATGCGAGAAGCAGAAAGAGGCAGGGTTTAAAGACAAATGTAACAAATCAGTTCATCCTGACCTCCAAATGACCCAAGTAAAGGAATTTAGTTAAGCATCTACCTTTTCCCCATCCTTGAGTCTATTGACCATAAGTTTTTCTTAGTAATTTGAAATTCTTCTGAATTATCAATTTCTGTGAAGAAAGAGGGGAGTCTGTTGTATAATAATGCTTGCTTTTTTTTTTTTTTTGGAGAGGGGGTCTCACGCTGTTGCCCAGGCTGGAGTGCAATGGTGTGAATTTGGCTCACTACAACCTCTGCCTCCCAGGTTCAAGCGATTCTCCTGCCTCAGCCTCCTGAGTAACTGAGATCACAGGTGTGTGCCACCATACCCAACTATTAGTACAGACGAGGTTTTGCAGTGTTGGCCAGGCTGGTCTTGAACTCCTGACCTCAGGTGATCCACCCGCGTTGGCCTCCCAAAGTGCTGGGATTACAGGCATGAGCCACCACGCACGACCTATAATCATACTTTTTGATCGCAGACAAAGATTGCATCCTTGCCTCTGGTGGAATTCCTTCTACCTGAAAATACTTATCTTTGGGCCACAGTTTTTCTAAGTATTTATCATCGGCACACCTTACCTTGCTAAGCAGAAATGCTACATGGAAGTCATATTGTTGGCCGAGTTTTACTTTTATTAATTAATATTAATAAAATTACAATTAATATTTTTGAGCCTTTAAAAAAACTTTATTAGCAAATGCTCATTTGGGCTTAATTACTTGGCTCTTTCTTGTAGCAAAAGTCTCAATCAATTTTACAAGAAAAGATAAAAAGAAAAGCATGATTTCTAATCAAGTTTTACTACTGCATTTATTTTTATGAAATATTGCTTTTTAGTCACCTGTATTCTGGGGCAAAGGTAAGTTTTGCATTATTTTTATTTACTTACACATTTTATTACATAGAAAACCAAAATTCAAGTAAGAAATCATATTGCTTGAGAAAGGACAAAATGTTGGGGACAATGATATGCAACACATTTGTACTTTTTCCAAAGAAAATCTTTTACTTAATAGTCAAACTCTACAGAAAACATCAAGAATAGAACAATCACACACCCAAATAGTGACAAAAGGATGCTAGCTATGTTCCATAATTTTAGTTTTCAGCTATTTCTTTTTTGAAAACATGGGGCTTTGTGCTCTTCAAGGAAAGGAGATCTGTGAAAGGAACATTTGCCTTCTCTGTGTCCAGTCCTGGGGAAGGGGAGAGTAGCTGTCTGCAAATGCACTCACCACCATTGACTCAAACGGTTAAGAGAGAGAGAGAAGAGGATATATGGTAGAAATTAAAACTCTGCCTACTCCCCAACACCACTGATAATGCCTCAGGCACACATGAATCTATTGAGTAGTATCTGAAGACAAGACTTATAGCAGGCATTTATCTTTGAAACAGATTTAGATAGATTTGTTTTTTAATCTACTTTAAAATGTGTACTGAGTAAACCTTAAATAGCAAATCTCAAAGTAGGAAGAAAGGTCATTTACATTTAAGGAAACAGAATTGGTTAATTAGAGCTAAAAAATTATAGCTCTGGGTATGCATTTTAATTTGGTTGGCTGTCAAGGGCATTGTTGTCCTGAGTAATTATGAAACAAACTCATGTATACAGGAAGTCATCATCTAGGGAGGGTTTTCTGCAGGTTGAATGACTATTAATAAAAATCTTCCTTTTCATCCTCGACTGTCCTCTGGCTGTCCTAACAGAATATCAAATTAAAGACAAGATTTTTTCTGGTACTTAACAAACATCATGTAGTTTTGGCAATGATGAAATCTACAGTACTTGGGAATAACAGTTGGGTCTGCCAGTAGGGGGAGTGCGAGCCAAGTTTAGCAATAGAGAGCTTCAGAAATGGGAATTTATGGGAGGATTATAGGAGAAATGGGCTTGTAAATAGTATAATAAAATGAAGAGTAAAGCCAAAGTATTGATGGCAGGGCTTCTGTTGGTGCAAATGCATGGGCCCGATTGCCCAGAGAGAAACATCAGTAGCCTGTGGAAGTGACAGTAGAGTGTGGGCACAAGAGATTCCATTTAATGTGTGTATCATAATTTAACCCTTTATTTCCATAAACACTCCATTTTTGTTAGTTTGATTTTTGTTTTTGTTTTGTTTTGCTAGCACACATCATGCTGGGATAGCTGTACAAAATAAGAATTTCAGTTGATAAATAGGTTACTCATTTCTCCCATAGACCTATATTTTATAAACCCTAGAACCCCTTGGCCTGTGACCCCACATATTATAGTATCTGATTAACCCTTGCAGATTTTGATAAGGATCTTTTGTTACCCAAATTGTCTAAGTTTCACTTTAAGTAAAACTTATGCAGTATTTTTCCCTAATTCATTGACTATAGTTCCCTTTCCCTTAGATACACTCGAACTTCAGTCCCATTTACAAAAAAAAAAAAAAAAAAACTTTCCTCTTTCCCTCCACCAGATATCAGATCCTTCTATTTGCAAGAGAGGCCTTCAAAATTCTATACCAGCTTTTCTCCCAGTAAACAACAGGTCTTGGTCTCTTAAAATAGTTTTGTACATGAGGGAAGATGAGAATTATGCCAAATGCTACTTTTGAAAACATTCTTTTTGCATAATCGAGAAAACAGTTTTTAAAAATTGAGACTTTGTGAAGTGTTGTGGTATTTATTCATCTTTAGTCAAGCCATAGAGAGAAGACCTTTAGAATCAATGGCTGGGAGCCTCCAAAATCCCAAGTTTTGAATGCACCCAAATTCTAGTTTTGAATGTACTGACTACGTGACTCTGAAAGAGTCACCTTAACTCTCTAAGCCCATGTCTTTATAAAATAGATAAATAGTAATGACTTTTCAGAGTTGTTTGAAAGAAAGAGACAACATATGTCTCTAGGAGTATTCAATAAACGACTGCTATTCTTAATAAAATGGTAGCTAAATCCCATGGTCTCCATAAATATAGATTCCCAACTCCTTCTACGAAAGGAGTCTAGACCAACAGATTCCCATTGTAAAACAGAACAGTTCTTCTCTACAAAGGGTTAGGCTGCCAGAGTTAAATGCCATGCCATTCGGTCACTCCCTTCCCCTGAATATACGGAAAGATGGCTTCAGCCATGCCATCCTGCTGGATATCTGAACAACTTCTGGCTGCAGAATACACATTCTTTTCCTTAGCACATGGATTACTGTCAAGAATAGACCATATATTAGGTCACAAAACAAGTCTTAAAACATTCCAAAAAACTAAAATACTATCAAGCATCTTTTCTGACCACAATGGAATAAAACTAAAAATTAACAACGGGAGGAATTTTGGAAACAATACAAATACATGGAAATTATACAACATGCACCTGAATGACCACTGGCCCAATGAAGAAATTAAGAAAGACATTGAAAAAAAATTTGAAACTTAATGAAACACAACATACCAAAACCTACGGGATACCGTGAAAGTAGTACTAGGAGGAACGTTTATAACTATTAGTACCTACATCAAAAAAGACAAAAAAAAATCAACTGAACAACCTAACAATGCATCTTAAAGGATTAGAACAGCAAGAGCAAATCGAATCTAAAATTAGTAGAAGAAAAAAAACAATAGGAGCCTGACCACAATAGCCAACAAGAAGCAACTAGTGTGCACCACTTTCAGGGAGAAAAATATAGAGGGTGAGTAAATTTAGCATCTTCAACTGAAACATCAGGAACACACATTGCGATTCACCAAGAAAACAACTCAACCCATGGAGAACAGAGAAAAGCAAGGCAGGACAACTGCCCACCCGGGAGTGACACAGAGCCAGGAGCCTCCCCTGCCCAGAAAAGCAGTGAATGAGTGAGCATCCCTGGGGACCCATGCTTCTCCCACGGGTCTTTGCAACCCTCAAGTCAAGAGATCCCCTCGTGAACCCACTCCACCTGGGCCTGCAGTCTGACATACAGAGCAATGTGGAGTTTCAGCAGAGCAGCCACTGGAAGTTTTTGATACCTGGTCTTCCCAGCAAAAGTAGCTGCAACTCCAAAGCAGGGAATTAGACTCCTGTACATACCTATAAGAAAGGGGCTGAATCCAGGGGGCTGAGCAGCAACAGTCTGTAGGTCCCACTTCCATGACACCTTGCAGAATAAGAACCACTGGCTTGGAACTCTAGCCAGCCACTGGTAGCAACATTACACCTCCTTGAGATGGAACTCCAAGAGGGAGAGGTGGGCCACCATCTTTGCTGTTAGCAGCATTACACTTCCCTGAGATGGAACTCCCAGAGGGAGTGTGGGCTGCCATCTTTGCTGTTGCACAGCCTTAGCCATTGTTGCCTTCAGTGTAGCTGCCCTACAAAAAAGTGGAGAGACTGCTTTTTTACCTGGGTCCCTGACCCCACTTCTCCTTACTGAACAGGATCTTCAGACTGGGGTCACCAGCCACCCTTGCCAGTGTTTTCCAACTGGCAGTGATTCTGAGCCTCCCCGGGATGGAGCTCCCAGAGAGAAGGACAGGCCACCATCTTTGCTTTTCATAGCCTTAGCCATTGGCATCCCTGAGAGGGATGGAAAGAAAGGAAACAACTTGGAAAACATATTTCAGGATATTATCCATAAAAATTTTCCCAGCCTTTCAAGACAGATGAACATTCAACTTCAGGAAATACACAGTCTCTGAAAGATTCAACACAAGAAGATCTTCCCCAAGACACGTAATCATCATATTTTCCAAGGTCAAAATGAAGGAAAGAATGTTAAAGGCACCTAGAGAGAAAAGGCAGGTCACCTACAAAGGGAACAGCATTCAGCTAAAAACAGATCTCTCAGTATAAACCATACAAGCCAGAAGAGATTAGGGGCCTATATTCAATATTCTTAAAGAAAAAAAAATTCAACCAAGGATTTTATATCCAGCCAAACTAAGCTTCCTCAGCAAAGGAGAAATTTTTTTTTTTCAAAGAAGCAAATGCTGAGGGAGTTTGTTACCACCAGACCTGCCTTACAAGAGATATTGAAAGGAGCACTAAATATGGAAAGACAAGACCATTACCAGCCACTAAAAAAACACACTTAAGTACACACACCAGTGACACTATAAAGCAACCGTACAAGCCAGCATAATAACTAGCTAACAACACAATTACAGGACCAAATCCACACGTATCAATACTAATCTTGAATGTTAACAGGCTAAATACACCATTTCAAAAGCACAGAGTAACAAGCTGTATAAAAAAGCAAGACCCAAGGTATGCTGTCTTCAAAAGAATCCATCTCACAGTCAATGACACCCATAGGCTCAATATAAAAGGATGGAGAAAAATCTACCAAGCAAATGGAAAAATCAGAAAAAGAAGCAGGGGTTGCAATCCTAATTTCGGACAAAACAGACTTTAAACCAACAAAAATCAAAAAAGACAAAGCAGGACATTACATAATGGTATAGAGTTCAATTCAATAAGAAGACCTAACCATCCTAAATATATATGCACCAAACACAAGAGCACTCAGATTCATAAAGCAAGTTCTTAGAGACCTACAAAGAGACTTAGACTCCCACACAATAATAATGGGGGATCTCAACACACCACTGACTAACAATGAGACAAATCAATGAGGCAGGAAATTAAAGATATTCGGGACCTAAACTCAACATTGAACCAAATGGATCTGATAGACCTCTATGGAACTCTCCACCCAAAAACAACAGAATATACATTCCTCTCATTGCCACATGGCACATAGTCAAAAATTGACCACATAATCAGACATAAAAAAAATCCTCAGCAAATACAAAAGAACTGAAATTATGCCAAACACACTTTCAGACCCCAGCACAATAAAAATAAAAAATCAGACTGAAAAAATTGCTCAAAACCATGCAATTACATGGAAATTATACAACCTGCACCTGAATGACTTTCGGGTAAATAATGAAATTAAGGCAGAAATCAAGAAGTTCTTTGAAACTAATGAGAACAAAGATACAACATACCAGACTCTCTGGGACACAGCTAAAGCACTGTTAAAAGGGAAATCTACAGCACTAAATGCCCACATCAAAAACTCACAAAGATCTCAAATTAACAACCTAACATCTAGAGAACCAAGAGCAAATTAACCCCAAAACTAGCAGAAAGACAAGAAATAACCAAAATCAGACCTGAACTGAAGGAGATTCAGACATAAAAATAAATTCAAAAGATCAACAAGTCAAGAAGTTGTTTTTTTTCCAAACAAATTAATAAGATAAATAGGCCATTAGCTAGAATAAGAAAGAAGAAAAGAGAGCAGATCCAAATAAACACAATCAGAAATGACAAAGGCAATGTTACAACTGACACCACAGAAATACAATCATCAGAGACTACTATGAACACCTCTATGCACACAAACTAGAAAACCTAAAAGAGATGAATAAATTCCTGGACATATACACTCTTCTAAGACTGAGCCAGGAAGAAATTGATTCCCTGAACAGACCAATAATGAGTTCCAAATTGAATCAGTAACAAATAGCCTACAAACCAAAAAAAGTCCAGGACCAGATGGATTCACAGACAAATTCTACCGGATATACAAGGATGAGCTGGTACCATTCCCACTGAAACTATTCCAAAAAATTGAGAAGAAATGACTCCTCCATAGCTCATTCTGTAAGGCCAGCATCATCCTGATACCAAAACCTGGCAGAGAGAGCAAAAAAAGAAAACTTCAGGCTAATATCCTTGATGAATGTTGATGCAAAAATCCTCAACAAAATACTGGCAAACCAAATTCAGCAACACATCAAAAATTAATCCACCACAGTCAAGTAGGCTTTATCCCTGGTATGCAAGGTTGGTTCAACATAAATAAATCAATAAATGTGATTCATCACATAAACAGAACTAAAGACAAAAACCACACGATTATCTCAATAGATGCAGAAAAAGCCTTTGCTAAAATTCAACACCACTTTGTGTTAAAAACTCTCAGTAAACTAGGTATTGAAGGAACATACCTCAAAATAGTAAGAGCCATCTATGACAAATCCACAGCCAGCATCATGTTGAATAGGCAAAAACTGGAAGAATTCCCCTTGAAAACCATCACAGAACAAGAATGCCCTCTGTCACCACCCTATTCAACTTAGTATTGGATGTCCTGGCCAGAGCAATCAGGCAAGAGAAAGAAATAAAGGGCATCCAAATAGGAAGAGAGGAAGTCAAAGTCTCTCTCTTCACAAGTGTTATGATTCAATACCTAAAAAATGCCATAGTCTTGGCCCAAAAGCTCCTTTCAGCTGATATACAACTTCAGCAAAGTTTCAGGATATAAAATCAATGTACAAAAATTACTGGCATTCCTACACATCAAAAACAGCCAAGCTGAAAGCCAAATCATGAATGCAATCCCATTCACAATTGCCACAAAAAGAATAAAGCACCTAGGAATACAGCCTACTGGGGAAATGAAAGATCTCTACAAGGAGAATTAAAAAACACTGCTCAAGAAGTCAGAGATGACACAAACAAATGGAAAAATATTCCATGCTCATGGATAGGAAGAATCAATATCATTAAAATGGCCATATTGCCCAAAGCAATTTACAGATACAATGCTACTTCTATCAAACTATCAACCACATTCTTCACAGAAGTAGAAAAAACTACTTTAAAATTCATATGGAACTGAAAAATAGCTCAAATAGCCAAGGCAATCTTAATCAAAACAACAAAGCTGGAGGCATCATGTTACCCAACTTCAAACTATACTACAGGGCTACTGTAACAAAAACAGTATAGTACTCATAACAGACACATAGACGATGGAATAGAATAAAGAGCCCAGAAATAAGACCACACACTTACAACCATCTGATCTTCAACAAAGCTGGCAAAAACAAACAATGGGGAAAGGACTCCTTGTTCAATAAATGGTGCTAGGATAACTGGCTAGCCATATGTAGAAGATTGAAACTGGACCCCTTCCTTACACCGTATACAAAAGTCCACCCATGATGGATTAAAGACTTAAATGTAAAACCAAAAACTATTAAAGCCCTGGAAAACCACCTAGACAATACTATTCTGGACCATAGGAACAAGTAAATATTTCATGACAGAGACACCAAAAGCAATTGCACAAAAGCAAACACTGAGAAATGGGATCTAATTAAACTAAAGAGCTTCTGTACAGCAAAATAAACTATCAATAGATTAAACAGACAATCTGCAGAATGGGAGAAAATATTTGCAAACTATGCATTTGACAAAGGTCTAATATCCAGCCTCTGTAAGGAACTGAAACAAATTTACAAAAAAAAAACAGACAACCCCATTAAAAAGTGGTCAAAGGACATTAAAAGACACTTTTCAAAATAAGATATACGTGTAGCCAACAAGCACATGAAAAAAATTCAATATCACTGATTATTAGAGAAATGCGCATCAAAACCACAATGAGATACCATCTCACACCAAAGGGCTATTATAAAAAGTCAAAAAATAATAGATGTTGGTAAATTGACAGAGAAAAGGTAATGCTTATACATTGTTGGTGGGAGTGTAAATAGTTCAGCCATTGTGGAAAGCAGTGTGAAGGGTCCTCAAAGAGCTAAAAGCAGAACTACCATTTCACCCAGCAATCTCATTGCTGCATATACACCCAAAGGAATATAAATTATTCTACCATACAGACACATGCCATGCATGTGTTTATTGCAGCACTATTCACAGTAGGAATGCATGGAATCAACCTAAATCCCATCAATGGCAGACTGAATAAAGAAAATGTGGTACATAAACAACATGAAATACTATATGGCCATTAAAAAAGAATGAGATTGGCCAGGCACAGTGGCTCATGCCTGTAATCCCAGCACTTTGGGAGGCTGAGACGGGTGGATCACGAGGTCAGGAATTTGAGACCAGCCTGACCAACATGGTGAAACCCCATCTCTACTAAAAATGCAAAAATTAGCCGGGTGTGGTGGCACATGCCTGTAATCCCAGCTACTCAGGAGGCTGAGGCAGGAGAATAGCTTGAATCCGGGCAGCAGACGTTGCAGTGAGCCGAGATCGTGCCACTGCACTCCAGCCTGGGTGACAGAGCAAGACTCCGTCTCAAAAAAAAAAAAAAAGAATGAGATTATGTCCTTTGCAGGAAGATAAATGGAGCAGGAGGTCATTATACTCAGCAAACTAATGCAGAAACAGAAAATGAAATACCAAGTGTTCTACTTACAAGTGGGAGCTAAATGAGAGCATGTGGACACAAAGAGGGAACAACTGACACTGGGGCCTACTTGAGGATGGAGGGTGGCAGGAGGGAGAGGATCATAAAAAAAAAAATCTATCTGGCAATAAATCTAGTAGCTGGGTGATGAAATAATACATAAAACAAACCCCCATGATATAGGCTTATTTATATAACAAACCTGCACATATACCCATGAACCTAAAATAAAAGTTTAATAAAAGAAAACAAGACATAAAAAATAGTAACAAACATCAGAGCAAAAATAAATGAAATTGAAATGAAAAAATACAAAAGATCAATGAAATAAAATGTTAGCTTTTTTAAAAGTTAAAGAAAATAGATAAACTGTTAGCCAGACTAAGGAAAAGAGAGAAGATCCAAATAAATAAAATCAGAAATGAAAAAGGAGACATTACAACTGAGACCACAAAAATTCAAAGCATCATAAGTGGCTACTATTAGCAAGTACATGCCTATAAATTGGAAAACTTAGATGAGCTGGACAAATTCCTAGACACATGCAACCCCATTATTAATTAATAACCTTATTATTAATTATCAAGATTGAACCATGAAGAACTCCAAAACCTGAACAGACTAATAACAAGTAACAACATCAAAGCCATAATAAAATGTCTCTCACTAAAATAAAAGCCAATAAAATAAACACAAAAATACAATAAAAATAAAATAAAAGACACATCGAAAACAGAAAACAATAGGACAATATCACTAATAAATACTGATGCAAAAATTCTCAACAAAATATTAGCAAACCAAATTCAACAATACATTAAAAAGATCATTCATCATGACCAAGTGGGATTTATCCCTGGGATGCAAGGATAGGTCAACATATGCAAATCAATCAATGTGACACAGCATATCAATAGAATGATAGACAAAAAACATATGATCATTTTCAATTGATGCTGAAAAAGCATTTGATAATATTCAACATCCCTTCATGATAAAAATCCTAAAAGAGCTGGGTTTCAAAAGAACACACCTCCACATGATAAAAGCCATATACAACAAACTCACAGCTAGTATCATATTGAATAGAGAAAAACTGAAAGCCTTGCCTCTAAGATCTGAACATGACAAGGATGATCACTTTCACCACTGTTATTCAGCATAGTACTGTAAGTCCTAGTTAGACCAATCAGACAAGACAAAGAAATAAAGGGCAATCAAATTGGAAAAAAAGAAAGCAAATTATCCTTGTTTGCAGATGATACGATCTTATATTTGGAAAAGCCTAAAGACTCCACCAAAAAACTATTAAAACTAATAAATTCAGTAAAGTTGCAGGATACAAAATCGACATACAAAAATCAGTAGTGTTTCTATATGCCAACAGTGAACAATCTGAAAAGAATCAAGAAAGTAATCCCATTTACGATAGCCACAAATAAAATTAAATACCTAGGAATTAACATAACCAAAGAAGTGAAAGATCTTTATGATGAAAATTATAAAACACTGATGAAAGAACTTAAAGAGAACACCAAAAAATGGAAAGGTATTCTTCCTGGATTGGAAGAATCTGTATTGTTAAAATGTCCATATTACTCGAAGCAATCTACAGATTCAATGCAATACCTATCAAAATACCAATGACATTCTCCACAGTAATAGAAAAAAATCTTAAAATATATATGCAACCACAAAATAACCCAGAATAGCCAAAGCTATCCTAAACAAAAAGAACAAAATGAAGAATCACATTACCTGACTTCAAATTATACTGCAGAGCTATAGTAACTAAAACAGCATGGTACTGGCATAAAAGTAGACACATAGTCCAATATAACATAATAGAGAACCCAGAAATAAATCCACACACCTACAGTGAACTCATTTTTTACAAAGGTGCCAAGAACATAAACTGGGAAAAAGATAGTCTCTTCAATATATGGTGCTGGGAAAACTGGATATCCATATGCAAAAGAATGAAACTTGATCCCTGTCTCTCACCATATACAAAAATCAAATCAAAATGGATTAAAGACTTAAATCTAAGGCCTCAAACTATGAAACTGCTACAAGAAAACACTGAGGAAACTCTCCAGGACATTGGTTTGAGCAAAGATTCTGGAATAATATCCCACAAGCATGGGCAACCAAAGCGAAACTGGACAAATGAGATTACATCAAGTTAAAAAGCTTCTGCACAGCAAAGGAAACTATCAACAAAGTGAAGAGGGAACCCACAGAATGGGAGAAAATATTTACAAACCATCTGACAAGGGAATAATAACTGGAATATATGAGGAGCTCAAATAACTCTATGGAAAAAAAATTCAATTTTTAAAATGGGCAAAGGATTTGAATAGACATTTCTTAAAAGAAGACATATAAATGGCAAACAGACTTATGAAAAGTTATGCAATATCACTGATCATCAGAGAAATGTAAATTCAAATTGCCATGACACATCATCTCACTCAAGTTAAAATTGCTTATATCCAAAAGACAGACAATAACAAATGCTGGATGTGGAGAAAAAGGAACCCTCATACACTGTTCCTGGGAATATAAATTACTACAACTACTATAGAGAGTCGTGAAGGATTTCTCAAGAAACTAAAAATAGAATTTCCATATGATCCAGCAATCCCACTGCTGGGAATATCCCCAAAAGAAAGAGAATCAGTATATCAAAGCAGTATCTGCACTCCCATGTTTGTTGCAGCTCTGTTCACAATAACCAAGATTTGGAAGCAACGTAAGTGTTCATCAACAGATGAACAGATAAAGAAAATGTGGTACATATACACAATGGAGTACTATTCAGCCATAAAAAAGAATGAGATTCAGTCATTTGCAACAACATGGATGAAAATGGAGACTATTGTGTTAAGCGAAATAAGCCAGGCACAGAAAGACAAACATTGCAGGTTCTCACTTATTTGTGGGGTCTAAAAATCAAAACAATTGAACCTGTGGTGATAGAGGGGAGAAGGGTGGTTACCAGAGGCTGGGAAGGGTAGTGAGGGGTTGTTGGGGAAGTGAGGCTGCTTAATGGGTACAAAAATAGAATAAACAAATAAAATCTAGTATTTGATAGCATAACAGGGTGACTAGTCAATAATAATTTAATTGTACATACTAAAATAACAAAAAGAGAATAACTGAATTGTTTGTAACACAAAGGATAAATACTCGTGGGGATGGATACCCTAGTTTTCATGATGAGATTATTATGCATTGCATGCCTGTATCAAAACACCTCATGTAACCCATTAATTACCACCTACTATGGACCCACAAAAATTAAAAATTAATTATTAAAAACAATACTAAATAAATGTGAAAATAAACAAGTAGAATGAGCTAACCCAAAAGAACTACTGAAGAAACACTGTGCATCAGGGTGGAAAATAAATTACTCCAGATTAGAACAGGAAGTCAGAATCCTGTAAAGGATGTAATTAGGCTGAAGGAGAATTCCATTACACAAATGTATAATTAAGAACTACAAAGTTCCTAGAGATAAAATGAAGACATTACATCCTTTATATAAAACAGGAAAAGAAAGACAATTAGAAATGCCAGGAAAAATAAAATAGTATAAAAGAAAACCATTCTGCAAACATGGTGCAAAGTAAAATGTGATGCATTTTGAGCAATCTATTGGCTTTAAAAAAAAGAAAAAAAGACATCCATTTCCCTTACCATTTTCTTGTTGCGTGCCTTTATTATTGGTTCAACTGCTTGGTTTTATAGTAGGCATTTACTGCAAATACAAATGTGTTAAGTGTTTCATGGCTTTGAAGTTTTAGAGTCAATCTGCAGTCAAAAAATAAAAATCAAGTATACCTATAGAAATGTAAATAGTATTAACCTCAATAAGATAAGAGGAGAGCTAGGTGTGGTGGCACATGCCTGTAGTCTCAGCTACTCAGGAGGCTGAAGTGGGAGGATCGCTTGAGCCCAAGAGTTAGGGGTTACAGTGCCCTATGATTGGGCCACTGCAATCCAGCCTGAGTTACAGAGTAAGACCCCATTTCAATTAAAAAAAAAAAAAAAAGGATTGAAAGAATAATGTAGCTGACAGAAGTCAAAAGTGAGGAGAGGAGGGAGAATGAATATTGCTAAGTTTTTCATCGTATATAATGGAGTCAAAGTACTGTTTATATACGATGGATCAAAAATAGATGTTTAAGCAAATAAACTATCAAGGCAACAAGCAGGGAAATTAAAAATAATTACAAAACTAACACATTTGGGAGGTAGAAGGGTAATATAAATGTGAGGTATATGAGTGAACAAAATATCTGACAAGTTAAAGTACACTATTTACAGCTATTAAACACAGTTGTTAAATACTGTGAAAATACAAAACAGATACACAAGTAATTGTGATTATTTATGAGGACTGGACTTGGGAGTAGAACATCATATAAATTCTTCCGTAGTGTTGATTTTTTTACTATGTGCGTATTTTATTTGTACACTAAAATAAACGCCTATTTTTAAAAGAAAACTGAAGACTGTGTGGTTCCCATGCTCCCAGATGGACCCCATTGATCCCTGCTCCCCACTATCCACGTCCTTGAGTAGTCTCCCTCCCAAGATGTACAAAGATTGTTCTGTGTGATCAGTAATAAGTGGTATAAGTAATAGTGTATCACTTTTTTGTTGTTTGTCTGTTTGTTTGAGACAAGGTCTTGCTCTGTCACCCAGGCTGGAGTGCAGTGGCACGATCTCAGCTTACTGCAACCTTGGCCTCCCGGGCTCAAGTGATCCTCCTGTCTCAGCATCCCTAGTAGGTGGGACTACAGGTGCCTGCTACCATGCCTGGCTAATTTTTTGTAGAGACAGGGTTTTACCGTGTTGCCCAGGCTGGTCTCGAACTCCTGAGCTCAAGCAATCCACCTACCTTGGTTTCCCAAAGTGCTGGGATTAGAGGCATGAGCCACCACACCCGGCCATATGTCACTTTTAAGATTAGCTTGTAGAAGATGATGTCTTCTGTCTTGGGTGCTCTCTTTCTCAATAGATCTGTCTCCCAGCTCACTAGCCCTGTGGAAAGTTATGTTGTGAAAAGCGCTGTGGAAAGGCCCATGTGGTGAGGAACCAAAGCTTCCTGAGAATAGCAACATGAGAGAGCTAGAAGAAGGCCTCCCAGCCCAAGTCAATTTTCCATATGCAGCAGCCCCAGCCAACAGCTTGACAGCAACTTCATGAGTGATCCTGAGCCAGAACCACCTAGCTAAACCTCCTGAATTTCTAATCCTCAGAAACTTTGGGAGACCAAAAGTTTTTGTTGTTTTAAGCCTCTATGTTTTGGGGTAATGTGTTATACAACAACAGATAACTAATACAGATTGCTATCCCTGGAGAAATAAAAGCAACTGAAGACCCATGTTTGCATGAGTCAGGAGCTAAAGCTAGGAGCTAAAAAACCTGAGTTTTCTAATCTCAAGAGAGCTCTGGCTAGCAATGTCATTGATATGGTAACTGGGCTGTGACCGGAAGTCCCATTGGCTGCCCCAAACTCACTGTAACCCAAACTGAACTCATGAGCAGGCCTCTCATCCATGGCTTTCCATTCCTTCTTGATAGGCCCACTATCCTCCCATACACCCAAATCTAACATATCTTAGCCTGCGTTATTCCAAAAGCAGAGCCAAAGATGATGGCTTACATTCAGGTAGTTTGGTAGTGGAATTCCAGTGGCCAGAAGTGAGAAATGGGAGAGTGAAACAGGAAAGGAGTGAAAACCACTAGAAGGATGTCGCATCAAGTTGGCCACCACCACAGACTACTGGCTGCCCAATCACCATCTAAAATGTGTCTCAGGACTCCACCAGGAAGAGGAAGAAGTATGTGTCTATCGGCTTCCAGCACCATGGGTCAAAAGTTGCCTCCAAAGGGCCTTAACTCCCCCAGTACTCCCCTGCTATTAATACTGAGAGCCAAGAAGGTCCTCAAGGGCACAGAAACCCCAGGGCAGGAAGTCAGCAGCTCTTGGTTCCAGGCTGAGAGGCTTGTCTGGGGAAACTGCATAAAATTGCCGGAAACCCGAGAGTAGCCAGTGCTATGGCTTTGGTTGGAGTAATAGATGAGGCCAATAAGATCTGAAGTGCTGTACAGGACTTGTCTAATACAACTCACACCTAAATGCTGCCAAATCCTTTCTATTTTTCAAACGTGTATCTCACCCATCTCCTCACCTCTTCTCCACCTTCATAGACGCTTACTTAATCCAGGCTCTCATTGCCTCTCGCAAGAGCCACCTATTCTAACAAATAGAATTAACTACCAATGTTACTTCTCTTTAATCAAACAAGCCTAGTCACTCTGGGTCAGAAAGTAACAATGGTTGTGCCCCCCAACTCCTCCCTGTAAAACAGCCCAGAGATGGGCTGGGCTGGTCACCCAGGAACCTTGGCAAGGAGAATGATTCTATGCTGGACCGGTCTGTCAGAGGACTGCACAGAATCCCAGACTGGAACCAAGAGACGTTTTTCATCCCCACTGTGGCAATAAGGTGTCATATAAGGTGTGGCAATAAGGCAAGAAGTTGTCACATATTCTAGAGAAAGAGAAAGAGGCCATGGTAAATTCAGATAAATTTGAGATTATCTTTCCATGTTATACACTATGGCTCTCAAAAATATATTTCAACATTTACAAAAAAATAATCGCTATAACTTCACAGCTAACTGGTTCCTCTGTAGGTTGTACCTTGCCTAGGGAAATCCATCCCCTTACATACTTTATGAATTAAAATATTAAGCAACTGTCCATGCTTTTTAAAAGTTGATGAATCACTTCTTTTTTAATTTCCTTGCAGGTTTCTTGGCTTGATCTCTGCTTATATTACAAACAAGTTCAGCAGATCTGAGGAAACTAGATTCTAGTTTCAAAGGTTGTTCTTCTATGCATACTACAAACCTAATGTACTTAATTACTTGTAATTCATTGTATTGTAAACTGAAATCTGTTTAATTCGTTTTAATTAGCTTCATCATAAACGAAACAGTTGATCGTTACAGGTTGTCTTGTTACACTGATGGCGAACACCTGGAATGGATAATTAGTTCCTCCAACAAATTAACTTGAACTACAAACTGTCACTAATAATTATTTCACCCCCTTCCTGGGAGAATCCCAAGATTAAGATAATAGCATAGAGTCAGCATAAAGTCAAGCTAATGCTTTGACAGAGTAAAATAATAGTAATGTGGAACTTTCCATCTGTCTTATTATAACTCTCTCTAAAGGGGTGTGAGTCTCTGTACGTGTGCATGTATGTGTTTAAACACAAACATCTAACTATATATACCATTAGTATGCACACACACATATGTACATATAAAAATATATTGTTGTATATATGAAAACACACGTTGTACACACTTTTTTTTAACTCTTGCTACTATCTTTATGGAAACCAAACTAGGACAGAAAACAGAAGTTTACTGACACGTTTAATAAAGAGTTACCCAAGGAAAGACTAAACCATTGAAGAAGCATTTTTCCCATAACTTCAGAGGAACAGAATTATTTTCCTTTCTGAGAATGGGATTCCTTGGAGACACAGACTTCCTTTCTGGGTAAATTTTGGCCACTAAAAGTCCACAGAGGGAAAGCTTACTTATAACGTTAAGTGGAAAATGCAAGGCACAAAACTGGATCAACAGCACGATCCCAACTATATAAACAATATGTTGAAAAAAATTGGAAAGAAATGTGCCAAAATGATAACAGTGCGTGTTTCTGAATAAGCGTTTCTTCTGACTGTGTTCACAGTTTCCAAATCTTTAGTAACAATCTTGTATTAATTTTATAGTTGGAAAAGCTCAACTTTTAAAAATCCATGGAAACCTTGATTATAGAGAAACTCACTAAAAAGCCACATTGACCAGGCAGCAAATGCCAAGGTTATTGCAAGGGGATGTTTTTTACCTCAGAGAGGAAAATTGAAAACTGAATTTGTTTTGCAAGATTTTGGTTGGGGAAACTTCAGCTGTGGAATCTGAAACCCTATTTAAAAGATAAGCAGACAGAGTAAGTGGGCTTTAAGCTATTGCAACAGTTAATTTCTAGCAATGATGATGCCATTTTATATTGGTGAAAATCTTCAGAGTTTATAAAGAGCTGTCACAGCATAATGATCCTTGGTTTGAGACCCAGAAAACCTCAGTATGAATCTGGTCTCCACCTGTAGTAGGCTATAATGAATGGAAAGGCATTTTATAAACTGAAAAATGCTCTAAAAATGTCATTGTACGCGATATTATGATATAGGCAGTATATCACAGAGGTTTGATTTTCTTTTACAAATGAGAAAAAAAAAGGCACACAAAAACTACCGTGATTGTAGCATTAATTGTAGTAGGAAAAAACTTGAAACAATGTAAATATCCATCAGGAGAATGAACAAATAAGTTCTGAAAATGAAATGAATTAGAGCTATACAGATCAACAAGTATGAACCTCACAAACCTAATTTTGAAGCAAAAAAATGCAGCTTTGGAACAATATATAGAGCATGTTATCATATTTAAAAGCATCCAAACAGTATTCTTTATATCATTTTTAGTAAAAACATAAAGACATCCATGGGAATGTAGGTACCAATACAGGACACAGGACTGTGCTTACCTGCCAGGGAAAGAGAAATGCAATCAGGGTTTTATGTTTTCTTAATTATGCTGAGAGTTGAATTATGCTGAGAGTTGAGAGTTACACTGGTGTCCACTGTATCATCCTCTAAACGTGAAATATGTCATCATTATTATTGACTGCTCACTATGTTTCTAGCATTATGCATTTTTCCATACTTTGTCGCATTTAGTTCTCACCAAAGTCCTATAAGGAAGACCTTGCTATGCCATTTTCACAAGTGAGGATGCCAGCTCAGTCCTCTTCAATCACACGCCCAGGGTCACTCAGCTAGCACGTGGCAGTGGAAGGCCTAGGATTTCTTTCCATCTCATATCACTGCCTTCAAGGATCTTAAAAATTCAGTAGCCCAGGAACTAGGCTTGGGAAGAGGTATTAGAATAGATTGCAACTCTTCTATAGTATACATCCAACTCTGACTTTCCCTCCCTGAGCATTCTACGTGTTGGAAATACCACCTTAGAAGGAACACTGCATGTTCTCACTTATAAGTGGGAGCTGAATAATGAGAACACATGGACACATAGCAGGAAACAACACATATGCTGGGGTCTGTCAGACGGGGAAGCGGGGGAGAGCATCAGGAAGAACGGCTAATGGATGCTGGATGATGGGCTTACTAGGTGATGGGATGATCTGTGCAGCAAATCACAATGGCACACGTTTTCCTATGTAACAAACCTGCACATCCTGTACATTTCCCCTGAAATTAAAATAAAAGTTGAAGAAGAAACAAACAAACAAAAAAGGAGCTGTGGCTGTTTTTCCCAGTGAATGAACTTTTATCTTCTCAACAAAGAAGATACGCCACAGCTACCTCTTTTTTTTAATATGTATTTCTTTTTTTTTTTAATTATACTTTAGGTTTTAGGGTACATGTGCACAATGTGCAGGTTTGTTACATATGTATCCATGTGCCATGTTGTTTTGCTGCACCCATTAACTCGTCATTTAGCATTAGGTATATCTCCTAGTGCTGTCCCTCCCCCCTCCTCCCACCCCCACAACAGTCCCCGGATTGTGATGTACAGCTACCTCTTTTACACTTAAGTTCCCATCACCTCAGGCAGCCTCCAGCCCCACCTCAGGAAGGAACACACAGTACTGCTGGATCTCTCTCCAGGAAGTAAATGTTTTCACAGGATGGTCATAGCTTTCTCACTCTCAGTCAAGGCTTTTTTCACACTGCTCCCTGTCTGTGGTTTTATTATTTATTTTCGTTTGAATGGGAGGAATGAATAATTGGCACTGAGTGGGAAACACATAGACTGTGTGACATAAATCCTGACTTGAGTCCAGTTCTATGGTCTCAGCCTGGACTTTGTTGTACTTCCAAGGACAACAGAGTTTAGGGGACTGTTATTACAAAGACAAACTTTCTGAGAGTTTACAAAATTCTTATTTTTCCCTATCAGTGGATTCACCACTTGAGGCCAGCAACAGCCTGCCACTTGTAAGACCGAGAAAGTTGAGTCTGTATTTTACTGTTGCTATATATTACAGCCTAGAGGGGATGTGATATAAAGGACCCTGTCCTGGGAACCAGGAGACCTGGCTTCTACTTCTAGATATTTCATCTACCCACTTTTGCCTCGGTTTTTTTTATTACTGAAACAACAAGGCTGGGCTCAATGAACTCCCAAGCTCCTTCCAGCACAACTTCTATGGCTCCATAGATGCCATGTTGAAAGGATGCCTATTACATTACAACCCAGATATCCTGTAACAATGCTCTTGGCTTTCTCCCCTGTGGTTATATAATTGTGAAGACAGTGGCCTGAAGATAAATAAGTTAGCCCAGGCATCTCTGAGCATCAAGGTCTTTGGGATTATTGTTATGTGCCAGGTACTAAGCTGAGTCCATCTTCTGAAACACAGAAAACGGTCAACATGGATGAGGTCAGTGCAGAGAGCTGGCATGAGATACACATTGAATGCTAGACAAGGTGGGTGGGACAGGCTTCTCATTTAAGTGGCCCTTGGAGGACAAAATTCAAAGCAGGAAGAAGTGGAGATTAGAAATGTGGTCAAGACAGAATAATCCGTGCCTTAAAAAACACTGAGAGAGAGGGACTCCAAACCCTGTTGGAGTCCAGGGACTTTTATTTCACAATGGTAAACTGATCCAGTAAACTCAGCCCTCCCTAAAATATTTTTTGACTCCCAAGGGTGTCTCACACTTGTCATGCCTGCCTTGTGACTCATAGAACAAAAAGCCATCCTGTCACAAAAAAATTATGCAGCACTGTCGTTTCTTGAGCACCTGTGGGGTGACAGTACTATTTTTACACGCTATTTCTAATCTCCCCAACATTTCCACCTTTCTTCAAGATAGATTTTACAGACATTAAGGCTGAAGCAGGAGAGTCTCTTGAACCTCGGAGCCAGAGGTTGCAGTGAGCTGAGATCGCGCCACTGCACTCCAGCCCGGGCGACAGAGCAAGACTCCTTTAAAAAAAAAAAAAAAGTTTTACAGACATCATTTTACAAAAGAGGAAACTGAGCCTCAAAGAATGAGTAAACCTTCATCTCCTCCACCCTGGTCTCTGTGGCTCAGCTCAAAATGATCTCTCCACCCTGTCTCTAGTCTAGCTCTTTGAAAACAAGGTTGGGATGTCACTCCGTCTGTGCAGCCCCCTTAATCCCTATAGGAAATTAATCATTTTGTCGTCTGTGGTCCCACATCACTTCTAGACCTCTCTTGTATCTTTATGTTCCAAACTCTTACTCTTGACCAAATCATTTATCCAAGTCACTAAATAAACCTTTTAATACAACCCAAAATAAACATCCATTTTCAGATATTGACTGTACTATTCTATTATAGGAAGAAAAAACATATACATAAAAAGGAAATATTAAAAAGATATCACAAGCAATATGTTTCAAATAAACTTTCTTTTATTTAATAGTGGCAAAATTGTTTTCTATTAGTAACTTAATTTAAATTAGTGATTATTCAAAAATACAGTAATGTCTCATGGAGCAATGTTCTGAGAAATGTGTCATTAGGCAATTCAAATAATGTACAAACATCCTAGAGTGTACTTACACAAACCTCGATGATAGAGCCTACTACACACCTAGGCTACATGGTATAGTGTTCTATGACTCCAAGACTATAAACCTATACAGCATGCTAGTGTACTGAATACTGTAGGCAATTATATTTATGTATCTAAACATATCTACTAAACATACCCAACAAACATAGAAAAGGTAGAGCAAAAATACAGTATAAAATATTTTTTAAGTGGAACACCTGCATAGGACATTTATCATAAAGGGAACTTGCAGGGCCGGGCACGGTGGCTCATGCCTGTAATCCCAGCACTTTGGGAGGCTGAGATGCACAGATCACGAGGTCAGGAGTTCAAGACCAGCCTGACCAACATGGTGAAACCCCATCTCTACTAAAAACACAAAAATTAGTCAAGCGTGGTGGCGCGCGCCTGTAATCCCAGCTACTCAGGAGGCTGAAGCAGGAGAATCACTTGAACCCCGGAGGCAGAGGTTGCAATGAGCCGAGATCATGCCACTGCACTCCAACCTGGGTGACAGAGTGAGACTCCATGTCAAAAAAAAAAAAAAAAAAGGAACTTGCAGGACTGGAAGTTGCTCTGGGTGAGTCAGTGAGTGACTGGTAAGTGAATGTGAGGGCCTAGGACATTACTGAACTTATTGTAGACTTCAGAAACACTTATAATTAAGACTTTGCTGAAGTTATTTTTAAAATATGTTTCTTCAATCATAAGTTAACCTTAGCTTACTACAACGTTTTTACTTTATAAACTTTTTACTTTTTTTGCTCTTTTCTAATAATACATAACTGAAACACAAACACATTGTACAGCTGTAAAAATATTTTCTTTCTATCCTTATTCGATAAGCTTTTCATAACTTTAATTTCTTTTTTACTTTTTAAACTTTTTTGTTAAAAAATAAGACAAAAACACATCAGCCTAGGCCTACACAGGGTCAGGATCAATATCACCTCCATGTCTCCTCCCACTGGGAAGGTCTCCAGGGACAATAACACACATGGAGCTGTCATCTCCTGTGATAACAATGTCTCCTTCTGGGGCACCTCCCGCAAGGACCTGCCTGAGACCATTTTACAATTTAACTTTCTTTAATAAGTAAAAGGCATACGCTTTAAAATAACGATGGCCGGGCACAGTGGCTCATACCTGTAATCCCAGCACTTTGGGAGGCTGAGGAGGGCAGATCACCTGAGGCCAGGAGTTAGACACTAGCCTGGCCAACATGGTGAAAACCCGTCTCTACTAAAAATATAAAAAAATTAACCAGCCATGATGGTGTGTGTCTGTAATCCCAGCTACTCAGGAGGCTGAGGCAAGAGAATCGCTTGAACCCGGGAGGCGGAGGTTGCAGTGAGCCAAGATCGCACCACTGCACTCCAGCCTGGGCGACAGAGCAGGACTTCATCTCAAAATAAATAAATAATATATAATAAATAATAAAATAAAATAATAAAAAGTGTAGTGTAGTGCATACGTGAACCAGTAACATAGTTTATTATTATCATTATCAAGTATTAAGTATTGTACATAAATGTGTATGCTATACTTTATTTAAAATTATAAAAATTGTATAAAAAGTATAAAAACTGGCAGCACAGTAGGTTTGTTTACACTAGCATCATCATAAACACATGAGTAACGCATTGTGCTTCAATGTCATGACAGCTATGACAGCACAGGCGATAAGAATTTTTCAGCCCCCTTATAATCGTACAGGACAATCATTGTATGTGAGGGACCATCATTGTATATGGGGGTCCATCAACTGAAATGCCATTATGTGATGCATGACGGCTGCAGGCAGGTCCTTGGGGGGAGGTGCCCCAGAAGGAGACATTGTTATCATAGGAGATGACAACTCCATGTGTATTATTGTTCCTGGAGACCTTCCGGTGAGACGAGATATGGAGGTGATATTGATGATCCTGACCCTGTGTAGGCCTAGGCTAATGTCTGTGTTTTTGTCTTATCTAATAATTATATCATTAAGCCAAATAATAAAATGTTTCATATTGTTTATTATTTAGTGGGAATAGTGAGATTGTGTATGCTTCATTATTGAAACTCTTGACAAAATATTTAGTATGGAGCAAGTGGATGCTCTGGTTCCAGATACAGTTAATTTCAATAGTAGTAGGTATAATATCTTACATAGCTGGAAAAAATACATCACAAAAACTCAAAGCCAAATGGAAGGAATGCATAATTGGCATACTTACTGAATTGTCATACTCAATGTTTAATTCCACGTGTCAAACATGAAAAATAATACTTTAAAATTTTTCTAGAAAATTTTCATCTTCCTGATGTCTCTCTGTCATCTCCAAACTAATTAGAAAAAGGCACAATATTCATTTTTAACAAATGGGCTTAACACTTTCTTAAATTATTCATTTAAAAGATTTGTTCACAAGTTAGAAAATTTTGTTTCCAAGTTTAAGAGTGCAAATATGAGAATTTTTAATAGGTAAAAATCACTACATTAATTTTGGCCACAAAATTACATTATGATGAATGTATTTTTTCATTCTTAATTTTTAACTTTGTGCATACATAGTACATGTATATATTTATGGAATACACGAGATATTTTGATACAGGGGATAGAAAATAGGGTATCAATCCCTTTAAGCATTTTTCCTTTGTGTTACAAACAATCCAATTATACTCTTTTAGTTATTTTAGAATGTACAACTAATATTATGACTATAGTCACCCTGTTGTGCTATCATATACTAGACCTCATTCATTCTTTCTATGTTTTTTGTACCCACTAACCATCTCCACCTCCCACCCACCCCTCCAACTACCATTCCCAGCCTCTGGTAACCATCCTTTTACTATCTCCATGAGTTGAATTGTTTTAAATTTTAGATACCACAAATAAGGAGAACATGTGATATTTGTCTTCCTGTGCCTGGCTAATTTCATTTAACATAATGACCTTCAGTTCCACCCATTTTGTTGCAAATGACAGGATCTCATTCTTTCTTATGGATGAATAGTACTCTATTATGTATAAGTATCACATTTTCTTTATCCAGTCATCGGTTAATGAACACTTAGGTTGCTTCCAAAACTTGGCTATTGTGAACAGAGCTGCAACAGACATGGGAGTGCAAATATCTTTTCAATATACTGATTTCCTTTCTTATAGGTATATAGCCAGCAGTGGCATTGCTGGATTGTGTCAAGCTCTATTTTTCATTTTTTGAGGAACATCCAAACTGTTCTCCATAGTGATAGTACTAATTTACATTCCTAGCAACAGGGTACGACAGTTCCCTTTTCTCCATATCCTCACCAGCATTTGTTACTGACTGTCTTTCAGGTAAAAGCCATTTTAACAGGAGTGAGATGATACCTCATTACAGTTTTGATTTGCATTTATCTGATGATCAATGATTGAGCACCTTTTCACATGCCTGTTTTCCTTTTGTACGTCTTCTTTTGAGAAATGTCTATTCAAATCTCTTGCCCATTTTTAAAATAAGGTAATTAGATTTTTTTCCTATTACATTGTTCAAGCTTCTTATATATTAGTCTAGTTATTAATCCCTTGTCAGATGGGTAGTTTGCAAATATTTTCTCCCATTCTCTGGGTTGTCTCTTCACTTTGCTGATTGTTTCCTTTGCTGTGCAGAAGCTTCTTAACTTGATGTGATCCCATTTGTCCAGTTTTGCTTTGGCTGCCTGTGCTTATAGAGTATTACTCAAGAAATCTTTGCCCAGACCAGTGTCCTGGAGAGTTTCCCCAATATTTTCTTGTAGTAGTTTCATAGTTTGAGGTCTTAAATTTCAATCTTTAATCTATTTTTATTTCATTTTGGTATAAGGTGAGAGAGAAGAATCAAGTTTTATCATTTTGCATATGGGTATCCAGTTTTCCCAGCACCATTTATTGAAAAGACTATCTTTTCTCCAGTATGTTCTTGGCACTTTTGTCAAAAATGAGTTCACTGTAGGTGTATGGATTTGCTTCCGAGTTCTCTATTCTATTCCATTGATCAATGCATCTGATTTATCCAAAATCATGCTGTTTTGATTACCATAGCTCGGTAGTATAATTTAAAGTCAGGTAATGTGCTTCCTCCAGTTTTATCCTTTGTGCTTAGGATGGCTTTGGCTATCACATGCTAGATCTACTTAGCTGATCTAACAGACATACTGGGCCTTTTGAGATTCCATATAAGTTTTAGGATTTTTGTTTTCTATTTCTATGAAGAATGTCATTGGTATTTTGATAGGGATTACATTGAATCTGTAGATTGCTTTTAGTAGCATGAACACTTTAATATAGATTCTTCCAATCCAGGAACATGGAATATCATTCCATTTTTTGGTATCCTCTTCAATTTCTTTTAACAGTATTTTATGATTTTTATCATAGAGATCTTTCACTTCTTTGGTTAAGTTAATTCTTTGGTATTTAATATTATTTGTGGCTATTGTAATGGAATTATTTTCTTGATTTCTTTTTCAGATTGTTCACTGTTGGCATATAGAAACATCTCTGATTTTTGTATGTTGATTTTGTATCCTGCAACTTTACTGAATTTATTTACCAGTTCTAATAGTTTTCTGGTAGAGTCTTTAGGCTTTTCCAAATATAAGATCATGTCATCTGCAAACAAAGATAACCTGCCTTCCTTTCATACAGTTTGGGTGTCATTTATTTCTTTCTCTTGTCTGATTTCTCTAGCTAAGACTTTCAGTACTATGTTGAATAACAGTGGCAAAAGTGGCCATCCTTGTCATGTTTCGGATCCTAGAGGAAAAGTTTTCAGTTTTTCTCTATTCAGTATGATACTAGCTGTAAGTCTGTTGCATGGGCAGCTTTTATTATGTGGAGGTGTGTTTCTTCAATACCCAGTTTTTTGAGGATTTTTATCATGAATGGATGTTGAATATTATCAAATGCTTTTTCAGTATTAATTGAAATAATCATATGGTTTTTGTCTTTCATTCTGTTGGTATGATGTATCACATTGATTACACTGATTGATTTGTGCATATTGAGCTATCCTTGCATCCTGGGGATAAATCCCACTTGGTCATGATAAATAATCTTTTTAATGTTCTGTTGAGCTTAGTTTGTGAGTATTTGGTTGAGAATTTTTGCATACATATTCATATTCATCAGTAATATTGTCCTGTAGTTTTCTTTTTTTTAATGTGTCTTTGTCTGGTTTTGGTATCAGGGTAATACTGGCCTAGTAGAATCAGTTTGGAAGTGTTCCCTCCTCCAGTTTTTTGGAATAGTTTGAGTAATATTGGTATTAGTTCTTTAATGTTTTTAGAATTCATCAGTTAGGTGATCGGGTCATAGTCTTTTCTTTACTGGGAGACTTTTTATTATGGCTTTGAACTTATTACTTGTTATTGGTCCATTCAGGTTTTGGATTTCTTCATAGTTCTATCTTACTGGGTTTTATATGTGTAGCAATTTATCCATTTCTTCTAGATTTTCTAAGTTATTGGCATATAGTTGTTCATAATATCTACTAATGATCTTTGAATTTCTGCAGTAAACACTTGCAACGTCTTCATTTTCATCTCTCATTTTATTTATTTGGGACTTTCTTTTTTTCTTAGTCTGGTTAAGGTTTATCAATTTGGTTTATCTTTTCAAAAAACCAACTTTTTATTTCATGTATCATGTGTATTGTTTTCTTCCTTTCAATTTCATTTATTTCTGCTCTGATCTTTATTACTTCTTTTCTTCTATAACTTTGGGTTTTGTTTGCTCTTGCTTCTCTAGCTTTTTAAGATGCATCGTTAAGTTATTTATTTGAAGTTTTTCTTCTTTTTTTGAGGTAGACACTTATGGCTAATGAATTTCCCTTCCAGTACTGTTTTCACTGTATCTTACATGTTTTGATATGCTGTATTTCCATTATCATTTGTTTGAACAAAATTTTCAATTTTCGCCTTAATTTCTTCATTGACCCACTGGTCATTCAGGTACTTATCATTTAATTTCCATGTAATTTTATAGTTTCCAAAATTCATTTTGTTATTAATTTCTAGTTTTATTCCATTGTGGTCAGAGACTATGCCTGATATTATTTTAATTTTTTGAATGTTTTAACACTTGTTTTGTGGCCTAACACATGGTCTATTCTTGAAAATGATCCATGTGCTGAGGAGAAGAATGTGTGTTCTCCATCTTTTGGAGGAAATGTTCTGTAAATACCTATTAGGTCCATTTGGTCTACAGTGCAGATGAAGTCCAATGTTTCATTGTTGATTTTCTGTCTGGAACATCTGTCCAATGCTGAAAGTGGAGTTTTGAAGTCTCCAGCTATTACTGTATTGAGGTCTATCTCTCTCTCCTTAGCTCTAATAATACTTGCTTTATGTATCTGGGTGCTTCTGTATTGACTGCATATATATTTATAATCATATCCTCTTAGGTAATTGACTCCTTTATCATTATACAGTGGCCATCTTTGTTTCTTCTTACAGTTTTTGTCTTGAAATCTATTTTATTTGATGTAAGTATAACTACTTCTGCTCTTTTTTGGTTTCCATTGGCGTGTAATATGTTTTTCCATCCCTTTATTTTCCATCTATGTATACCTTTATAGGTGAAGCATGTTTCTTGTGGACAACAGATCACTGGGTCATGTTTTTCATTCATTCAGTCTTTCTATGTCTTTTTATTGGAGAACTTAGTTCATTTACCTTCAGTGTTACTATTGATAATAGAGACTTACTTCTGCCATTTGTTTATTTGTTTTCTGGTTGTTTTGGTCTTCTCTTCCTTCTTTCCTTCCTTCTTGTCTTCCTTTTAGTAAAGGTGATTTCCTCTGGTGGTATGATTTAATTTATTGCTTTTTTGTGTGTGTATCTGCTGTATGTTTTTTTTTTATTTGAAGTTACCATGAGGCTTGCAAATACTATTTTATAATCCATTGTTTTAAGCTGATAACAACTTAACATTGCTTGCATAAACAAATAAACAAGCAAAAAAAACTAATACAAACTATAGTTTAACTTCATCTCCCTCATTTTACAATCTATGTCTTAAAAAGTTGTTGTAGTTATTATTTTTTGTTGGTTCATCATTTAGTCTTTCTATTTAAGATAAGAATAGATTACACACCACAGTTACAGTGTTGTAATAATCTGTATTTTTCTGTGTATTATTACCAGTGAGTTTTGTACTTTTAGATGATTTATTGATCATTAACATCTTTTTCTATTTTATGTCATTTTATTTTTTTATAGTATCAGTAGTGTTTACCAGTGAGTTGAAGAATAGTACATACTTTTAAAAACACTTTTTAAATTTTCTTTTTTATTTATTTTATTATTATACTTTAAGTTCTAGGGTACATGTGCACAACGTGCAGGTTTGTTACATATGTATACATGTGCCATGTTGGTGTGCTGCACCCATTAACTCATCATTTACATTAGGTATTTCTCCTAATGCTATCCCTCCCCACTCCCCCCACCCCACGTCAGGCCCCGGTGTGTGATGTTCCCCACCCTGTGTCCAAGTGTTCTCATTGTTCAATTCCCACCTATGTGTGAGAACATGCGGTGTTTGGTTTTCTGTCCTTGCGATAGTTTGCTCAGAAAGATGGTTTCCAGCTTCATCCATGTCCCTACAAAGGACATGAACTCATCATTTTTTATGGCTGCATAGTATTCCATGGTATATATGTGCCACATTTTCTTAATCCAGTCTATCATTGATGGACATTTGGGTTGGTTCCAAGTCTTTGCTATTGTGAATAGTGCCACCGTAAACATACGTTACACGTGTCTTTATAGCAGCATGATTTATAAACCTTTGGGTATATACCCAGTAATGGGATGGCTGGGTCAAATGGTATTTCTAGTTCTAGATCCTTGAGGAATCGCCACACTGTCTTCCACAATGGTTGAACTAGTTTACAGTCCCACCAACAGTGTAAAAGTGTTCCTATTTCTCCACATCCTCTCCAGCACCTGTTGTTTCCTGACTTTTTAATGATGGCCATTCAAACTGGTGTGAGATGGTATCTCATTGTGGTTTTGATTTGCATTTCTCTGATGGCCAGTGATGATGAGCATTTTTTCATGTGTCTGTTGGCTGCATAAATGTCTTCTTTTGAGAAGGGTCTGTTCATATCCTTCGCCCACTTTTTGATGGGGTTGTTTGATTTTTTCTTGTAAATTTGTTTAAGTTCTTTATAGATTGTGGATATTAGCCCTTTGTCAGATGGGTAGATTGCAAAAGTTTTCTCCCATTCTGTAGGTTGCCTGTTCACTCTGATGGTAGTTTCTTTTGCTGTGCGGAAGCTCTTTAGTTTAATTAGATCCTATTTGTCAATTTTGGCTTTTGTTGCCATTGCTTTCGGTGTTTTAGTCATGAAGTCCTTGCCCATAACTATGTCCTGAATGGTACTGCCTAGGTTTTCTTCTAGGGTTTTTATGGTTTTAGGTCTAACATTTAAGTCTTTAATCCATCTTGAATTAATTTTTGTATAAGGTGTAAGGAAGGCCTCCAGTTTCAGCTTTCTACATATGGCTAGCGAGTTTTCTCGGCACCATTTATTAAAAAGGGAATCCTTTTCGCATTTCTTGTTTTTGTCAGGTTTGTCAAAGATCAGATGGTTGTAGATGTGTGGTATTATTTCTGAGGGCTCTGTTCTGTTCCATTGGTCTATATCTCTGTTTTGGTACCAGTACCATCTGTTTTGGTTACTGTAGCCTTGTAGTATAGTTTGAAGTCTGGTGTCTCCCTAGGTCACATACCACCATAAATCCTGCTATCCTGGCTGAAAGAGACATTGAAGAGGTCAGGAGAGACAGTCTTGAATTGCCAATGCCACCTCTTCCCTGTCCCCTAGCAGAGGCCATGTGGTGCAGAAAGCCTGTGCACTTGGAGCAGTCCTCTGGCTCCGAGCCCAGCCAAACACTACAAGTTGCCTAGCAATTGCAGTCTTTGTGTCCTACACTGCCTTTCAAGTTTACCTAGGACCCCAGAGCCCTTTGGCTTGCAATGACAGGCTTTGCCAAGAAACTCAGGTTCTGACTGCTGGGATAGGCAATTTCTCTTTGGCTAGGTCTGCTCCAAATGTTCCTCCATGCACAGCTGCTGGCTGAATCAAGCATGACTCTATTCTCTGCTCTTACATGACAGCACTGAGTTCAATGTAAAGCCCCCAGTCACTGTGCTCTCCCTCCAAGTGCACAGGCTCTCTGCACCACATGGCTTTTTCTAGGGGACAGGGGAGAGGTGGCATCGGCAATTCAAGACTGTCTCTCCCGACCTCTTCAATGCCTCTTTCAGCCATATGAAGTTAAAAGCAGGTAAGGTGATTGCTCACCTGACTTTGGGTTCTTTTGATGGTGCTTTCCTGTGTGCAGTTAGTTGTTAAAATTTGGTCTTCCTGCAGGGGGAATAAATGATGTAGGCTTCTATTCTGCCTCCTTGCTCTGCCTGAAAACATTTTTAAATATCCTTTTTCAAAATGCTCTTTTTGTAACATGAGTTTGTGGAGGGAGGTTTGCTTTTACTTTTGTTTTGTTTTACAAAGCAGTTATTTTCTAATTATTTAGAATAACTTTCAACTTGAAGGTACAGATTAAGCATGTTTAATTTTTTTAATCTCCTGAAAAGAGTGTACTTGATAAACATTTGTCTTCTTTCAATAAAAAGAAGCAAATTTGGAGCATTTGTCTCCTTCATAAAAGAAAAATGTCCGATATTGTTAAGGTTCATTTCTAATCTTAAGTTTTTATTCTAAGTTGTTACAAGATAACAAAAAAATCTATCTTACAAAAAATGTTCAAAGTCACTCCTTACCTCATTACATTTAAAGATATTGTTTTTATAATGCTAACCCTTTTGATGATTTGTAGCCAACAAAAAAAAAAAATACAATTAGGTACCATACTCCAAAATTTGACAAAGGGCTAATATCGAGAATCTATAAGGAACTTAAACAAATTTACAAGAAAAAAACAAACAACTCCATCAAAAAGTGGGCAAAGGATATGAACAGACACTTCTCGAAAGAAGACATTTATGCATATGAAAAAAAGCTCATCATCATTAGTCATTAGAGAAATGCAAATACAAACCACAATGAGATACCATCTCATGCCAGTTAGAATGGCAACCTTTAAAGAGTCAGGAAACAACAGATGCTGGAGAAGATGTGGAGAAATAGGAACACTTTTACACTGTTGGTGGGACTGTAAACTAGTTCAACCATTGTGGAAGACAGTGTGGCGATTCCTCAAGGATCTAGAACCAGAAATACCATTTGACCCAGCAATGCCATTACTGGGTATATACCCAAAGGATTATAAATCATGCTGCTATAAAGACACATGCACATGTATGTTTACTGCAGCACTGTTCACAATAGGAAAGACTTGGAACCAACCCAAACGCCCATCAATGATAGACTGGATAAAGAAAATGTGGCACATATACACCATGGAATACTATGCAGCCATAAAATGGATGAGTTCATGTCCTTTGCAGGGACATGGATGAAGCTGGAAACCATCATTCTCAGCAAACTAACACAGGAACAGAAAACCAAACACCACATGTTCTCACTCATAAATGGGAGTTGAACAATGAGAACGCATGGGCACAAGGAGGGGAACATCACACACTGGGGCCTGTTGCCGGGGAGTTGGGGCTGGGGAGGGATAGCATTCGGAGAAATACCTAATGTAGATGACAGGTTGATGGGTGCAGCAAACCACAATGGCACGTGTATACCTATGTAATAAACCAGCACATTCCGCACATGTATCCCAGAACTTAAAATAAAATTAAAGTAAAATTTAAAAAATTTTTTTTTAAAAAAAGCAAATGAAAATGAAGACACCATGCTCTCAACACCTCTGTGCTGGGGAATTACCCACAACCTGTCAGAATTGTTCTCTATTCTACAGATTATTATTAATACATATAATAAACTTATTTACTTATTGTATATAGACAGTTTCTTCCCAGTATCTAAAGATCTCTTTAGAGACTACAGCACTAGCCTGTGATTAACTTAAGAGCAGAGAACAGGCGTTTTTCTTCTTTGTACTGCCTCTGTCACTAGCTCCTAAGGCAGGGTTTAGAGCATTGTAGGTATCTTAGGAAGGCTTATTAAGCGAAGATTTTAAGCCTTTGCTTAGAAGGCTTTAACTTTTTAAGTCTTTGCTTTAGATGCTGTGACCATTAACATCTTGGCAACAACAAAAATTTACTCCAGATGTTTTAAATTTTAAAAAGCAGAAGATTAATAAAAGGACTTGTCATAGAGGTGAGAGCAGGATTTAGGAAACAAGGGATGGTAAGTCACCACAGGCTAGCAATAGTGAGAAACTGTTACCACCCATAAGACTTGGGAGAACTGAACCAGCTATGGAGAAGGCACCCAGCAGATGCCATCATTGTTGAGGGACCCAGCTGTTGCCAGTGATGTAGGGTAAAAACAGGGAAACAATATCCTAACATCTTTCTCCTGTCCTGCTGTTGGCCAAACCCACCTGGAAGACAGCCAGCAGGTAAACAAGGAAGACATGGTAAGAAAAGATCAGCCTCTTGGGCACAGAGCAGGCAGAGCAGAGAATGGATGGAAGAGACAAAGCAAGTGGGGAAATAGAGAACAACCAACACAGCTGAGAAAGCCAACCTTTTAATATTGGTTTGAAGTCTTAAGACCAGCCCTTATCCACACTATAGATAACATCCTTCCCTTCTTGGGGGGAAAATGGAATTCTCTGTCTAACGCAGATAATTTCCATCATGCTACTTATTTCCTGTGTCCACTGTAAATTCTTCATGCCTCATCCAACCTACTTTATCAATGGAAATTGAAAATCTAAACATTATAATGCTGATGAACATTTTTAATATCTATTTTTTCATATTTGAATTTCATCTATTTTAGGGTAAGCAACTCAGGTTGGTTTGCAAAGGTGAATATTTTTAAATATTGTTAAAGCATGCATTGTGTGTAGTGACACTGAAGTCCTATCGAGTGCTCAGATCTTTTCAGCTCGATGCCGCAAATATCTATTGAGCTGTCTACTATCTGCAAGGAAGGCATCATGAGGAATTCAAAAATGAATTACAGATGGTATTTTCCTCCCTCACACCAGCATCTGAAGACAGAGAATGATAAATGTTCTTATAAAGATTAATTCTGGCAGTACTCTGAGAGGGCATCAGGAAGTGGAACTTGAATTTGAAAAGATACGTAAAACTTTGGTGTCATTTTGTGAGGATGAGGAGCTGGAGAGATACTTCATGCTACGGTTTGAATGACTGTCCCTTCCAAAACTCATGTTGAAATTTGATTGCCATTGTAACATTTAGGAGGTGGGACTTTTGAGAGGTGATTGGGCCATGAGAAATGGATTAATTCCCTTATTGTGGGAGTGGGTTCATTATTAAGAAAGTACATTTGTTAAAGGTTGGCTTTCTCAGCTGTATTGGTTGTTCTCTATTTCCCCACTTGCTTTGTCTCTTCCATCCATTCTCTGCTCTGCCTGCTCTGTGCCCAAGAGGCTGATCTTTTCTTACCATGTCTTCCTTGTTTACCTGCTGGCTGTCTTCCAGGTGGGTTTGGCCAACAGCAGGACAGGAGAAAGATGTTAGGATATTGTTTCCCTGTTTTTACCCTACATCACTGGCAACAGCTGGGTCCCTCAACAATGATGGCATCTGCTGGGTGCCTTCTCCATAGCTGGTTCAGCTCTCCCAAGTCTTATGGGTGGTAACAGTTTCTCACTATTGCTAGCCTGTGGTGGCTTACCATCCCTTGTTTCCTAAATCCTGCTCTCACTTGTTATCAACAAGTGAGTTCCACCCCCTTTTGCTCTCTCTCTGTCTCTCCCCCTACCTTCCACCATGTGACAACACAGCAAGATGGCCCTCACCTGAGGCCACAGAAGGGCCCTAATATGGAACATCACAGCCTCCAGAATTGTGAGCCCAAAAATTTATGTTCATTATAAATTACCCAGTGTATGGTATTGTTATAGCTGCACAAAACATAGACACTTCAAGTGAAGAAGACATAATTTTAGTTGAGCTACTTTCTCAGACCAAAGACTTGTAAAGTCAATAACTTTAGTAAAGAATCTGATGTGGAAAATAATGATGGCAAATACTAACCTCTGACAAATTTGAAATACAGTATCTGGGTTAAATTAATACATAAACATCTCCCCTGTCAGAGCTGCAATTACACCTCAGATTCATAGTCCCTCATCTAAAACATTCTCAGTGCCAAACACCTATATTTGAGAAACAGTTTTGAACTGGTTTGAAAGTAATAAAAAAAACTCTTCAGACAAAGGAGGAAATGGCAATTTCCTTTCAGTTTCAACTCAAGCTCAGCACTGCTCCAGTAAGGAAAATTGCAGAAATAGAGAGTGAGGATTGAATTACCCTTGATGGTTATCGATCCTATCATAAGAATTTATGGGAGAGGAAAAACCATTAAAGCCAAAAGGAGCTATTATAAGAATGGAGTCTCTTTTTATTTTAGTTTGAGGTTGCATTTTTAAAGACAATTTCAAATGAAATGCTAAATGGAATAACAGTGAAACATAATTTTTAAAATTTCTCTTGAATCATAATAGATGTGAATTACCACCAGCAACTCACATTAACCAGACACAACCGCAACTGAATGGTAACAATTATTATAATACATAGAGCATTACTATGATCCAGTCAAGGTTCTAAGCGTTTTCAACAACCCATTTAACAGATGAAGAAAGTGAGGCACAGAAAAATTAAGTAACTTGCCTAAGGTCACACAGCTACTAGGCTATTAGGGTTGCTAGACAAAATACAGAATTCCCAGCTGAATTTGAATTTCAGATAAACAACAAAATGTTGTAGTATAAGTGTGTCCCATGCAATATTTAGGAATATTTACACTAAAAAATATTGATTGCTTACCTGAAATTCAAATTTAAGTGGGTATCCTGTATTTTTATTTGCTAAATCTGGCATTCCTGATAGCTAGTAATGCAGGAACTCAAAGAACAATTAAATAACGTTGCATCAATGAGTTTCTGACCCCAGGAACTACCAGTAGGTTTATGTCATTGATTCTTTCTTGACTATAATGATGACACTAAATTCACTGAGCTCTGTAGTTAGCACTTAACATAGATTATCTCATTCAGTCGTCACAAGGATTATACCATTATTGGGCCCATTGTACAGATAAAGAGGCTCAAAATAAGTTGAACTACTACATGCCTAGTTTCATGAAACTAGTAAGCAATGGATCTTGAAGACGGAGGGGAGGATATGCCATATGGACAAAATAGAAGGCAAAAAGGAACTTACCTAGTGTGCTTGGGGAAGAGTGACAAATAGTCTCATTAGTCTAGAACATAGAGTGTGGAAAAGAGAGCCAGAAGATGGGGTTGGAAATTAGGATAAGGAATTCATTGAAGGCTTTGGAACAAATGAGGAAGGCCATCAAAGAGGTGTTTTAGGGCCCAGACTGAGCATGCTAATAGTGCTGAGGACATCAGAGATACTGAATCATGCTCATGGACTGATTAACATGATACTTGTCAAGGAGGAAAGTGATACTTAGGGCAAGAGCTAAAATAAGCTTAAGGAGGATCATGATAGAAACATAAAACTGCATAGGACATACCACCAACAAAAAGCAGCTGTGCTGGACTGCATTACTTATTTATACCCATATACTTCAGGCACATAACAGTGAGAGCAAAAGCTTATGGGTGGGAATACATACAGTCATCATCAAAACAATAACAATAATATTGAACTTTTAAAATAATAACAGGAACAGTAACTTACATTTATTGAGTACTTACTATGTGCCAGACACTGTGCTATGCACTTTCCTCCAAACCAAGATGCTGACTATTAAAATATCGAAATGCTGTCATACACATTAGCAAATAATTGAAGCCCTGAGCATCCTTAGGGAGCCCCTAGTGCCCTGGTCATCTGAGCTCCTTTACTAGAACCCCGTGTCCCTTGCCCTGAGGAACTGAAAGCACGGAAAGGAGCCTCTGAGTACTCCCTCCAATGTTATGATCTGTGCCTCCTCTGACTGGTCAATGACCCCACTAAATATTTTTAAAATCACTCTAATATTATACTCATTAAGCAACTTAATTCTTACATTATTGTTACATCCTGGGAGAAGAAACTAAGGCTCAAAGAGGTAGGAGTTTTGGCCAAGGTCACAGCACAAATGGCTGAGCATGAATTCTATTTTACTTTAGAGCCTGAGTTTTTGTTTGTCCTAGAAGGGCAGATTTTACGCTGGGTGTGTTAGTCCATTCTCACACTGCTATAAAGAACTGCCTGGATCTGGGTAATTTATAAAGGAAAGAGGTTTAATTGACTCACAGTTCCACACGGTTGGGGAGGCCTCAGGAAATTTACATCATGGCGGAAGGGGAGGCAAACACATCCTTCTTCACATGGTGACAGGAGAGAGAAGTGCCCCTCTAAGGGGGAAAAGCCCCCTATGAAACCATCAGATCTTGTGAGAACTCACTCACTATCACGAGAACAGCATGGGGGTAACCACCCCCATGATTCAATTACCTCCCACCAGGTCCCTTGCATGACAGATGAGGATTATGGGAACTGCAATTCAAGATGAGATTTGGGTGAGGACACAGCCAAACCATATCCCTGGGGATTGTGAGACCAAAGTTTAAGTAGGCTGGCCACACTAAGTAAATCAACAGAGGAAATGTGATTCCCAGAAATTTCCTGTTTTAATAGGTCAGAGAAATCACCAAACTCAGGCCCTTTGGTCCCCAATCCATACTAAATACTAAGCCTGCTGGGTGAGCCCAAATCCCCAGGTTTATGCAGAGAGTAACATTTCCTTCAGTGGTGACATTCAGAATGGACTGTTACATCTTCATCTAGCAAAAAAAATCTCTAATTCTCTTCTTCCCTCCAGAAGTTTAACTGATCTCATCCCAGATGCTATGGTTATTTGCCTCTAGCTTCCAAAACAAAAGAAAATGGCAATACCATCTGTGACAGCCACTGTGTGGAAAGGTCTCCAGCTTCTCTCATTGTCTCTTTACCCCAAGATAAGAGTTAACAAAACAGAAAGCTGTTTATTTAGTATAAACTCTGGAGTTTCTTTTGGTGGTAAAAGGAGGGTCAGAAAACAGGATTTGATTTACATTCCCATGATGTATAACTAAGAATTTAATCAAGATGTTAGAAAAAGAACCACAAAAGCCTAAGGAAAAAGAAGGACTTAATGTAGAAAAAAAACAGAAATTAAGAAATTCAAAAACCACACTGATAAGTAAATCCAACAGTGGTTTTTAAAGGGAAAATATGCAGATAGATAAGTAACAGAAAAATACTTTTTCATTATTTCATTAGGTCAATATGCAAAATGCTCAATAGGTCATGTGAGAATTTTTTTTTTTTTTGAGGCAGAGTCTCACTCTGTTGTCCAGGCTGGAGTGCAGTGGCACAATCTTGGCTCACTGCAACCTCTGCCTCCTGGGTTCAAGGGATTCTCCTGCCTCAGCCTCCTAAGTAGCTGGGACTACAGGTGTGCACCACCACGCCTGGCTAATTTTTGTATTTTTAGTAGAGACAGGGGTTTCGCCATGCTGGCCAGGCTGATCTCGAACTCCTGACCTCAGGTGATCCACCTGCCTAGGCTTCCCAAAGTGCTGGGGTTATAGGCGTCAACCACCCCACCAGCCTCATGTGAGAATTTTAAAAGACTCCAAAGGCGCTGGAGAAAATGCAGCATTCGTTCTTGCTTTTTTAGACAGATAATATAGGCATAGAAAAATATCCAAGATATTCATCAAAACGTTAACAGTATTTATCCCTGGATGACAGAATCTGGAGCGCTTTTTTTTCTTTTTTATACTTCTCTATATTTTTTGAATCATTTACAATGAGCACTTATCATTTTTATAGTTAGAATAAAAACTCTAAAACCATTTTCATTTTTCTAACTGTCTCAAATATGACTGAATGTGAAATATGATAATACATGAGAAAAGCTACATAAAATATGAAACAAATGATAGTCATATTTGCTTTATGACAATATCAGTATCACATACTTTGTATCACCATGGTTGGTGAAAACACAAATCTCATGAAATTACCTACTACTCTCCTATCAGATTATGCTCAACATGTGGTCATTGTTATCCCACAACGGGCCCATCTCAATGAGTGGGTGAGTCCAGCAGTATGGGAAAACCAATCCAGAGATCCAGTCCATGAGTTGACCTCACCTCAAAGGCTGGGCTACCCCAGCAAGAATCCCCAACCTTTTTGGCACCAGAGACTAGTTTTGTGGAAGACAGTTTTTCCATAATGGGGTGGGGGTGGGATGGCTTTAGGATGATTTAAGCACATTACATTTATTATACACTACATTTCTATTATTATTACATTGTAATATATAATGAAATAATTATACAACTCACCATAATGTAGAACCAGTGGGAACCCTGAGCTTGTTTCTCTGCAACTAGATGGTCCCGTCTGGGGGTGATGGGAGACAGTGACAGATCATCAGGCATTAGATTCTCATAAGGATTGTACAACCTAGATCCCTCGCATGCACCATTCACAATAGCGTTCACACTCCTATGAGAATCTAATGCGCTACTAATCTGACAGGAGATAGAGCTCAGGTAAGTGATGGGGAGTGGCTGTAAATATAGATGAAGCTTCATTTGCTCGCCTGCTGCTCACCTCCTGCTGTGCAGCCCAGTTTCTAACAACCAACGGACTGATACCAGTCCGTGACCCAAGGGTTGGAGAACCCAGTACTAGAGCTCATGGCAGACCCTGGCTTTCATGTCACCATGCTAGCACCTTAAAAAAAATGCCTCGTGACACATATACACCATGGAATACTATGCAGCCATAAAAAAGGATGAGTTCATGTCCTTTGTAGGGACATGGATGAAGCTGGAAACCATCATTCTGAGCAAACTATCACAAGGACAGAAAACCAAACACCGCATGTTGTCACTCATAGGTAGGAACTGAACAATGAAAACACTTGGACACAGGGTGGGGAACATCACACACCAGGGCCTGTCGTGGGGTGGGGAGAGGGGGGAGGGATAGCATTAGGAGATATACTTAATGTAAATGACGAGTTAACGGGTGCAGCACACCAAAATGGCACATGTATACATATGTAACAAACCTGCACATTGTGCACATGTACCCTAGAACTTAAAGTATAATTTTAAAAAAAAATGCCTCATGAGGTGGAGGTTGCAGTGAGCCAAGATCACGCCATTGCACTCCAGCCTGGGTGACAGAACAAGACTCCGTCTCAAAAAGAAAAAAAGGCCTCCTGATTACCATTAACTTTATCTAGAACAAATTCTATAGAATTGAAGACCAGTGGGTAAACTTGAGGAAGTCTACTTTTAAATTAACATGCAGATTTCAGGAAAACACTGCATCTCAAGTTTTTAAATGTATCTTTTGTTTTTTGTTTTGTGAGACAGGGTTTCATTTTGTGGCCTAGACTAGAGTGCAGTGGTACCATCTTGGCTCACTGTACCTTTGACTTCCCAGGACTCAAGCAATCCTCCCACCTCAGCACTCCCAGTAGCTGGGACTACGGGCATGTGCCACCATGCCTGGCTAACTTTTGTATTTTATTTTTTTTTTTGGTAGAGGTGGTGTTTTACCACATTGCCCAGGCTAGTCTCGAACTCCTGGGCTCAAGCCATCCACCTACCTCAGCCTCCCTTACATGTATCTTTCTACTCATTAATGGAAAGTGCTCGAGGCAGGCATCTGTGAATTTGTATACATAAATTCATTCCTTAGGTGGGGTCATGAAAATGGACACGTGACCCAGACCTCGCATGAAAATAGTCATGGCACCCAATACAGGGATTGGTGCAAGAGGCAGACACACATCTAAAACAGGTCCAATCCAGGTCCCACCAAGAGACTGGAAATGTGGTGACAGAGGGACTCTGGGTTCACAAGCTTGAAGGAGCATGGACACCAGTAGCTGCTGGAGCCCATCTTGCCACCACTTAGAGAGCAAGTATTCACCACTGAGAATGAAGCAAAGGGAAACCAAGCAGGCTTGAGAAACACAGGAGACAGAGTCCCAACGATCCCAAGGATGTTTTAACCTCTAATTCCAGTGCTACCCCACTGAGTTGTGCTTCCTTCATTTGAAACAGGCAGTGGTTAATAACTACTGGCTATTGACTTAGCCATCCTCAAATGTTCTCTTGAATTCAGACTGAAAGGGTATCTACATGGCACCAGATTCTTCACTCCTGGAAGGTTGGAATCATATCTCTTCATCTCTATATTTTTGGTGCCTGTCACGGTATATGTGTTTTGAATGAATGAATGAATTTTATAAACATGCTTTTTAAAATTCAGGTCTATTTGATCAATTATGACAATGTATTTGTTGTTGTTGTTGTTGTTTGAGATAGAGTCTCCCACTGTTACCTAGGCTGGAGTGCATTGGCACAATCTCGGCTCACTGCAACCTCCATCTCCCAGATTCAAGTGATTCTCCTGCCTCACCCTCCCTACTAGCTGGGATTACAGGCATCACCATGCCTGGCTAATATTTGTAGTTTTAGTAGAGACAGGTTTTCACCATGTTGGCCAGGCTGGTCTCGAACTCCTGACCTCAGCAATTAAACTTAAAAAAGCACAAATGATCATTCCTTGAAGACACAGCATAGGTAAAGAAAAAAAAACAAAAAGCTTTGTGAAACCAATACACGGAAACAGGCAATGGCTTCTCAGACTCTTGGTTTTCAAGAATCTTCAAATGGAGATGTGAGGAGGAGGAGGAGGAAGATGTGGGATCAAGGTCCAAGGTTCCACTAAAGCCAGAGGAAGCATACTTACAAGCAAATTCTGAGTGGGAGGCTTGACAAAGTTCTCTGGTTTTAGTTCAAGCATTGCAAACTGGCAGTCCCCAAACTGAATTTGGCCCATAGAAATATGTTGTTTGGTCTGCACTCTGTTTCTTTAGAACTTTTTTAGAACTTTGCATTTGAATGTCATGAGCTGGGAATAATACTGACTGCAGCAGGTACTGTTCTGAGTACTTTGCATATTTGAATCCATTTAATCCTCTAGAGAACATTTGTTGAGGACTTGCGATATGCCGAGCACTATTTCAAGCACTTTATGTGCATTAACTCATGAGTTGCTTTCACAACCCTATCCCCATATTACCTAAGAGAAAACTGAGGCAGAGATAATTGAATAATTTGCCTGAAGTCCTACAAGTGATAAATAGCCCAGCCAGGATTTAGATGTGGGCAATCTGGCCGCAGAGTTTGGGAAGCTAGCTACCCACTGCAGTTGGCTCCCTAATCCAATTTTACACTCTGCAAAATTCACACTTTGATATTTCCCACTTGGCTTGTCAGATTGGGGCATGTGGCCCCTGATCTGCACAGCGGCATAACTGGGTTACTGATCTGAGAATAGCACAACTGCCTGCTACCAGACTTTAAGAAACCTCCCTAGAGTGGGCAGGTACGAGGCCCTACCCACAGTGAAAAGAATTCAGAATATCCATGGCTAGTGATTACAGCAGTAGAGGCAGAGGCATTATTGTCACTGACTGTATGACACCTCACAGTTCTAAGACAGTCACCATCCTACCTGAAACTCAAAATGCATTAAGCCTTGCACAAGCCACAAAAAAAAAAAAAATCAGACTTTGTCAAAATTTAAAACTTTCATGAATCACAAGGATACTATAAAAAAGAGTTTAAAAAATTAGCTGGGCATGGTGGCATGCACCTGTCATTTCAGGTATTTGGGAGGCTGAGACAGGAGGATCACTTCAACCTTGAAGTTTAATGTCACAGTGAACTGTGACCACACCTGTGAATAGCCACTGCATTCCAGCCACACCTGTGAATAGCCACTGCATTCCAGCCTGGACAATATAGCCAGACCCCATCTCTAAAAAAAAAAAAAAAAAAAAAAAAGTAAAAACAACTCAGAGAAAGAAAAAAAAATTTGTAAATCTTGTATCTGATAAGGAATTAATATCAAGAATGTGTAGCCAGGCGTGGTGGCTCACGCCTGTAAGCCCAGCACTTTGGGAGGCCGAGGCGGACGGATCACGAGGTCAGGAGATCGAGACCATCCTGGCTAACACAGTGAAACCCCATCTCTACTAAAAATACAAAAAAATTAGCCAGGCGTGGTGGTGGGCGCCTGTAGTCTCAGCTACTAGGGAGGCTGAGGCAGGAGAATGGCGTGAACCCAGGAGGCAGAGCTTGCAGTGAGCCAAGATCGCACCATTGCACTCTAGCCTGGGCAACAGCAAGACTCTGTCTCAAAAAAAAAAAAAAAAAAAAGAATGTGTAAAGAATTCCTAGAACTCAACAACAACAAAAACACCATAACCCAATTATTCAAAATGAGCAAAGGACTTGAACAGACATTTCTCCAAAGGAGATATACAAATGGCCAATAAGCACATTAAATTATGCTCAACATCACCGGTCATTAGAGAAATGCCAATCAAAACTTTACCATGACATGCCACTCCACACATACTGGTATGGCAATTACCAAAAAAGTGGAAAATAACAAGTGTAAGTAAGGATGTGGAGAAATTGGAACCCTTGTGCATTGCTGGTGGGAATGTAAAATGGTGCAGGGGTGGAAAACAGTTTGACAATTTCTCAAAAAGTTAAAACAGAATGATCATATGACCTAGCAATTCCACTTCTAGGTATACAAAAGCTGGAACTCAAATGCGTATGCCAACGTTCATAGTGGCATTATTCACAATGGCCAAAAGGTAGAAAAAACTTAAATGTCTACCAACAGATGCATGGAAAAACAAAATACCATATATACATACAATCAAGTATTATTCAGCCTTAAAAAGGAAAAAAATTCTGAAATACACTATAACATAGCCAAACATTGAAAACATTGTGTTCAGTGGAATAAACGAGACACAAAAGAAAAAATGTATGACTCCACCTATGTGAAGTACCTAGAATAGTCAAAATCATAGAGACAGAAAGTTAAATGAAGGTTAAATAGGGGGAGGGAATGGGGAGTTATAATTTAATAGGAACAGAGTTTCTGTTTGAGATGATGAAAAGTTCTGGAAATGATTAATGAAATGATGGTTCTACAACATTGTGAATAAATCAATGTCACTGAATTGTACACATAAAAGTGATTAAAATAGTAAATTGTATGATAAGTATATCTTGCCACAATTTTTTAATTGCCTCCAAGAGGTAATAAAGTTACATAGAAAACTAGATCCTTGTCCATTCAAAACCAAATAGTAAAGTCGAGAAAAGGTCATGGCATTGGGAAGATGAGAAACTGTCTAGTTAGACAAAAAGGTAGGAAAAAAAATCAAGCAACAAATGGCCAGCAAAGATTGGTAAATCCGCAGGAGGCATGAACAAAGTTTTTTAAAAAGAAGCAAAACGCTTTTTAAAAAAACTTCCAAAAAGAAGTAAAAATAACCATATTTACCAGTTAGAAACACATTCGCAAAGACACGTGACAGGATAATAAAATGTCCAAATTCTCAGCTACTAAACAGTGGAATAGTGAAATTAAAGTGTCTTCCTTTTGTGTGGGTATGAATGAAGAATAGAGCCCCAAAACATTAATTACAGCAAAGGCCTATCAGGGGTACCTGCAATGTCCTTGGGAGTGTGCAATCCTCTCCAAAGGAATGATACAAAAAATTAAATACAAAAGTCTGCCAGAAAACTATCCACTAGAGACTAGCATATTTTAAATAAAATGAGCTGCAAACTCCACAATTACAAAGCAGGGTCGTAGGATTTTAAATTGCTCCATAGGTCTCTGTGTGCTCAACTGGAGCATTTTGCATTCTCTCAAAAGCTTAATGTGCTCCACATTAGGTAAATAGGGACCGCAGGAGTTATAACACCACAGGAATACTGGTTTATTAAAGAGAAAATTAGATTCAATTCCAGGATATGACATCAAGTGTCTGGGTGACCTTGGGCAAGTCACTCAACCTCCCTGAACACCAGTTTCCTTTGTGTGAAATAAAAAGATTGGACAAAATAACCGCTGAGGTCTCTCTAACATACTATAAGTCACATTTTGTTCTGTCTTTTCTTTTGATGACATCTTTTTGCTTCTCTTTTCCAAAACGTCGGTGCCCAAATTAAAAGGTGCAAAGTTTCGTAAACTTCTCATAAATGACATTCATTCAATCCCTCCAAGGTTATTCTCTCTTATGTCCCACACCCTAGGATGGTTAGAGATACTCTGATCTCTGTTATATATATTTCTACACATCACTTCAGTCCACAAAGGATTTGAGCCTGTCTAATTTCACTTCCAAAAATTTCAAATTCTCTTGCATGCATACTGTGCACAATATTATTTTAAGACTAAACCCTTTTCCAAAATGTGCTTAACAATGTTTACTTGGGTTTTTTCTCCATTAAAAGAGGAGAGTGACATATGTATAAAGAAGGATGCAAAACGAATGCAGACTGGATACGGGTGAGTTCCAGCCAACTGCCGCCCTTTCTCCTGGCTTGATGGCTAATCACCAAAATACATTCCTGAGCTGTTCTCTCTCTTCATACATTCATTTAAGAATGAATTCACTTCTGTTTCAAGTTGTCCCATTTGGGAAAATCTAGATTTCATCAACAACAGCTTGAAAAAAGAATTGAGAGGAGTAGAAAGGCAAGAAGTCCTACAAATAAAAATAATCTTTTTAAGGTCTGAGTCAAGAAAGAAAGCTCTGGCTCTCGGTGTTCAGCCAGTCTATGCAAGGAAGTCTTTTTTGTATTTAGTAACCAAACATTTTAATAACATTAATTTGCCGTTAGTGTGGAGTGCAACATCAAACTCCACAGTTGACATCTTTCTACTGACACAACCACAAATCCTGGCTGGATTGTTAGCACAGTCCTGGACTGACATGTGCCTCATAGACCTGCCATGTTTTAGCTGGAATTCTCTCAGTACAGATGAGACTTGTGTTTTGCAGAATTTTAAAAATAGAAAGACCCCAGGTTTTAATGGGTCTCCATTATACCAGCATCAATATTTTATATGATATTTCTTAAATATATATTCTTATAACATTTTAAATAATGAACACTGCAAAGCTAGATATTTGGAAAAACAATATTTGGACCAATCAGGGCCTGAACCAAAGTGGAATCCAAGTTTCAAAATGAATCCCACTGATTTGATTCATTCATTTATTCCACAAACCCATATCAAGCAACATCTCTTGGCAACTATTCTAGGCACCGCAGGGGATCTATAAAGCTCACAATGGTCACACCTCAGGCCAAGCATGAGCCTGTAATCCCAGAGCTTTAGGAGGCTGAGGTGGGAGGATCACTTGAGGCCGAGAGTTTGAGATCAGACTGAGCAACACGGCAAGACCCTGTCTCTAAAAAAAATTTTAAATTAGCCAGGTGTGGTGGCATACTGCTGTAGTCCCAGCTACTCAGAAGGCTGAGACGGGAGGATTGCTTGAGCCCAGGAGTTCAAGACTGCAGTGAGTAGTGAGCCATGATCATGCCACTGCACTCCAGCTGGGACAACAGAGACAGACCCTATCTAAAAAAAAAAAAAAAAAAATTACACCCCAGAGCAGAGTGAAAAGTGGTACTACTGGAGAGGCATAAAGACAGTGCTCTATTCCCTCTGAAAAGCCTATTAAAAAAGGACCTGATAACCTGAGAAATAGAAGTAAGTTCTAACTTCCTTCCGCCCCTACTAAGGTCGGGACAGAGCAGGACATATGTAAACTTTGACCCAAAAACATACAATATTAGGGGGCCCTGGTATCCTCCCAGAGAGGGATGCCAACATAGGTATGTGGCTAGAGGGGAAAGCTGAGCCTGCCTCAGGAAACAGGGCCTCTAGAAGTGGGGCCAGCCTCTCAGCTGTTCAGCCTTCACCTACCATGGAATCCCAGACACCAGGAAAAAATGATACCTCAGAGAAGAAGCCGTTATAGACTAGAAAGGAATAGAAAAACAAGAATGAAGACCGATAAATTAAAACAATCTTTCCTCAACCCAAGACAGGAAAAGCTGATCTGGAGGAGGAAGGCTCTCTGATGGGTAGGAGAAGAAGGAGAAGTATCAAAGTGACCCCACCTCCTAGAACATTCTGCTTTGAACTGTGGGAAGAGATAAAGATAGAGAGAAGAATAGCTCAAGTGCTGATGAGTGACCAAGAGATTAAACAGCCTGAGGAACTGATGACAGGAAGTGGATTTTAAAGTAAAGATGATATAATTGAGCACACAGGCTCACTTGCCCTCAAACACTAGAAAGAGTCAATTCGGTCTGAAGCCAAGTCTACCCAAGATCCCACTAGTTGCTCTTGTGAAAAATTCTGCCCCAGAGTTTCTTCTCCGGGCAGATCAGATGTGTGCCTCACAGGCAGGCTGCAGGAACAAGGAGTTTCAACAGGTAACGAAGGGGGCGTCAAAAATCCAGCCTCTAGAACCTGTAAGTACAGAAGTCTCACACAAGAAAGGAAGATTAGAAGAAGTCAGGAGTGAATAGATTCACCAGCTGGGCGTTTGGGTTGTGAACATCAGACGCTGAAGAGCTGGAAGAGAACAAAGAAGCCAGAGGTGGAGGCCCAAAGCTATCGGACACTGGGCAGAATTAACATTGAAAATGAAGGCAAGGCTTTGAAATATCATAAAATCATAGACCTACATTAAGGGCCAATGTCCCAGGGAATCTTCAGTGTTCAACTGAAACCACCAAATGGATCCATGACTATCTTGTCTAGCAAAGCAGATAACGTCAGTCCCCATAGGACATAATCCCTGCACTGATGCTAGCTTTGATTCAATCCCATCCTCCCCGGGTGTCTACTAGAAACATCTGAAACCCTTGTCAAAGTAAATTCTCAAAAAGTTAAAAACATGATTCCCATACAAATATAAAATGAACATGAGTCAAGGATGTTATTTAATTCATTAATTAATGAGGGAACCAACAAGATGACAAAGCTTCTTCAAAGAGCATTTTGAGGATGTAGGTTTTCATAAGTATTTGGAACAATGTTAGAGCAAGATTACTAGGTTAGATACAAAACTGGCTAATGACATACAAAGCAATAAACCATAACTTCTGGGGTTCTTTTCCACTAAATAGAAATGATTTGAAAAATCTACATGTTAACATGTAACTTCATTAAATCTGTAAACTAATTAATGGTAATGAGTGGGCTAAACAAACTTTATTCTCCTGCCTGGATAATTAAAAACTCTTTGGACTGGTCTGCTAAACCATGCTCCCATATGATCATAAAAGAACACATTACCAATCTTTCTGTCTCATTTCTGAGTTTTAAGTACTTTTTCTTAACTCCTTGATGCTTAATTTTGTAACAGAAAGTGGCTACATCTTATTATTCACAGAAGCTAGAGAAACATCATCCCTAAATTTTTGAAAACTGGACTGTCCTTACAAAATTTTGACTTTGGCTTGACCTCTTAGCAAGAGGAATGGTGCGTGAGGAAAGAGAAGAAATTCTTGATAAGAAGGGTCAGCTAGATGGCAAGAACAACTAACCCCTGCTGGCCTCAGCCATATGCCAGTCTGCCAGACTTTGCTGACTATGTCACACTGAAATCTGGAGTTCACCTCTCTCTGAGCCAGATGAACCACCTAAGTGTGGTTTCCTGGAGATGAAACCACTGCAGTTAGAAATCCAAATGCATCCCCTGCAGAAATAGAAGTTCCTCAGGAGAGTGAGGACAAAGACTACCCTTTAACTGTGACAAAAAAAAAAACTAGCTTCAAGGTCCCCTGCCTGAAGAGAGCACTGGCTGAAGCAGGTGGCATGGCCCTTCAGGTGTAGCCTGTCCAAGAAAATGCAGTTGACACAACCAACTCCACACAAGACCAAGAGTAATTAACAACCCCATCTGGAATCTACCTTAGAAGGAAGAATCAGTGTCTTACAGTGCATATTCACTGAAACCAAAATATTTCCCCCTTTATTCTTGGATTTCATACCCTGTTTTTGCATATGAGATATTCTTGGATTTCATATCCTGTTTTTGCATATGAGAAAAAAAAGAAAAATGTCTATTACCTGTTAAGAAGGAGCAAAAGGGCTGGGCACAATGGCTTATGCTTGTAATCCTAACACTTTGGGAGGTCATGGCAGGCGGATTGCTTGAGCTCAAGAGTTCAAGATCAGCCCGGGCAACATGGTGAAGCCTCATCTCTATAAAGAATACAAAAATGAGCTGGACATGGTGGTACGTGCCTGTAGTCCCAGCTACTTGGGGGACTGAGGCAAAAGGATCACTTGAGCCTGGGAGGTCAAGGCTTCAGTGAGCCGTGAGTGTGCCACTTCACCCCAGCCTGGGCATTAGATCAAGACTCGGTCTCAAAAAAATAAAATGAGCAAAAGGTAAGACATTTTCACCTAAAGGCACAGAACTGTATCCTGGGAACAGGGTTGACACAAGCATGAAAGTAAGGCCCAGGTATATAAAATAGGGGAATAAGATCAGATTGGTGGTTCAAATGAATTTTACCAAAGGATTTGCCTGGTATCAATCTGCTCTTGTACTGGGCTGAGGTGGTGGGAGTATGAAAGATACCCTGTGACCTCCTAAAGGTAAGAATCAAAACCACAATGAGATATCATTTCATACCCACTAGGATGACTATAAGCAAAAGGAGAAAATGGAAAATCACAAGAGTTGGCAAAGATGTGGAGAAACTGGAACTCTTCACACATGGTGGAAATACAAAATGGTGCAGCCACTGTGGAAAATAGTTTGGCAGTTTCTCAAGAAGTTAAACATAGAATTACCATATGACTAAGCAATTGCACTCCTTCGTATATACCCAAAAGAACTGAAAACAAGTACAAGTATATGAATGTTCACCTCAGCACTATTCATGATAGCAAAGGTGGAAGCCAAATATCCATCAATAGATGAATGGATAGACAATGCGATACGCACATATAATGAAATGGAAAATTATTTAGCCACTAAAAGGAATGAAGTATTGACACATGCTACAATGTGATGAACCTCGAGAACACGATGCTAAGTGAAGGAAACCAGATACACGAGGTCACATTTTATATGATTTCATTCACATGAAATATCAGAAAAATCTATAAATACAGATACCAGAATGATGGTTGCCAGAGCTGAAAGGAAAAGAGAGTAGGGAGTAGCTGATTAATGGGTACAGGGTTTCACTTTGGGATGATGAAAATATTTTGGAACTAGATAGAGCTGTTAGTTGCACAATACTCTGAACGTGCTAAATGTCACTGAATTGTACACTTGAAATGGCTAATTTTCTAGTTATGTGAATTCCAACTCAATTTTTAAAAGTGAAACAGGAAATATCAGCAATGACAATAATGGCAAAGGTTCCAAACAGTAAAGCCCCAAGTTTGTACAATGACCTTCAAAATGTAAAAATATCCAGAGTAAACCAAAGTTTGGACAGAAGGGGGAGCAAGAAACACACAGAAATATAGAATTTATATGGGAAAAAAAGATTCAGAAAATACACTGATTTTTTTTCCAGGATCATGTCACCACCACGCTTCTCCTTGTATGAGTTATCTTCTGTAAAAATAGAAAAGAATAAAAAACCAAATCCCTCAATACCGAAAAAGAAATATTGAAGAATGATAGAATTTACAGCAGGAAGGGTTGACTGGAGAGATCATTCAGTCCAAACACCCTTATTTTGCAGATGGAAAAACCAAGACTCAGAGAGATGAAATGCCTTTCCCAACATCACATGGCAGAGCTGGACTAGCAGCAAGGGTTGGTTGGGGACTGTGCTTTCTGTGATGGAAGCTCCAACTGTGTTCTCTGTGGTTTTACGGTATTTTTTTTTTCTCTTGAATCACATAACTAAAATGTTTCCAGGCCTGTCAAGTCAGTGTCTGCCACCCCCTCTTCAGCTTTGCAGCACTCACAGCCAAGGAAAATCAGGTTAAAATTAACATCTCTAGAGCAACCATAAATGGAAAAGTCCCAAATATGCAGCCCAGTGTGTCTAATAAGTCAGCAAAGTAAGGAGTACACTCTGCTTTGGTCCTGGGTGAAGAAATGGGTGACTGAAGAGACTGTATGTGTGTGCAACCTGAATGTCAACAGGGGCCACCACATTCTTTAAGAGTCAAACCAAACAGCCTGATCTCCTAACCCAGAGGCCTGTCTTCTAGATCATTTCTTCCAGCCCTTGCTTTCTGTACTCAAGGACTTAAACAAAGACCACTTCTCTTAAGGCCAGCTGTCAAAATAACATTTTCTCTTTCTCAGCTGCATGTACGTTCTGGGAGTCCTTTTGAACTTGCAGGCACATTCCTTTCTTCCCCTCCTCCCTACACCAGTAACCAGTGTTGACGAAAAGAGTCAAACTTCATAAAATATTTTAAGAGACTTATTATAAGCCAAACATGAGTGACCATGGCTGTGACACAGCCCTCAGGAGGTCCGGAGAACACGTGCCCAAGGTGGTCTGGGCACAACTTGGTTTCATGTATTTTAGGGAGGCATGAGGCATCAATCAAATACATTTAAGAAATACATCGGTTTCGTTCAGAAAGGTGGGGCAACTCAAAGCGGGGGCTTCCAGGCTATAGATAAATTTAAACTCTTTCTGGTTGTAACTGGTTATCTGAAGACCTGGGATCAAAGGAAATGTTCAGGTTGAGATAAAAGATGTGGAGACTAAGTTTTATTGTGCAGAGGAAGCTCTCAGCAGACTTTACAGAGAGCAGGTTGTAAAATGTTTCCTATCAGACTTAAAAGGGTATCTGCCTGTTAGTTGATTATCTCCTGGATCTGAAAAGGAAGGAAGGAAAACAAAGGGGAAAGAGGATTCTCTACAGAATGTGGATTTTTTCCACAAAAGACTTTGCAAGGCAATTTCAAGATATGGCAAGGAAATATATTTTGGGGTAAAACATTTTTATTTTTTCCCTTGTTATGCCAGAGTCAGGTTGGAAAGTAAGTCACGATATATAGGGTAAAATAAAACCCATCTGATGAGAATGTATGGCTCGTAGGGCATGACTCCCCAGACATCTTACTAAGGAATTTGGGCAAGATAAAGAAAATCAGAGCTTAGTCCACACCAGCCTGGGTCACTTCCTTGTGGGCCTCCTCAAAAAGTGGGGCCAGGAGTAGAGACCCTAAAGGTGTCTGAATTCAAGATTATAATGCAAGTAAGTGACAGTCACAGCCAGAACTAAACCAAAAGCTTCCTGCTCTGAGAGGGTTACCACAAACTGAATGCCAGAACCTAACATCATTATTTAATTGTGCTAAAAAGGATTATTTGTCTTCATTAAATTTTCAAACTTTTAGTCCCTGAAATACAATTTTCTTATTAAATGTGGATTTACATCAATGTTTTAGCCATTAGGAGCACCAATATACCACAATGTTATGCCAAAAAGGCCTCTCTCTCCTAATTATTTAATTTTGAATAAAATTCGGATTAACAATGTGGGCTCTGGAATTTGAATATTTAATGTTCAGATCTCAGCATCACCTATTATCTGCGCAGTCTTAGGCACGGTATTTAACCTCCCTGGACCTCAGTTTACTCATCCATAAAATAAACATAACAATGAGCACCAACCTCTTAAAGCCATTGTGAGAAAAAAAAAAAAAAGAAAACACTTAAAGTATACAAATGAGTTCCTGGCACATTGGAAGAGCTCAATAAATGTTACCTATCATTACCTTTCCCCAAAATGGGGCATTCTCCAGTTGTAGAGAAGAATCTGTTCCCAGTCAGGAGGAGACTAGTGCTGATGTTTGGGTAACTGATCTTCAGGAACACCTCATGCCCTGAACTGTCTCTTCTGAACTTCCACAAACTCAAAAGGGATTCATGAGTCAGAAGAGCCTGACTCCTATTAAGACTTTATTCCCTCTCCAAAATCCTAGAAACCGTCTGCTTGACTATCCCTAGCAACAGGAAACTCATCCCTTCCCCATGCTGTCCATGTCATTTTTGGATGGCTTATGGCTTCCATGCCCACCTCCGTCCTGTAGGGCCATTCAGCAGAAGTCTCCCCAGTTCCATATGCTTAGCCCTTCAGACATGTGAAGATGAGGTAGGAGGTGGGATTGACTCCAGGGGTGGGGCCAAGACACTGGACCAGATTGAGGACTAGCTAAAACAGGGCAGAGTTGGGGGGGAGGTGGCAAGGCAGCTTTCAATCATGCCCACCAGCGTGTCATGTCGCCATGGCAACACCTGGGAGTTACCATCCCTTTCCATGGCAAGGACCCAATGATTACTACATCTTCCCTAGACATTTCTGCATAAACTGCCCCTTAATCTGCATGCAATTAAAAGTGGGTATAAATATGACTACAAAACTGCCCTGAGCTGCTACTTTCTGCCTACACAGTAGCCCTGCTCTGCAGGAGCAGTCACAGAGCTGTAACACTGTCTCTTCTATAAAGCTGTTTCCTTCTTTCCTACCTCTGGCTGGCCCTGGAGTTCTTTCCTGGACAAAGCCAAGAACCCAGTGGGCTAAACTCCACTTTGGGGCCTGCCTGCCCTGCATCAAAGACACTATCACATTCTGGGCTGAATACTTTTACATTCCCAACCTGTTACCCCAAGGGCCTGATTTAAAGTTCCCTCCACAGGAACTCCTGCTTGTGAATATGCCTCAGAACTGCCGGTACCTCAAAGGGAGTCTGTCCAGAGAAGAGGCCACGGTTGGAGAGAAACGTAAAGAAGACAGGGAGACAAGGTATTTTCCTCATCCTTCTAAGGCCACTCCTTCACCCTCTTTTTCATCATTATGTGCTCCTGAGAATCTTCAAAAACACGGCATTGGCTGTTTTCAAACATTTCCCAAGTTGAATAAAATGTCAGTGATCTTTCAATGAAGACCTATTGAAGCAATGTATGCTTTCCATGTGGCTTTAGGAAGGGAGGAAAGAGAAGGAACAAAGTGTGTGCTCTAAGTACTACGTATTAAGCTCCATGCTGTCTATTTCTCATAAACAACAAACAAAAGGGGCATTCTAATTATATTCTCCACTTTAAAGATGAGGAAACTGAGGCTCTGGGAGCTCTAGCAGCCCTCAGTCACAGAGCAGTTGGGCCAGGATGAACTTGGCAATCCCAGGTCAACTACCATGTGCTTTCTTCTGTTCTAGACATGTGTTCCAGGGCCCATCACCAATCTGCTCAGACTCAGCTACTGAGCAAACTGATGACTCACATTGAGCCTACAATTGCTGCCTTGACTGGGCTCCACCAAACTGCCATAGCAATAAAGTATCTCCCTAAACCAAGGCTCAGCAAGGTACAGCCATGGGCCAGACCTCACCACCACCTATTTTTGTAAATAAAGTTTTACTGGGCCACAGCCACCCCTGTTTGTTTACATATTGTCTGACTCTTTCACACTACAATGGCGGAGTTGAGTAGTTGCAACAGAGACTATATGGTCTACAAAACCTAAATATTTACTATGTGGCCCTTACAGAAAAAGCTTATCAGCTCCTGTCCGAGACCCACAATGGGCTGGCAAATATCTCATTACACCATAGACAATCCTAAAACCACTCTGAGAGGAACAGTAGAATCTTAATCCTTTCAAATAATGTTTCTCTCAATGAATATTTCTCCAATACATGTCTATGTGTCAGTACTTTTTCCACATTAACCATAATCGACTTTTCTAGGATAGGATACCCGGCCTCACAACTACCATATTACCTTCTTCAATCTTTATTTTCATGTGGTAATTTCCTGGCTGCCATTAAGAGTTGGTGTGTGGACAGCGGTTTCCATTTTTCCATCATTCAGGGATATTACCTCTCCCACTGTGTGTAGGTTTGGTCGGACTCTCAGTCAAGGTGCCCTGCCCTTTCCCCAACCAAAGATAGGCTTGAGACTCAAAGAGCCCGTTAGGACTTCTTCCTCACCATTTCACATTTTGAGTAGAGTGACTCATAGACAGAAATTTCATTAGAGCTGCTTTATACCTCCAGCCATCCCCTTCCAAGATGCTTGGCTTCTACTGCTCTCCAAATTGCCCATTCCAAGCCTGCTTCTTCAGATTTTTCTTCAGTCCTGTCAATTGTTTTTTAAAGTAAGTTGGCCAAATCACTGTCTATCACTTATACCCAGATATAGTAGGTCCAGAAAACCCTGCAGGGTAGGAGAATTTGTCTCTAAAGAGTTTGATTCCTTCTGAACAAATTAGGATTAGGAAAGGAAGTTCGTAATTGAGCCTATAAAACTCTAGAAGGCTTTTTAAATTCAATTTCTTAAATGGAAAAACATATAATAAAAAGAATAGCAATGTCATGTCACAGATTTTTTTGTTCATCTCAATGGTTAAAGTTCAGCAATTTCTGGTTGCTAACGTCATTTTACTTCTCTGGGAGTAGCAGTTTACTTCTTTGTGACATTTAGTAATGAGCACCATTAGATTGCTCCCTATAGCTTCTACCTGGGGACATCTGCCAGTCTATGTAGGCAAAGGGGCACATGAAGTCTTTTAATGCATCCAACATGCCACTGACAAGATACCAAAGAACAGTTCACCACTTCTGATTTATGACCCTCACACCAGAGGGTGTTGGGGGAGGAGAGGAACCAGAAGACCTAGGAAATCAATGCAAACAATACAAAGGCTCCAGGACTCAGCAGATGCACCCATAGCCTCTGGTTCCAACATCAAATGTCTGCCAGGCACTGAGAAAGCAATGGGCCAGAGGAAATGAAAAATATTCCTGCATGAATAGAACTCTAGGAAGGGACTCTTAAGGCAATTTAATTCACCTACTATCTGATAAAGGAATCCCCTTCACAAAAACCCTTGACAAGTGGATGTCACTAAAGATGTCCAGCTGAATACCTTCAGTGATGGTGAACTCATTATCTTTTGGGCAGCTTGCCTCATTTTTAGACAGCACTATTTGTTGGAAACTTAACAACTCTGATTTGAAAGAAGCCACACAAAACCATGCTGCTCCCTCTTCCCTGTGGCCACCCTTTGCATTGATTTTGAATACAGTCAACATGCCTCACCTAAATCTTCTCAACTCCTGAGGTAATGCCCCCAGATGATCCGAATCATTTTTCACCTGACATGAATGTGACTTTTACTTCTCTGCTTATAAAGGGTTATCATGCAGGTCGTGGCAGGAGTTAGATGATGCACTCCTATTTGGGAACTTGAGTTTTATAAGGGGATCATTTACAAAAGTGTGAGCAGAGTGTAGAAAAACTAAAAGGGATTGTGCCAAAACCCAGGGGTGTTACCGTTCTGTCTTGAAAAAGCAAAGAAAGCAGCAGCACCTGGAGACGGCACGAACTGTGTCAAGAGGGTTGCCTGGTGGGCACTGTGAACTTTATTTACAGGTAGGGCCCTTTCTGGAAAGGGGCTGGTGAAATAAACACCCCTCCCTCACACTTCTGCTTGACTCTAATCTGCCAGAGTTCTCCATTGGCCAAATACAATTGGAAGCTTGAGGGAAAGAAAGCTTATCAATGTAATATACATGAGTTAGACTCCCGAGGCACAGAGACGAGTGGTGAGTAGATCTGAGGGGCAAATGAGAAATATCCAGCACAGAGGGCATCTCAGGTCTTTGTCTGCCCAACAGGCATTACTTTTGTTCTCAATTTTCTTCTGGGAAACCACTTTTCCCCGATTCTCCTGCCATGGAGTTTAAGCCTGGTTGATTACCCCTGTGGCTCTCTAGAGGTCATATGCCTCAGGCCTGCCCAATCAGAGCATCCAAGCCTCTGACCACAGTGATTGGTTCAGAGGCAAACATATAACCCAATTGGAGACAATGAGAAGCAAGTTCTGTACTTCTGCCAGAAGAGGCATGTTCTCCTTTCCTCTGAATTGAAGGTTATTGGCCTAGAGCTGTTAGAAGCCACAGTGCCCTGCAAGGGAAGAGCCTGGATAAAGGGAAAATCAACTCAGAGGAAGGCAGAGCCAAAAGAGAAGAAAGACTAGGCCCTGACAACATTGTTTGAGTTCCTGGATCCAACTGCTCCTGCAACCTACAGTGTCCTTCCCAGCCTGAAATTGAAATGATATTAAAAAGACAGAATTCTGTAGCATGAAGAGCACTGGTGGGACATATGTTCAAACCTTTCTCCATCACCTTCTAGCTGGGCAACTTTGGGAAAATACTTTAACTTTATGATCTCAAGTTCCTTGACTTTAAGGCAGGCATTATAATGCCCTGCCACCTTCATATGCTTATTGTAAGCACTAGGCAAGATCACATACTTAAAGGTCCCCTGTAACTTGTAAGGCACTGTACAAATGTCACAGATTCTTCTTCAGGTCATCCCCACATCCTTCAGATGCACCACCCTTGGGACACAGTGTTCCAGAGTCAGGGGCACAAGACATTCTAAAATTACTTCCAAGGCTGAGTAATGACATACTGAATAGCAGCTGTCAAGAGCAGTGGCAATGTCAACATTGCCAAATAGAAAAAAGAAAGAAATGGACAAAATTGGCTTTATTTTAAAGAGACAGACTGAAATCAGCATCTAAGAATTACGAGAAAAACTCTGTTAAATTAAAAACTATGTCTGAAACAATGTCAAGGCAGAGGAAGATGAGAAACAGACACAGCTAAAGAAAAATAGCTCACACTGGTTCAAGTGGCAACTGTCACAGCTGGCTAGCAACAGAGTCAAAATCAAAAACCATGGAACAGACAAGACAGAGTGCTTTCCCAAGGACAGAGAACTGTTGAAAGAAAAAGTTCACAGGTTACAACCATGAAATATTAGGAAAGAATAAAGGCAAAGAAGCCAGTGAGGTGGGTCAGTGAAGACAGGCTCAAAGAACCGAAAAATACCAAGAATCTTATGGCTGAAGCTGACTCTGATGGTATGCAGGGGATCTGGGAGCAGTTCACCAAGTGGCTAAATCCCATGTGGAAATTTCAAAACTGGAATGGGAAATATCCAAAGCAGAGCTAGGAAAATGCCTTACCACAGAGGCAAAAGAGAAAAACACATGTGAAAATGTTTCAGTGTGCTCGTCAGTAGTTCTCGCCTCACAGATATGAATACCAGACTTGGATGAGGCACTGGGCTTTTTACTGGTCCAACAACTTGATTCTACTATACACTAATATCAAAGAGCAAAGGAAAAATTCACTTGAATGTATAACCAATATCCCAAATGCACTGTAGTTTACCAGTGGGCTAAAAACTGAAAGACTAAAGGAAAATAAAGTTTTTCTTGTGCAGTTGAAGAAAAATGTATTTCTTACAAAGCACTCGAAAGAAATGTATTTCAGAAACGATTTTCAGCATCTGCTTTGAGCAAAGCACCGTGCTAGGTGCTATGTAGGACAGGAGATGAAAGCAACACAGTTCTCTCCCTCGCACAATCTAACAGTCCAATTGGAAAGGAAAATTCCACTAGCCCAAGATAGAATGCAGAATGGAATACTTCAGGTGGGACAGCCAGGTTTAGGTGGCTATAGGGTAGGTGTTTACTCAAAGAAAATCACAAAAGAAAGATCCATGAGACCGTTTTCCTCCTCCATTTAAGGGGTGAAAGAAATGAATAAATCAGTTTAAGAATGATTTGTTGCCACCTTCCCCTCCTCCACCACCCCTCCTCCAGACATGGTGTTTCCAAGTCCTGCTATTCCACCTCCAGACTGCATCTTGAGTCCCTCCTCTTCCCTCTCTCCCCATGGCTACCACCCTGTTCCAGGCCAGTCATTTCTTGCCAGGGCACTTCCGGTTATCGGTTTATTCCCATTCTCTCTCCCTTATAATCAGTCCTTCGCCCAGAATCCAGAGAAATGTTTTTAAGTGCAAACTAAATCAAAATCCCTCAGTGGCTGCCAAGACTGGAGTGAGATATCAAATCTTTCAAGACACTGTATCTTTGGGCCTCTGACAACTCCTCCAGGCTCATTTCACAACAGTTTCCACTTCACTCACCACACTCAACCTAACTGACCTTCACTTAGTTCTGTGAACGCACCATGGTCTTTGCCGCTGATTTTAGCCTACGCTGTTCCATGTCTGGGAAGTGGTCTTCCCTTCCACTCTTCACCTAACTCTTATTCAGCCATCAAGTTTCAACTGAAAAATCACTTCCTCAGAGAAGTCTTTCTGAGCTCCCAATATAAATTAGGTCTCAGAATGCCCTGTACTTTTCTTTATCATAATTACATATTTATTCTGTTTATTTGATGTCCAGCTCCCCACAATACTAAAGAGTGGGAAACTTTTCTGCTTGTTCCCCACTATGCGCCTACTTCCTCGTACAGTTCCTGGCGCCCACCAGGGGATCAGAAAATAATTGTTCAAAGAGAAAATATGCTCAGCACTAACATGGTGTACAAAAGTAGAAGTCATGTCCTCTTTCTTCAAGGGGCTTTTAATCTAATAGATACAAATAAATAGGAAACAGAATAAAATAGATGAAAATCCTGTGTAGAATATGTTATATGGTAAGTGCTACGGGGCAAGATAAGATTACTATAACAAAAAGACCCAGCCTGGGTGACGTCGGGAGACCCTGTCTCTACGAAAAAATAATTTTAAAAATTCGCTGGACATGGTGGTTTGTGTCTGTAGTCCCAGCTACTTGGAAGGCTGAAGTGAGAGGATCACCTGAGCCCAAAGGGTGGAGGATGCAGTGAGCCATGATTGCACCACTCCACTCCAGTCCGGGTGATGAAGTGAGATCTGTCTCAAATAAAAAATAAAAAGATCCAACAATAATCTAATGGCTTAAAGAATATAATATAGCAGAAGTCAATGCTCTAAATCAATGGGCAACTCTGTTCCACACTCCATCCAGAGATCCAACTTCTTTCCATATCACTTGTCTACCATCCTTCACAGTGTTGTCCTCATCTGCATACTTGAAGATAGGAAAAGGCATATCTAAGTCCTGACTCAAAAGGCATACAAGCAAAGCCAGCAAATGCAGATATCACATCTACTCACATTTCATTGGCAACGACTTAGAATCCAAGCTGCAAGGGGAGGCTGGGAAATGTAGCTCCTCATTGGATAGCAACAGCCCAGTTACAACTTTATTACTGTAGAAGAATAGAAAAATAGATTTTGGTGGATAAGAAACAGTTTCCAAGCCTGGCACAGTGGCCCACTCTTGTAATTCCAGCACTTTGGGAGGCCACAGTGGGAGGATGGCAACATAGGGAGACCTCTATCTACAAAAAATATAAAAATTAGCTAGTGTGGTGGCATGGCATGCCCCTGTAGTTCTAGCTACTCCGGGAGGCTGAGGTGAGAGGATCACTTGAGCCCAGGAAATCAGGGCTGCAGTGAATTTTGATCAGGCCATTGCGGTCCAGCTTGGGTGGTAGAGACTCTGTCCCTTAAAAAGAAGAAAGAAAAGAAGACAAGACAAGAGAAAAGAAGAGAAGAGAAGAGAAGAGAAGAAAGGAAGGATTTCCAAGCTCTTGAATTAGATGAAAAAATAAAACCCAGCTATATAATATTTATCTCGAAGGTTGAAAATAAAAAGTAGGAAAAAGATATAAAGTATAAAACAAATGTTAATCAAAACTGATTTAAGGTAGGAATATTAATATCCGATATATAAAAAGTAAGGTGAAGAGTTTAAGAAGAGACATGACATAATTATGAAAACAATCCATACTTTAAAAAATTTCTCTGATGATCCTTGTAATTGGATTAGTTTGTCACATTATTTATGTAAAATACTAGTGCTCTCTTATATGAAATTTAATTTAATAACTTATTTTCAGTTATTTCTGATTTGAATTCAACCCCAACAAAAGGAAAATCAGAAATAACTGAAAACGAGTTTTACTGGCTAATGTATTTCTAAATGTGGCAACATATCTGAGCAATCAATTAGACAGTGCCCTCCCTTAAAGACCTCTACTTTGAGTGTTTTCTAAGCATTCTGCCTATAAAACAACGCCATCATGTCACTCTGTAGCACACACTTTATCTTGGTGACTAATACTGATGTCAGAGCTTAGTAAAGCGTCCAAGGATTTTTTTTTTTTTTTTTTTTTGAGACAGGGTCTCACGCTGCCACCCAGCCTGGAGTGCAGTGGCACGACCATAGCTCACTGAAACCTTGAACTGCTGGGGTCAAGCAATCCTCCCACCTCAGCTTCCTGAGTAACTGGAACTACAGGTATATGTCACCATGACTGACTAATTTTTTAAATTTTTTGTAGAGACTGGGTCTTGCTTTGTTGCCCGGGATCGTCTTGAACTCCTGGGTTCAAGAGATCCTCCTGCCTCAGCCTCCCAAAGTGTTGGGATTACAGGCGTGAGCCACTGTGTCTAGCCCCAGTGATTTTTGAAAGATTGCTTTACAGTGTTTCACTGATAATTAACCTCCTACATCTGCACAAAGATTTCTCATCTTCATTTTAAATTCACTTATTTACTGTCAGTATGGGTGTGGGTGGACCAAGCCATCAACCTATTTTTCTGATGGATTTTCACTTTCAATACTTCCATATTGTGAGAATGGAAGTTTATTTTTTTGCTCCTGGACTTTTTCTATTCAAACATTTTTTTAAATGAACATTTTTGCTATAAATACTTGCTTGCAAAATGCCTGCATATTGATTAGAATCATTGGTGTTTTAGATAATTTCAATTATAAAAGATTTTTTTAAAGAATAGAGTTAATATTTTTATCTTAAAAACAAATAACTGATAATTGTCTGTAATTCTCTCAGAAATATGTGAAATGGCAAAAGTTAAATTGCACAATATTCAGCATTTAGACGTAATGCATATTTGTCAGACTAATGGCTATACTATCATCTTTAAGGAAGGCTATGTTATCTTCTTTATTTTTAAAATAGAGATTTTATTTTTAGTGAAATTGGACATCCATGGTTATTTAAAAATTTGTCTTTGCAACTTTTTCCGTATGATTCTAAAATGTCTTTGATTTAAAACACAAGCAGTCACAGTAAGAACCAGGTTGCAGTATTTGTCTCTGCAAATAGACACTGTTTTTAAAAGACTATGGTTAGGACAAAGAAAAATCCCAGCTAGATTCTGTAACTGATTCCACTCTGGGATTTAATAAGTTTTTCTACTTGTAGACAGGTTAGGTTCTAAAAGACTTTTGTTTGTTTGTTTGTTTGTTTTTGAGATGGAGTCTTGCTCTGTCACCCAGGCTGGAGTGCAGTGGCACGATCGGCTCACTGCAACCTCCATTTCCGGGATTCAAGCAATTCTCCTGCCTCAGCCTCCCAAGTAGCTGGGATTATAGGTGTGTGCCACCATGCCGAGCTAATTTTTTTATTTTTAGTAGAGACGGGGGTTTTGCCATGTTGGCCAGGCTGGTCTCGAACTCCTGACCTTAAGTGATCTCCCTGCCTCAGCCTCCCAAAGTACTGGGATTACAGGTGTGAGCCACTGCGCCTGGCCCCTGAAAGACTTTTAAGTCAACCTGTGGGTAAACCTAAGGAACAGCAGATTGCTGGGAATGGGTAGAGTGAGTGTGCTTTCTCTCTGGTTCTGTGTGTTGTTCCTGTCTCTGAATGTTCATAAATATGGAAGCTTCTGTGAAAGAAATTATTCATGTCACTCTGAACTTGCCTTCCAGGCAAAGACCTTGTGATCAGCTATGCATTGTATTTCATTACAGCTGCCTAACTTTGGGAGAAGTCCACACCAGTTCCCAAACTACTCTCCCAACTCCAGTGTTAAAGGCAGTTGAGCTATATGAGCAGGCAAATGCCTTATAAGAAAGTCAGTGTGATCCAAGAGGGTGGCAGATCTGACAGGCTAGAGCCCCATGAGCACTTCGTACTTGCTAGTCCCTGTTCTAAGCACTTAATATGAATTAACTAATTTAATACTTAGAATGACCTTTAATTTCAGTATCTTTGTTTTATAAAGCAAGAAACTAGGACCCAGAGAAGTTATTAACTCTCTCTTTGCAGGAAGGAAAGGTCCAAGATCACAGAGCTAGAAAGTAGTAAGGGCTGAGATTTGAACCCAGGCTGGCTGACTTCAGGGGCTACGTTAGACAAATGAGCTATATTGCCTTTCAAGGCAGAGCAATGAACTAGCAAGAGCAATGGTCTACAAATCAGGCAATCGGGGTGCTAGTTTTAATTCTTCTAATAATTTATTGGGTGTCCTTGAGCCCTTCATCTTTTTTTTTCAAAGGGGGTTGTGGGTTAATAAAGAATTGCAAATTAAAGCAAGCACCATTTTCATCTATCAAGCTAGAAATGCTTTTTTTTGCCACTATTATCAAAGGCAGAGGAAAATGGGCACTTTTCTGTATTGCTAGGAAGAATGCGATAATGACAACAGTAATAGAAATAATAGTTGAACTGTACTGAATGTGTAATGTGTGTTAGCACTGTAATAAATTATTTACAGATTATCCATTGTAATCCTATTGGCCACTCCATGGTACAAGCATGATAGATGATGAGCCAAAGCTGAGATTCTCCATTGGCCAATAAAGAATCAAAAGCTTAGAAAGATACAGGATCTGCCAAATGGCGAGAATTAGTAACGGTGGACAGTAGCAAAAACTCAGCCATCTACTCCAGAGCTTAGGCTTTCAAATATAAACACAATCTTTCCGTCTTTGTTAACATCAGTCAAAGCCCTAAAAATAATCATTTTCTTTAAATTTGCATTCTCATCTTGGAGTTTATCCTAATCTACTTCAAGGAAATCATCATGAGCATTTGCAAGAATTTAGTTACAAAATATTCATGACAGTTTAGAATAGGATTAAAGGTGAATTTTTTCCTTCTTTTGCTTATCTAAATGTTCTACATTAAATATGTATTACCTTGGTATTTTTTAAAGGTTGTTCGTATTGGAAATAGACTAAAAAGATACTAAATATCCTTTTATGTTCCAGAATTCTGACTCTACAGAAGGCAAATATTGGATTTTAAAATAAGCCTGTTGAAAATATTTGTGATTGAAAATTTTTAATTATTAGATATTAGTTATAATTATCTTATTATACTGTGGGGATTACAAAAATTGACAAGTTGCTGATGATCTTACTCCCCTATCCCCACTTCCTGCTTGCTTTTGCTCTGCAAACTTTCCCTGTCTCTCAAATTTCACATCCTTCAACAAGTATTCCCTGGCCCTTGGTCTGGTTTTTTGAGGGAGGCCTGGGGAATTTCAATGTTTTAAACAATTTTCTTATTGATGCATAACAGATGTACGGTGAAGATCTCATCAGTGTAGTTGGGAAATTAATCACCTTAAATATTTGTCTTTAAGCTAGAGACTTGAATTATTCTCTCCTAGCTATTTGGGTTTTGTTTTGTTTTGTTTGCTGGGGGTGGGGGAAGGTGTTTTGTTTTGTTTTGTTTTTTGAGATGGAGTCTCTCTCTGTCACCCAGGCTGGAGTGCAGTGGCTCGATCTCAGCTCACTGCGATCTCCACCTCCAGGTTCAAGCAATTCTCCTGCCTCAGCCTCCCGAGTAGCTGAGATTACAGGCATGCACCACCACACCCAGCTAATTTTTGTACTTTTAGTAGAAGCAGAGTTTCACCGTGTTGGTCAGACTCATCTCGAACTCCTGACCTCAAGTGATCTGCCCACCTCAGCCTCCCAAAGTGCTGGGATTACAGGCATGAGCCACCGTGCCTAGCCTCTCCTAGCTATTTGAAATGTACAATAGGTTGTTGTAAACTATAGTCACCCTACTGACCTATCAAAAACTGGTCTTACTTCTATCAAATCATATGTTTATACCCATTGGTCTGGTTGTTATGGTTGTTTTGGGGGGGGCTTCCCTAGGATCTGAGGCATACCTGAATCTTAGCCCTGGATAACACTGTCTGTATTCGTTTACCTGTTTCTCTATGAGACTAAAAGATCCCTGAGGGCAGAAGCTAATTCTCAATAGATTTTTTTATTTCCCAGTCCCTAACACAGTACATCTGTGAATAAAAGAGAATAAAATACTCTTTAACAATCAGCAGGCTGGACGCAGTGGCTCAGGCCCGTAATCCCAGCACTTTGGGAGGCCAAGGCAGGAGGATCACTTAGCACAGGTGTTGGAGACCAGCCTAGGCAACATTGTGAGACCCCATCTCTACAAAAAATTTAAAAAGTAGCCAGGTGTGGGAGTACACACCTGTTGTCCCAGCTACTTGGGAGGCTGAGGCAGAAGGATTGATTGAGCCAGGGAGATCGAGGCTGTAGCAAGCTATGATTGTGCCACTACAACAGCCCGGGCAACAGAGCGAGACCTTGTCTCAAAAATAAATAAATAAATAAATAAATAAATAAATAAATAAATAAATAGAAGATATGTCTTAACAATTACCATCACTTACCAGATGGAAGGTCTTCACTGTGAGTTGTCCAGGTTCTTGGTGTGTTGAACAAAACACACAAACAAAGCAACAAGAGAATGAAGCAACAAGGGAACGAGGCAACAAAGGAACAAAACAACAAAAGGCAAACAAAGCAACTAAAGAACAGAGTAACGAAGGCACAGATTTATGAAGAGGCGGAAGTACAATTACAAAATGGCAGCGAGCTCAAGCAAGCAGCTGGAGAGCCTCTTCTGTTGCAATGCTCCCCAGGATCCGTATAAAGCCAAAAGAATTTGGTAACACCCCTAAGTGCCCTTTAGGGGCCTCCAATTGGTGATATCCTATAAAGGATTGGCCTGCGACCAATCAGAGGCTGAAGTGGAGACTTCTGTCTTATCACAGGGGTGAAGATGAGGCCTGTGTGCTGCCCAATCTTGCCTAGAACTGGCTGCACCTGCTGTTCTCTTGCTTATGCCCCAGCCCTTGGCTACCCTAATTCCCCATTCTCCTGCCTCATTACCATGAACAATATGAATTAAATGTTTTTAAGCTTTCATGGTCAAGGTTTTAAAACGCTTTTGCATTTCAGATCATTTCTAAATTAATCTCTTTTAAATTAAGAGATAGTTTATTGACACTTCCTGAGCTCTCTGAGCAAATTATAAGAATGTGTGCAGTCACCATGGTTTTTTACCTGACTGTAATAAGGCTTAATATTGTTTTGAAAAATGTATCTGCATTTGTCCTACTTACATTCATTGTGCTAACAGAAATACCCTACATGAATTCTGTTTCCAAAGTTAATTTGGCAAACATCTGCTGCAAGAAAATGGTCCAGATGGTTTCTGACATGTAGTGATAATAAATAAGTGGTCCTTTTCACATATTGCATGGTATTTGCTGTAGTTTTCTATTAAAAGGATGTGGTTTTTAAAGGACAAAAAAAAAAAATCACTTAATTTCATGGCAACTCAAGGCACATGAAAACATATGTGACTCATGTGTCTAAATGCCAGGCCACTCTTTATAGATTCCAGTGGGGTCACATTGCCAGGAATATGTCATATGTTACTGACCCATGTTGCTTTCTGATATTTTAATATCACTTGCCACATGCTTTACATGTATTATCTTACTTAATCTTTTCAACTGTCCTACATAGGTATTATCATTATATCTATTTTCTTTCTTTCTTTTTTTTTTTTGAGTTGGAGTTTCACTCTTGTTGTTACCCAGGCTGGAGTGCAATGGCACCATCTCAGCTCACTGCAACCTCTGCCTCCCAGGTTCAAGTGACTCTCCTGCCTCAGCCTCCAGAGTAGCTGGGATTACAGGTGCCTGCCACCACGCCCAGGTAATTTTTTGTGTTTTTAGTAGAGACAGAGTTTCACCATGTTGACCAGGCTGGTCGCGAACTCCTGACCTCAGGTGATCCACCGGCCTCGGCCTCCCAAAGTGCTGGGATTACAGGTGTGAGCCACCGCGCCCGGCCCATTATCTCTATTTTCTAGATGAAGAAATAGTCCAAGGGTTTTAGTAAGCGGTAGAGCACCTGACACCAAAGCCCCGTGTTCCTAATATCCACACACTCTCCACCCCAATAGTTTCTAGGCCGTGCTACCTTGTTGCATTGCCACTGGACAAACTCCTGGGTGAGGCTTATTGGCCGAGTCTTCTTCACCTGCAAAATTGCACAAAGACAGCTTGCCACACCTCTGAAGCTCATTGTCAGTCCTTTCCCCTCAAAGTGGCACATTTGTTGCCCACCCTCCAAGTTGTCAAACACTGAAGTCACAGAGAGAATGACACAGCTGGGGAAAGGCCTCTCTCACCCCACCCAGTGTCCCTCATTAACATCCAAATGGCAGTTTATCACATATCTCACAGAGCGCCTTCTGAAACACCTTCATCTCTGCTTGCCATCCCTCTCTCCATAGGCCGGACCAGAGGACCAAATCTGAGACAGACTCTCTGCATTGCCCTCCCCAAGGGGATAAGACTTTTATTCTCCTTTTGTCAAAACCTACTAGCAACCTGATTTCTACAAACTGAGTGGGGTTAGGAGGGAGGTGAGCACTAAGATATCACAGGAAATGTAACCAGATAAGAGAATAGGGCTGTGTTTACTGAAATTCCTTGCATGAAGAGCATGTCTTGTGGTGGGAAGGAATATATTAGTAAGCCACTTGGAGATTGATATGGTTTGGCTGTGTGTCCCCACCCAAATCTCATGTCAAATTGTAATCCCCACGTGTCGAGGGAGGCAGGTAATTGGATCACGGGGGCAGTTTCCCCCATGCCATTCTCATGATAGTGAGTTCTCACAAGATCTGATGGTTTTATAAGCATTTGGAAGTTCCTCCTTTGCTCCTCTCTCTCACCTGCCATGATGTAAGATGTGCCTGCTTCCCCTTCTGCCATGATTGTAAGTATCCTGAGGCCTCCCCACCTAGACAGAATTGTGAGTCAGTTAAATCTATTTCCTTTATAAATTACCTATTCTCGGGTATATCTTTGTAGCAGTGTGAAAATGGACTAGTAAGATCCCATGTGTGTGTGTAAAGGTAGAAGCAGGTGGTCACTAAACTGCCTGTTAAGCAGAGCAAGTCTAGTTCACGTCTAAATTTGATTTGTTGGGAGAGTTGAACAAGTTTGAGGCCAAAGCGGAAGTACTCTTGATAACAGAGAAGAGTCTGAGTGGGTGGCTCTGCCTCTCCCACAAAGAGTGTTTAATCTTTCCCCTACTGAAGAGATCTTGGACAAATACTTAAAAGAATAGGGCTGTGAAGAAGCACTAAATTGAGAGCCCGAAACTGCCTTACAACTCTGCCCTATCAGTTTCAGCACTTGGTACAGCCTGGCTGCTGCTACAATTCCTGCCTCCCATATAACTGTTTGTAGAAATTTTTGATTTTTCTTTCTTTCATTGAGATATTGCCCAGGCTGGTCCTGAACTCCTGGGATCAGGCAATCCTCCCTCCTTGGCCTCCCAAAGTTGTGGGAATACAGGCATCAGCTACCACATCCAGGCTGATTTTCTTAAATTTAACTAATTTTTGATGTCAATATTTATAGCACCTGCTTTAAGTAGAGCCCTAGGCTATTGGTGTTGTGAGAACATAAGAAAAATATCAGAGGAAGGTTTAAATGAACAAGTAAAACTATTACAAAGCATTTAAATAATATTCACTATTTAAATAACATTAGTGAGCACTTAAAGTAAGTCTGGTACTGTGCTAAGCGCTTTGCATGCACTATCTCATGTAATACACATATACACACAATACCTTGAGGTCGGTACCAGTGTTATCCCCATCTTCCAGGTGAGAAGCAATTGCCCAAGGTCTCTCAGCTAACAAAGGGCAGAGCTACCATAAGTCATCATCGGAAGGAGATCTACCTAGAACGTTTGGGCAAAACTCAGTGAGGAGATGAGAGTAGAAGACTTTTAAAGAAGAGAAAGAGGCCAGCTGCAATGGCTTACGCCTGTAATCCCAACACTTTGGTGGGGTGGGGGGGGCGGGTGGATCACTTGAGGTCAGGAGTTCAAGACCAGCCTGGCCAACATGGTGAAACCTTGTCTCTACTAAAAGTACAAAAATTAGCCGGGCATGGTGGGGGACACCAGTAACCCAACTACTCGGAAGGCTAAAGCAGGAGAATCGCTTGAACCAGAGAGGCGGAGCTTGCAGTGAGCAGAGATTGCACCACTGCACTCCAGCCTGGGAAACAGAACAAGACTCTGTCTCAAAATAAATAAATAAATAAACAATAAAAATAAAGAAGAGAAAGAGACAGAAGCATGCGAGAGGGCCCGGAGGCCAGGACATGCAATGAAAACTGCTTGAGAAAAGGTGGACATGGCAGAATAAAGAAAGCCATGGAACTCAAACTGTGGCCTGTGGAACAAACCCTGCCCACCATCTGTTTCTGTACAGCTTGCGTTTGCAATCAGTTAAGAATGATTTTTACCTTTTTGTTTTATTATTATACTTAAAGTTTTAGGGTACATGTGCACAACGTGCAGGTTAGTTACATATGTATACATGTGCCATGTTGGTGTGCTGCACCCATTAACTCGTCATTTAACATTAGGTATATCTCCAAATGCTATCCCTCCCCCCTCCCCCCACCCCACAACAGGCCCTGGTGTGTGATGTTCCCTGTCCTGTGTCCATGTGTTCTCATTGTTCAATTGCCACCTATGAGTGAGAACATGCGGTGTTTGGTTTTTTGTCCTTGCAATAGTTTGCTGAAAATGATGGTTTCCAGCTTCATCCATGCCCCTGCAAAGGACATGAACTCATCATTTTTTATGGCTGCATAGTATTCCACGGTGTTTATGTGCCACATTTTCTTAATTCAGTCTATCATTGTTGGACATTTGGGTTGGTTCCAAGTCTTTGCTATTGTGAATAGTGCCGCAATAAACATACGTGTGCATGTGTCTTTATAGCAGCATGATTTATAATCCTTTGGGTATATACCCAGTAATGGGATTGCTGGGTCAAATGGTATTTCTAGTTCTAGGTCCCTGAGGAATTGCCACACTGACTTCCGCAATGGTTGAACTAGTTTACAGTCCCACCAACAGTGTAAAAGTGTTCCTATTTCTCCACATCCTCTCCAGCACCTGTTGTTTCCTGATTTTTTAATGATCGCCATTCTAACTGGTGGGAGATGGTATCTCATTGTGGTTTTGATTTGCATTTCTCTGATGGCCAGTGATGAGCATTTTTTCATGTGTCTTTTGGCTGCATAAATGTCTTCTTTTGAGAAGTGTCTGTTCATATCCTCCGCCCACTTTTTGATGGGATTGTTTGTTTTTTTCTTGTAAATTTGTTGGAGTTCATTGTAGATTCTGAATATTAGCCCTTTGTCAGATGAGCAGGTTGCGAACATTTTCTCCCATTGTGTAGGTTGCCTGTTCACTCTGATGGTAGTTTCTTTTGCTGTGCAGAAGCTCTTTAGTTTAATTAGATCCCATTTGTTAATTTTGGCTTTTGTTGCCATTGCTTTTGGTGTTTTAGACATAAAGTCCTTGCCCACGCCTATGTCCTGAATGGTATTGCCTAGGTTTTCTTCTAGGGTTTTTATGGTTTTAGGTCTAACATTTAAGTCTTTAATCCATCTTGAATTAATCTTTGTATAAGGTGTAAGGAAGGGATCCAGTTTCAGCTTTCTACATATGGCTAGCCAGTTTTCCCAGCACCATTTATTAAATAGGGAATCGTTTCCCCGTTTCTTGTTTTTGACTTTTACCTTTTTAAATGTTTGGGGTGGGGGGGATCAAAACAAGAATAACATTTTGTGACCCAATAAATCACATGAATTTGTTTAATCTCTTTTTTCAACTTTTATTTTAGATTCGAGGGGTACATGTGCAGGTTTGTTTTCAGAGTATATTGCCTGATGCTGAGATTTGGGGTACAATTGAAACTGTCACCCAGGTAGTGAGCATAATACCCAATAGGTAGTTTTTCAATCCTTGCCCCACTCCTTCCTTCACCCATCTTGTAGTCCCCAGTCCCCACTGTTCCCATATTCAAGTCCATGAGCACCCAGTGTTTAACTGCCACCTGTAAGTAAGAATGTGCAATATTTGGCTTTCTGTTTCACTTAGGATAATGGCCTCCAGCTGCTTCCATGTTGCTGCAAAGGACATGACTGATTTCATTCTTTTTTATGGCTACATAGTATTCTGTGGTGTATATGTACCACATTTTCCTTACCCAATCCATTGTCGATGGGCACCTAGGTTGATTCCCTGTCTTTGTTATTGTGAATAGTGCTGCAATGAATGTATGTTCCTTTTTGGTAGGACAGTTTATTTTCTTTTGGGTATATACCCAGTATTGAGATCAAATGGATCAAATGGTAGTTTTGTTTTTAGTTCTTTTTTTCTCTCTTTTTTTAGAGACAGGGTCTCACTCTGTCACCCAGGCTGGAGTGCAGCGGTGCAGTCATAGCTCACTGCCACCTTGAATTCCTGAGTTCAAGGGATCCTCCTGCCTCAGCCTCCCAAGTAGTCAAACCACAGACACACGCTACCAGCACCCAGCTAATTTTTTAATTTTTTTGTAGAGATGGGTTCCCGCCATCTTCCCCAGGCTAATCTTGAACTCCTGGGCTCAGGCAATTCCTGCCGCAGCCTCTCGAGATGCTGGAATTACAGGCATAAGCCACTATGTTCAGCCTGTTTTTAGTTCTTTGAGAAATCTTCAAAGTGCTTCCCACAGTGGCTGAACTAATTTACATTCCAACAGTAAATAAGCATTTCCTTTTCTCTGTATCCTTGCCAACATCTATTTTTTTTTTACTTTTTTTTTTGAAACGGCGTCTCACTCTGTCGCCCAGGCTGGAGTACAGTAGTGTAATCTCAGCTCACTGCAAACCTCCGTCTCCCGAGTTCAAGCAGTTCTCTGCCTCAGCCTCCCGAGTAGCTGGGATTACAGGCACCCGCCACCACGTCTGGCTAATTTTTGTATTTTTAGTAGAGACGGGGTTTCACCATCTTGGCCAGGCTAGTCTTGAACTCCTGACCTCGTGATCTACCCGCCTCGGCCTCTCAAGGTGCTGGGATTACAGGCGTGAGCCACCACGCCTGTCATTTTTTGACTTTTTAATATTAGCAATCCTGACAAGTGTGAGAACAGTATCTCGTGGGTTTGGATTGCACTGCTCTGATGATTAATGATGATGAGCATTTTTTCATATGTTTTTGGCTGCTTGTATGTCTTCTTTTGAGAAGTGTCTGTTCATGTCCTTTGCTCATTTTTTAATGGGGTTATTTGGTTTTTTCTCATTGATTTGTTTAATTTCCTTATAGATTCTGGATATTAGACCTTGCAGGATGCATAGTTTGTGCATATTTTCTCCTATTCTATAGGTTGTCTGTTTAATCTGTTGGTAGTTTATTTTGCTATGGAGAAACTCTTTAGTTTAATTAGGTCCCAACTGTCAATTTCTGTTTTTGTTGCAATTGCTTTTGAGGGTTTAGTTATAAATTATTTGCCAAAGCTGATGTTGAAAAGGGTATTTCCTAGGTTTTATTCTAGGATATTTATAGTTTGAGGTCTTACATTTAAATATTCGATCCATCTTGAGTTAATTTTTATATACGGTGATAGCAAGGGGTCCAGGTTCATTCTCTGGCATATGGATAGCCAGTTATCCTAGCACCATTTATTGAATAAGGAGTCCTTTCTCCATTGCTGATTTTTGTCAACTTTGTTGAACATCAGATGGTTATAGGTGTGCAACTTTATTTCTAAGTTCTCTATTCTGTTCCATTCATCTATGACTGTTTTTATTATGCTGTTTTGGTTACTAAAGCCTTGTAGTATCGCTTCGCGGCCTTTTGGCTAAGATCAAGTGTAAAGCCTTGTAGTATAGTTTGAAGTTGGGTAAGGTGATGCCTCCAACTTTATTCTTTTTGTTTAGGATTGCCCTGGCTGTTCAGGCTCATTTTTGGTTGCATATACATTTTCGGATAGTTTTTCTAATCCTGTGAAAAATGAGGCTGGGTGCAGTGGCTCACACCTTTGGGAGGCCGAGGTAGGCGGATTGCTTGAGGTCAGGAGTTTGGGACCAGCCTGGCAAACATGGCAAAACCCCATCTCTACTTAAAAAAAAAAATACAAAAATCAGCCAGGTGTGGCGGTGTGTGTCTCTAATTCCAGATACTTGGGAGACTGAGGCCAGGGTAGGCCAAGATCACATGACTGCACTCCAGCCTGGGTGACAGAGCAAGACTGTGTCTCAAAAAAAAAAATAAAGAAAGAAAAATGACTGGTAGTTTGATATGAATAGTATTTAATCTGTAGATTGCTTTGGGTAGTATGGCCATGTTAACAATATTGATTTTTCCAACCCATGAGCATGGAATGTTTATTCATTTGCTCATGTCATCTGTGATTTCTTTCAGCAGTGTTTTGTAGTTCTCCTTATAGAAATCTTTCATCTTCTTGGTTAGATGTACTCCTAGGTATTTTTGTGTGTAACTATTGTAAATGAGATTGTATTCTTAATTTGGCTCTCAGCTTGAATGTTATTGGTGTATAGAAATGCTACTGGTTTTCGTACATGGATTTTTGTATCCTGAAACTTTACTGATGTCATTTATCAGTTCTAGGAGACTTTTCACAGAGTCCTCAGGGTTTTCTAGGTATAGAATCATTTCATCAGTGAAGAGAGATAATTTGACTTCCTCTTTCCCTATTTGGATGACTTTTATTTCTTTCTCTTGCCTGATGGCTGCTCTAGCTGGGACTTCCAGTATTACGTTGAATAGAAGTGGTGAGAGCAAGTATCCTTGTTTGTTTCAGTTCTTGGAGAAACGCTTCCAACTTTTTCCTGTTCAATATGATGTTGGCTTTGGGTTGTCATGGATAGCTCTTATTTTTTTGAGGTAATTTCCTGTAATGTCTTGTTTGTTGAGGGTTTTTATCACGAAGGGATGTTGGATTTTATCAAATGTTTTTTCTGCATCTGATCATATGGTTTTGTTTTTAATTGTTTATTGATTTAGGTATGTAAATCACATTTATTGATTTACGTATGTTCAGTCAACCTTGCATCCCAGGAATGAAGCCTACTTGATCATGGTGAACTAACTTTTTGATGTGCTGCTGAATTCTCTTTACTACTATTTTGTTGAGGATTTTTGTGTCTGTGTTCATCAGGAATATTTGCCTGTAGTTTTCTTTTTTTATTGTGTCTGTGAAATTTTTGTACCAGGATGATGCTGTTTATGTAGAATGTGTTAGGGAGGAGTCTCTCCTCCTTGATATTTTGGAATAGTTGGATTGGTACCAGTTCTTTTTTGTACCTCTGACAAAATTTGGTTGTGAATCCGTCTGGTTCAAGGCTTTTTTTGGTTGGTAGGTTTTTTGTTACTGATTCAATATCATTATTGGTGTGTTCAGGGTTTAATTAAATCTGATTCAATCGTGGTAAGTTATGTGTTTCCAGGACTTTATCTATTTCCTCTAGATTTTTTAGTTTGTGTGCATAAGTGTTCATAATGGTCTTGATAATCTTTATTTCTGCAAGATCAGTGGTAATGTCACCTTTGTCATTTCTAATTGTGCTTATTTGGAACATTTCTCCTTTTTTCTTTGTTAATCTAGGTAGTGGTCTATCTATCTTGTTTATCCTTTCAAATAACCAACTTTTCCTTTCATTGATCTTTTGTATAAATTTTTGGGTCTCAATTTTGTTGAATTTTGCTCAATCATAGCAATTTTAGTGTCTTCAAATAAGGCTTTAGTGGAACACAGCCATTCTCATTCATTTGCATATTTTCCATAGCTGCTTTCATGCTACAATGGCAGAATTGAGTAGTTGCAACAGAAAACATGGCCCCCAAAGCTTAAGACATTTATTTTCTTACCCTTTATGGAAAAAGCCAACCTCTGGACTAGAACAGTGGTCCCTCTCAACATCAGACAGTGATGAATTTTTTTTTTTTTTTACCAATTCACAGAAAAATACCAAAAAAAAGTATTTAAAAAGTGGCTTTTTCATAAAGTTAAACTTACTCAACTTAAAGAAGAGTCCTTTATCCTCAGTTAACACCCTTCCTACTTTTTGTTGAAGTGAAGAGATGTCCTTTCTCTTATTCAGTGATGGTGAATGATGGTTTGTTTCTATTTTATCCCTTTATCCACTCTGGTTGATGGGGATAGAAGGAGCAATGACCTTTTTCCTCTCTCTGGCCTTTTTCTCAGCTTCTTCCTTTGAAGGTCTTCATCTGCTCCACCCACCCACCTTCATTCTTCCCAGCTCAAGCTCTGTCCCTCTCCTGCAAAGTTAGTGACCTCAAAAGGAATTCACACTCCACAGAAATAGCAAAAGAGAATTGCAGGTCATTTGCCATCTGTATTTAAAGGTAAATGCCTAGTTTCATGTAATTAAGTCCCAAGCAGTTTAACTGCTTTAAGTCAGCTTTAAGAGATGGCTCTTCTTTCTTACCATCAAACCATGATGCTCAGTAGTTCTCCCACATGGCAGGCACTCAATAACTGCCTGTGTTGAATTTTTAGGGATTGATTCTCAAACTATTGGTTATAAGCAATTATGATGGAAATTTCCATTGAGACAGACAGAAGTTTTTTTTTTGTTTTTTTGTTTGTTTGTTTGTTTGTTTGTTTGTTTTTCTAAAATCAAGCCAGAAATACATTGCTGGGCAAAACTATAATTCTTAAGTATATCTAAATTTTTTAACGTGTTATAACTTTCTTAAAAACTTTATGTTGGGGCCAGGAGCAGTGGCTCATGCCTGTAATCCCAACACTTTGGGAGGCCAGGCTGGGCAGACCACGTGAGGTCAGGAGTTCAAGACCAGCCTGGCTAACATGGTGAAACCCCATCTCTACTAAAAATACAAAAATTAGCCGGGCATGGTGGCATACGCCTGTAATCCCAGCTACTCTACTCAGCAGGCTGAGGCAGGAGAATCACTTGAACCCGAGAGGCAGAGGTTGCAGTAGCCGAGATTGTGCCATTGCACTCCAGCCTGGGCAACAGAACCAGACTCCTTCTCAAAAAAAACAAAAAACAAAAAACAAAAAAAAAACTTTATGTTGGAATATAACATACAAGAAGTGCACAGATCATAAGGGTACAGTTCAGTGAATTTTAACACATTTAACACACCCTTGTAACCAATATCCAGGGCATTTCCAGCTTCTAGAATCCCTTCATGCTTCGTTCTAGTCACCATCTCAAAGACTTAAAAAGCTATCCTGAATGCTAACAGCATAGATTAGTTTTGCCTGGTTTTGCACTTTAAAATGGAATCATGTAGTATTTACACAATTTTTTTTTTTTTTTGAGACGGAGTCTCTCTCTGTCGCCAGGCTGGAGTGCAGTGGCGCTTTTTCGGCTCACTGCAACCTCCACCTCCCGGGTTCAAGCAATTCTCCTGCCTCAGCCTCCTGGGTAGCTGAGACTACAGGCACGTGCCACCACACCCGGCTAATTTTTGTATTTTTAGTAGAGACGGGGTTTCACCATGTTGGCCAGGATCGTCTCAATCTCTTGACCTTGTGATCTGGCCATCTTGGCCTCCCAAAGTGCTGGGATTACAGGTGTGAGCCACTGTGCCCGGCCATAGTATGTACCTTATTATGGCAAGCTTCTTTCACTCCAGTGATGGCGTAGGGGTCAGGAATGGGAAGGGGTACTCTGCCCCAGCAGGAAGAAATATTTTATCACTCATTGAATCAACAGCACATGGAATTCAAAAAGAAGAAAAATGACCGGGCACAGTGGCTCACACCTGTAATCCCAGCACTTTAGGAGGCCAACACAGGCAGATTGTATTGCTTTAGTTCAGGAGTTTGAGACCAGCCTGGGCAACGTGGTGAAACCCTGTCTCTGCTAAAAATACAAAAATTAGCCAGATGTGGTGGCTTGTGCCTATAGTCCCAGCTACTCAGAAGGCTGCAGGTGGGAAGATCACTTGAGCCCAGGAGGCAGAGGTCGCAGTGAGCCAAGATCACGCCACTGCACTCCAGCCTGGGTGACAGAGCAAGACCTTGTTTCAAAAAAGAAAAAAAAAAAAAAGAAGAAGAGAAACTAATTTTAGTCAGTTTTATAATTATTTTTAAATTTTCTACAACCAATGCACACTCATTGCCTACACCTGGAGTGGACAGTTCTCACCACCCACTGGTATCAGTACATTCCTCTTTCATTTAACATATATTTAGAAGATTCATCCATATGGCTGCAGATAGATGTAGATCATTCCTTTTCATTGCTGTGTAGTGTGTTGATATGGTTTGGATCTGTTCCCACCCAAATTTTATGTCAATTTGTAATCCCCAATGTTGGAGGTGGGGCCTGATGGGACGTCATTGGATCATGGGGACAGTTTCTCACGGTTTAACACCATCCTCCTGGGTGCTGTCATGGCAATAGTGAGTTCAGGTGAGATCTGGTTGTTTAAAAGTATGTGGTACCTTCTCCCTCTCTCTTCCTCCTGCTCCAGCCATGTAAGATGTGCCTGCTTCCCCTTTGCCTTCTGCCATAATTGTAAGTTTCCTGAGGCTTCCCCAGAAACAGAAGCCGCTATGCTTCCTGTGCAGCCTGCAGAACTGTGGGCCAATTAAACCTCTTTTCTTTATAAGTTACTCAGTCTCAGGGTTTTTTATTTTTTTGAGACAAGGTCTCACTCTGTCACCCAGGCTGTAGTTCAGTGGCACAATCACAGCTCACTACAGCCTCAACCTCCACAGGCTCAGGTGATCCTCCCACCTCAGCCTCCTGAGTAGCTGGGGCTACAGGCACTCACACCATGTCTGGCTAATTTTTGTATTTTAGTAGAGACAGGTTTTTGCTATGTTGCCCAGGCTGTTCTTGAACTCCTGGGCTCAAGAGATCCACCTGCCTTGGCCTCCCAAAGTGCCAGGATTACAGGCGTGAACCACTGCACCCAGCCAAGTATTTCTTCACAGCAGTGTAAGAAGGGACTAATACAGATGTCACTGAATGAAATACCACAAACTGATTTATTCATCTATATTTTTTTGATGAACATTTCTCTGGGTTGGGGCCTTAATCCTGAGAGACACAATCCCAAACCCTATAATCCCAAAAGTTGAAATACCAAAAGATGAAAATCCAGAAAATCTAATTCTGGAAAAAGTAGTTTTTTAAAATTCTTTTTAAAATATTTACTTATATTTTTAAAAGAAGATTTATTTGAGAAACATAAAAACATTACAGGGCCAGGCGCAGTGGCTCACACCTGTAATCCCAACATTTTGGGAGGCCAAGGTGGATGGATCACTTGAGGTCAGGAGTTCAGGACCAGCCTGACCAACATGGTGAAAACCTGTTTCTACTAAAAATACAAAAAAAATTAGCCAGGCATAGTGGCGTACACCTGTAATCCCAGCTACTTGGGAGGCTGATGAAACATGAGAATAGCTTGAACCCAGGAGGTAGAGGTTACAGTGAGTCAAGATTGTGTCACTGTACTCCAGCCTGGGCAACGAGAGTGAAACTCCATCTCAAAAAAAAAAAAAAAAATGACAGAACACTTCATAGGCCACTTTACATACTATATTAATAACACAAAAATAACATATATATCTTTGCAAGTATAAACACAGTTATACCAATGACAGTCATATGACTATAACAGTCATGAGCAGACAAATCATATTCCTAAAGAAATGGGTCAAAAAGTTAAATGTATCAATGCATATCACTATAGTCAGTAATTGTGTGTACTCAGTTTTATAACTGCAATCATTTGAAATACCATGACAGACAACCTATGTTTTTTGACAATATCAATCTAAAACTTCAATGGGTCACCACCGCATATGCTATCACTGCAAAGCTGAGATCTTGAGAAATTTATCATTCACAAATTCAGATGTGCAAAAAGCATATATTTTTCTTTACTGAGAAAGTCAACATTTTTATGTATATGCACAATTCTTACACACAAAGTTAACATGGTGATAATGCACTTTTATGGAGTCAAATTTGCAAAAAAACAAAAATGCATAAAGCAAACTAGAGCACTGTAAAAGTCTTTGCACAATTTTTACTTCCAGTATTGGAAATAATGTGAAGATGAAACACACAGTATAGCAGGTTGGTGCTGTGTGTGAAGGGGCAGAAGTTGCACATGATTGAATAACGTAGCAGGGGAGATTTCTCGTGTTTTTAGCCTGCATTTTCAATTATTCTATGATCTTTAAAATACTCACTGCACTTGTGTTTGGAGAGTGGTTGCATTCTACAAATTTTGAAAGTATATATTGTCCATTTGAAAGTCTGATTATTGTTTAATCCTTGCAATTAAGTGACGTTTCTGCTTTCTCAGCACCAATAATAATTAGTTTTTAAACTTTTATCTTTCACTATTGATTAGCTTTACACACTTAACTTATCACAGACTATTTATGAGGGAACAATTTCACAGATCTCTTTCATTGCATTGTAAAGAATACAATAAGAAGGAATGATATTCAGCTTCCCCAATAACAAATCTGCATTAGTCAAGGTTCTCCAGAGAGACAGAACTAATAGAATATACTGGTATATCATATATATATATATGTGTGTGTGTGTGTGTGTGTGTGAGATATGAGGGTATTTATTAGGGACTTTGGGAACTAGCTTACATGATTATGGTGGCTGAGAAGTCCATGATAGGCCACCTGCAAGCTGCAGACCATGGGATGCCGATAGCATGACTCAGTCCAGGTCCAAAGGCCTCAGCACCAGGAAAGCCAATTGTGTAACTCTGAGTCCAAGGCCTCAGACTCTGGGGGGCCCCTGGTGTAAGTCCTGCAGTCCAAAGGTCAAAGGGCCTAGAGTTCAGCTGTCTAAGGCCCCAGAAGAAAAGTCTACTCCAGCCCTCAGGGAGAGACCAATTTGCCTTCTGCACTTGTTCTCTCAGGGCCCCTGGCCAATTGGATGGTGCCTGCCAACATTCAGGGCAGATCTTCCTCAGCTAGTCCACTCTGACTCACACATACATCTCCTCTGAAAACACCCTTACAGACATACCCAAAATAATGTGTTACCAGGTTTCTAGGTATTCTTCAATCCAGTCAAGATGACATCTAGCCGGGCGCGGTGGCTCACGCTTGTAATCCCAGCACTTTGGGAGGCCAAGGTGGGCGGATCACGAGGTCAGGAGATCGAGACCACGGTGAAACTCCGTCTCTACTAAAAATACAAAAAATTAGCCGGGTGTGGTGGCGGGCGCCTGTAGTCCCAGCTACTCGGAAAGGCTGAGGCAGGAGAATGGTGTGAACCCGGGAGGCGAAGCTTGCAGTGAGCCGAGATTGCACCACTGCACTCCAGCTTGGGCAACAGAGCGAGACTCCGTCTCAAAAAAAAAAAAAAAAAAAAAGATGACATCTAAAATTAAGTCCACAAGTCCACCCCTTGTCAACCTGGCACCTATAAGCATCTCCTTAAATTATACTTAATTTCCAAATAAAGACAATGACAAGGTAATACTTCCTCTAACATGATACAACTAACATGTTGCAACTACCTTGCTTGCAACCAAAAATGCACTAATCCCTTCCCCAGAATTCAGCTTTCAGGATTTCAACATTCAGGATTTTAGTATTTCAAGATTGTGAATTTTGGAATTTGGGGATGTTACAAATTTTACATTTTAGGGATTTTGACCTTTTGGGATTTCAACAGTCAGGATTATGACATTTAGGATTGTGTCTTTTAGGATTATGATTGGCATCACATCTCCCAAACCCCCCTTTCTTCTAACCACCCCAGCTTCTGGTAACCACTATTCTACACTCTATGTCTATGAGAACAACTTTTTTAGATCGCATGTATGAATGAAATCATGCAGTATTTGTCTTTCTGTTCCTGGCTTATTTCTTTTTAATATAATATCCTCCAGGTTCATCCATGTTGTCACAAATGACAGGATATTCACCTATTTTTGATGGGCATTTAGGCAGTTTCTCGTTTAGTGCTATTATGAATAGTGCTGCTCCGAATATTTTTGTCTGTGTCTTTGGTGAACATATGGATGAATTTCTGTTGGATAAATACCTAGGAGTAGACTATCTGGGTCATATGTATATATAGCATGGGGGACGCATATATTTAGCTTTGACATGCTGTCAAGGACTTTGCCAGATGGTTGTACCAGCTTATACTCCCACCAACAGTGTATGAGGACTCCAGCTGCTTCACATCCTCACCACCACTTGGTATTTTCTGTCTATTCATTTTAGCTATTCTGGCAGGTATATTGTATATATCTGTCTTAGTCTATTTTGTGTTGCTTTAAAGGAACACCTGAGGCTGGGTAATTTACTAAAAGAGATTTAGTTGGCTAACAGTTCTGCAGACTGTACAAGAAGCATGATGCCAGCATCTGCATCTGGTTAGGGTCTCACACTGCTTCCACTCATGGCAGAAGGCAAAGGAGAGATGGTATGTGCAGAGATTACATAGCAGGAAAGGAAGCAGGGATATGAGAGGTGCCAGGCTGTTTTTAACAACCAGCTTTCACACAGGAACTAATAGCCTGAGAACTCACTCACACACACCCCAGGGAGGGCATATCTATTCATAAGGGATCTGCCCCCATAACCCGAACACTTCCCATTAGACCCCACCTTCAACACTAGGATCAAATTTCAATATAAGATTTGGTAGGGACAAACAAACCATATCCAAGCTATAGCAATGTCCATAATTATAAAAGACCCTGGTCTTCAGAATACCTAGAAGACCAGGGATATCAATTTTTTCAGAAGGGATCCACAAAGGAAAGAAAAAGTCAAATTCAGAGGCGCAAGTCAACCTAAAAGATCAGCTCTAGATGACGTGAAGGGGAATATGACCATCAGAAATAGGGGCACTCATTAAATAAAAGTGATATTAATATAACATATATCTATTGAAGACATGCTGTATGAGTGAATTGTGTCCTCCCCAACAAAAACAATGTATATGTTGAAGCCCTAACCCTTAGAGTGACTTTATTTGAAAATGGGGCCTTTAAGGAGGTAATTAAGGTTAAATGAGGTCATGAGGGTGGGGGCCTAATCTAATTAGACTGGTGTCCTTATAAGAAAAAGAAGAGCCACAAAGCTCTCTCACTCTCTGCCACATGAAGACCAGTGAGAACGTGGATGGTTGTCTGCAAGTCAGGAAAAGAGGCCTCACCAGAAACCAACCTCGCTGGTACCTTATCTTGGGCTTCTAGCCTCCAGAACTGTGAAAAAATAGATTTCTGTTGTTTAAGCCACCCAATCTATGATATCTCGGTATGGCAGCTTGAGCAGACAAATGAGCATGCTCTATACCAAGCACTATGCTAGGAACTGGGACACTGTGGTAAACAACATTTAGCCCTGAATTTCAAGAAGCTTGAGCTAGCCATGAGGTCACTGGGACATGTGAGAGTGTGAACTTTTGCAAAGGGCACTGCTCCTGCACTTCTAGTGTGGACAGAGTGTGGATGAAGGACTCCTCGTCTATAGTTTGTATTTGCTTCCATCAATGCTGTCTCCTTCTTTTGTTTTCTACCTAGATATAGTTTTTTAAGCCTAGAGGCTTAATTTTAAGGCACATTGACCTGTTCTTCCCCAGGCAGTAATTGTATTTCTTGATTTCTATGTTGCATATTTTTTTCATATTTTAGTATCACTGAAAGTGAGATGTGGTTAGAGCCCATGAAGTCTTGTTAGTTGTCAGCTTGGATCAAAGTCAAGTTTTCCTAAAGAGGATTTGAATTTGCTTCTGCCTGTCACATGGGTCCATACCAAACTGAGACCACTTTAAATTAAATTATCTCCTTGAAGTTTGTTGAGCCGCTTTGGTAAATTCAGATCACAAACAGCATGAGAACCTATGTGTGGTTCCAATTTTCAGGGGAGATTTACATGCCCTCCACCCAGGGCCAGGTTGAACCATCCAAAGTTTCTTCCTGAACTTCTATGCACAGAGGGTTTTTTTCTCACTTACATTTACACTGAGAATATAACTGTTTGGCATTTCCAATTTTTTCTGTTGAGGGTGATGACACCTGGAGACTCTCCAGTCTAAATGTTTTCCCTTTCTTGAGAGTGCATAAAATGTGATGCCTTTCACATAGAAGGAATTCAACAGCAATAAAACAGGGTAGTTTCTCCCTTCTCTGTGTTTCCCTAGTGCTTTATTACTTATCTGCTAACATACCTGTCTCTATCAATAACCTCTGAGCCCACGGAGATGAGAACGAAGATAGAGAAACCTCTGACTCAGCTTTGTAACCCTAGATCTTAGCAATGTTCCTGAAACATAACTGACAATTTAAATAAGTGCAGCCAGGTGTGGTAGCTCCCACTTATAATTCCAGCACTTTGAGAGGCTGAGGCAGGATGATTGCTTGAGGCCAGAAGTTTGAGACCAGTCTGGGCAACACAGCAAGAACCGGTCTCTATAAAAATTAAAATTAGGAGCCGGGGCGGTGGCTCATGCCTGTAATCCCAGCACTTTGGAAGGCCAAGGCGGGCGGACCACCTGAGGTCGGGAGTTCGAGATCAGCCTGACCAACATGGAGAAACCCCGTCTCTACTAAAAATACAAAATTAGCCAGGCATGGTGGCGCATGCCTATAATACCAGCTACTTGGGAGGCTGAGGCAGGAGAATCGCTTGAACCTGGGAGGAGGAGGTTGCGGTGAGCCGAGATCATGCCATTGCACTCCCGCCTGGGCAACAAGAGCAAAACTCCGTCTCAAAAAAAAAAAAAAAAAAAATTAAATTAAATTTTTAAAAAATTCCTGGGCATGGTAGTGCATGCCTGTAGTCCCAGCTCCTTGGGAGGCTGAGTGGGGAGGATGGCTGGACCCCAGGAGTTCAGGGCTTCAGTGAGCTAATCATGTCACTGCACTGCAGACCAGGAAACAGAGCAAGATCCTGCTTCAAAAAAAAAAAAAGAAGAAGAAAGAAATGAATAAAGACACATATGACTCAGTCCTCTCCATCAGTCTTCAGTGCAACCGGGGGAAGAGGGCTAAGATATTCTTAAATCCACAGATGCTAGAATTGACACTTAAAAACATGTTTTATTAAAAATACTGGTTGGTATATGAAATACTCAAATTATATTACTAGTGAAAATGTAGGCCAAAACAGTATGTAGTAAATATACAACTTTCAAACAATTTCTACATATTAAAATGTACCAAAATATTAAGAGTTACTTCTAAGTTATAGGTTTCTGGGTAACTTTTTGTTTCTGCTTTTCCAGACTTCTAAAATATCCTCAGTGATTACGTAATAAGCACACGTGTGCATAATACATGTCATATTTTTAAAAATACAAGTGTGAGGAAAAGATGAGAAAGGAATCTTGTGTTCTTTCTGTCACCTGAAAGGAAAATCCCCTTCCTTAATAAAATAAATCTCTGATCCACCAATATTAGTAATATTATTGGTGGATCAATAATATTGAGACCCCATAGGGGAAGAGGCAGCTAGACCTCATTTCCACTCAGTCATTCACAAATGACAGGGAGCAAAAATGTGTCATTATCTCCAGATGGGTGAGTATAGATTTAAAGTTTTTTCATATTATAGTTTAATATTATATGGGGATGGGGAGGGCATGCCATTTGTTTTCATAATAGAAACTACAGAAAATAAAGATTGACCAAACCTTAGCTAACATCAGGAACTTGATTTTAAAAGTTGAGAAAGTCAACACTTGTTTCCCAAGACTCACCTTTCCCTTTGAGATCTCACATGAATTACTGCAGCTACTACTTATACAGTCCTTAGCCACCCCTTTAACACTCAAGCCCAAACAGACACGTGTCACTTCCATGATTTCTGTAGACCAACTGTAGGTGAGTAGGTCAGCAAAAATCAAATACTCAGAGTAACTACAGGGGAAGAAACGATTTACTTGGGGAAAGAATAAAAGGTATCGAACAAGGCAAGGTATATATATATATATATATATATATATGGAGAGAGAGAGAGAGAAGATATGGATCTCTGATGCCTTCTTTATTTTTCACAATAGCCTGCCCTACGTTGATGGAATTATGTGTCCAGCAGAGACTCCCAAGTTCCCTCCAGAACAAGAAGTACTAAATCTCATAGTATCTGGACTTTTATTCTCTAAAACCCCTGAAGGCTGCATCATTAATGTGTAGTTCAACCTTTATTACAAAATGATGAGTGTGGAATTGCCACATGCAGCCCTAATGTCTGAATTTTATGTTTAGAATTTCTTTTTTTTTTTTTTTTTTTTGAGACGGAGTCTCGCTCTGTCGCCCAGGCTGGAGCGCAGTGGCGCAATCTCGGCTCACTGCAAGCTCCGCCTCCCAGGTTCACACCATTCTCCTGCCTCAGCCTCCCAAGTAGCTGGGACTACAGGGGCCCGCCACTACACCGAGCTAATTTTTTGTATTTTTAGTAGAGATGGGGTTTCACCGTGTTAGCCAGAATGGTCTCGATCTCCTGACCTCGTGATCCACCCGCCTCAGCCTCCCAAAGTGCTGGGATTACAGGCGTGAGCCACAGTGCCTGGCCATGTTTAGAATTTCTAACTATGCCATAGAGACTGGGAATTTCAACTTGACGAAAGGACTTCTCCATAGCTTAGGAGTTTTCAGGCTGAAAGGATTCCTGAGTGGCCCAGTCATAACCTACCCCAAAAGATAATGGAGAGTCATATTCATAAATAGAAAAACTCAATTTTAAAAAGATGTAATTTTCCCCAATTAATCTAGAAATACAATACAATCTCAACAAAAATTTTGACAGCTGTGTTTTAAGATCTTATAAGCTGATTTTTTTTTTTTTTGAAACGGAGTCTTGCTCTGTAGCCCAGGCTGGAGTGCAGTGGCACGATCTTGGCTCACTGCAACCTCTGCCTCCCAGGTTCAAGCGATTCTCCTGCCTCAGCCTCCCGAGTAGCCCGACTAATTTTTTGTATTTTTAGTAGAGACAGGGCTTCACCATGTTGGCCAGGCTGGTCTTAAACTCCTGACCTCATGATTCGCCCGTCTCGGCCTCCCAAAGTGCTGGGATTACAGGCATGAGCCACTGCGCCCGGCCTATAAGCCTGATTTTAAAATGTATATGGACATGCAACGGACGAAGAACAGCCAAGTAAATTTTGGAGAGAAAAGAAGACGATGCAGAAAAGGAGAAGAGATTTATTCTACTATATATTATGACTTATTAAAAATCTATAGCAGTTAAGACTGGTATTGACTGGGGAATAGAAAAATAGAGCAATAAACAGAATAGAAAACCCAGATAGGGACTTATGCATACATTAAAAATTTGATATATGACACAGGTTTCATTATAAATCAGTGGAGGAAATACAGATTATTCTGTAAACAGTACTGGAAAAATTGCTTTATCCATACATACAAAAAGGAGTGAAGATTCCTTCCTCTTACCACACATAAAAATAAATTAAAGATAGATTAAAGACCTAAGTCCAAAAAGAAAATCCTTTAACCTTTAGGAAGAAATGTAAAATAATATGGCTCTGATCTTCAGGTTGGGGATTCTTTTCAAAGGCACAAATCAAAAGGAAAAGATGGATAAATGTGACTATATTTATATAAAAGCTTATTATACAAAACACAATAAGCAAAGCTAAAAGACAAATCACACACTGTGGTAAAGTATTTGCAATGTGTGCACATGAAAAAAAAGCCTTATAAATCAATGAGGGGGAAAAAACAGAGTAACAGAAACGTTGGCAAGATTTATGAAGAGGTAATTCACAGAATAGGAAACTCAAATGGCCAAAGAATATATGAAAAGAAGCTCACTCACGCTTGTAGCCATAAAAGTGCAAATACAACTTAAAACTAGGATAAGATAATTGGAAAATATATATATATTGAATTCTACTACACTAAGTGTCATTGAAAATTTGGATTTACTTGTGCTAGTATAAAATAACATAAGTAGGAAATCTGATAACATCTAGTAAAGATGTAAATGAGCATATCTTTCAAGCCAGCAATATTTCTATAGCTCTTTTAAGTAGATATATTATAATCTATAAGGAAACAAGTACAAGGATGTTCATTGTTGTATGATTTGCAGTTGCAAAAAAAGAAGGAAAGAAAATCATTTAAATATCCAAGAGGGGAAATTTTCAAATAAAGCATATCATATTTATAAAATGAAATCCTATACAGTGGTTAAAATGAATAATTAGAAATTCAGGTTTTAACATGCATAAATGTCAAAAAAAAAAAAACCATAATATTGAGCCAAGCAAGCAAGTTCCACAGTGATGTATGTGGTAAAATACCATTTCCATATAGCTTAAAAGAATTCATACAGTATATCCTTTGTAGAGAGATACGTATGTGTAACAGCATTTAAATATCCATGACATTGAAAAACACAAAATTCAATATAATAATTACTCTCTGAATAGATAAGAAGAAGAATGGAATTGAGAAACAGTACACAGGGAACTTCAAATAAATCTGTAAACTTCTAAATTTTTAATTTTTTTTTTGAAACAGAGTCTCACTCTGTTGCCCAGGCTGGAGTCCAGTGGTACGATCTCGGCTCACTGCAACCTCCACCTCCCAGGTTCAAGCAATTCTCTGCCTCAGCCTCCAAAGTAGCTGGCATTACAGGCACCCACCACCACGCCTGGCTAATTTTTGTATTTTTAGTAGAGACAGGGTTTCACCATCTTTTTTTTTTTTTTTTTTTTTGAGACGGAGTCTTGCTCTGTCGCCCAGGCTAGAGTGCAGTGGCTCAATCTCGGCTCACTGCAAGCTCCGCCTCCCGGGTTCATGCCATTCTCCTGCCTCAGCCTCTCCGAGTAGCTGGGACTACAGGCACCCACCACCACGCCCGGCTAATTTTTTGTATTTTTAGTAGAGACGGGGTTTCACCATGGTCTCGATCTCCTGACCTCGTGATCTGCCCGCCTCGGCCTCCCAAAGTGCTGGGATTACAAGCATGAGCCACCGCACCCGGCCTTCACCATCTTACCCAGGCTGGTCTTGAACTCCTGACCTCATGATCCACCCGCCTCCGCCTCCCAAAGTGCTGGAATTATAGGCGTGAGCCACTGCACCCGGCCAATTTTTAAATTTTTAATTGAGTGAAATTTAATAGTATGTTAAAAGGTATTTTCTCTTTTACTTTAGATTCAGGGGACATGAGTGCAGGTTCAATACAAGGGTATATTGGATGGTGCTGAGGTTTGGGCTTCTAAAGAACTGATTGCCCAACTAGCGAATATAGTACCCAATAGGTAGTTTTTCAGTCCTTGCCCTTGCCTCTCACCTTCTCGAATTTCCAGTGTCTATTGTTCCCACCTTTGTGTCCATGTGTGCCCAGTGTTTAGCTCCCACTTGTATGTGAGAACATGTGATATTTTTGGTTTTCTGTTTCTATTTTAATCTGCTTAGGATAATGGCCATCAGCTGCATCTATGTTGCTGCAGAGGACATTATTTTATTCCTTTTTATGGTTGCGTAGTATTCCATGGTGTATATGTACCACATTTTCTTTATCCAGTCCACCACTGATAGGTACCTAGGTTGACTCCATGTCTTTGCTATTGAGAATAGCACTGTGATGAATATATGAGTCTTTTTAGTATAATGGTCCATATTCCTTTGGGCATATACCCAGTAATGGGATTGCTGGGTTGAATGGTAGTTCCATTTTTAGTTCTTTGGGAAATCTTCAAACTGCTTTTCACATAGGCTCAATTTGCATTCCCACCAACAGTGTATTAGCACTTCCTTTTCTCTGCAAACTTACCAGTATGTTGTTTTTTGACTTTTTAATGATAGCCATTCTGACTAGTGTGAGAGATGATGTCTCATTGTGGCTTTGATTTGCATTTCTCTGATGTTTAGTGATAATGGGATTTTTTCATATATTCGTTGGCTGCTTGTATGTCTTCTTTTGGGAAGTGTCTGTTCATGTTGTTTGCCCACTTTTTAATGGGGCTATTTGGTTTTTGTTTGTTGATTCGTTTAAGTTCCTCAGATTCCGGATATTAGACCTTTGTTAGATGGTTAGTTTGCAAATATTTTCTCCCATTCTGTAGGCTGTCTGTTTACTCTGTTGGTAGTTTCTTTTGCTGTGCAGAAGCTCTTTAGTTTAATTAGGTCTCAACTGTCAATTTTTGCTTTTGTTAAATTTGCTTTTAAGGACTTAATCATAAATTATTTGCCTAGACCAATGTCTAGAACAGTATTTCCTAGGTTTTCTTCTAGTATTGTTATGGGTTGAGGTCTTACATTTAAATCTTTGATCCATCTTGAGTTAATATTTGTATATGGTGATAGGAAGGGGTCCAGGTTCATTCTTTGGCATATGGATAGCCAGTTATCCCAGCACCACTTATTGAATAAGAAGTCCTTTCTCCATTGCATATTTTCATCAACTTTGTCAAACATCAGATGGTTGTAGGTGTGCAACTTTATTTCTGAGTCTGCTATTCTGTTCCATTGGTCTATGCGTCTGTTTTTGGTTGTTGTTGTTTTGTTTTGTTTTGAGATGGAGTCTTGCTGTATCGCCCAGGCTGGAGTGCAGTGGCACGATCTCGGCTCACTGCAACCTCTGCTTCCTGGGTTCAAGCGATTCTCGTGCCTCAGCCTCCCTGAGTAGCTGGGATTACAGGCGTCCGCCACCACACCTGGCTAATTTTGTATTTTTAGTAGAGACAGGGTTTCGCCATGTTGACCAGGCTGGTTTCAAACTCCTGACCTCAGGTGATCCTCCTGCCTCAGCCTCAAAGTGCTGGGATTACAGGCGTGAGCCACTGTGCCTGGCCTGTGTCTGTTTTTAATACCAGTATCACGTTGTTTCAGTTAGGACAGCCTTGCAGTATAGTTTGAAGCTGGGTAAGGAGATGCTTCCAGCTGTATTCTTTTTGCCTAGGATTGCCCTGGCTATTCGGGCTCTCTTTTTGGTTCCATATGAATTTTAGAATAGTTTTTTCTAATCCTGTGAAAAATGACATTAGTAGTTTGATAGGAATAGTGTTGAATCTGTAGATTGCTTTGGGCAGTATGGCAATGTTAACAATACTGATTCTTCCAATCCATGAGTATGGAATGCTACTACATTTGTTTGTGTCATGTATGGTTAATTTCAGCAGTGTGTTGTAGTTCTCCTGTAGAGATCTTTTACCTCTTTCGTTAGACATATTCCTAGGTATATTATTTTTTGTGTGTCTATTGTAAATGGTACTTTTTTTTTATTTTGTTCTCGGCTGGACCATTCTTGGTGTATGGAAATGCTACTGTTTTCGTGCATTGATTTTGTATCCTGAGACTTTGCTGAAGTTGCTCATCAGATCTAGGAGTCTTTTGTGGAATCTTTAGGGTTTTCTAGGTATAGAATATTATTATGGCCAGGCGCAGTGGCTCACGCCTGTAATTCCACCACTTTGGGAAGCCAAGGCGGGCAGATCACCTGAGGTCAGGACTTGACTAGCCTGGACAACATGGTGAAACCCTGTCTCTACTAAAAACACAAAAATTAGCCAGCATGGTGGCAGGCACCTGTAATCCCAGCTACTCTGGAGGGTGAGGCAGGAGAATTACTTGAACTCGGGAGACAGAGGTTGCAGTGAGCTGAGATCGCACCACTGGACTCCAGCATGGGCAACTAGAGTGAAACTCTGTCTCGAAAAAAAAAAAAAAAAGAATCTTATCATCAGTGAAGAGAGAGAATTTGACTGACTTCTTTGTTTCCTATTTGGATGTTTTCTATTTCTTTCTCTTGCCTGATTGATCTAGCTAGGACATTCAGTATTATGTTGAATAAGAGTAGTGAGAGTAGAGATCCTCGTCTGATTCCAGTTCTTAGAGGGAATGCTTCTGACTTTTGCCTGTTCAATATGATGTTGGCTGTGGGTTGTTATAGATGGCTCCTATTTTGACGTATGTTCCTTCAGTGCCTAGTTTGTTGAGAATTTTTAATCATGAAGGGATGTTGGATTTCATCAAATGCGTTTTCTGAATCTATTAATATATGTTTTTTGTTTTTAATTCTGTTTGTGTAGTGAATCACATTTACTAATTTGCATGTATTAAACCATCCTTACATCATAAAAATAAAGCCCACTTGATCATTGTGAATTCACATTTTGATGTGCTGCTGGATTTGGTTTGTTAGTACTTTGTCAAGGATTTTTGCATCTATGTTCATCAGGGATATTAGCCTATAGTTTTTTGTTTTTTGGTTTTTTTGGGGGGAGGTGTGTGTGTCTTTGTGACATTTTTGTATCACAAAATGATTTGTATCAAAATTGTATCAAAATCATTTTGTCATACAAAAATCTGATGATGATGCCCGCTTTGGGGAATGAATTAGGGGGAAGTCTCTCCTTGATGTTTTGGAATAGTTTCAGTAGGATTGAGATCAGCTCTTCTTTGTTCTGATAGAGTTCGGCTGTGAATCCATCTGGTTCAAGGCTTTTTTTTGGCTGGTAGGTTTTTTTATTACGATTCTATTTCAGAACTCAGTATTGGTCTGTTCAGGATTTCTGTTTCTTCCTCGTTCAATCTGGGGAAGTTGCGTGTTTCCAGGAATTTATCTATTCCCTCTAGATTTTCTAATTTGTGTACCTAGAAATGTTTGCAATTGTCTCTGATTATCTTTTGTACTTCTGTGGGAACTGTTATAATGTGACCTTTGTCATTTCTGATTGTGCTTATTTGGATCTTCTCTCTGTTTTTCTTCGTTAATCTAGCTAGCAGTCTATCACTCTTGTTTATCCCTTCAAAGAACCAATGTTTTGTTTCCCTGGACCTTTGTATGTTTTTGGGGGGTCTCAATTTCAGTTAGTTCTGTTCTAATTTTAGTTATTTCTTTTCTTCTGCTACCTACCTTTCAGTTTAGCTCATTTTTGTTTGTCTAGTTCCTTCAGGGGCGCAAGGTTAGCTTGTTAATTTGGAATCTTTCTGTCTTCTTGATGTAGGCATTTTGCTCTATAAACTTTCCACTTAACACTGCTTTTGCCGTATCCCAGAGATTTCGGTATGTTGTGTCTCTGTTTTCATTTGTTTCTAATAATTTTTTTACTTCATCCTTGATTTAGTTGTTTGCCCAAAAATTATTCGGGAGAAAATCATTTAGTTTCCATGTGTTTGTGTGGTTTTGAGAGTTACTCCTGGTATTGATTTCTATTTTTCTTCTACTGTAGTTCAAAAATATGCTGGTTATGATGTCAATGTTTTTTTAATTTATCTAGACTTACTTTATGACCAAGCATGTGGTCAGTCTTAGAGTATGTTCTATGTGGAGATGAGCGAGAATGTATATTCTGTGGTTGTTAGGTGAAGTATCCTGCAGATGTCTATTAGGTTCAATTGGTCAAATGTCAAATTTAAGTCAAAAATTTCTTTAATTGTCTACCTTGATGATCTATTGATGTCAGTGGGGTGTTGAAGTCCCCCACTATTAGTGTGTGGCTATCAAAGTCTTTTCTTAGGTCTAGAAGTAATTGTTTTATCAATCTGGATGCTCCAATGTTGGGTATGTATATATTTAGGCTAGTTAAGTCTTCTTGTTGAACTGAACCCTTTATCATTATGTAATACCTTCCTTGTCCTTTTGTACTGTTATTGGATTAAAGTATATTTTATCTAATACGTAAATAGCAACCACTGCTATTTTTTGTCTTCCATTTTCATTAAAGGCTCGTCCCTTTACTTTGAGCCTATGGGTGTCATTGCATGTGATAGAAGTCTCTTGAAGGCAGCAGAAGTTTGAGTCTTTTTTAATCCAATTTGTGACTATGTCTTTTGTGGAATATTCTGGCTGTTTTCATTAAAGGTTAATATTATGTGAGGTTTTGTTCCTGTCATAGTGTTGTTAGCTAGTTGCTTTATAGTCTTGATTGTGCAGTTGCTGTAGGGTCCATGGGCTATGTGCTTGCATGTGCTTTTATGGTAGTAAGTATCATTCTTTCATGTCTATGTTTAGATCTCCCTTGAGCATCTCTCGTAGGTCCAGTCTGGCAGTGATGAATTCCCTTAGCAACTTCCTGTTTGGGAAAAACTTTATTTTTCCTTTGTTTATGACCTGAGTTTGGCAGGATATGAAATTGGTTGGGATTTCTTTAAGAATGCCAAAAATGGGCTCTCAATTTCTTCTGTTTGTAAGGTTTCTGCTGAGAAGTCTCCTGTTAGTCTGATGGGTTTCTCTTTATAGGTAATATGACCTGTTTCTCTAGCTGCCTTTAAGATTTTTTCTTTTACATTGACCTTGGATAGTCTGATGACTATGTGCCTTACAAATAGTCATCTTATATAGTGTCTCAAAGGAGTCCTCTGGATTTCTTGTATCAGCAGGTCAACCTCTAGCAAGATTGGGGAAACTTTCCTGAATTATATCTTCAAAGATGTTTGCCAAGTTGCTTACTTTCTCTTCTTCTGTCAGGAATTCCAATAAGTCATAGATTGGGTCACTTTACATAATTCCATATTTCTCAAAGTCTTTGGTTTTTTTTATTCCTTTTTCTTTATTTTTGTCTGACTGGGTTGACAGTCAAAGGACCAGTCTTTGAAGTCTGAAATTCTTTCTTCTACTTGGTCTAGTCTATTGTTAAGACTTCTGACTGTATTTTGAAATTCCTGTAGTGAATTTTTCAATTCCAGAAGTTCTGTTTGGTTCTTTCTTAATATAGCTGTGTCATCTTTCAAATCTTGGATTGTTTTTCTGGCCTCTTTGTGTTGGATTTCAACTTTTTCTTGGATCTTGTTGAGTTTCTTTGCCATCTATATTCTAAGTTCTATATTTGTCATTTCAAACATTTCATTCTGGTTAGGATCCATGCTTAAGAACTAGCAGGATCCTTTGGAGGTGATACAACACTAGCTTTTTGAATTTCTGGAGTTCTCATGCTGGTTTCTTCTCATACGAGAGAGCTGACACCTCTTTTTTAAAAAAAAAATTCCTATTGTTTAGATAGGGCTTCTTGTTTTTTTATTATTTTTTCCTCTGAGGGGGTATAACTGTAGTGTATATTGTGTATGCCTGATTGGCTTCATTTCTGAGTGCTTTCATGATACCAAGGCTCTGTACAAGTTTCTTGGTTGCAGATAGGTTCATGCACTGGTTATCTCAGATGTTGCTTGTTGTAGCGATCTAATTTTGTTTGGTGGTGTAGTTCAGACTGCAGGCCAGTAAGTGACATGTAAAAGTAACAGCCAGTAGGTAGGGGTAGGGGTGAAAGCAATGGAGAAGAGTGAAAAGCGCCCTCCTCCAATGCATATTTGCCTTCAGTGGGGGTGAAGCCATTGGAGAAATCCAATAAATGAACTCTTTCAGCCCACACTCCCCAGACCTCAGTGACAATGCACTGAGAGGGGCCAGGGGTGACAGAGAGAACGCCTTCTCCACGTCTATTCCCAGGTTTCAGTGGTGCCACCTTCAGTGGCTGGCACCACACTCACATTTCCTTTGGCCCAAGGGGGGCTTTGGGGAGGCTGTGCTTCCCCCTCCCATAGAGGCAGTCCGTGCTGAGGGTTAGATCTCTTGGGGAGTGGGGTTCATCAGCCTCCTGCTCCTCAATGCTGGTGGGGCACCGTCTCCCAAGTGACCAAGGGAACAAACTGGGGCACCCGGCAATGACATGCACAGACCAGTTCCAGGTCACAAAGCTGTCCCTGGCTGCAAGTCTCACCACCCGGGAGAAACCTTGGCTTCAGCAACTCTCCTCCCACTGCAGTCCTGCGACAGGAGAGAGCCTAACTCCAGCGCCTGCTGCTGGGGTACTCTTGACACTTGCTGCTCACTGCTGGCTACGGAGTCCCATCTCCCATTCCAGAGCAAGCACTCCAATCTCTGACCTGAGACTACAATGCCTGCTGTGGCCAGTGCTGCCAGGTTGCCAAACAATGTCTCTAAACTCTCAAAATGGTACCAGCTGTGGGCTTGTGACAGGACAGGGTGGGGCCTCTTTGGCAGGCAGTGGCTGCAGCTATGGCTGCCCAAGCTCAGGCCGAGGGTGAGGTGCAGCCCCGTGTTAAACTCTCAAAATGTCACCTTGGACCTGGAGCCAGAGAGGGCGTGCACCACCCAGGCAAGCAGTATGGGCAAGAAGCTATGGGGAGTGCAGTGTGATCACGTCTCAGTCTCACAGCAGCTCATTACAGGGCAGTGGGTATTGTCCTGGATGGGTGTAGGATGGCCTGGTTTGCCTGTCAATCCCTGCCCAGGATGACAGCATGGGGGAGGGCAGTTCACTCGTGCCTCAGTCTCCACAGCAGCTTATAGCAGAGTGGCAAGTACCTTCCTGAGGGTGCATGGGAGCGCCCAGTCTTGCCTCTTCCTCCTTGGAGCAGCTGCAGCTGTGTCTGTAGATCCCTGGTATCTGGGCTCTCAAAGTGGCTCCCAGCTGAGGCTGCTCCAGGCTCAGATGCCTGTGGGATTCTGTGTGGGTTCCCTTTCTGGAGCAAGATTCCTGCGCAATCTTTAGGCAGCTCTGTATGTCAGGCATCAGGCCCCAGTGGGTCAGGGGTTCCTCCCATAGCCAAGATCATAAAAACCAATTTTGGAGCTCTGGGGATTTCTCTCTCACTGTTTCCCCAAGGCCAGAAACCTCTCAGCTCTCAGTCAGCTCTCAGCTGAGCAAGCTGCCTTGAACCCTCTCCTCAATTACTTCTGGCACTTATCATCTCTTCTCCGATGAATTCAAGTGTTCCCTTATAGGCAGTTATTCTGGAGGCTGAGAAGTCTAAAACTAAGGTGCTGGCAGATCTGGTGTCTGATGACAGCCTGCATCCTGGTTTGCAGATGACTATCTTCTTGTATCCTAACATGACTAAGAACAGAGAGAATGGCCTTCTCTTATTATCTTTGAAATTCAGCTAAGACCCTGAAGCCAAAGAGACCCACTAGGTACAGTTCTGCAGAATTTTATTTTAAAATACCCAAGCTGATCCTTAAAATACCGAACTTCAAAACGAAACACAGAAAATAACAAGCGTTGGTGAGGATGTGGAGAAAATGCCAAAAGACAGGCAACAACAAATAAATAAAATCAATAAAACTTCATTAATTGCCTTCGGCCAATTTCAGAGAAGGCCATACATTCACTTATGGGGTGCTTTGTTTTTTGTTTTTTGTTGTTTTTGAGACACAGTCTCGCTCTGTTGCCCAGGCTGGAGTGCAGTGGCACGATCTTGGCTCACTGCAATCTCTGCCTCCTGGATTCAAGTGATTATCCTGTCTCAGCCTCCTGAGTAGCTGGGATTACAGGCGCCTACCTCCACACCTGGCTAATTTTTTATTTTGAGTAGACACAGGGTTTCACCATGTTGGCCAGGCTGGTCTCAAACTCCTGATCTCCAGTGATCCACCCACCTTGGCCTTCCAAAGTGCTAGGATTCCAGGCGTGAGCCTCTGCGCCCGGCCTATGGGGTGCTTTGAAAGGCATTTTTAGAACCAGAAAAGCTTTGGCTTTTTCCCTCCCTCCCTACTGCTAAGTCAAGTGAAGGAGTCCAAGCAAATCAGTCACAGGGACCAGGAATGCCACGAGAAAGATTTGTATCTCACTTCCTGGTTGGATGTTTACAGAGCCCTGACATCACAGGCCCTGGTGCTGCTTCCAGACCATAGAGAACAACAAGTGTTCTTAGGAGAGCCAAAGAGCATCCACAGGCATTTGCTGGCATCTTTGCCTGGTTTCCATCCATCTCAAGAACGCTGAAGGCAAGAGACTGGCTGGAGCAGCATGCAATTACAGGGTGGGAGAGAGAGCTGATTAGATGGTTAAGCTTTAGGGAGGAAAAGGATGGATGGTGTTTTCCCATTGACCAAGGGAACCTGAAGAGAGTAGCAAGACATGCATCATCTGGAACAGACCATGACCAAAAGAACTACTGCCTGAAGCCAGGGGTCCCCAGCAGGAAGAAGCTGTGTAGAGTGAAGCTCAGAACATGTGGGGCAAAAGCTGAGAGAGGATTTTCAGAAGCAACCGGAGAATGACCAGAATAGGAGGAAGCCCCTGCATCCCCACAGGGTGCCCTGGAGAAGCTGTATGTGAATTTTCAGATTAACAGAGGGAATGAGTCCCAGCCAGTATTATCCAAGAGAGAACCACATACAATGCCAGCTAAGTACAGTGACATTTTGCTCCTCTTTCTCTGATATGCATGCTGGATTCTATACTAGAGGAATTAGAAAGCAGGAAAGAGATGAGAAATAGTCAGAAAAACACTGAAAGAACAGTCATGCTCTCTTTCCTCAGAATCAGAAGCAAGAAGAGTTAAGGAGAGAAGATTCGAGCTATATATGAGATTGGACTGTTTTTTTGGTGGGGGGCGGGGGGAGCAGTTGTTTTGTTTTATTTTTTTAATACAGGGTCTTGCTCTGTCACCCAGGCTGGAGGACAGTGGTGCACTCATAGCTCATGTAACCTCAATCTCCTGAGCTCAAGTGATCCTCCCACCTCAGCCTCCTAAGTAGCTGGGACTATAGGCATGCACCACCACATCCAGCTAATTTTTTTTTTTAATACAGACAGGGTCTTGCTAGGTTGCTCAGGCTGGTCTCAAACTCCTGGCCTCAAGTGATCCTCCCACTCAGCCTCCCAAAGTAGTAGAGTTACAGGCATGAGCCACCATGCCCAGCCCGGACTAAGATTTTTAATACCTGAAAACAGGGGCTAGGCACAGTGGCTCATGCCTGTAATCTCAGCACTTTGGGAGGCCTAGGCAGGAGGATCACTTCAGCCCAGGAGTTCAAGACCAGCCTGGGCAACATAGTGGGACCTCATGTGTACCAAATACACACACACACACACACACACACACACACACACACACACACACACAGTTAGCCAGGTACAGTGCATATTCCCGTAGTCCCAGTTACTCGGGAGGCTGAGATTGGAGGATCACTTTAGCCCAGGAGGTTAAGGCTGCAGTGAGGCAACAGAGTGAAACCATGTATTAAAAATAAGAAACCATGTATTAAAAATAAGAAACAAACAAACAAGGACTCTTGTTACAGCTGAATGTGAGCCAAAAGCTATGAAATCTACCAGAGATTCAAGTTACAGAGCACAGAAGGGAGATTTAGCATAGTATGGTTGAAAGCAACAAAGGGAGAAAAAGTTGTTTCCCATTTGTACCTCTCAAAATTTAGCCTTGGGCTAAACTCATGTTATGAAGCAGTTACCCAAATCGGTCAAAACATTACTATTTAATAAAGCTTGATGGTGGGTGTAGTCACCAGCCTTCAAGATGGCCCCAAGGATCCCCACCTACTGTTATTCACAAGCTTTTGTAATTCTCTGCCACACAAGGGGACCAGGGCTGGTTTGGTTGATCAATAACATATGAGAGTAAGATTAGATTATTTTAAAAGACTATGGCTTCCTCTCTGTCTCTCACTCTCTTCTCCTCTCCTCTTGCTCTAGGGGAAGCACGTCCTGTGAAGAGTCCCACATGTCAAGGAACTGAGCTTCTAGCTGACAGCAAGCAAGAAACCAAAACCTGCTAACATGGGTGAGTCTGGAAGCAGATTCTACAGCCCCAGTTGAGCTTTGAGATGACTGCAGCTTCATCCCACACTTGACTTACCTTGCGAGATACCCTTAGCCAGAACCACCCAGCTAAGCCACTCTCTGCTTCCTGAACCTCAGAAATAGTGTGAGATAAATTTTTGCTGTTTAAGCTGCTACATTTTGAGGCGATTTATCCCACAGCAGTAGAAAACTATTATAGTGTACACATAAATACTTGATATATTAAAAAACTCATAATAATTTAAATATATAGCACAAAGTTTTTCCCCACGTTTACCACCTTGAAGCTAAGGTAACAAGAGCTCTTAGGGGTGAGCACACTCAGAGAATTTAGAAACTATCCCTGACTTGGATGAAAGATTCTTATATTCCCCTGAGAGCACACTCATAAAATAAACTAGGATTTAGAAATGAGAAATGCCATGAAATTAGTTCCTCTGAACTCAAATTATTGGAATAATCTATAAAATCAAAGGTCGCTGGTATAGGGGTCAAAGAGTGCCACCTGGGAGTGCTGCTTAATATTGCCATAGATACGGCAGGTAGCTACCAAAACAGATTCAAAAAGCAGCACTCCTGCAATGCTCCTGACTGACACTAGATGGCGGTAAAGTTTTATCATGCAGTTAAATTTCAATTAGTTTGGCCAGGGTTAAAATAATTTAATGAGCATAACGTAAAAAAATTGGCCGGGCGCGGTGGCTCACGCCTGTAATCCCAGCACTTTGGGAGGCCGAGGCAGGCGGATCACGAGGTCAGGAGATCGAGACCATCTGGCTAAAACGGTAAAACCCCGTCTCTACGAAAAATACAAAAAAATTAGCCGGGCGTGGTGGCGGGCGTCTGTAGTCCCAGCTACTCGGGAGGCTGAGGCAGGAGAATGGCGTGAACCCGGGAGGCGGAGCTTGCAGTGAGCCGAGATCGCGCCACTGCACTCCAGCCTGGGAGACAGCGAGGCTCTGTCTCAAAAAAATAATAATAATGTGAAAAAATTAAAAGAACCCTTACTTAATTACTTAGTAAATACTATTTTTGAATTATTATTTCTAAGCTGGAATTAAAATTGAGTTGCTTATACTGATTTGTGACCTGAAACCATTTTTGAAAGGAGGTGGGTTAAAGTGTATTTATTATTCATTTTATAAAAATGAATAGTTTAATAATTTTAATCACTGCAGTATTAGCATCCATTCAGCTATTCCTCATCTGAAATTTGAGATGGTTTCAGCAGAATTGAGTCGCAGTTTAGTTTTGAAAGATTGGTATTTATAAATAAGACTAGGAAAGTACTCCAATAATTGCAGGGCATTTTTCATTTCTTTCCTTCAAATTATTCCCTATTATAAGAGGTTGTCTAGCTTAATAATTAATAGCACAGACCTAGAACCAGACTGTATAAGCTTAAATCCTAGCCCTACTTTAGATTATACCTCATGATCTACCTTATAAATTAGTCACAAATGAATTCATATACATAAAGTACTAGAAACAATACTTTTCCTTTAGAGATTCTATTTAAATATTAACTATTATTATCACTTCACATAAGTTCCTTGAATCTGAGATAGAGCATGCTATGGAAATATACAGTAAAAACTGAAGCATGAAATCTAGGTCAATTTCCCAATGTCACACAATCAGCAGAATCAAAGTCCACAGATAAAAACAGACAAACACTACCACTTGGAATTGCCCTTTGCTATTGACATAGAGGGTCTGCTTCCAAAAACGACGAGTAAACTAGGAGTAGAATACAAACCTTCCAAATCACAAGCCAGTGACCTGCCCACTGCACCATGACAAACCAGGCTGATTTATTGACTGAAGAAACTCCTAAAGGACAAGTATTTGACAATATTGGCTGCTAGTTAAATGGCAGGTGAAATTCTAAAGTATTAACAGACACTTCTGTCCATCTACTTCATTGTATTTCTCACTTCATGAGGTTCTGCCTTAATTGCCTCAGAGAAGGGAGGATACAACACAATCCAGAAAACAGAATCTTCCTAAAGCTTAGGCCCCGGAAGTGAGATAAAAGGTGCAGAAGGAAACCTGCCCTGTTAGGACAGAGCTTCCTCTGCTCCCAAGACTCAGAAGATTTATCTGATAGAGCAGAATGGGGAGATTTAAAAGAAAAGTGAAGACACCAGTGGGCTCCTGAAAAGGGACCCTGGGTCTAACCTACTTTTATCTTAAGCTGAGCCCTATATTTGGGGTTACAGGGAGGAATAATAAAATGCCCAAACACGTTTGGGGATTCTAGAGCTGAGTATCCTGCTCCCCTTTGGGTGGAATCTGGGAACTATAGGGCTCTCTAGTTCCCCACATCTGGCTTGTGCAGAAGTGGAAGGAAAATCTGTATGACATGTCTAGGCAGATGGTCTGCTAAGAGCTTCACAAAGTTCCAAAGCCACAAAGTGGTGTGGTGGCAGAGAATAGTGCCAGAAATGCAAGATGAGCATAGACCAAAGTTTCTCACAGTGCAGCTGGCAAAGAAGCATTCAAATATCGCCAACATGCAGAACGCGGCACAAGCAAAGCTCTCAGAAGCCACAGACCAGAAGAGGCTTGACCATCAGAAACAAAGGAGGGTACAGCAGGGAACCCCCTAGAAAATGGGGATATCCTTTAGGATATCGGTTTAGCTGTTTTCAAAGAGACCCACATAACTGAGCCTTAAACAAGATAGAATGCTCATTTCTATCACATACAAGTTCAAGGTAGTCAGGGGGCTAGAGCTGCTCTGCACCACCAGATCACCCAGGAGCCCAGGTTCCGGAACTTTCATCTTGTTGCTTTGCCACCCCACAGAATGCTATCCTTGTGCCCTCACAGAAACAAAGCCAACTCATCATCACCACATCCTCATTCCAGCCTGGGAGAAAGAGAAAAAGGGATGTGCAAAGCTGAGAGTTAAGAGATGCCATTTAAGGGCCTGAGCCAGAAGGAGGCACGCCATTCCCACTCGCTGCCGACCTCCAGCCTTAGACACATACATGTCCACACCTCACTTCAGAGAGGCTGGGAAGTGGGCAGCCTGTGCCTAGGTAAAAATAAGGTAGTTCTTTGACCAAAGAAAGAGTACATGGATATCTGCAGATAAGTGGTGATCTCTGCCATGGTCAGTGTCACATGAAGGCCAAGGTGGATATATACAGGGTACGTACATACAGGGTAAGACTGTATTTTTTCCAATGCCTTAATGCTACATACACCACTTGAATCTTAGATACAACTCTGGGCACTGGGGGCGGGGAGGTGCCTGAAATTTAGGTGGCCAGTGTTTATCATATGATTTAAAACAAAAGCTCTGGCCAGATGTGGTGGCTCATGCCTGTAACCCCAGCACTTTGGGAGGCTGAGGCGGGCAGATTGCTTGAGCTCAGGAGTTTGAGATCAGCCTAAACAATATGTTTATTGTTCATTTCTACTATGAATAGAAAAGAAATTAGCTGGGCATGATGGCATGTGCCCATAGTCCCAGCTACTTGGGGGAGGGAGGGGGACTGAGGCAGAAGGATAGCATGAACCCAGGATGTCAAGGCTGCAGTGAGCCATGACTGCACAACTGCACGACTGCACTCCAGCCTGGGTGACAAAGTGAGACTCTGTCTGAATAAAAAGCTCTGTCCAAATGAGACTATGTTAATAAATAAACAAGGCAATCAAATTGTCTCTCTTGAGCATCTCAACCACAAATAGATTGAAGAATATGGCATGATAGAACCATAAGAGAAGGAGATGCAAAGAAGTCATGGAATCAGGCCGTGAGTCAGCAGCAAAGGTTGCAAGTTGCCTTGAGTTAAATAAATTCATGATGTGAGATAGAAATCATCACCAGGGCTGTGCCTGCAAACTCACAAAATAATTGACACTCTCCTACATTTTCTATCCTCCCTTGCAGTGAGGTTAGAGCCATATATCTAGCTCTGGCCAGTGAAAGGTAAGCAGAAGCATCAAATGTCGCTTCCAAGTCAAGGTCACTGAGAGCCAGGAACCTCCTCCAGCTCTCCCGTCTCTTGTGCAGTGACTTTGGAAACCAAGTGTTAATATGGCAGCATTACACACAGATGGAGAGGCACGGGGTCTCTGGGTAGAGGGGAATCCCTGCTGACTACATCATTTTATGTGAGCAAGAAATCAATTTTTGTTGTATAAAGCCCCTGAGATTTCAGAGTTGATCTATTGCGGTAGCTAATGGTTAATTATCCTGACTGATACAATAACCAAAATGTTTTAGTACTTCCCATATTGTAATTACTCTAGTGATCATAACTGCACAGTTGCAACTTGTTGAGAAACATAGGTCTGAAACAGTTGTTTACATCTGGTGTTTGTCTAGACCATGGCAGTGTCCATTCTGATTGTGCCTATGCCATCTGACTTGGTGACGATCTCTTCACACTTTGCCTTGCTCATAGGAAAACTATATACATGTGCCCTTCAACGTATTCTAAAGTGAAAGCTTAAAAGCATAAAAGGTGTTTTAAAATTATAAGTTAGTTTTAGAAAGGAAAGATTTCTTTCCCTCACCTATTGCTAGTTTCATGGCTGAGGTACCTACAAAAGACAGATTAACAAGAGAAAAGCATATGAATGTATTTAATATAAGCTTTATATGCCACAGGAGGCTTCAGAAAGAAAGACTCAAAGAAAAGGGAAACCTGTGTATTTTTATGCTAAGTTTGATGAGGAAGTGGATAGTCATGAAGTACGACGATTGGGCAAAGGGGGTATGATCTATTGAGGATAAACTGGGAGAACTTAGCAAGAACTGTTTGTTTAGATTCTTTGTGTTTCTGTGTCTTCAGAGGTAAGGATACTCCTTTCCTCTGGGTATAGGGTGGACACTTCTCACATGACAATACTACGATCTGCTCCAGAGGAAGGTCAGAGAATTCTTTTATGACCTGCTTCAAAGGAGAAGAGAGGGAGAAGGTCAGAGTCCTTCCTGCTTTTGTTTCCTCAAATGCCAAGATGCTCTATGTTGAGGCAGCATGTTCTAAACTCCATCATCAGAAACTATACATTAATGGATCAAATCTATGAGACTATATACATGAGGCAAAAAGATAAAAAGCTTAAATACAAGGGAAGAAAATGAGACAAACTCTAGAAAAAAGGATGAAGAAATGAAATATTTATGTCTTAAGTCGCTAAGATCAAGAAAAAAATTGAAAACAGAACTGTTATCTAACCACGTAAAAGCAAAAGCTTTATATTTAAGTACCATTTCCATTATTTTACTCTGAAATTATGGCATTTCAATATGGGATTCACTTTATCTTGTTTCCTAAATTATCACCTGTGCCTATTACTTGCATATCACTTAAATAAATTTAAAACTGCAGTATATATCATACACATTCCTGAAATTAAAATTTGTATTTCTTATACAATTAAAAAAACAAAAGTAATCTAGTTACTACCATGTATTTGTTGTTGTTGTTGTTTTTGAGACACAGTCTCGCTCTGTCGCCCAGGCTGGAGTGCAGTGGCCCGATCTCGGCTCACTGCAAGCTCTGCCTCCCGGGTTCACGCCATTCTCCTGCCTCAGCCTCCCAAGTAGCTGGGACTACAGGCTCCCGCCACCACGCCCGGCTAATTTTTTGTATTTTTAGTAGAGACGGGGTTTCACTGTGTTAGCCAGGATGGTCTCGATCTCCTGACCTCGTGATGCCCCCACTTCGGCCTCCCAAAGTGCTGAGATTACAGGTGTGAGCCACCGCGCCCGGCTACCATGTATGTTTTAAAAGACTAAATTCAACTTTCTTTTGATTCTCTCTCTCTGTTCCTCTTTCTGTCTTTCTGCAGATAAGGTTTAATACTTTAGTATAAAGAAAATAGAACTTCTCTCATGTTGCTTTTGTACTTTGCATACTTTTTTTGCAATTATTATAGTATTGTAGAAGATACACATTATATCCTTGTGAATTCAAATGGCAGAAATATTGACTAAAATGCATATTACTCATATCAATTTTCCATATTCAATTTTATACTAAAATGATACTTTCCTTTAATATGTTAATCATAAGACTGCACTTACCACAGAATATAGAAATATGAAGTTTAAATATACATTATATTATAGCCTGCTTTTCCCCACAAGGCTAATAGCATGAAATCAATTTTTAATATGGAGGTAGAAATTATAAATTATTTTTAATCAACAAAAGAACAGAATCATTAACTCCCAGGCCATGACTTGATTTGGAAGTTGATTAGGGATTAAGTTATCTTCCTGAAACCTACCCTCCAGTGTAAAATTTCTATATTGAAAAATATGATGAACAACCTATTAAGGTTCTACTTTTTATGTCTCTAGTACTTTGCTGCAGCTTACAACACACTTTTAAATACATAGGTTTTCTCAACAGTTCTGAGACAGAGAAGACCTTATCTTCTTAAGGTCCATGAAGACCTGGCAAACTAATCTTCAAGATGAATTCAGCCCGCAGATCTATTTATCTATTTTGTGAAGCACACACAGTTTTTCTTAATTCATTGCCAATATTTAAAAGTTTAGCACTTTCACACTATAAAAAAGAACTGGGCCGGGCACGGTGGCTCATGCCTGTAATCCCAGCACTCTGGAAAGCTGAGGTGGGTGGATCACTTGAGGTCGGGATTTCGAGACCAGCCTGACTAACATGGTGAAACCCCATCTCTACTAAAAACGCAAAAAAGTAGCCAGGCATGGTGGCGCATGCCAATAATACCAGTTACTCAGGAGGCTGAGGCAGGAGAATAGCTTGAACCCAGGAGGCAGAGGTTGCAGTGAGCCAAGATCGCAGCAGTGCACTCCAGCCTGGGAGAAACAGTGAGACTCCATCTCAAAAAAAAAAAAAAAAAACCACCACACGAAGAACTGGCTGTCCCAGTGACCCACATTCCCAGTGGCAACAACTGACTTGAGTCAACTTGGGTAGAGGATGCCCCTTTTTGGGAAGACTCTCTTCAGTTTGCCACAATCCCCACCATTCTCTTATACTCCCTAAAACTGAGATACAAAGTCAGTTGCCACTTACCATGTTCTCCTGGGCCTCCCTCTCTTATAATGTGACTGCTTGGCCCATGAGGTGTAAGAGAAAAGAGGCCAGGTCCTTCCAGTCACCCCAGGAACAGTGAGGATGCATTACTCATAGATGAGGCTTAGGGTATTTGCTGGAAAAGCATGCATCTGAGTTTGGAGATAACTTGGAAGGTTAAATACGGAAAAGACTTTCAAAGATCATCTCATTCAAACTCTTCATTGTAGAAGAGGAAACTGAGGTCCCAGAGGCTGAGTGACTTGTATCACATCACACAGTGAATTTACAGAAAATCCCAGCTTAAAGCCCAAGTCTCTTAACTGCTGGCTCCTATCACTGTGATAACAGAAATGGGAAAAAGAAACAACTACAGAGAAAGGAAGGAGAGTGGGGACACAATCTCCCTTCCCCCTCTCCCAGGCTGTGGCAGGCAGCCAACTGGAGCTTTCTGCATATTTAATTTAAACCTTTGTCTGCCCTGGCAAGGACAAAGTACAATCTGTTTTATGTAAAAAGTCTTCCCTGAGGAAAGCCTCAGCCTCCAGCTGCGAAACTGATTGATGTTCTTCAAGTCCCCAGGAACCTCTGCTGGGATCCGAGGTTGCGGTTTCCAAAAAAAGAGTCTGTGAAAAGGAAGCACTGAAAACAACAACAAAAAAATTTCCTTTATTGTATTTCTCTCAACCTGGGAGAATTAGACTAAAACAAGGAGGGGGGTGTTGGGACATGCAAATACAGACTATATTTTAAGAGCAGATTTCAGAGTCCCAGATGGGAGGGGTTTGGGATGGCAAGCTGCTGCCTGAGGGAGACTGGAGCCTTGTCTAGAAGCTTTATTTGCATAGCAAGCACTTTGCTTTTACTTAGGTTGCCTGTTCCAATCAATAAAGCTACTAAAATGTTCTGAAGATGCTTTATCCACACTTGATGAAAGACTGAAAGCATCAATATCCAATAGTGTCACTAGTGATTTTTATTTGGAATGTTTGGGAAATGTTCTAATAGAGTTTAAAATCCATCTTATTTTGTGGGTTTCCTGATACCGTATTTTGGAGAACCAGATCTGGGGTAGCATTTCTTGCAAAACCAAAGCCAGTTTTGAAATCCAGTCTCGGAGTCATCTCTGAATGTTTCTGGATTGTTACAGCCAGGGGATTGCCTGCCAGATTTCTGCTCCATCCTGTATGACATCTACTTTAACCTGAGGCCTTATGCACAGATAGGAACACTGAAGTGCCCCCAGGAGACCCAAAGAGGGCAAAACCACTACAAAAGTTCTGAGGATGATGGAAGTTTCACCCCGGAGGACTGGTTTTTCCCGCTGGTCCGTGGCCCTGCCTGGGGCAGCCTGTGTATCAGGCTGGAAGGAGGGCATGGGTGACAGTGCAAGGTTCTGCCTTCACCTTCTGGCTCAGCAGCCAAACTTCAGTGTGGAGCCAGAACAAAGCTATTGCCAGGTCAGGGCTAAGGAGCTCGAGCCTGTCTTGGGGTGGAGCCAGGACCCAGAAACCATTGCCATGAGCCACCAGCTGGCTCTGATCCCAGGAACATGTGCAGCTGCTGCACAGGCCAGACTAGTCCTGCAGACTGTCACTGTGCCAGCCCCTCCATTAGGCCTCCCGGTCTCTGCTCTCATCAGGCTCACACCCAATGCCCCATGTGTACTTTGGCATCTGCCTGCCTTTAGATGTCCTGGGATGACTGAATAAACCTTCAGAAAAGCCATGTGACCTGCTGATTCTTATCTTTCTGGACATCACACCTTTGTTCTAAAACTCCTTAGAGGTCAAAGTGTATAGATCCAAATCTCTGAAGTTCCTTGTTATGATGAAAATGAAGGAATAAACAATTTCCCTTAACTCTGTGTGGTCTAATTTAAGGGCCTTTCATTAGTACTCACAGGAAAAACACAGGCACCATGGCGGCGGAAACAGAAATCCCTCTCCACATGCCCTGATGGTGGGGGCAAAACCCATGAATGGCCACATTCACAGCTGTTGCTAGAAGTGCTTCCTGGTAACGTGGGCATTCAGCTTCAGTAATAAAGTTAACAGCAATACAGTCATACTGAAAAAAGGTCAAAAGGAGGAAAACCTTACTTTAAAATATTATGCTGTTCTTTTTACAATCTAGGTCATCTTCTGTATCAGTAGCTATTCCTCAAGGTATTGGGTCCCACTGACCCTTTAAGAACTTATTCTAAAAAATCGGGCTGCTTCTTACCCCAATTTTGTTTCTTCCCAAATGTGTTAGGCACTCTGCAACCTGGATACAAATTCCAGCATTTTGACAAGCTGTACCTAGTCCTCTTTAGATTCTCTTATCACCAGGGAAAGGCCTGTACAACTGCTCAGTAAGCTTTGGCCGTAAGGTATGCTCCCTAATATAGAATAAAGGGCAGGATGCCACAGTGCGGCCAGCAGGCTCAGTCCCATGGAGAGCAGCCCAGTAGGGCTTAAGCTGTAAAGACAAGTAAGACAAGGTCTCTGTGCTCAGGAAACTGGTAATCTAGGGGAGGCCATGGTTGTGTTGCTTAACAAGGTGATAAGTGCATGCTAGCAGTGTGAACCAAGTGCCACGGGAACTCCGAGGAAGCAATGATTAATTATGCAGGGTATGGGGATTAAAGATCTGGGAATGTTTTCCAGAGGGAGAAACAGTGGAGCTGAAACATAGAGGGCGAGCAGGCTTTGATCATGACAAAATCTGGGGGGCAGAGTGCTCAGCAAGATACATTCCAGGAAGATGCATGGTGCAAAAGGCTTCCAGACACTGAGAGGTTTTGTTACATGAAATGCTTGGAGCATAGCAGGTCATCCAGGACAGTTGGAGTTTACAGTATAAGGTGGAGGGTGACACGAAAAGACCAAATAGTTGGGTTGGGCCAGATGGTGACTCTCAGACAACCAACTCCTTGGAATTTATCCTGAAGGCAGTGGTGAAGCAGATGAAGGATTTTAAGCAACTGGCTGGGTCAAGGGTTTAGTTTGGTGTATGACAAGCAAAGTTGTCCAAAAGTGACTCTGGGAGGTCACCTGGGGTGGCTTGGACAAGCCAACTGGAACAGGGGCTTCCCCCCTTCTCCCAGTGGGGTGGGATGCCCTAAATTCAGCTTCCCACAGAACTGGCAGTTTCTTTCCCACCCCACCCATATGAGCTACCACTCTCCACAGGCCTCAAATCTCCAGAACTGGAAAGCTGGCTTTCCCAGACAACCTCTCAAAATATCTAACACATAACTCAGACTGCCTAGTGCCCCAGTACCTATTTGCATCCCCACTGATAAGTTGTTCTGATCCTGTCTCCACATGGAAAGCAAGAAGGAGATAGAGTCCTTCCCCTAAAACATAACTTGCCATATTCCAAAATATTCATTTTCTTGGATTCATGAAAGGCTGGGAGATTGTAGATGACTCTTTTGCCCGCTAACACTTGCTTTGTATGTTTCTACAATAAAGCCTGTTTCTAAATTCATACCAAGGGGTATTTTGGAATGCCTTCTGATCCTGGTGTTTTCTGACCAGGGTGACCTATGAAGGCATCCACATTGTACCAAAGTGGGATGGCCTAGGAATGGAATAAGTCATTTCCCCATTGTTGATTAAGACTCTTTGTGTTGTAACAGAAAATCCAACTAAAACTGGCTTTAAAATTGAAGGGAATTTATTGTTTCACATAATTGTTAGGGTGGGCATACAGTAGTTAATCCAGTGTTTTAATGAGGCTATCAATGGCTCATTTCTCTCTCTCTGTCCTACCTTCACTAGTGTCAGCATTTTTCTTTTTCTTTTTTCTTTTTTTTTTTTCTTTGAGATGGAGTTTCGCTCTTGTTGCCCAGGCTGGAGTGCAATGGCACTATCTCAGCTCACTGCAACCTCCGCCTCCTGGATTCAAGCGATTCTCCTGCCTCATTCTCCCAAGTAGATGGGATTACAGGTGCCCGCCACCACACCTGGCTAATTTTTCTTGTATTTTTAGTAGAGATGGGGTTTTGCCATGTCAGCCAGGCTGGTCTCGAACTCCTTACCTCAGGTGATCTGCCTGCTGCAGCCTCCCAATGTGCTGGGATTACAGGCATGAGCCACCGCACCCAGGCATGTCAGCTTTTTCCTTCTTTTTTTTTTTTTTTTTTTTTTTTAATTGGGCCTTTCTTTTTTGCAGGGGCTAGTGTGGGGGGGCATGATCTCGGCTCGCTGCAACCTCCGCCTCCTGGGTTCAAGTAATTCTCTGCCTCAGCCTCCCTAGTAGCTGGGATTACAGGCACCTGCCACCACACCTGGCTAATTTTTGTATTTTTAGTAGAGATGGGGTTTCACCATCTTGCCCAGGCTGATCTTGGACTCCTGACCTCGTGATCCACCCGCCTCGACCTCCCAAAGTGCTGGGATTGCAGGCATGAGCCACTGCGCCCAGCCGTGTCAGCCTTTTTTTAAGGCTGACTCTCCTAATGGTTGTAGAAATGCTGCCAGTCACAATCAAGTCTCTAATAGTTACATCTGATGGCAAAGAGGGCTTCTAGACCAGCATTCCAGCCAGTGTCCTGAATTCACCTAAACCGAGTAAGTTTAATTGACATATTTGCTGTTGTTGCTATTTTGAGACAGGGTCTCACTCTGTCACCCAGGCTGGAGTGCAGTGGTACGATCTCGGCTCACGGTAACCTCCACCTCCCAGACTCAAGCAATCCTCCCACCTCGGCCTCCCAAGTAGCTGGGACCACAGTCACCCACCACGATGCCTGGCTAATCTTTGTATTTTTTGTAGAGACAAGGTTTCACCATGTTGCCCAGGTTGGTCTCGAACTCCTGAGCTCAAGTGATCTGCCCACCTCGGCCTCCCAAAGTTCTGTGATTACAGGTGTAAGCCACCACGCCTGGCCCTTAATTCACACATTTATGCTCACATCAACTCATGTATTCATTGAACAAATATTTATGGAATACCTACTACATATTAGCCACTGTTTCAGGTTCTGGGACATTGAAATAACCTTGAATGACTGATTAGCTTAAAGCAATTGGTACCCATCACGAGCGCTAGGAGTGTGTTTAATTTCCCCCAAAGTACATGGACTGTATAGGGATGGAAGTGGATCCTTAGATAAAAACTTCTCTGCTACTAGGAAAGGGGGAGGAGAGAATAGATACTAGTTAGGCATCAAGAACATATAATACAGGCTTGCTCCTGAAAATGCAGTTCCAGAACCAGCATTATTGGCATCACCTGGTAATTTACTATAAATACAGAATCTCAGGTAGTGCCCCAATTCTACTGGATGAGAATCTGCACTTTAACGAGATCCCCCGGTGACCCCTGTAAACGTAGAACTTTGAATGCACTCATCTACGGGATAGATGAAAACAGTGTTATGACTGGGGCTGGAAGAGAAGGAAGCTGGAGAACAAAACAGTCTCCGTACAGACACAAGTTGGGATGTGCTGCTCATAACGGTTCTCCAGATGGAATTGTGCAGCTAGCCCCTCAGTCAGGGATGATTATCCCAAAGGGAGATGCACCTACTCAGTGAGGCCAATTAGTGGATCATCCTCTGGGAATTTGAAACGTAAATTATGAGAAACAGATACAGAAGGTTGTTGGAGCAGGGTTAGCAGCCAACAGAGCCATAGAAGGTCTAGAAGTACCTAATGAGGGGCCCCCAAAGTGCTCTGAGGCTTAGTTATTCTGCACCTCCCTTTATTCAACCATCCAATATTCCCTTTTTAGCTTATGTTAGTTAAAAGGGGTTTCTATTGCTTGCCATTAAAAGAAACCTTAACTTACATAGCTTTGACTTTCTCGGTATAGTTATCTACTGAGGATGAGATTGGTCTGCCTTGAGGGGGTCACCAAAGTTAATACATTTCACCAAACAATGTCTGAGATGCTTTAGTTGCTTTTCTCCTCAGCCTCCAAACTTGATTGCCAACACAAGCCATGAACACGGAACTGCCTTCACAGTTGACAAAGCCATTTTTATATAACAAAGCCACTTTTATATAGTATATTTTAAAATTCTACATATTTTGAAAATGCGGTTTTCATAAGAAACATTCCATTGTTGGTTACCTTCTGTGTATAAATGAATGTTTCTTTCTAGAAAGATCAATTTATGTGTCCTCTTTAATCTGACCATCTATTGTCAACTTTTTCAAATGCAGCTGTCTTTTATAAATATATCTACCCAATAATTGAATTGTTGTGATAGCAATTCTTTTTCCTTTTACATGTGAAATGTCTTCAATCAAATGTTGGCTAATAGCTAGGCTGTTTGGAAATTAATAATCTAAATAGATAGGAACAACAATATAGGTGTTTAAAGTTTAATTATTCCTTCAAGCTCATTGTGAGAATATCAAGGCTTTATTTATTAGTCTGATTCTACATTCCTTGGAGTATTTCATCTTATTCTATAACACTCTCCTTTTCTTCTTTTAAAAAAATACAACAAAACAATGAGGAGGTCAAATCTTATAAGGAACAAACATGACATCACATAGGGAAGTGAGTCACTGTGCATCATACTGGGAACTGAGTCAGGACTAAACTGACTCACATCTTTCTGGGCCAAGAACCAATTCTAGTTATATCATGCTGGAAAATGACTCACTTACTACCTTTATTAGCTCCCCTCAAGATCAAATCAACAGCAAATTGGAGTAGGTCTTATGAAACTCAAGTGGCTCTGCTTGAGCCATCACTTTCTGCTGGTACACAGAGGATTTCTGTGTCTGAAATTAACTGGTTGTTTTGCCACAAGAACTCAAGCCCAGCCTTGCCAACAGTGTGTTGCACTTATCTGAGCTAACCACATCTAAACATTAGCATATCCATAATCTTTGTAGTCTCTACATGTAAGCAATTTTTAGATAATTGATTGAAAGCCTATCATTACTTATATAATAATCATTGTAGAAAATAATCTGAAAAAAACAACTACTCAGTTAGTGCTTTCATCAATAGAAAGTCAAAGCACAGCAATAGCTAACAGCTCTCTTTTTTGTCTCATGGTTATGCCACCTCTGCAAGTAAACTGAATGCAACAGAGAGCTGCACTAATAAAGTATTCCAGTTAAAACTGGAAAGGAAGACAGGAAAAATTAAAGTTCCAAAATCATGTTGTAATTTCCAAAGCATCTTAAATGAGTGCCTTTATAAGAAATATTAACATTAACACCTGGGAGTATACAAGGGATTATTTTTTAATGCATGCATTGATACTAGCAGAATCTCCTAAGTGGCTAATCTAGCCACAAACACAGAGAAATTTTATACATATCCTTAAGTTCAGGCCAGGCACGCTGACTCACGCCTGTAATCCCATCACTTTGGGAGGCCAAGGTGGGCAGATAACCTGAGGTCAGCAGTTCCAGACCAGCCTGGCCAACATGGCGAAACCCCATCTCTATTAAAAATACAAAAATTAGCCAGGCGTGATGGTGGGCGCCTGTAATCCCAGCTACTCGGGAGGCTGAGGCAGGAGAATCGCTTAAACCCAGGAGGTGGAGGTTGCAGTGAGCCGAGATGGCGCCACTGCACTCCAGCCTGTGCCACAGAGCAAGACTCCATCTCAAAATAAATAAATAAATATTAAAAAATACATATCCTTAAGTTCTGACAACATTGGAGCCATTCTCCCATATGACAATAATTGATTAGGACAGAATATCCGCTGCTCCCTTTAGTGAGGACATTTAATGTTCTTTTCAATAATCTCCAGTTCACCACAGCCCCCACTACAGTCTTTCCTTGGCGTCCATGGGGGATTAGTTCCAGGGCCTTTGTGGATACCAAAGTCCATAGCTGCTCAAGTCCCTTGTTTAAAATAGCGTAGTATTTTCATATAACCTACACACATCCTTCACATATCTTACCTGTAGATTACTTGTAGTATTTAATATAAATGCAATGTAAATATTTGTTATATTGTATTTTTAAATGTGTATTAATTTTTTTGTTGTATCATTATTTTTTTATGGAGGTTTTTTTCTGAATTATTTTCAATCCATGGTTGCTTGAATCTGTGGATACAGAACCCGAGAATACGGAGAGCCAGCTATATTCCCTTTTGTCTTAACCAGGTCCGTTTCACATTACTTACTTGATTCTGGTAGGCATTTGAGTTTGCAACCCCTGATAAGTAGATTCCTAAGTTACTCTTACTGTTTAAACATAATAAACAGAAATAGAAAAAAAAAATTCTTTTCGAGACAGAGTTTCACTCTTGTTGCCCAGGCCGGAGTGCAGTGGCACCATCTTGGCCCACCGCAACCTCCACCTCCTGGGTTCAAGTGATTATCCTGCCTCAGCTTCCTGAGTAGCTGAAATTACAGGCACGCGCCACCATATCCGGCTAATTTTGTATTTTTAGTAGAGACGGGGTTTGTCCACGTTGGTCAGACTGGTCTTGAACTCCCGACCTCAGGTGATTCGCCCGCCTCGGCCTCTCAAAGTCCTGGGATTACAGGCGTGAGTCACTGCACCCAGCCAGAAATAGAAAAATTTTAAAGAATGTAAAAATTTTAAAAGCTTATCCGGCTGGGTGCGGTGGCTCACGCCTGTAATCCCAGCACTTTGGGAGGCTGAGGTGGGCAGATAACCTGAGGTCAGGAGTTCGAGACCAGCCTGGCCAACATGGTGAATCCCGTCTCTATGAAAAACACAAAAATTAGCCAGGCATGGTGGTGTGCACCTGTAATCCCAGCTACTCAGGAGTCTGAGGCAGGAGAATCGCTTGAACCCGGGAGGTGGAGGTTGCAGTGAGCCAAGATCGCACCACTGCACTTCACCAGCCTGGTCAACTGAGTGAGACTCCGTCTCAAAAAAAAAAAAAGGTTATCCACATTGCAGGTTGGCCAATCTTGTTTTCAATTTTTCTTCACTAAACATGTACTGAGCATCTTATTTGTGCTCTTCACTAAACATGTACTGAGCATCTTATTTGTGCAGGACAATGTGCTAGATGCTCTACATAAAAACATAAGATACTGTCCTTGCCCTCGAGTTACTTGTGTTGTACTTGAAACAACAGGTCATAGAAGAATGCTTTAAAATCCTATCTTAAAAATCATTAAAATAAGGCTCAGAGACTTTAGACTAATTTACCCAAAACCACAGAGATTAGAGCTTATCTTTTCTGTTTGATGGATCTCTACCTCGATTGATCAAAAACTTCAATACCTAATATTTGAGTAACACAGTGTTCTGGGATGTAAAGTTCTATAGGGTACAGGCTTTATCCTCAAGAAATCTACATTTTAGTGGAATTGCAAAGACATTAAACACATAATTAAAATATTTGGTGATATGTGATGAGTGCTTGACAGTGGAGCAAAAAGCCCGGCATAGCACTCAGGGATCATTTCCTGTGCAGGTGTTTGGAGAAGACCTGATCCCACCTCTAAGGCTTAAGCAACTCTTGTGCAGACGTCAACATCCTTGACTTAATTATTCTAACCCCTCAACCAAGGCTGTGAGCTAGCTGAAGAAGGTTTGAGGTTTTCCCTGGTAAACCCATATAATTCTGACCAGTGACGGCAGGGAAAGTTTAAACAAGGAAGTAGTGGTGTAGGCAGTTGGCAAGAGGAGAAAAACCAGAAAGTCCTAAAGAGAAGGGAGCTTAAACAGGTACTCCAAGAACCACAGGGAGCCTCTGGAAAACCTTCAGATTTGTGATCCTTGCCCACTTGGATTCCTAAACCTGCACTCAGATTTCACCAGTAATGGGGATCAAGAGACTCAGGGTCAGATGGTGACCTTTATGTGTGTCTTGAGCCTCTTCACAATATGACCCACTCTTCTTTCCCTTTCCTATGCCTCCCCTCCTGCCCTACTGCCCATCCAGCTCCGATCTATATGTTCTTCAACAAGGAGCTGACCTCAACAGGTTGGCTTTCCTGAGCTCCAGTGTCACTGGCTGCCCTCTGTGACTGGGCAATGCCAGGCACGGGCTTGGGAGTGTAGAGGAGATGAGGAGTGGGAAGAAACCTGAAGCCACAGCTCTTCCACCTTGGATGGCTTCTCAGGTGATGGACGGGTCCCTTCTCTGGCTTCAGCTCCTGCTGGGCAGGCCTGCCGTGGTTCTAGCCACTGCCAGCTGACCCTGGCTCCTGGGGCCTTACCTCCTTCACTTCTTTTTCTGTTGATAAACCCCTGTTTGGCTCCCAGCTTCTCCAGCACCTGTATAAACAATTCCTGTACCCAGACTGAATTTCTTCTCTTGTAAATACTGAAAGTGGTTTCTGATTTCTTTGCTAGATCCTAATTGATACATACATACATGAAGAATTGATATATTAAATGGTGACTTGCCAAGTAGGGCAATTACGATATTCGAGACTAGAACACAAACACTGTCTCCTCCTCGCCCCCAATTTGCAGAAATTGCTTAGATGACTCTTCAAACAGATTTACCTCAGGAAGAACTGGGCCACCGTCCGAGCAAGAGCAATCATAATATGAATCCACTGTCCTTGAAGTGTGTTATAAGCAACCAAACACCCCGTGGTTGTCATACCATTGGTTCAACTATGAAAAAAATACGAGTATGTGATGGACATGCGGTGCAGCCCACAAACTCGGTGTGCCAAGAACTCTTGCAGTTCTTGAGTTCATTTATATTAGCAGAAGGTTTTAAAGAGGTAGTGGGAGAAGATGAAAGCAGAAATGTTTATGTTTTTTAAAAAGAGGAAGGCAGAGATGAAAGTCAGAAAGAGAAGGGGTGAGAGGAGCTAGCCCATGGGTCTACTGGTGTGAGGATGATGCAATCAATTCCCAACCCAGAGCAAGGCATAGAAAGGGAATGAACTAGTAGCCCAAAGAGAAAGCGGGACAAGAGCTAGTTCCTCCTTCATCAGTCACCATCGTGGCTTCACAGTCTAGTGGAAATGCTCACATTTTGAAAAAGCAGATATTCTTAGACAAATACAAGTTGAAAACTGCATTTCACATAAACAAAGAATGATTTGCAGATTGACTTCCTTGTTACCAATTCAAATATAAAAAGCTTCTCTCCTTTAGCATATATAGTAATGGATGGTTTACATACTAGATTCCTTCTGTTGCCTGGATTATAAATTATGAAAAATTACACAAATTTTATATGCATATATAGTACACACACAATGTAAGCATATACACAAAAATATCTATATATACAAAAATTATACAAATTCTAGAATTATACAATTTCTAAGCCATTAAACCAAATGTTCTATGCCCCATCTTCCAGGACCCGTTGTTTTTTTAAACAAGCCTAAATACACATACACTCTCCAAACACTTCTGGAGATATTTTAAATAAACTCATTTTATTCAATCAAGCTGAGATTTTTTATTTTTTATTTTTTTAGAGATGGGGTTTTGCTATGTTGTCGACACTGGTCTCAAACATCTGGGCTCAAAGGATCCTTGGGCTTCACCCTCCTGAGTAGCTGGGACTACAGGCGCACGCCACTGCACCCAGTGTGGTTTTTTATATTGTATATTCACCTGCATTATTCCATGAAAAATGTAATATAAATGCAAGCACATGCTGCAGATGCTAAATTAGAAAAACATCTGTGCTTTTTACATCATCCTGCCCTAGAAAGAAGGCACCCAGGACAATCCCAGCAGCTGGCACACTCTACATGGTATGCTCATTACCACAAGTAAATAAAGTCAGTAAATTACTGGCAGAGCACAGGGGGCATGATGAGTCTAGGAAATAATCCTTTCATCAAACTCTCTGCACATTGTATATTGCCTGGGCAAAAAGCAAATAATGATGATCAATGGGGAATTAATATTTTAGTCAAAGAGGAATGGAGATGAATATATACTATAAATTATTAACCAGCACTTGTACTCTATCCCCTTGGCACAGCATGAAATAGGCTTCTAAAGAAACAGAATACATATCTTCTACTTACTTAGCAATGTTTTCTTCAACCAATGAATAATACTCATAAAGATGCACATCTCTAAGACATTCAAGAGAAAAAATATATACCTGAATTTCTCTACCTTTCTGTAACAGAATGTAAAACAAACATAAATATTTTTATGCTTATACTTATATAAATAGATATGTTTTATGTGATATGTCCATAAATATTACTGTGTTATAGCAGAGAAACAGTCATTGGGCTGGAAATTGAGATCCATCAGTTCTAGCTCGCCCTTGGCAATGACCAGCAGTGACATTTTAAACTCTCTGGGCCTTTGTTTTCTCAACGTAAAATAAGGGGTTAGATCAGAGATGACCTTGAAGAACACTTTCAGCTTTAAAATTCTTAATAAGGGCCTTATAATGAGCAATATATAAGAAGGACTTGGAAAAAGTGAGGCGGGCTCCAGCATAAAAATCAAAAACATTATATAAAAATTGCCAGTGAGGTGCAGTGGCTCATGCCTGTAATCCCAGCACTTTGGGAGGCCAAGGCAGGTGGAACACTTCAGGTCAGGGGTTAGAGACCGGCCTGGCCAACATGGGGAAACCTTGTCTCTACTAAAAATACAAAAATTAGCCAGGTGTGGTGGTGGGCACCTGTAATCCCAGCTACCTTGGGAGGTTGAGGCAGGAGAATTGCTTGAACCTTGGAGGCAGAGGTTGCAGTGAGCCGAGATTGTGCCACTGCACTCCAGCCTGGGTGACAGTGCAAGACTCCATCTCAAAAAAAAAAAAATTCTTTAAGCCAAGGAAATATATACTGGTACAGGAGAAAAAAGATATATATATAGATAGATAGATAGATAGATATAGATATATACACACACACACACATAATCATATACATATATAAGTTGCTGCTCTCTTAATAAAAAAATTATGAACCAATAATTGTACACATAAGCAAAGGAGTTCTGTATTTGCATAGTATCATGAAAGTTACACAGGGAATTATTCAATCATTTGCACTGAAAATTTGAGAAATAATAATACTTGAAATATTGAGCAATCATAGACTTGTAATTTCCTGAATATGCAATTCTAATAAACAAAGGGGAAGACAGCATTCACTACATGCTTTAGAAGAGCCTTAAATTAATTACTTCGTTACTGTTTGCCAAAAGCCCACAACACGGAGACATAATATTCTTTATAATACAAAGCAGGCTATGATGAGGCTACTTATTGGGAGGTATTCATAAGCTCAAGAGAACACAGAGGAGGGGTGAGGGGAACCATGAGAAGAGAAATCTTTCTAATTGTTTAGGATTTGTTTTGAAAAATAAGGAGAAGCCTCTGAATGACGTCTGTGGCACAGGAAACAGTTTGTGCTTTTGGAAGAAATCCAGTAGATGTCAGAGCTTAAAGAAGTTTGGAGATCATCTAGTCTTATCTTCCCATCTTAGAGATAAAGAAATGAAGGCCAGAAAGGGTATCTAGTTTCCCCTGTGATAAGTATTTGACAGAGTTAGACTAGAAATAGTCTTCTAACTCCCAATCCAGCCTACTTTTCCTTACTGCCTCCCTTTTCTCTGTCGAGGTCCAAAACAAATCCTTTCCTCACTGATTTATGGCAATGGTCCTCCTGGGATGAATAGAATATACTGTTACTTCTCCCTCCCTGAGAAGATCTTCCCAACCCATAAAGTTTTTCCCAAGCTGACTAATGCTTTGATTGGTCAGAATTGTTTTTGAGCCATCGTTCTAAATATCATCTCCCAGCTGAGTGATCTGAGACTCAAACTATTCATACCCACTGACATTACTGTGTTCCTCCCGGGACTGGAAGAGCCAGCCTGGCCTGTGTGATGGAGGTTAGTGACTCACTGACCAAGTATCATACAAGGGAATATGATCTCTCAGAAGGACTCCAGGTTTTGATGTTAGGTTGCATATAAATCTCTCTGTATCTCAGTTTTCTTGTCTATTACCTAGGGACAAATATTTATTTAAATTTTCTAAGACTGCAGAAATCAAAAATAATTGTTAATGGTTTTAATCTGATTTCCTAGACAAAACTTCGATTCTTCAAGCAGGAAGCAGATCTTAAAAATTATCCAGTTTATTTCCTCTTTTCACCAGAGAGGGGAAAAAAAGATAAGAAAGATTTTGATTTGTTCAACATTACCCAGCTGGATGGTTTTAGAGTTGGAAAAACTGGTCCTTCTGACAAGCAGTTCACTGCTTTTGGCTCTATGCCCTGCCCCATTGCTCACCCTATTCAGAGTTCTTTATAAATGTGACTATCTAGAATATGTAAAATAATATACTCATATCAAGTCTTGGTGAGATACAAGATGGTGGTCTCCTATGCTGTCAAAACAGTTATCCATCTCCCCCCAAATTAATGTTGTTTTTTGTAAATTATGTGGTAAGCCATACCATATAATTTCAGATACAGAAACATATTGGGAGTCATCTACAACCTAACAATTCTGAGATAATCAAGCTGGGTCATGATGAACAAGGAAGTGAGGAAGAGGAGGAGCTTACTATACTAAAATTGTGCTTTATAAAGCTGGAGCTTCACCGACACATAGAGGCAGTGCTAACTCTTCCTCTCCAAGTTCTCCTTCTGCAAGGGAAGTTAGTAGACCCTCTCCTCCCCACTTCCACACATAGCACTCAAACTTCAGGTTACTTTTTGGTGATTTGCTTCAGGCTCCTAATCACCTGACAATACCTGGATGAAAGTGACAGGTGTGGAGAAATAGACCCAAGGCCTAAAAGGTCTAACTCGCCACTGGCACTGGTCATTCTTTGGTACTTGCCTGAGGGCTGTTCCCCTCAAAAACACTCAACTCTAATATTCTCTTGAAGTATAAATTCTACTTTACCAGCCTCTGCTATGCTGTGAAGGAAAACAGCTTAAAATAACACAACTGGAAATGGATTCTGAAGGACCCAGAGGTTTGCAACTGGGGTGAGAGAAGAAGGAAGCCAGGAAGAGAGCAGGACAGTTGCTAGCTGTCCATGGAGACTTTGGGAAGAGCAGGATAGTATAGAGGGGAAGCGCCTTGGAGGAGACAGGAGGAATTACACTATTTCCCCATTGTTACATTGGGCTCAGAGACCAGCACTGCTTCTTAAACCATTCTCTGGACAAGACAGTAACAACATTTCAAAATAAGAAAAGAAGGATTCTTCTCCAAGACAGGAGTCATTTCACAGACTTGAAGCCAGACCACACTGAAGCTCCATGTGCAAAACTAATGGTTTTCCCTGACATTTTAAAGAGCACAATTTAATGGCTCAGTGTTTCATTTGACATTTAAGAAGTCATCCATCTCCAAGAAGCTTATTGGCAAATCTTCTCCATTTCAGGAATTAGCAATATGATGTGCATATGAACACATCTACAAGAGGGGTCCAAAAAGCATCTTTACAAAGGAAGTCCAGGACACGATGAATGAATTGTTACTCATGCAGAGCAAGATCAGCCCCTTACCTCAGGCCCTGCCAGTGCACCTTTGTAAAGCACTTTCCCTTTCTGTTAACCAGCCTCCTCACGATAAGAAAGAAGAAAAATCATAGTCCCAGCTTTAGTAAACTGTTGTAGTTAAGAAGATGGAAAGAGAGAGGATTAAATGACTTGGTTCAGGCAGTGAAGAAGCAGGTATTCAGGAGCAAGACTGGCCGTGTTAGAATTGTGGCTACTCTGCTGCTTACAAGCTGTGTGACCTTGGGCACATTGCATAACCTCTCTTTGGCTTGGTTTTCTCATTTCCAAAATGGGGATAACAATAGTACCTATCTCAATGAGTTGTTAAGATGATTAAATGAGTTAATATCTATAAAGTTCTTAGAACAAGCTGACAGAATAAGTGCTATAAAAGTATTTGTTAGAAAATCATAAATAACGTATGTGTATTAACTTTTTTCAGACCATTTGTGTACTCATTCTCACTATATGTGACTCAGGCCGAAGTCAATCAATGTATCGCATTTCTCCTGGCCCCAGTGATTGCTTTGTGGATGGCACCATGGTCTCAATCAGAGTCTAATCAGAGTCTACTTCTGGGATTTCTGGGAAGGAGATATTGGTTCTTTTTTACTGGACTTAAATCTTAGAGGATACAGAGCCTAGAGCAGCTTGCAACCATCTTTTAACTATGAGGGAAGAACCTATCCAAGAATAGGAGAGTGGAACAGATCCATGACAGAGAAATCATGCTCTGTTGATATTATTTGGGCTGTTGGACCATGGGAGGCCTGAAGCCAAACCTTCTAGATTTCTCAATTACATAGTTACTCCATTTACATTTTTCCTTTTCCTTAAATGAATGTCTGCCGGGCTCTTCTTGAAGTTGTTGTTTGTTTGTCTGTCTTTTAATCACTTGCAACTGAGAGACAACAAACTGGTGCAATTTACAACATGTCTCCAAGCCCGCAGTAAGTACTGTGGCCAAGGCAGAGGTATTGTGGCAAAGGCAGAGGTGATAAGATGATCTCCGCACTCAGGGAGCATGGACCTTCCATCTTAGAAATACAAAAAATTGTACCCTCATCAGCACTGAAAATATCAAGTTCTGGGCCAGGCACGGTGGCTCAAGCCTGTAATCCTAGCACTTTGGGAGGCCGAGGCGGCTGGATCACGAGGTCAGGAGATCGAGACCATCCTGGCTAACACGGTGAAACCTCGTCTCTACTAAATATACAAAAAATTAGCCAGGCGTGGTGGCAGGCGCCTGTAGTCCCAGATACTTGGAAGGCTGAGGCAGGAGAATGGCGTGAACCCAGGGGGCGGAGCTTGCAGTGAGCGGAGATCCTGCCATTGCACTCCAGCCTGGGGGACAGAGCGAGACTCCGTCTCAAAAAAAAAAAAAAAAAAAAAAAAAAGAAAAATATCAAGTTCTGGTTTTGTGATTTTTTAAAATCAGGTCAATTCACTCTTCCCAGTCTCAGTTTCCTCACCTGAAAGTATGGAGACCAGAATAAGTAATCCTTATGAACTCTTTCAGCTTAAAATTTTATAACTGTGACTTAAATTAAGTTCTCCTTGGCTACCTTCAAGATTTCTCCGAAGCTCAGTTTTTCCATTAGCTACAAGGCCAAGGAGAATAATTTCAAAAGAACGGTTTGTTTGTTTTCTGGTTATTGGACATTTTTAAGGGGGAAAGTGGAAAGGAGTGGAGTGGAGTCAACCTGGTGATGATTTCTATGAGTGTTTGTTTGTTTGTTTGTTTGTTTTGAGACAGTCTTGCTCTGTCACCCAGGCTGGGGTGCTGTGGTGCAATCTCAGCTCACTGCAACCTCCGCCTCCTGGGTTCAAGCGAGTCTCCTGTCTCAGCCTCCCGAGGAGCTGGGACTACAGATGCGCTCGACCACACCAGGCTAATTTTTGTATTTTTAGCAGAGACAGGGTTTCACCATGTTGGCCAGACTGGTGTCGAACTCCTGACCTCAGGTGATCTGCCCGTCTCGGCCTCCCAGAGTGCTACGATTATAGGCGTGAGCCACTGCGCCCGGCCAATTTCTGTGAGTTTTTAACAGCTTGTCTCGTTTCACACATCACAATTGGAGTCCAGCATCTCCTTTCATGTAGAAAAGATGCAGATTAGGTTAAAAAATACTTAGGAAGCATTGCCAGTTCAGAAGTGAGCAGAACTTTATGGCAGTTCTCTGAAGTCAGCACAGAAAGCCGAATACAGAGAGGATCATCTAGCCATTATCCACCATGATAGCTGTTTCTCTTCCTCTTAGCCCAACATATTCCATGCTATCCCAGAATGATTTCTGCTGCATGGAAGCGTTTGTATAAATGGGGAGGAAAGGACAGGGAACTGTGATACTCAATGCAGAATGTATTTACAGAATAAAAGATGTGATAAACCCTGTTACCTAGAGAGTAGTTAGCAATTGACCTTAGTTATTTGGAACATAATTAAAGATTGGAAGAAGAGGAAATTTTTGATCAAGCCAGATAGAAGCCTCCTCATCCAAGGACTAAAGAACATATGCATGAGTCATAAGAAAGATCTTCAAACTATTCAATTCAAATTTAGACATGACTCAAATAATTGATTTTCTCATTACCCAGACCATCACAAAATAGAAACAGTAGCTTAATTAAAATGTGAGGCTATGGCTGGGTGCAGTAGCTCATGTCTGTAATTCTAGCACTTTGGGAGACTGAGGTGTGTGGATCACTTGAGGTCAGGAGTTCAAGAGCAGCCTGAGCAACATAGCGAAACCCCTGTCTGTCCCTACAAAAAATACAAAAATTAGCCAGGCATGGTGGTGCACGCCTGTAGTCCCAGCTACTTGGAAGGCTGAGGCACAAGCATCGTTTGACCCAGGGAGATGGAGGTTGCAATGAGCCGATATTGATTGCACCACTGCACTCCAGCCTGGGCCACAAAATGAGACTCCTTCTCAAAAACAACAACAACAACAACAAAACCGGGAGGCTAAGTACCAGAAATGTACTCAACTGGCAGCCAACAGAAGAGAGAAGGCAGAAAAAGTATTAAAAGAAATGAACATAAGTTAAAATAAGAGCCACCCTATGGTCATTTATATATATACTTCAATTACACTTGCTGAAGTGCATTACTTTTATTTGTATTTAATTGACACAAAATGTTTACTATGTGTCAGGTGGTTTTGTTGTTGTTGTTGTTTTACAAAAACTACCTCATTTAGTCCTTATAAATAACTGTATAAAGTACAGGCCGCGTGCAATGACTCACACCTGTAATCCCAGCACTTTGGGATGCCAAGGCAGGCAGATCACTTGAGGTCAGGAGTTCGAGACCAGCCTGGCCAGCATGGCGAAACCCTGTCTCTACTAAAAATACAAAAATGAGCCAAGAGTGGTGGGGCCTGTAATCCCAGCTACTTGAGAGGCTGAGGCAGGAGAATTGCTTGAACCCGGGAAGTGGAGGCTGCAGTGAGCCAGGATCAGGCCACTGCACTCCAGCCTGGGTGACAGAGCAAAGCCCTGTCTCAAAAAATAAAAAATAACTGTCTAAAGTACAAAGAGGCTAAATAACTTCCCCAAGACCATACCACGCATTACTGGCAGAGCCAGGATTCAACCCAGGTGTTCTAGTTCCAGAGTCTGTTTGCTGCACTACCAGGCCAGGCTGCCTCACCTGACAACCCTTACAGCATGAAGGCCGGTTACCATTCACTATTCATGATGACTGCCATCAATAAATGGAGAAGGGATACCAACATATTCCGTTCAGTAATGCCAGGAAATAAAAAGTATCTTCTTCCAAGGTAATGATGTCAATACTACTAATGTCATAGTAGTGTAATAACATTATTAATATGTGGCCTTTGGGATAACTGGAAAGTCCAGTGACCTGATTGACTTCTCATTCTCTATTAATAAAAGATAAGTAAAAATAGCAATTTTATAGTTCAATTTTTTTTCCATTCTAAGCAATAAACATTATCTTGGACTTCTATATTGAAATTTCCTTACTGTATCAGTTTGTTCTCATGCTGCTGATAAAGATATACCCAAAACTGGGCAATTTACAAAGGAAAGAGGTTTAATGGAGAACTCATAGTTCCATGTGGCTGGGTAAGCCTCACAATCATGGTAGAAGGCAAGAAGGAGCAAGTCACATGTTAAGTGAGTGGCAGCAGGCAAAAAGAGAGCTTGTGCTGGGAAACTCCCATTTATAAAACCATCAGATCTTGTGAGACTCATTCACTACCATGATAAAAGCACAAGAAAGACTCACCCCCAAAATTCAATCACCTCCCACCAGGTTCCTCCCATGACATGTGGGAATTGTGGGAGTTACAATTCAAGATGAGATTTGGGTGGGGACAGAGCCAAACCATATTATTCCATCCCTGGCCCCTCCCAAATCTCATATCCTCACATTTCAAAACTAATCATGCCTTCCCCACAGTCCCCCAAAGTCTTAACTCATTCCAGCATTAACTCAAGAGTCCACAGTCCAATGTCTCATCTGAGACAAGGCAAGTCCCTTCCGCCTATGAGCCTGTAAAATCAAAAGCAAGTTAGTTACTTCCTAGATACAATGGGGGTGCAGGCATTGGGTAAATACAGCTATTCCAAATGGGAGAAATTGGCCAAAACAAAAAGGTTACAGGGCCCATGCAAGTCCAAAATCCAGCGGGGCAATCAAATCTTAAAGCTCCAAAATGATCTCCCTTGACTCCATGTCTCACACCCAGGTCATGCTGATACAAGAGGTGGGTTCTCATGGCCTTGTGCAGCTCTGCCCTTGTGGCTTTGCAGAGTACAGCCTCCCTCCTGGCTGCTTTCATGGGCTGGCATTGAGTGCCTGTGGCTTTTCCAGACATATGGTGCAAGCTGTCAGTGGATCTACCATTCTAGGGTCTGGAGGACAGTGGTCCTCTTCTCACAGCTCCACTAGGCAGTGCCCCAGGAGGGACTCTGTGTGGGGGCTCCAACCCCACATTTCTCTTCTGCACTGCCCTAGCAGAGGTTCTCCATGAGGGCCCTGCCTCTTCAGCAAACTTCTTCCTGGACATCCAGGTGTTTCCATACATCCTCGGAAATCTAGGCAGAGGTTCCCAAACCCCAATTCTTGACTTCTGTGTACTGGCAGGCCCAACATCATGTGGAAGCTGCCAAGGCTTGAGGCTTGCACCCTCTGAAGCCATGGCCTGAGCTCTACATTGGTCCCTTTCAGCCATGGCTGGAGTGGCTGGGATGCAGAGCACCAAGTCCCTAGGCTGCATACAGCATGGGGACCCTGGGCCTGGCCCACGAAACCACTTTTTCCTCCTAGGCCTCTGAGCCTGTGATGGGAGGCGCTGTCATGAAGACCTCTGACATAGCCTGGATATATCTTCCCCATTTTCTTGGGGATTAACATCCAACTCCTCATTACTTATGCAGATTTCTGCAGCTGGCTTAAATATTGCCTCAGAAAATGGGATTTTCTTTTCTATTGAATTGTCCAGCTGCAAATTTTCTGAACTTTTACGTTCTGCTTCCGTTATAAAACCAAATGCCTTTAACAGCACCCAAGTCACGTCTTGAATGCTTTGCTGCTTAGAAATTTCTTCCGCTAGATACCCTAAATCATCTCTCTCAAGTTCAAAGTTCTAGGGCAGGGGCAAAATGCTGCCAGTCTTTTTGCTAAAACATAACAAGAGTCACCTTTGCTCCAGTTCCCAACAAGTTCCTCATCTCCATCTGAATCACCTCAGCCTGGACTTTATTATCCTTATCACTATCAGCATTTTGGGCAAAGCCATTCAACAAGTCTCTAAGAAGTTCCAAACTTTCCCACAACTTCCTGTCTTCTTCTGAGCCCTCCAAACTGTTGCAACCTCTGCCTGTTACCCAGTTCCAAAGTTGCTTCCACATTTTCAGGTATCTTTTCAGTCTCTAAACATCAAGGCAAAAATCTCACAACCAAAGAAGAAAAATCATTAAGTTGTAGTCACAGATAAAGTTGCTTAAAACTCAATCCCCTCCTTGTAGTGAGATTTATGATTATCAGATAAAATATTAAATCCACCCTATATAGTAATATAATTTAAATGCTTAGATCCGGGCTATGGAAGTAGAGAATTGATAAAGAATAAGAAAAAAGTTCGGCCCTTGCCATCTCTTTATTTATGGAGTAAATACATACTTGAAATTCTCTGGAACATTTTGTTCACATCATCAGATTTACACCACCCTTTTTACCCCTGTATGAAATTTCATTCCTAAACCACTAATTGTAGGGTTGGCTTTATTTGAAGTTTTAGAAGTAGCTCTCTGTGTGTGCGTGTGTGTGTAAGAGAGAGGGAGACAGAGAGAGAGAGAGAGAGAAAGAGAGAGAGGAAGAGAGAGATTGAGTTTATATTATGTGTGGCCAAAGAAGGAATTATTTACTTCTTTAAAAGAAACATCAATAATGTGCAGCCAAGCCAGCAGCCAAAGGAAGAGGAAGCCCAGTCCTGGCCAGAGAAAGTAGAGCCAAAGGTAATCTGGCTGGAGGAAGGAAAGACTACAGAAGTGATGAAGCTAGTGAGTGTTCAATGCTGAGAACATTTAACCTTTGATTATTATCACATGTGGATTTCCTGTAAGCTCTTCAAGACTCAAATGTGACCCATGTTCACACATATGAATTGAGGAACTGGTTCTAACACATATGTTCTAATTGCTTCCTTAAATTTATGTCTCTTTATTTTACCAGTAATTTTTATTTTATTTTTATTCTTATTTTTTTTTGAGACGGAGTCTCGCTCTGTTGCCTAGGCTAGAGTGCAGTGGTGCAATCTCTACTCGCTGCAACCTCTACCTCCTGGGTTCAAGCGATTCTCATGCCTCAGCCTCCCAAGTAGCTGGGATTACAGGCATATGCCACCACAGCCTGGCTAATTTTTGTATTTTTAGTAGAGACGGGGTTTCACCATGTTTACCAGGTTGGTCTTGAACTCCTGGCCTCAAGCAATCTGCCCACTTCAGCCTCCCAAAGTGCTGGGATTACAGGCATGAGCCACTGTGCCCAGCCATTTTATCAGTAATTTTGAAGTGATATGAAATCTGTCTCCTCTTAGTGTATCAATTTTTAAAAATTGTTTTATACTTGATATATTTCTTGGTTTATATTTCATACTATTCTCAGTCTACATCTTTCATTTTGACTCAATACAAAGCCATAGCCTTTTTTTTTTTTTTTTTTTGAGACAGGGTCTCGCTCTGTCACCCAGGCTGAAGTACAGTGTCACAATCACAGCTCACTGCAGCCTCGATCTCCCAGGCTCAAGAGATCCTCCTACCTCAGCCTCCCAAGTAGCTAGGACTACAGGCACTCGTGCCACCACACCTGGCTAATTTTTGTATTTTTTTTGTAGAGACAGTTTGGACACGTTGCCCAGACTGGTCTTGAACTCCTGGACTCAAGTGATTCGCCTGCCTCAGCCTCCCAAAGTGCTTTGATTACAGGCATACACCACCACGCCTGGCCCATGGTCATTCTTGAGTGAGCAAGCAACTTTGAAATTTTAATCTCGGGCCAGGCACAGTGGTTCACACCTGTAATTCCAGCACTTTGGGAGGCCCAGGCAGGTGGATCATGAGGTCAAGAGATCGAGACCATCCTGGCCAACATGGTGAAACCCCGTCTCTACTAAAAATACAAAAATTAGCTGGGCATGGTGGCACATGCCTGTAGTCCCTGCTACTTGGGAGGCTGAGGCAGGAGAATTGCTTGAACCTAGGAGGTGGAGGTTGCAGTGAGCTGAGATTGCCCCACTGCACTGCAGCCTGGCGACAGAGTGAGACTCAGTCTCAAAAAAAAAAAAAAAAAGAAAGAAAGAAAGAAAGAAATTTTAACCTCAAGTGCACAGGATGGAATTAATCATACCTTTTATTTTACGGCCCCCTATATTTATTGGTTCATGCAAGGTCCTTCTTTTCACCACCATCCCCTTTCTTCCTTGATCTCCAGCCCCAACTGTAGCACTTGATGTCTTTGATTTATATATTTAAATAACCAGTTATCCTTGTGAAGTGCATACTGTTACTTTGTGTTAAAATGCATGTTCTAAATTTATGTTAATGACATTGTATCATAGAACCAATTGTTCCTATTTCATTCACTATATCATATGTTTTTAAGATCTATCTACTTTGCAATATGTGCATCCAGTTTGGTGCTTCTAATAGTTGAATGACATCCCATGGTAACCATCCAACACAAATTACGTAGCCATTCTCCTGGTATAGTTCCCTCTTCCACCACCAGCACCCCTGCCACCACTATGAATAATACTGGGATAAACATTCCCATATATTAGTCCTCTGTAAAAATAAAATAAAATAAAAGTCATGGACTGTTTCAGAGTCCTAGGTGTAACACTTTCATTTCATAGCCAAAGATCCTACATTGCAAGGAGTTAAGAATTTTGTAGCCTGCAGCCAAAGGAGAAAAATCATCAAATTTCAGGACATAAGTAATAGAGACAGGACCAGGACTAGTTTTCTCCACTCTGAGCGTGCTCTGGATCACTCAACATACTCACCAGGCTTATAAGATGCAATCTTTTTAAATTAAATAATTTTCATCACACAGGTATTGAAAATGGGCATTGATGTGGCTTCAGATAATCCAGTGTGCTAGATCTTAGAAATCAAAGTTCCGAATATGTTACTATATTCTACTAGCTGATAAAAAAGGATAAAATCACAAGCTAAGAGGAAATATAGTGGCATCAGTGCACACAGGTACATAGTAGGCTGCCATTATACAATGTATTTATAACTAAAATGTTGGGGAATTACCCAAACTCTACCTCCAACCACCTGTGGGGTCTGCTATTTTTGTTAGGAAATCTCCTAAGGGATATGAGGTCGGTGTCTTTGGGGAGCTGCTCTGTGCTTCTGAGCTCACCCCTGGGGCCTCATTTGTCATTGTGAACCTTCTGCACTAGGCACTGAAAAGAGACATTTTTGGAACCATTGGTGGGAAGTGGGGGTAATAGAATGCACATACCTGGGTCCCCTTGGACAGGCTGCTTAACTTTTATGAGCCTTTGTTTCCTCATCTAAAATCTGAAATTTGGTATATAACTGACAATGAATAAAAGGTATCATTTTTCTTCATACTTATTTTTAGCTAACGTCTATATGTTCCATTATACATTATAACAAATGTGAGTTTAGTTTTTAGTTATGATATAAAAATGAAATACCGATTTCTTTATTTTCTGCATTACACAGATTCTCACTTTGTTGATCACTCTTAAAATTAGTGAAATAATGTGTATGACGTGTGCAGAGGCAGATTTACCTTAAAGCTGATGAAGCCATGAGTTCTGGAAGTTGTTGGGAGTTATAGAGTATTCTAGGTGGGGAGAGGAAGACAGACTGTGCTTGGAAATATTACTATATGTGTTTCTGATAAATTGCCTAAAAAGAACTCAGAAGAAAGGGACCAGAATTCTAAATCTTCATAATATGTTGTGAAATTTTTTCTATTCTCCTTTTTTTTTTTTTTTTTTTTGAGACGGAGTCTCACTCTGTCGCCCAGACTGAAGTGCAATGGTGCAATCTTGGCTCACTGCAACCTCCACCTCCCTGGTTCAAGCGATTGTGCTGCCTCAGTCTCCCAAGTAGCTGGGATTATGGACACCCACCATCGTGCCCGGCTAATTTTTGTATTTTTGTAGAGACAGGGTTTCACCCTGTTGGCCAGGCTGGTCTTGAACTCCTGACCTCAGGTGATCCCCCACCTCAGCCTCTCAAAGTGCTGGAATTACAGGTGTGAGCCACCATGCCCAGCCTATTTTTTCTATTCTAAATATATACATATATTTTTTATTTTATACTTAATTTTATATTTGTAATTTGGGGTCCTTTTTTTTTTGAAAGGGACCCCTTGAATTACTTCAGACTTTACAAAACCTAGTTTTGCCCTTCAATGTATATAACATTGTAATTTAACATTATGAACAAAAACACATAGATAAATTTCAACTTTTCACACAGAAAAGATTTCTGGGCAGAAAAGTCTTCTAAATTAAATCCTTGGATAAGTCACTGTTCTGTCTAGGCCTTAGCTTTCTCATCTTAAAACATGTAGATTTGACTGGCCCCATAAGATCCTTTCCAACTCAGAAAATCCTGACTTCATCATACCTGTCTTGCCATACTTTCGACAATATAATAAATAATATTTTAAATGAACTCCATAGTGAATCCTCATTTAAAAAAAAAAATTAAGCCTTCAGTAGTGTGAATAATTATACCGACCCTCCAATTAAGTATTCATTTTGTAAATGTAAATGAATGAGAATGATTCTTTTTTTTTTTTTGAGATGGAGTCTTGCTCTTTTGCCTAGGCTGGAGAGCAGTGGTGCAATCTCGGCTCACTGCAACCTCCGCCTCCCGGGTTCAAGCAATTCTCCTGCCTCAGCCTCCCGAGTAGCTGGGATTACAAGCGCATGCTACCATGCCAGGCTAAATTTTGTATTTTTTTAGTGGAGATGGGGCTTCATCAAGTTGGCCAGGCTGGTCTCGAACTCCTGATGTTGTGATCCGCCTGCCTCAGCCTCCCAAAGTGCTGGGATTACAGGTGTGAGCCACCGTGCCCGGCCAAAAAAAGTTCTTAACTTAAAGCATGCTAGTTATAGCACTTCACTATAGAACTCATTTGCTTTATAAGGATGGGAACGTTTCTTCTGCTAAGTCTAGTTCAAACTGACTGTGATAAAACTACATGCTGATTTTCATTTAAATCACTACTCGAAATAATCCATTCTGAAAGAGGAAGAGGTATTTTTACAGTCCCAATGAGACCAACTAAAATCTCTGTGTAAATCAAATTGTTTTAGAAAGTATGAACAAAACAGATGAGACATTTATGAAAAATCAATGACAGTTGTTTCTCTTCTGAACTTAGATATTTGACAAGATCTGAGAAGACTTTGAAAGGAAACAAAAAAGATAATCTAGTTCAGTTCTCAAGAACAAAAACAATTGGCTTATTGGGCAATAGGGGCAGATTGTTAGAAATAAGACAAAATTGGTATGATAGAGTCAGGATTTTCTGAGTTGGAAGGGACCCTATGGAACCATTGAGATTTACATGTTTTAAGATGAAAAAGCTGAGGCCCAGACAGAAAAATGACCTGCTCAAAGTCACATAACCAGACAGGCCAGAACTGGGCTGGACGCTGTGACTACAAATCGGGTACGTTTTCTCCTTCATTGACCTGAGTTCATAGAACCATTTGAATGATTTCATGCTTCTGTGCACAACTGAGAATTTATGGCACAAAATAGGGAACAAATTTTGCTCTACCCAGTATCAAATTTTATGATGAAGTTACAGCGACTAAGGCCATGGGTATTAGTACTGATGGGTTCAGAACATTCTACCTTAAAATGTGGCACCTTGGCATTTGAGGAAACAGCAGAAGCAGGAAGGTCATTCTCACCTTTCCCTCACCCTTCTCTCTTGAAGTAGCTCATAAAACCTTCATTCCAGAAGTATCCTCCCCTATACCCAGAGAAAAGAACTATCTTTACCCTTGAAGACACAAAGTCGCCAAGAAGAATCTGGACAGGCTTTGCTAATTTCCTCCCAGTTTATTACCATTAGATCATACCCCTTTTGTCCAATCAGACTTCTGCAAGACTGACCACTCTTCATCAGACCTAAGCATAAAAATACACAGGTTTCTCTGGTTTCTTTGGTTGGGCAGTGGGCAGGGAGGGTGGGGGGCTTCATTTCTAAAGACAATTCTGTAAAACTTACATTAAATAAATGTGTACGCTTTTCTCTTGTTAATCTGTTTTTTATTATAGGTGTCACAACAATGAACTTTTTGATAGGTGAGAAAAAGATATTCCTGGAATCTTTGACAAGATCTGAGAAGACTTTAAAAGGAAAAAAAAATGATAATCTAGTTCAGTTCTCAAGAACAAAAAAAAAAAAATCGGCTTATTGGGCCGATATTCCTGGAATATCTTTCTCCCTCATAGCACAAAGCCAGACAAGGAGATCGATGGAACACAATGGAGTGGCCAGAAATTAGACCCACACACATATGGAATCTTGATGCATGAAAGTGGTGATTTGTAGATCAGAGGGTAATGATGGCCAATAAATAGTGCTTGAATAAAATCCATTATTAACTGGATCACTACTTCAAATTGTATGCACATGTGCACATGCACACACACACATATACCCATTCCATATCCATGAAGTGAAATAAAACCAAAACTGCTTAAAGTGTTTAGAAGAAAAGTAAGAGAACATGTCTATGACATTAGGATAAAGGAGAATTTCTTAAACAAAACACAAACTCACAAACCATAAATGGAAAGGTTCTTTCATTCAACTACATTGTTAAAAATGCATCAAAAGAGCTGAGCATTGTGGTGCATACCTGTAATCCCAACTACTTGGGACTGAAGCAAGAGGATCACTTGAGCCCAGGAGTTGAAGTCCAGCCTGGGCAAAATATCAAGACTCAATCTCAAAAAAAAAAAAAAAAAAAAAAAATCACCAAAAGGTACATAATATTTTACATAGGTAGATTCATTTGTAAACATTTATAGAACTATACCCTTAAGATTTCTACCCGCATTCATGTCTATTATATTTTAATGTTTTAAAAGTTTACCCAAAATAAGACACTATAATAAAAATCAACGAGATGACAATACTCTGGGATGAGATATCTGCAACACTATAACCAACAAAGGATTATAATTCAAAATATATAAATTTTGAATATATAATATATAACTTTCTCAAATCTAGAGAAAAACATTGAATAACAAAATAGAAAAGTGTACCAAAAATATGAATAGGCAAGTCATATAATAGGACATTTGAATGGCCAATAGACATTTAAAAAAAGTTCAATCTCATTGGTCACATATAAATGAAAATAACAATGAGGAAACATTTTACACACATTTAACTAGCAAACTTCAATTAAAGTCTGGCAAGACCAGGTATTCGTGAGAATGCAGAGCACCAGAAGCTTTTATACATTGCTGGTGGGAGTAAAAATTGGTAAAAGGTACTTAGGAAAATTTGGAAATATTCATTGTTAGGAACAAATGTTATAATCCAGCAGTACCCCTCTAAGTAAATACCAGAGAGAATATTACATGTTCACGGAGAGATATGTGGAAAGATATTCCTAAAAGCATTGCCTGCTAATAACGTAAAAAAAACAAGCAACCTAAAAGTACAACCAACAAAAGGCAGATTCGTAAGTTGCAGTGTAGTCAAACAATAGAATACTATATGGCTGAGAAAATCAATGAACTGGACCTAAATATATAAACATGGATAAATTTCATTAAAATAATGTTAAGTGGAAAAGAGGAATTTACAGAAAAAGACTATGATTCTGGCTCATCGTCTGACTTTATCTTGACTGACAGTTTACCAAAACCTTCTGGAGGAGTCGGTGGACCAGGGAATGAGCGAGTTCTGAGAAACACTGGGCTCACCACAACTGGGACATTTGGCAGGGGACAGTATAGGCCAGATGCTAGACAACAGGCAGGAATCTTCCTCATATTTCCTACTTCTATTCTTACCTTGACCAACCTCCAGCTCTCAGGAACAGGTCCAAGCAGAACATCCCTACGGAGAGAATGAGTGTCCTTAGCTGACCCAAGAAGGAGAAGAGATCGGTACTTCATCTACATGTGACCCAGGAAAGCCAAGTACAGATAAGCACTGGGCCAGGTTCACGCAGCCATTTTTAGTTCAAAAAGATGATGCCATATATATCTCTTGCTTCACACGCTCCAATCTGGGTTTTCAGCTTGATGCACAGTTGTCATCCTAGCAACTCTCTTCACCACCATCCAGGGGAGTCCTTTTCATCTTTCCCCTGTGTTGTGTATCCTGTTTCTTTGTCTCCCCTGGCTTCCTCCTTCTTCATTCACTCATTTTTTTCAGCTGCCAGTATTTGGGGAGCTAAGTGGGAGGAGAGAGTTAAGGGGATTCAACAATCAATACATACATTTATTTAATCGCCTTCTTTTATGTATGGTATTCATGCTCTCAATCGATTGTGTCTGGTTTCCTCCAGATCAGAGGCTCTTGTTTACCATCTGCAAAAAACCAGCATGCAGACTTCAGTTGTGGTGGTAATGAGGCTCTTTCCTAGGGTATGCAGTGCCAGGAGAACCTAGGGATCTGCATGCTTCTTACCAATCCACTTTAGCTCTCAACCAATCCTCTTTATTTATTTTATTTATTTACTTATTTGAGATAGGGTCTCACTCAGTCACCCAGGCAATAGAGTGCAGTAGCACGAACACGGCTCACTGCAGCCTGGACCTCCTGGGCTCAAGCAATCTTCCCAGCTCAGCTGCATGAGTAGCAGGAACTATGGGTGCCTGCCACCATGCTTGGCTTTATTTATTTATTTATTTAGTACAGACAGGGTCTCACTTTGTTGCCCAGACTGATCTCAAATTCCAGGGTTCAAGTATTCTGCTAGCCTCAGCCTCCCAAAGTGCTGGGGTTACAGGTGTGAGCCACTGAGCCACTGCTGCTAGTACTCTTTTTTTTTTTTTTTTTTTTTTGTGGAGACGGAGTCTTGCTCTGTCACCCAGGCTGGAATGCAGTGGCAAGATCTCGACTCACTGCAACCTCCGCCTCCTGGGTTCAAGCAATTCTCCTGCCTCAGCCTCCCAAGTAGCTGGGACTACAGGCACCTGCCACCATGCCCAGCTAATTTTTTGTATTTTAGTAGAGATGGGGTTTCACCGTGTTGCCCAGGCTGGTCTCGAACTCCTGAACTCAGGTAGTCCGCCCGCCTCGGCCTCCCAAAGTGTTAGGATTACAGGTATGAGCCACCGGGCCCGGGCCTTAGTCCTCTTTATTTTAGCCTCACTTCCCTTCTACTCCTGCAGCCCTGACACCACCTATTTTGAGGCTTTTCAGGGTTGTGTGGCATAAATCCAGTTGGTTCTCATCTTCACAGTGTCAGTTTAGGATTTGGCATTCTCAGGTTTACTGAGTCAGTTCTCACTACTGCATTGGCTTTCCAGCTTCTAAAATGCTGCTGCTGTGGATTCCCGTTGGCATGTGCAACAAAACACAAACTAAGCCTAGGTGTTAAACGAAAAATCAAGTGTCTGTTTTGTGTGATTTCTAGGTAGGTTCCTACTGTTCGGCTGGGGAGGCAATCACAGTCTTCTTGTTGCCTTAGGTTTATGCCTTTAATTAAAGATTCCTCTATGTGTAGCTGAAGTGGGAGTGCAGGAAGAATTGAAATTATACCCGTGTATCTTTACCTGACAGTTTATATAACAATATAACTACAGTTAATTCCTTATATCTTTTGTAGAGCTTAAATATGACATAATTAGTTAATGAAAAGGTTGAGAAACCACAGTAAAGTTATGAAGGCATCATCCCGCCTCCCCATACGTAGAGATCTTGAAAACTTCATCTATGTTTAGACAGGGCACAATCATAGAGTTTGAGACCAGAAAGTCCAACCCTCTCCTTCTTATTTTCAAGAAAAGGAAACTGTTCAGAGAGTTGACACGATTTATTCATAAACGTTAGTAGCAGAACTAAAATTATCTGCAGAATCTCCTGATTGTGGGTTAAAGTTTTTTTGTTACAGGTCCAAAGCCTGGAGCTAGCGTTTTTTTCATAGTTGACTAAACGGTTTCCCTATATATTCAATTATTATTTAATTTAGGTTTTTCTCTACTGACAATATTTGCATTTCCTTTTTTTTTTTTTTTTTTTTTTTTTGAGATGGAGTCTTTCTCTGTCCCCCGGGCTGGAGTGCAGTGGCGCGATCTCGGCTCACTGCAAGCTCCGCCTCCCGGGTTCACGCCATTCTCCTGCCTCAGCCTCCCAAGTAGCTGGGACTACAGGCGCCCGCCAACACGCCTGGCTAATTTTTTGTATTTTTAGTAGAGACGGGGTTTCACCGTGTTAGCCAGGATGGTCTCGATCTCCTGACCTTGTGATCCGCCCGCCTCGACCTCCCAACGTGCTGGGATTACAGGCTTGAGCCACCGCGCCCGGCCTACATTTCCTTTTTTTTTTTGGAGACAAGGTCTCACTCTGTCACCCAGGCTGGAGTGTAGTGGCGCAATCTCAGCTAACTGCAACCTCTGCCTCCTGAGTTCAAGTGATTCTCATACCTCAGCCTCCCCAGTAGCTGGGATTACAGGCACGCACCACCATGCCCAGTTCATTTCTTTGTATTTTTAGTAGAGACAGGGTTTCACTGTGTTGGCCATGCTGGTCTTGAACTCCTAACCTCAAATGATCTGCCTGCCTCAGCCTCCCACAGTGCTAGGATTACAGGCGTGAATCACCACTCCTGGCCAACATTCACATTTCTTAGAGGTCTCAGCAATCACACCCCAAGCAAGAAAAACTAAATTTACACATATTACTTGAAACAGTTATCTAGGCCGGGCGCGGTGGCTCACGCTTGTAATCCCAGCACTTTGGGAGGCCGAGGCGGGCAGATCACGAGGTCAGGAGATCGAGACCACAGTAAAACCCCGTCTCTACTAAAAATACAAAAAATTAGCCGGGCGTGGTGGCGGGCGCCTGTAGTCCCAGCTACTTGGAGAGGCTGAGGCAGGAGAATGGTGTGAACCCGGGAGGCGGAGCTTGCAGTGAGCCGAGATTGCGCCACTGCACTCCAGCCTGGGCGACAGAGCGAGACTCCGTCTCAAAAAAAAAAAAAAAAAAGAAACAGTTATCTAACCAGATATTTTTATGTGAAAAATCTATTCTTAAGTAAATGACAAATAAGAAAATATTAATCAGTTTCTCATGTTTGATTAATCTGGACTAGCTCAGGCCTCCTCCTTCACATTATCACTTAGCCAGAGAGATAGAGATCAGATGACTGTACGCCAAGAAAGACCTGGGTGTTTCATTTGGTTTAGGGCACTCGTTGAGTTACTCCCTGTTCCTACAGATGGATGTCTTTCAATTTTATACTCAGACTTACATTTCCATTCCCTTGGGTGATGTGTTGCAACATCCCCTCTGATTTTCCATGTTGTCTTAAGAACACAGCCTTCTAAGGGATTCAGGAAGCACACACACCAAAAACGATTCAATCATGAACATTCATTCCATTCCAAAGTTGACTCCCTGCCTTTTCTCCTTTGCAAACCAATGTGGACAATAGCTTATAGATAATTATGCATTCATTTGAAGACTTCAAGAATAGGGGACTCAGGCAGAATTTGTCAAAGCAAAGAAAATGATCAGATAGTTTTCACAACTCAGAGTTTTTAAACTCTGCCAAATAACTCCATAAAAATGTCCAATAAACACACATACACACACACACACACACACCGCTGAGCTACTGATAAAGTATTTCTGAATAAGTGAGTCTTCCAGAATGTTTTCACTTATTATTCTTTTTTTTTCACAGAAATACTTTATAAAATTCATTTATTTACTTTGACTTCAGAAATCTAAACCAAATTTGTAAATGCTTGAGTAAGAAGCAGATAGGACAAATGGAGGGAAAGTTCCATTCCTCAGACACATTCTTTAACTTAGCAGCAGCAACACTACCCTCAAACATACACCATTCTCTACTGATTGTGATAAAGGATCTTAAATATTGGATAGTTTGACATTAAATATAATGCTAGAATCTGAAGTAACCAGATTGCAAGATGATTCACAGATCCTTGATTTGTGATTTTATTTTATTTTTTGATTTGTGATTTTAAATGTGAGCATGAGATAATATTTCCATGGGGCTTTATATTTACCTGTGCCTGATGTGGCCCAGAATTACCTGCCACAGTGAAGACACGAAGGTAAATGGCTGCAGATCAGCTGCCTGCCATTAAATTCTTCTGCTTCTCAAAATCATTAGGACAAGTTGGGAATGCAGTACAGCTCAGCCCTGCGCTTCCCTTAGTCCAGTCTCTCAGGTTCAGTCCAGCATCCCCAGTCTCCATTCTTCTGGGAATGGAGGACAACATTCCTTTCACGAGAGCCTTCCATTCAGCACGAAGGAAAAATGGAAACCAAGGAATAAACAGATGCATAAAGCTGCATACACTTCCCTTCCTGTGTTCTTTCTCCTCTGTATCTCCGTGTTCTTGTGAGAGATGAAATCAGAAATAATAGCTCATATAGGTGAAGCATTTTATATATCCTGAGCTCTTCACATAGGCTGTCTAGTTTAATCTTTGTACACACTGTAACATTGAGACCATTGTTATCCCTATTTTTTACACGAAAAAATGGATGCTTAGAGAAATTAAGTAACTTTCCCAAGGTCACTCAGCCGGCAGATGGTGAGCTAGATGCAAATCCAGACATCCTAAATCCAGCCATCACCCTTAGCCAGTACCTGACTGGGAATCGCCTCATTTGTTAGACTGTTAGAGCAGCTCCTCCCAGCATCAGTGGCCTACTTTTCGTTAAACTGTAAAATGTTACCTAGTTTTCTGCCTGGCACTATGTTGAGGCCAATTTGGAACCTCTATGAAAGAGATATCTTGAGAAATAATTTTACTGCACAAATCATAATAAACACATGGATATTTTTCTTTTTAAATCAACTTGATCGAGGTATAATTTTTATACAATATGCACCATTTTCTGTGTATAGGTTGATGAGACAAATGCACATACTCATATACCCTCCATTCCACTCGAGATATACAATATTTCCATCACTCAAGAAATTCCTACCAATGATAGACTGGATAAAGAAAATGTGGTACATATACACCATGGAGTACCATGCAGCCACAAAAAAGGATGAGTTCATGTCCTTTGCAGGGACATAGATGAAGCTGGAAACCATCATTCTCGGCAAACTAACACAGGAACAGAAAACCAAACACCACATGTTCTCACTCCTAAGTGGGAGGTGAATAATGAGAACACATAGACACAGGGAGGGGAACATCACACACCGGGGCCTGTTGGCGGGTTGGGGGTCTAGGGGAGCATTAGGAGAAATACCTAATGTAGATGACGGGTTGATGGGTGCAGCAAACCACCATGGCATGTGTATACCTATGTAACAAGCCTGCATGTTCTGCACATGTATTCCAGAACTTAAGGTATAATAAAAAAAAAAAAAGAAAGAAAAGAAAAAGACATTCCCTTGCTGTCTTTTGCAGTCAATCCCCCAACAACCCCCATTTTCCAGCCCCAGGAAACCAATCATCTGCTTCTTGACATTACTTGACTGTAGTTGTTACGTTAGACCGATAGAATCACACAATATATACTCTTTTGGTCTAACTTTATTAGACCAATTTTATCTTTTTAAATATTCATCCATTTTTGCATGCATCAATAATTAATTTTTATTACTGATTAGTTTTCCATTGAATGAAGATGTTCCAAAATTTTTCATCCATATCATTCATTCAATGATAAACATTTGGGTTGTTTACAGTTTGGGCTATCATGAATAAAGTTGCTAGGATCATTCAAGTGTAAGTCTTGCAGTAGAATTGGCTTAGTTATATGATAAATACATGAGCATTGCAGTTGCCCCACATCCTCACCAACACAGTATTATCAGTGTTTTTAATTTTCACCATTCTAGTGGATGAGTAGTGATCTTTTTGTTACTTACATTTATGTTTTCCTGATGATAACAATGTTGAGCATCTTTTCTCATGTTTATTGACTATACATATATCTTGTTCTTTTTAAAACTATTTTCATGTACACTACCAAGGTAGGAAACACTGGCAATATTTTCTTTACAAACTAGAGAAGACCAAAGAAATGTTATCCCTATACGTTATATCTCTCTCTGGAAGAGGTTGCTCATCATCTTTCAAGTTACCATCTGCTTTAGGAGACACTGGGCTTCTCTTCCATGTTTGGCCAATAGCTCTTCCTTCCTACCTCTGAAGCAAGCACAAAGTGAACATCCCTAAAATGTTTGAAATGAATTGAATTGAACTGAATTAAAGCAGCTACATGTATGCTCTTCAGGTAGAGCAACAGACGCTTCACTGAGGTGGGGGTGAGGAGAATGGGACTCTGTTTTACCAAAGTTTACTTACAATTATCCATTCTAATCAAAACACCATTTTCTGTGTCTTATATTGTTTCATATTTCACCACTGACTTTTTAAGAGACTAGGTCTCTTGATGTTGCCCAGGCTGGTCTGGAACTCCTGGCCTCACGCGATCCCCCTGCCTTAGCCTCCCAAAGTGCTAGGATTACAGGAATGTGCCACCATGCCCAGCCTCATCATCGACTATTTAATGTTCTTATACATCATGATGACAAAGACTAATAGACTACACTTGCTTCAAAATAAAATTAGTTACAATCTACCAGCTTCTGTTAGGTTGAAAAAAAATTATACTTTAACTTTTCATGCTAGCTTCTATTAGACACATTTCTCATATCATAGATTGTTTGACCTTCTGGGACTATGCAGGGTTGGCTACTGTGGGAGTGTTTGTCTGTGACTTGTGCCTGACTTTTGTTTTCCTTCCCACCTTCTAAACTACCAGGTGCCCTGTGAGTTCACACTGCTTCTCAGCTACGTAAGCCTCTTGATTGTAGATCTCATTTTATTCAACCTTCCCAACCACAGAGCTCACCCATGAGATGAAATTTAACATGACAAATTAATACAAAAATCTTAACTACTATTTTTATCCATCATCCTTAGTGGATAATGTTTGAGCAATAGATGTCTTTTTCCAAAGAAATTATGATTGAAATTCATAGGCCCTGTGGGAGGACAGGATCATGAGTAGGAAAGTTATTGACTTGGACCACATTTTTCTATGCTTTGAATGTAACTGTGACTGACTATCCACAATAAGCCATGGTCAAACCTTCCTCATAACTCCTTGTTTTTAAAAGACAACAGCCACCCCTAGGAAAAACTCACATATGTGAGCTTTAGTTTACTCCATATGAATATTTCAATAACCTAAAAAGAAGTAGGAAGGAAAACACTCCAGAGGTTATTTGACACATCTGCCAGGGTAGGCTGGTCATGATGCTATAACCTACCACTGCACAGAATTCCATACCATCTGCAATTTTCTAAGTAAATCTAAATATACAACCAAAATTCATTTGAAATTGTTGGAAAAAAACCTACATAAAGCTTCTGCAAAGAATAAAACATAATCTACAACCAGTACTAGGACCAATTTTTTTTGAAATGTCTATTATTATGTTATAAAAGCATCTTCTTGCAATTACAGCAACAAAATGTACTACAAAGAATACCAAGAAGAGCATCAAGAAGTCCTCATCTTAGTAAATCCTTACAAAATCCTTTTGTCTCACCTCCACCACTCGTTAACTCTGAAACTCTGGACAAATCATTCATTCTCCACCTACAAAATTAGGACTGTAATAAATATTTCTCCCTCCTGAAAATAATAGAAAGATAAATATCTGCAACAGTGCCTTGAGGTACAGCATTAATTCAAGGTATTGGCCGGGCGTGGTGGCTCACGCCTGTAATCCCAGCACTTTAGGAGGCCGAGGTGGGCGGATCACAAGGTCAGGAGATCGAAACCATCCTGGCTAACACAGTGAAACCCCGTCTCTACTAAAAAAAATACAAAAAATTAGCCAGGCGTGGTGGCAGGCGCCTGTAGTCCCAGCTACTCAGGAGGCTGAGGCAGAAGAATGGCGTGAACCTGGGAGGCAGAGCTTGCAGTGAGCCGAGATCGAGCCACTGCACTCCAGCCTGAGCAACAGAGCGAGACTCCATCTCAAAAAAAAAAAAATTCAAGGTATTATTATTTTTAGTACAGAAAGCCTAGAAATAAATACCATATTGTCCTAACATTTTTATTATTTTAATTAGTGCACATTGAATGTTTTTTGTGGGCTTTTATTTGGCTCTTTGTGCAAGAGGTAGGCAAAGAAAAAAGTCATGTGAAAAGAGAGAAATAAGAAGAGGAAATAAATGAGACAACTTTGATTAATGTATTATGCTAAAAATTACTGGTAGAAATGAAAGGGCAATTCTAAATTAGATAGCTACAAGACATGAAATCCCCTTCCTAAGCTATTTCAAACCAAAGCCCTATGAGAAAGAATGAAGCTAAACAAAGAACACACAGCATTGTAAAAATGAAGTATTGGAAAATCTCAAATAGCTAAATGGTCTCCATGATTAGAAATAGAGAAAGCATATTAGCTAATAAGTGGACCCCACTGTCGAGAAAGAATATATAAATCTCCCTAAGGTTCCAGATGTTCTCTTCTGATTCTCTTTCAAAGTAAAAGACTAAGCATCAGAAGTTTCTGGTCCTTGATCTAATTTTGAAACTTTTTGGGGCCTGGGACCAACCATTGAACCTCAACAGTCAGTTTCATCTTCTATCACTAAGAACAACTGTCGCCACAGGCAAATAATATCAATCTCAAGATTTTTATATCTACTTGGTTGAAAACTCATTTAGCACATTTTAGGACTGTGAATAGCAGCTGATTGTTTATTTTCATGTTTAAAAATATGAAAAGATCTAGCACCCTTCATCTTAAAAAGGTAAAGGTTAACAAGACACAAAGTTAATGAATTGTAAGGACAAATTAAAAAATCGCTTTGTCTTTAATATGCTAGGATATTCTCTTTAGAAACTTGAGCAACCTGCACTTAGGACAAACAAAAGCAAGTTCTGTGTTGAGCCATGGGCTTCATAGGCAGAGGGTATCATATCACTATCATACAAGTAGTACAATTTTCTTTTCTTTGTTGTTTTTTTGAGACAGGATCTCATTTTGTTACCCAGGCTGGAGTGCAGTGGCGCCATCTCGGCTCACTGCAACCTTCACCTCCCGGGCTCAAGTGATCCTCTCATCTCAGCCTCCCATGTAGCTGGGACTACAGGTACATGCCACCACGCCCAGCTAACTTTTGTATTTTTTTGTAGAGATGAGCTTTCACCATGTTGCCCAGGCTGATCTTGAACTCCTGGACTCAAGCAATCCTCCTGCCTCGGCCTCCCAAAGTGCTGGGATTACAGTTGTAAGCCACTGCGCCCAGCCCACATGTAGTACAATTTTCTGATTTAGGCCCACTTCTCTGTTGGAGAGTTTGTGATCTACAACCCAAATATGAAGATTTCTTCCAGCATGGGAAGATTGTCTAATTACTTTCAAGTTCCAGGGGTGGCTGGAAAAAAATAAAGGAAGAAATAAGCAGTGCATATTCCCTTCACTTCTGCTTTATTTGTTCTCTGTTTCCATGACAATGAAACTTTAGCCTGAGGCTTTATGATGGAGAGAGGCTGATAAGCAGCAGTCCTGAGTGATACAGTGTGAAATTTGGGGTGGGTACCTCACACATTATTTTCTTCATTTCTTTTTTTTTTTTTTTTTTTGAGACGGAGTCTCACTCTCTCACCCAGGCTGGAGTGCAGTGGCGCCATCTCGGCTCGCTGCAAGCTCCGCCTAGCGGGTTCACGCCATTCTCCTGCCTCAGCCTCTCCGAGTAGCTGGGACTACAGGCGCCCGCCACCACGCCCGGCTAATTTTTTGTATTTTTAGTAGAGACGGGGTTTCACCATGGTCTCGATCTCCTGACCTCGTGATCCACCCGCCTCGGCCTCCCAAAGTGCTGGGATTACAAGCGTGAGCCACCACGCTAGAGACAGGGTTTCACCATGGTCTCGATCGCCTGACCTCGTGATCCGCCTGCCTCGGCCTCCCAAAGTGCTGGGATTACAAGCGTGAGCCACTGCGCCCGGCCTTATTTTCATTTCTGAAGACAAATCAGTCTTTAGCTTACTTTTTTTTATTATCAACAATTGTAACTATAAACACTATTCATACCCCAAATAATTTTCATATTAGTGATATTATTCATAATTCCAACATAAAAGCACAACATAGCAAAGACTTAATTTGGGGAAAGTCTGAAACAGTTAAAAATGATATTAAAAGGCCAGGTGCAGTGGCTCATGCCTGTAATCCCAGCACCTTGGGAGGCCCAGGTAGGAGGATTGCTTGAGGCCAGGAGTTTGAGGCCGGCCTTAGCAACATGGTGAGACCCTATCTCTACAAAAGATTTTTTTGAAAAGAAAATTAGCTGGGCATGGTGACATGTACCTGTGGTCCCAGCTACTTAGGAGGCTGAGGCGGGGGGATCCCTTGAGCCCAGGAGGTTGAGCTGTGTTTGTGCCACTGCATTCCAGCCTGGACAACAGATGAGACTCTGTCTCAAAAAAAAAAGAAAAAAAAAGACATAAAAAAAACTACAGCCACAGAAAATATATAAATAATTTATAATCTAAATTGTGATTTGAATGCCACGGACAGATTAAAAAAACAAACAAACAAACCTCTCAGTAGAAGCAAAAGTTAATATACCCTAGGCCACTGGTTCTCAAAGTATTGTCCTTAGACCAGCAACATTAGCATGACCGGATAACTTGTAAGAAACACACATTCTCAGATTCCATTCTAGACCTACTGGTTCAGAAATCTTGGAGATGGAGCCCAAGAATTTGTGCTTTAACAGGCTCTCCAAGTGAATCCTATGCATTCCACAGTTTGGGAACAACTGCCCTAATCTGTATATATTATTATCCTTATTTTACCCATAAGGGAACATGGGCTCATGCATAACCCAGCTAAGAGAGCCTGGGACAAGAGCCAAGCCGTGTGACTCCAAATCTCATGCCCAGTATTGAAAGGGAAAAGAAATGAGCTGAAGAATCAGAAAAATCTCTGATTCCTAAGATAGAAGCTTTTTTAGCTAAGGTAGAAAAAAATTATTTAAAACTTAGCCCTCAGAGATTTCACTTGTGATATAGGGATAGTAATAACGTAACCCCAAAGAGTTTTTGGTGAGAAACAAATTGGATAAGGTATAAAACCATGATTTTAGACCACAAAGAGTCATAAAATTTTGATCATTACTTCTATGTCTTTTTGATCTTCTGAGAAAACATGTTTCGGTTGCTATATCATGTTTCTAACTACAGGACATACAACGAATGTTTTAAACACAATCTACTTCCATTTTTGTTTCCCGCTATAAGTTTTTCCTCCAAACTGCAAAATTACATTACCTATAACTTTACTCAAGACAAAGTTATGATGACCCATAGTTTTGTATAGGGAAAAGGGATAATGCTACGTGGCATTTTTCTAGAAAAGAATCAAGTGATTTTCATTTAACAAAAGCATTTATTTAAGATAAGATGATGTGTATCTTATGCTTTCAGTTTATAGGGGTGACTTTCACAAGTAAATTATCATTCTACATTTAGTTTATACAAATAATTTTTTTTTTTTTTTTTTGAAACAGGGTCTCACTCTGTCACCCGGGCTAGAATGCAGTGGCATGATCATGGCTCACTGCAGCCTCGAGCTCTCAGGCTCAGGTAATCCTTCTACCTCAGCCTTTGGAGTAGCTGGGACCACAAATTAGCCAGCATGCCCGGCTAATTGTTATTTTTTTGTAGAGACAGGGTCTCGCCATATTACCCAGGCTGGCCTCAAACTCCTGGCCTCAAGCAATCTACCCACCTCAGCCTCCCAAATTGTTGGGATTACAGGTGTGAGCCACCACGCACAGCCTGACATTTTTTTTTTTTTTTTTTTTTGAGATGGAGTCTCGCTCTGTCACCCAGGCTGGAGTGCAGTGGCGCAATCTCGGCTCACTGCAAGCTCCGCCTCCCGGGTTCACGCCATTCTCCTGCCTCAGCCTCTCCGAGTAGCTGGGACTACAGGCACCCGCCACCACGCCCGGCCAATTTTTTTGTATTTTTAGTAGAGACGGGGTTTCACTGTGGTCTCGATCTCCTGACCTCGTGATCCGCCCGCCTCGGCCTCCCAAAGTGCTGGGATTACAAGCGTGAGCCACCGCGCCCGGCCTAGCCTGACATTTTTAATGTAATATTTATTGCATCCTAAGTGGCCTTTGTATAGAAACCTCATAAACTATATATGCTTTCTTTAATACTATTATAAATAGCTCTGAAATTACAAAAAGACATCAAAAGAATTTTTAAATACCTGTATTTCTACTGATCAGCAATAGCTGCCTTTAGCATTTGGTTTTTGTCTTTCCAGAATTTTTCACATATGCATAACACACTCCTATATATTTAAACAAAATACAGCATTTGATGTTTCCACTTATCAGTATATTGTGAAAATATTTCCAGGTAATCACTTTTGCTGAATCAGCTTAAATGCCTGCATTATATTCTACTGGATGGATGGATTAGATGGATGAATGAGGGATTAACCAATCACTTATTATTAGACATTTAGATTTTTCTAGTTATTTGTCTTTTTTAACATGATTCAGTGAACACTGCAGACTGGCCTAATTATCCTCTCAGAATACATTCTTAAGAAGCAGACTTTCTGGATCAAAGAGAAGCACAATTTTAAGTCTTTTGATTCATATTCCAAATTGCCTTTACAGAAAGATTGTACTTTTACTCTTGCCAGTAGTATATAAGTGCCAGTTTTCCAACATTCTCCTCTTTGGAAAGAAAATCTTTTCCATTCTAATATGTCAAAATATGTCAAAAATAATATTTCATTGTTATTTTAATATGCATGTATTTGATTATTAGTGAGACTGATCATCTTTTAATAGGAATAGCAGGCACTGTCAGGCCCTCCATATCCTCCAGCTTCCACCTCTGTAGCCACTGGGTGCTTACTCAGAGGACCTGTTGAAATGGGAAAGTTCCTCACTCCCCCCACACAGGACGTTCAACAGAGGTGTGGCTCCACTGTGTGCACTCAAACCCCTTATGGGAGAGGGAGCACGCATATGGGCAGGTGCGGGAGCCGGGGCAAGCGCTCCCGGGCTCCGGCCCCACAGCAGTGTCCAGGGGTAGGAGCCTGTGACTCCCAAAGCCCAAGTGGGCATGTGTTACAGTGCGCTTTTTTAGCCTTGCTGTTCGTGGATGACTTAAGTGTTAAGCGGGTCAGTGCCCTCTTGGTACCCAGGTGATTGTCTGGAGTCCAGGAAGAATCCGGTGGCACATGGACTTGAAGGATGAATGCGGGGATTTTACTGAGTGGTGGAGATGGCTCTCAGCAGGATGGATGGGGAGCTGGAAGCAGAATGGACTGGAAAGATGATCTTCTTCTGGAGGTTGGCTGTCCAGTGGCCCACCTCCTCTCCAACTGTCCCCAGCCAAAATCTTCTCGGCATTCAGACGCTCCTTCTCTTCTCTCTGTCATGCCATGCTGCCATTCTTCTGCTCTTTTGTTCGTCTCCTTGTGGAGCCAGGGGTTTAGGGTATGGGTACACGATAGGGGGTGTGGTGGGCCAAAAGTCAACTTTTGGGTGCAAAAACAGGAATGCCTGTTCCCATTTAGGGCCGCAGGTTTCCAGGCTTAAGGGAGGGGCATTTGCCAGGGAACTGCCCTCTTCTATCCAGCATTTCCCTGTCTCCTATCCAGATCACTGTGACTGCTGAGAGTGTTTCTTTGGTTTAACAGCAGGAAGAAGCTGTGCAAGAGTAGCAGGAAGTGCCAGAGAATTAACACTCCAAGGAGCAACCAAGTTGAGGTATAGGTGCCCAGTGGCACCCTGTTGAGGGGTAAATATCCCACTTGTTAGGTGCGGTAACTCTGGGGAATGTTTCATACTGTCTCCCAGAGCTCCCTGGCGGGACTGAATCCCAGTTGCCCACAGAGGAAATGGCTTGAGGTACCCTTTGCTGACTTCCTTCCTTTCCCTATTTCACTTCCCCACTTCCTATCAGTGTTTTCTAGGATCATCTCCCAAGTAAACAACTTGAACTTGAATCCTTGTCTCAGGGTCTCTTTCTGGGCTAGGGAACCCAAACCAAGACAATACGTTTTTCTTTGTTTCCCTTATTTAGTCAATTACCTGATCATTCATATATTTTTCCCATTTTGATATTGGAATTAGAATTACCTATTTTAAAATACTAAGGAAGGAAATATTAAGTAGGAAAAGATATTTGTGAAGGGCGACACTGATAGGTCACAGATCAGGAGCTTGCCAGATAATTAGTTAGCATCAAATTCAAATTGTCTTGAGATAGGTTAAGATTTAAAGTATGACAAGTTATTAAAAACAACTATTATATTCCAAGGTAATTGCCCCTTTTTAATCTTAGATGTGCCTTTAGTGGCTATTGAACTAAAGATTTCTTGGAGATAAAAATGAACTAAAATGTAGGAAAAGGAAAAAAACTAGAAAACTATGGTGAGGAGAATATTTTAGCCAAGGTGTACTAAATGTGTTGATTGAGTGCTATAAGCAAAGCTACATTCAAAAGTGTAAATATGCTCAAAATAGACTGTGATTATTTTTAGGGAGTGATTATGGTTCAGTGAGAAAACTGTTGAGGAGGTTTAACATGGAGAGATATTTTGGGTCAGATGACATTTTCTAGTATCTAAAATCAATATGTTCTTAATTAAAGCACCAATCTCCCAAGAAGCCTCTGAAAGGCATAAACAATGTTAAACTAAGCTGGATCAGAGCCCAGAAAGTCAGCCAGACTAGGAGTGCATACAACTAGGCAGGAAAGAAAAAAAAGAAAGAAAAAACAACTTTCAAATGCAACTAACGATTTAGAGTTGGGGGATGGAGACAGAGGAGGGGGTACAGACAACAAAAGAAAATTGCCAGTTTGCATCTTGCTCTGGGCCAGGAATCAGACAATCACTCCAGAAGAATCTGTTCAGAGGCCATTCTTCCAGCTGCACAATTGAAGCATTTGCAAAGGTAAAACAAGGACAGACAACCTAGCTCGCCTTGTAGGGGCAATGAAAGCTTTTAAGGAGGACGCGCAGAATACAAATCCACAGGAGTGAAACTTAAAAGCCTCTGCAGGTCTGTGACTGCCCCCAGCTTCCATGCTACATCTAACAGAGTTAAATGAAAAAAATGTGACTCAGTCATTTTAATGTGTTTTATCAGGACAGATCCTAATGTTTTTCTGAACTTACAAGATATACTAAGGTTATGTGTCTACACAACAGAGACTATCCAGAAGAAATGTGGAAAACTCAGCACAGGTTAGAGTTAGTGCAAATGATGACTGTTGGATCCCAAATCTGGTTGAGATTTATTAAAAGATAAATGCTCAATAATCCATCAGCTCTGTGTTAGTCAGATTCAAAGAGCTCACAGTCTAATTGGTCAGGAAGAGATTCCGCTGAACATATCTGTCTCAAACTAAAGATTTATCTACGTAAGTACATTTATTAGGTGCTCCTCCAACCATTACCACTAAATAAAGACAATTTATTACATTGCCTGCCTCACCATATACTGAATTATTTAAGACAGTCAGCAGCCATCAACTAAATAAGCAAGGATAGAGGTGGTTTTGGCGAAACTCCATTAAAGTACATTACCAATGCATATTAGTCAGAATAGACTTTGGTTTTCTGTGATAGCAAACTACCCCTAAATCTCAGTGGATTCATCCAGCACAGTTTCTTTCTTGCTCACACTACATGTTCCAGGTAAATCAGCAAAAATTGCTCCACACAGTCTCTGAAGGACTTGGGCTGATGAAGGCTCCACCAGCTCATCACTGCACCATCTGGAACACGTGGCCAGGAAGCGGAGGTGGAAGAAGAGAAACTAAAGGGAATCCCACACATGTCACTTCTGCTCATATTTCATTAGCCATGATTAATCCCACGGCTCCTTCCAAGCACAGGCAGTTGACAAGTGCTGTGTCATTTGTGCCTGAAAGAGGAAGGGGAAGGAGCTGGATATGGGAGTAATTTCCACATACGCATCTTAGTGATCTGGAATTCTGGAGGTTTTCCTAGCACAAGGTGATTTCCTAGCATAATCGAGGTCGAGAGGCAAAGCTAAGGATACATAACAAAAGACATGAGCCCCGGCTCAGAGGTCCCAAACCAAGGCCAGGAGCCAAAGGGGGAGGGAGGTTTGGACAGCCACGAACAAAGGAGGAAGCATCAAAATCCTGATAATGTCTTATGGCAAAGCTAACCTGTCATAAAGCTATTTTAATTGACTTTGTTTTCATGCAAAGTGGCTTTTCCCTCAGGCATCTTAAATATGTCACTTGATATCTGACATCACTCCATCTGCATTTTTCAAAGTATGGTCCTTGTATCATTGGGAACAGATATATCTGAGGGGCTTCAGAGAAATACAGATTTCTAGGATCCAACCAAGATTTTATGGATTAGAATCTCTGAAGGAGGTTCCAGGAATCTGCCTTTTTTTTTTTTTTTTTTTTTTTTGAGATGGAGTCTTGCTCTGTCACCCAGGCTGGAGTGCAGTGGCGCAATCTCGCCTCACTGCAACCTCCGCCTCCTGGGTTCAAGCGATTCTCTGCCTCAGCCTCCTGAGTAGCTGGGATTACAGGTGCCCACCACCACGCCTGGCTAATTTTTTGTATTTTTAGTAGAGACGGGGTTTCACCGTCTTGGCCAGGCTGGTCTTGAACTCCTGACCTTGTGATCCACCCGCCTCAGCCTCCCAAAGTGCTGGGATTACAGGCATGAGCCACCGTGCCAGGCCAGGAATCTGCTTTTTAACAAGTATCCCCTAGGTAATTCTATGTATTCTAAGCTTCGGGATTCTGTTTTTGACTTGTGCCAGGATCTAGGGCAAGTCTGACATCTGGGTTGGGTTTAGGCCCTGGGAGAATGTCCTGCATGGTCCTGGTCACCAAGTAGGGCCTGTCCTACCACTAGAAGGCATTTGGTAAAGTCAAGACCGTGCATTTAGGTTAAACGGGGGACTTTTCTGGAGGAGGAAGATTTAAGAGCATGTAAACTAGGTTGATTCTGAGATCCTGAAAAACTGGGTTTGGGAAGGACTGGTTAAACACAGAGTAGCTTCAAGGACAACAGAACTTGTAGGTAGGTATCCAATGAATTGACAATGGTGGGGATAAAGAAGGGCCCAGTTTCTGAGGTAGAGTTTTGGAAATGGTCAGGTGGAGCATATGAGGGCCTTTGGACTTCTCCGGCACATGCTACAAGTGCTGCTCCTTAAACAGGCTGGGCTGGGCAGAGAGGGAACAGCTGGTGAATCCTGAACCCTTTTTGCTGAGATAATAGGAGGTGCGGTGTGGAAGGAGGGCAGACAAACTGTAAGAAACACTGTCACGGCTATTAGAAACTTTTTTAGAATAGAGAGAAAAGTACCTACCAGATGAATAGAAAACAGAGCTATTACACATATTACAGGAGGGAGGAGTGAAAGGAAAATGGAAGCATCACAAAGTTTTGCGACATCCACAACTCACAAAAATTAATGGGCATCTGTGGGTTAAACACCGAGAAGAAATTCAGATATCCAAACAAAATTAAGACTATGAATCTTGGGCTGGAAAGTAAGAATACGGAAAGAAAGCAGAATGTATATGTATATGGAGGACTATCTCCAAAATGTCAACTGTCTAACCCTAAAAAGTTATTTCACAGTTGCAGAAGAAATCATTTTGCTTAAATGAAAACATTTATTACCTGCAAAATGCACAAGCCCCTGTGAGCTCTTCAAACATATAATCAGAAAGTGAGCTATCTTTGGAAGTATAACATCATGCCCTACATGATATGGGGCTAAGGTGAACATCAGAGGTCTAAGAGTGGCTTAGTGGAATGTGCTCACGATCTTGTGTGCATTCTGTTCAGATACCAGCATTTTGTCTTGATATTCTAGGACAAGGAATTCCAACCAATGTTATTCACCATTAATTTTTGTGAGTTGCAGATGTTTCAAAACTTTCTGATGTGTGCATTTTGCTTTCACCCCTCTCCTTCCCTTTCTCTTCTTCCTCCTATCCGGTATGTAAAAGCTCTGATTTATAATTATCTGGCATGTACTTTTCTTTAACTTTTAATAATCTTCCGAAAGCCATGACAGCATTTTAAGGCTTACACTGAGGGAGGCTATATAAATGTGAAACAGATGAAAATATATATCTTGGGCAAAATAACTTGCAGATATGAGAAAGAAAATTAGAGTAGGCATATGTTTGTGGTTGAGAAAGCGTATCTGTCCAAATATATGGCAGAGGATTAGTATGGAGACTGGACCTCTGCAGAGAAGGGTATTGTCCAGTTGTGATAGAAGCAACTGAGAATTCTGGGATAACCCTCAACCTCTTTGGCTGACAAATCATTCTCAGCTAGATGCTTGGAGTTGGAAACAATTGATGCCAGGTGGGTAAAAGAGAAAGTTGATTCCATTTACTTTATCACCTCATTTATTTCTGGGGCTAGACAGGTAAAAACAGCACATATGTCTTACCATCAAATGATTATTGCTTTTCATTTGTTTGCAAGGGTATTGGTATTGAAAACTCAAAATCTAAGTGTGAGCAGCCCTTTATACAAGAAATTAATGTAAACCATAGATTAGAACCAGTGTAGAAAATATTAATATTATATTTCATATAAAAAACAAGAAAACCATGAAAAAAGTAGTTACAGAGATCCCCAACTATGAGATCTTACATTAAAGTGAAAAACAGTCCTACTATTTTGAGTCAATTATATGGTTACTTACAAAGATTTGGTCTGTAACAGCCTTTCATATAAAGCATTTTTATTTTTTCTCTGTGAAGATTTTCATTTTACATTTGTCATCTAGTGCATTGTATTGATAGTTATTTAAAAGCTGATATATTTTTTTCCTAAGATAGAGTAGTGAGTCATCTTCATGCAAATGGCAGAGCCCTCCTTGGCTAGAACTGCTGAGTTCTAAGTCATAATGTGGATTTTGACCTCTAACCACTTTTGGAGAGTGACCAAATCAAGACAAAAAAATCTGATCTTGCTAAAGACCACATAGGAAGTCCTTGGCAAAGTCAGATGAGAAAACAGAGTTCATGAACTCCCAGTACAGCATTTTAACCACTGCTTTTGTCCCTTGTTTTGGGAACCCCATTAAAATAAAAAAGTAGAAAATTCTGGAATTTTGGTTGCTGTTTTCCATGACCAATTTAATAGAGTGGTGGAAAGAGTTCTGTACTAAGAGTCAGAGACTGTTTTTCAAAAATAACCAACTTTATGTAATGGAAACTTTCAATGAACCCTTTTGACCCATCTCTCAGCTTCAAGAATCTTACTTATAACCTATCTCATTTTATCTATATTCCACTGAATTTATTTATCCCATATAATTTTAAGGCAAATACCACACATCATACCATATCATTTCCTCCATAAATATTTCAGGATATACCTCTAAAAGATGAATCTCAAAAAAAAACCCATAATACCATTATTATATCTAAAACATTTGATAATAATTACTTAATGCCATTAAATATCTACTGTTCAAAATTCCAACAGGATCATAAATATAATTTTTTTTGAGATAGGATTTCACTCTGTCACCCAGGCTGGAGTGCAGTGGTGTGATCATGGCTTACTACAGCCTCGACCTCCTGGGCCCAAGCCTTCCTCCCATCTCAGCTTCCCAAGTAGCTAGAACTACATGCACATGCTACCATGCCTGGCTAATTTTTAATTTTGTTTTTGTAGAGACAAAGTCTTACTATGTTGCTCAGACTGGTCTTGAACTCCTGGGCTCAAGCAGTCCTCCCACTTCAGCCTCCCAAAGTACTGGGATTACAGGCATGAGCCATCGCAGCCAGCAAATATAATAATTTTTAAATTTGTTTGAATCGAGATCCAAGTAAAGTCTACCTGTTGTGATTCATCACGTTTCTTAGTTCTTTCTAAATTTCTGGGCTTTCCCTCCATCTCTTCTTTTTTTTTCTTTTTTTTTTCTTTTTTTTATTTTTTGAGACAAGATCTCACACTCTGTCACCCAGGCTGAAGTGAAGTGGTGCAATCATGGCTCACTGCAGTCTTGAACTCCTGGGCTCAAGCAATCCTCCCACCTCAGACTCCTGAGTAACTGGAACTACAGGATCACACCACCGCGCCTGGCCCTCTTTTTTTCCTTTGTAATTTATTTGTTGAAGGAGCAGGTCATACGTCCTCTAGACACATACTGGCTTTTGCTAATGGCAACTTGTGGTATTCTTTAACACATTCTTCAAGTTTCTGTTCTTAAATTGGTAACTGAATCTAAGAGGTTTGAAGGGATTCAGATTTGATTGCCTTTGGTGAGGGTGCTTGATGGATGTGGTGTGATTTCATCAGGAGGCCCTAATGTCTGTTTATCTCTTGTGTTATGCTAGCAGATGTTGGTGCTTAATTTCTAAATGCATTAATTTGTTAAGGATTGTGAAATGGTGACATTATAATTCTATTAGTCCTTCTTTTATCAGCTAGAATAAAAAGAAAGTTCCCCTTGCCTGCTATATAGCTCCCAGGAGTACAGTTCAAAAGCAAAGGCAGGGTAAATGCTTACATCTTCCTTTTTATTAACAGCTTTCCAAATAATAAGTTGGTTTTCTAGTACCCTACCATGATGACCAACTAGTTGTTGTTGTGTTTTAGTAATATTATGAACTAACAGAGTTAAACATATTTTGTATGTTTCAATCCATTGTAGTTATCATCTTTACTGATACTCAAATCATCCTGAGAGACAGGATTAGCTGGATTTCCTAGGCCGACTAAGAATCCCTAAGCCTAGCTAGGAAGGTGACTGCATCCACCTTTAAACACGGGGCTTGCTAGCTCACACCCAACCAATCAGGTAGTAAAGAGAGCTCACTAAAATGCTAATTAGGCCAAAACAGGAGGTAAAGAAATAGCCAATCATCTATCGCCTGAGAGCACAGCGGGAGGGACAATGCTCCGGATATAAACCCAGGCATTCCAGCTGGCAACCGCTACCCTCTTTGGGTCCCCTCCCTTTGTATGGGAGCTCTGTTTTCACTCTTATTAAATCTTGCCACTGCACACTCTTCTGGTCTGTGTTTGTTACGGCTCTAGCTGAGCTTTTGCTCACCATCCACCACTGCTGTTCGCTGCCGTCACAGACCTGCCACTGACTTCCACCCCTCTGGATCCGGCAGGGTGCCCGCTGTGCTCCTGATCCAGTGAGGCACCCATTGCCGCTCCAGATCAGACTAGAGGTTTGCCACTGTTCTGCAGGGCTAAGTGCTCAGGTTCGTCCTAATCAAGCTGAACACTAGTTGCTAGGTTCCACGGTTCTCCTCCGTGACCCACAGCTTCTAATAGAGCTATAACACTCACCGCATGGCCCAAGATTTCATTCCTTGGAATCCGCGAGGCCAAGAACCCCAGGTCAGAGAACAAGAGGCTTGCCACCATCCCACACTGGAAGCGGCCCGCCGCCATCTTGGATGCTCTGGAAGCAAGGCCCACCCCCCGCCCCACCCCCCGCCCCCGTAACAATCCCAGTAGGATGTAATAAAATATGTTACTAATTCATACTGCTACTTTAAATTCAAATTTACGACTCTAGAGAAATGGAATCCATAGAATGTATGTTTATAGAGGTGTGTGTATGTGTGTGTGTATATTTGTCCTCGGTACATTCCATTATATAAAAGATTACTAGATTATAAAGTCACATGGAATAGTTTCTCTCCGTGTGATCATGAGACCAATTAGATACACATTTTGATTTATTTTATTTTTTATTTTAGGGAAAAATGTTTTAAAAAGTGATTTTGTTTTATAATTATATAACATTTTTCATGGTTCTTAATGTCAAACCTATACATTTAGATTTTTATAAATTTAGATTTAGGCGGGGCGTGGTGGCTCACGCCTGTAATCCTAACACTTTAGGAGGCCAAGGCAGATGATCACTTGAGGCCAGGAGTTTGAGACCTGAGACCAGCCTCGCCAACATGGAGAAACTCCGTCTCTACTAAAATACAAAAATTAGCCAGGCATGGCGGCGCATGCCTATAATCCCAGCTACTTGGGAGGCTGAGACACGAGAATCTCTTGAATCCAGGAGGCAGAGGTTGCAGTGAGCCGACACTGTGCTACTGCACTGCAGTCTGGGCGACAGAATGAGGTTCTGTCTCCAAAAAAAACAAAAAAGAAAAGAAATTGGAATATGTGATTATGGAGGCAGGCAAGTCCCAAGATCTGCAGGGTGAGTCTGCAAGCTACAGACCTAGGAGAGCCAAAGATGCAGCTCCAGTCAGAAGGCAGGAAAAAAGCCGATGTCCTAGTTCAAAGTATGTCAGGCAGGAAGAATTCTCTATTATTGAGGGAAGGGTCTGCCTTTTTGTTCTGGCCTTCAGCTAACTGGATGAGACCCACTCACATTAAGGAAGGCAAGCTGGTTTACTCAGTCTACTGATTTTAATGTTAATCTCATTCAAAAACACCCTCACATCGGCCGGGCGCGGTGGCTCACGCTTGTAATCCCAGCACTTTGGGAGGCCAAGGCGGGCGGATCACAAGGTCAGGAGATCGAGACCACGGTGAAACCCCGTCTCTACTAAAAAAATACAAAAAAATTAGCCGGGCGTAGTGGCGGGCGCCTGTAGTCCCAGCTACTCGGAGAGGCTGAGGCAGGAGAATGGTGTGAACCCGGGAGGCGGAGTTTGCAGTGAGCCGAGATTGCGCCACTGCACTCCAGCCTGGGCGACAGAACGAGACTCTGTCTCAAAAAAAAAAAAAAAACACCCTCACAGAAACACCCAGAATAATGTTTGACCAAATATCTGGGCACCCTGTCGCTCAGTTGACACATAAAATTAACTGTCACAATAACCATAGAGTTTTTAATTAACCTTTCTTTTTTTTTTTTTTTTGAGATGGAATTTCGCTCTTTCACCCAGGCTGGAGTGAAGTGGCGCGATCTCGGCTCACTGCAACCTCCACATCCCAGTTTCAAGTGATTCTCCTGCCTCAGCCTCCTGAGTAGCTGGGATTACAGGCATGCGCCACCATGCCTGACTAAATTTTGTATTTTTAGTAGAGACGAGGTTTTGCCATGTTGGCCAGAATGGTCTCAAACACCTGACCTCAGGTGATCTGCCCGCCTCAGCCTCCGAAAGTGCTGTTATTACAGGTGTAAGCCACTACGCCTGGCCAGTTATGTGATCTTTTGAGTCTGTCATTCTTCATGTTATTGAGAAGTGAGATTCTGAGCATGGAAGGAAAGAAGATACAACAGTAATATAAGAAAGGAGGTAATATAAGTCATATAAGAAAGGAGATACAACAGTAATATAAGAAAGGTTGTATCTCCTCTCCTTCTCTGCTCAGAATCTCAGTTCTCAATAACATCAAGAATGACAGACTCAACAGATCACATAAATGGCCAGGTGTGGTGGCTCACACCTGTAATCTCAGCACTTTGGGAGGCCGAGGCAAGCAGATCACCTGAGGTCAGGAGTTTGTGACCAGCGAAACCCCATCTCGACTAAAAATACAAAACATTAGCTGGGCATGGTGGCAAGCACCTGTAGTTCCAGCTACTTGGGAGGCTAAGGCAGGAGAATCACTTGAGCCCAGGAGGTGGAGGCTGCAGTGAGAACTGAGATCATGCCACTGCACTCCAGCCTGGGTGACAGAGCTAGACTCCATCTCAAAAAAAAAAAAAAATCACATTCTCAGTTGCTTTATCTTACAGTGCACAGCTAACAGTCTCAGAATAATACCAACACTTTAACTGACACCATGACTCTATAAATGACTTAGTGATTTTTCTGATTTGAAGATCTTTTTGTCCTCAGGGCACAGTCCATTATTAATGTCCGAAAGATTACTATATTATAAAGTCACTTGGAATAGCTCCTCTCTGTGTGATTATGAGACCAATTAGGTACACCTTTTGATTACTTATTTTATTTTTGATTTTAAGGAAATAATTTGTAAAAATTAATTTTATTTTATAATTATATAAAATGTTTCATGGTTCTCAACATCAAACGTGTAAAACTAGATATTTTCAAGCATAGTCTTGCTTCTATCCCTGATCCTTAAAGCTAATCATATTTTAATATAATCTATTTATGTATCTGTATATGAATATAAAATCTCCTAAATATGTTCAGTTGCTTAAAGTTTTTCAGGGAAACTTACTGTAAGTATATTAGATCATTTTTGCCCTTCCTCTATATCTGTTTCTTTTTCTCAAATCTTTTTTATCTCTTCCTTCTATTTTTAAATTTTTCCTCCTCTCTCTTTTTTGATATTTATTTGTACTTACATTCTTTCAAAGTTTGGGCTTCATTAGTAAAATTATTTATTTTTGATTTTTTTTTTTTGAGACAAAAGCTCACTCTTGTTGCCCAGGCTGGAGTGCAGTGGTGCGATCTTGGCTCACTGCAACCTCCACCTCCTGGATTCAAGCGATTCTCCTGCCTCAGCCTCCCAAGTAGCTGGGACTGCAGGCATGCACCACCACGTCCAGCTAATTTTGTATTTTTAGTAGAGACAGGGTTTCTCCATGTTGGTCAGGCTGGTCTCGAACTCCCAACCTCAGGTGATCCGCCCACCTCAGCCTCCCAAAGTGGTGGGATTACAGGCGTGAGTCACCACGCCCGGCCTCTTCTTGATGTTTTAATCCTTCCTGAGTTTGGTCAGCTCACTCTTAAGTTATTCTAATTCTAATCTGTGTAATTACTTCATATATTTTAATTTTTTCCTGAATTTAAAAAGTCATTTTGAAACATTCACTTGCCTCTTTTACCTGATTTGTGGGCATGTTTATTTGGTGTGCTCTCATCTGTAAGAAAATTACTTTGTTCCTCATTATCTTTTTATGATAAAAAATTTGTACAGAATTCAAATTTATGTTTTTCTGTTGCTGATTTTTAGGTGAAGGCAGACTGTGAACTTTTAGGAAGGAAGGGTGGGTCAGAGTAGCTTTTCTACCTCATGATTCTAGAGCAGTGTTAGCAAACCATGGCTCATGGACTAAATTCAGCTCATCATCTGCTTTTCTAAGTCTTATTGAAACACAATCTTGAGGGCCGGGCGTGGTAGCTCACGCCTGTAATTCCAGCACTTTGGGAGGCTGATGCGGTGGATGACCTGAGGTCAGGAGTTGAAGACCAGCCTGGCCAACGTGGTGAAACCCCGTCTCTACAAAAATACAAAAATTAGCCAGGCATGGTGGCACACGCCTGTAATCCCAGCTACTCAGGAGGCTGAGGCAGGAGAATTGTTTGAACTCGGGAGACGGAGGTTGCAGTAAGCCGAGGTCACGCCACTACACTCCAGCCTAGGAGACAGAGCAAGACTCCGTCTCAAAGAAAAAAATATATATATATAATCAAGATTATTTGTTTACATATTATCTGTGGCCACTTTTATGATAAAATGGGAGAGTTGAGTCATTGTGACAAAGACCATGTAGGTCTCAAAGCTTAAAATACTTACTATGTGATCTCTGCTCTCTCTTCTTTGCTCACAGTTTTGACTTCTTATTCCTAATAGCTCCTGGCTCTGTTCTTCTCCCTCACTTCTATCTGAATCTTTTTCCTTTGCCCCTCCCTGGTCTGTCTGTCCTGCTCAATTTGGTCTACTCCCAGCAGTTTTTCCTCAATATGGAACTTTGTCTTGAAAGGAAGCTTCTGCCGGTTAATTTCGTTCTTTCTTTTTTTGTTGTTGTTGTTGTTCGTTTATTTTTTGAGACAGAGTCTCGCTTTGTCGCCCAGGCTGGAGTACAGTGGCATGATCCCGGCTCACTGCGACTTCCGTCTCTTGGGTTCAAGTGATTCTCTTGCTTCAGCCTCCCAAGTAGCTGGGATTACAGGTGCCCACCACCACACCCAGCTAGTTTTTGTATTTTTAGTAGAGGCAAGGTTTCACCATGTTGTCCAGGTTGGTCTTGAACTTCTGATCTCAAATGATCCACCCACCTCAGCCTCCCAAAGTGCTGGGATTACAGGCCTGAGCCACCACGCTGGGCCCTGCTGGTTAATTTCAAGATTTCACAAGGCCAAGACTACTCCATCCCTTTCAGAACTTATCACTGTATTGTCCTTTTACTTACCCACAAATTGGAGTTTGTACAAACTCCTCTCAGGTTAAGCTGTTTTTCTCAAGTTGGCCAACTATGCTTTCCAGTGAGTATCTCTCTATCTAATGGTCACTTTGAGATTCTACTTTGCTTGGATCTGTCAGATGCCCAGTGCTTCCCATGTAAGTGCTGATACCATACAGTCTTATGATATGCTGATAAAATACAGTCTTATTGCTGGTATTTTTTCCCTATCTGCTTATACTTCAGGGTTGATGGCAGTACTTTTTCACTTAGCTTGTTTTGAGTTTGTCAATAGGCTTTGGCTTAGCTATCCTAGTTTTGTTTATTTTTATGGGAGAGGGGTGTGGTTACTACCATCTTGCCAGAATTCCTAAGATTTGTATTTTAAACATAGATGAAGTACTAACTAGTTGAAACCTAGATGAAAAGCTATACAGGGAATGAATTAGATTGTCAGTAATCTCTCCCAGCTCTAAAACATTATGATTCTAATTTTCACTCTTGCCAGTAACCAATCTGTTCATTCCAGAAACTAGCATTTATTGAGCTTCTATTTTTTGCCAGTGCTGGGTTTAGGTTTTTATTAATATAATGATGAACAATTCATATGCCTTGTTCTCAGGCAGTTCACAGTCCAGTGGAGGAAACAGATGTACACAGACAATTATAATGCAACATAATTTTGTGTGGTAGTAAGAGTAATGAAACATTTCTATGGGCATCTACAGGTGAAAGTATCAAACTCTGCTTTATGGAGTATGACAAAGGCTTGGAAAGGAGACAGTGCTTGAGATGAGTGCTGAAGGATGAAGGTCACCAAGCAGAGGAAATTGGCCTTTATTACCTTTTAAAAATTATACAATAAATATATGTGCATAATTTTAGAAAAGCAGGAAAATGTATGCTATTGAAAAGGAAATATAGGCCAGGCACGGTGGCTCATGCCTGTAATCCCAGCACTTTGGGAAGCCAAGGCAGGCGGATCATGAGGTCAAGAGATCGAGACCATCCTGGCCAACATGGTGAAAACCCTGTCTCTACCAAAAATACAAAAATTAGCCAGGTGTGGTGGTGCACACCTGTAGTCCCAGCTACTCGGGAGGCTGAAGTAAGAGAATCGCTTGAACCCGGGCGGCAGAGGTTGTAGTGAGCCGCGATCATGCCACCGCACTCCAGCCTGGGTGAAAGAGTGAAACTCCATCTCAAAAAAAAAAAAAAAAAAGAAATATAAAGTAAATCTGATGCATGAAACAAAAACAGTTCTGTGAATGAATATATTTAGAAGTCTTTAGATTAGGAATATAGCACAAGACTTGTGTATCTATTCAATATAAAAGATCAGGTTCAGTCCCTCTGAATATGGGAAGGATAATCACATTATCTTACCAGCCACAGGTAGATGAGTATGGATTCAGTACAGTATATTACAATAAGTGAATTCAACCAAATCAGCAATGGCCATTGCCATCATAACTTCCAATGTAGAGGTCTCCTCCTCAGCCTTTTCTGCCCTCCCTTAACCTTCAATGAAGACTTTTCACATAGAACAAAGGTACCCTCATAGTTTTAGAAATGGTTTTCCACTCTCCTGCTTTTCAGCAGCTTTCTTATCAGAGGCTACTTCAGATTGAAGTGGAGAATAAAAGTGACCACCAAAAAGACCATTGGGTTACGTAAGTGCTCTCTCTCGGCAGGATCCTGACCTGTGAGGAGTCTTTTCTTTTGCTGTCTCTCATGACAGCACTTTGAAATCCAGGAACCAGGTCTCAACACAGGCAAATAAAAATGAAATGATGGGAACACAGAGCCAAAAAGATACACAGTATATCTACATAAGAGGAGGAATGGTTGGAGGACATCACCTCTTCTCTAAAGAGAGCATGTGTCTATTTACGTTTAATTCTATTATCCACAGTAGGGTTACAAATAAGAGGCCAAACGTGATAAACAAGCAGAAAGACCTTAAGCAACACTGGCTACACCTGGCTTTTTCTTTCCTTGCTGCTGCTCGAGTGCTGCAGCTCCCACAGGGAGGGTTCTCCATGTGTTCTGGCAGGCGGTTCACACCAGATGGAGGGTTAGGGGAGCCTTTTCCCTGGTCCTCATTCCCTAGATGGTTCTCAGATTGACCTTTATCAGTGGCCCATGGCCAGTGACTGCACTCTGACCAGAGAGTGGGCCTTCTTGGGCAGCAGGATGGGCCCAATTAAGCCTTTTGAATATATCAGGTGCAATAAACTGCAGGCCCATTCGTGAATTATATAATAACGTTCTTTCCTCTTGTGCCTGAGATCAGATGGTTAAGTAAATAAATAAGTTACAACTATGTCTGTTTTCCAATGTTACGACTGTGGAATTTCAGATGATTCCTTTAATCAGCCATCCAAACAGTTGAGTCTCCTCTGTGTTCTGACCTAGAAGTGGATCTCACTCACCATGACTTTCAGAGTCCTCTGGTGATAAGAGATTTTCCGTTATCATTGAATATAAATCTAAGTTTTACTGCTGAATTTCCTGGAGATTAATTAATGAAAATCTCCGGGTCCCATTTCACTGTGGAGGTAACTTCTGACATTCAGGAACTGAAGAATTTGGGAGAAAAATGTAAAGTTATGTCATTGTTTTACTTTTAAAATGAATATTTCAAAATAAACCAATGTAGAATTCAAAAGGGAGCTTCAAAACTCAAACCCTCAACCCACACCTTTTTTGTTTGTTTGTTTTTTGAGACAGAGTCTTGCTCCATCGCCCAGGCTGGAGTGCAGTGGCACGATCTCGGCTCACTGCAACCCCTGCCTCCCGGGTTCAAGCAATTCTCCTGTCACAGCCTCCCGAGTAGCTGGGACTACAGGCACCTGCCACCATGCCCAGCTAATTTTTGTATTTTTAGTAGAGATGGGGTTTCACCTTGTTAGTCTGGCTGGTCTTGAACTCCTGACCTCAGGTGATCCACCCACCTGCCTCAGCCTCCCAAAGTGCTGGGATTACCCCAACTTTTTTTCAGACTGCCAGATGCTCCTTATCTTCCTTTCACATTACAAATATCTAGTACTCAGGGAACCATTCTACTTCTATAATTATTAAGGACTCAGAGATGAATATAGCCATTAAACAAACTATAATGGCTGACTTGAAATTGTTATTGAAGAAGAAATATTTTGAACTTAACTTGTACTATTAGAATAAAGAAGTATTGTTTGGGATTAATAATTGATGGTACATTAGACTCTTGTATTACTGAGTTAGTTGACTCTTGAGAAGGCAGTTGAGCAATTATCAGAGATCATAATGCAATAAACAATGATCTATTCTAGATGAGCAGTTATTAGGCTGGAGCAAAAGTACTTGCAGTATATAACTATAATATAAACTTCAGCTACATATTAAAATAATGAGAGAGAGGGGCATTTTAAAAATATTGATGTCCAGTCCCCACTCCTGAGATTCTGATAAAATTGGTCTATTGCTCCAAGACCATTTTTTTGTTTGTCCGTTTTGAAACAGAGTCTTGCTCTGTCGCCCAGGCTGGAGTACAATGGAACAATCTCAGCTCACTGCAGCCTCCGCCTCTTGGGTTCAAGCAATTCTCCCACCTCAGCCTCCCAAGTAGCTGGGATTACCGGCACACACCACCACGCCCATTTAATTTTTGTATTTTTAGTAGAGATGGGCTTTCACCATGTTAGCCAGGCTGGTCTCGAGCTCCTGGCCTCAAGTGATCCACCAGCCTCGGCCTCCCAAAGTGCTGGGATTACAGGCATAAGCCACCGTGTCTGGCCAAAGACCGTATTTTTTCAAAATTACCCCCACTCACCCCCACCATCCCCATCCAGGTGTTTCTAATGTGCAGTCAAATTAAAAATTCCCGTCTTAGTCTGTTTGGGTTACTACTATAAAGTATTGTAAACTGAGTGGCTTATAAAAAATAGAAATTTATTTCTCATAGTGTGGAGGCTGGGAAGCCTTAGGTGAAGGAGCTGGTAGATTCTGTGCCTGGGGAGGGCCTGCTTGGTTTATAGATGGCCATTTTTTGCTGAGTCCTCACATGGTGGAAGGAGCAAGGGAGCTCTGTGGGGTGTCTTATAAAGGCACAAATCCCATTCATGAGGGCCCTGCTCTCATGTCCCAATTTCCTCCCAAGGCCCCATCTCCTAATGCCATCACCTTGGGGGTTAAATTTTGGATGGACACAAAAATTCAGGCCATAGCACTGTTTATCTAGTATTAGTTCTTTTTTATGATAATTTATTCTAAATCACTATTCTCTGGCTTTCATAATTTAGAAAATGAAAATTACAAAGCAAGCACAAAATAGCACTGATACAGTGATTACAACAAATTTTTAAAATACATGTGTAGAGACAAGGTACAGATGAACCACTAGATGACTTTTTAATTTTTCTGTAAAGTTGTTTATGAGAGCCTTGGAATAAAATAATAAAATTTTTATATGGATACCTAATTGAGAATAGAAGTTAAGCAATTTCCAGCCGGGCGCGGTGGCTCACGCCTGTAATCCCAGCACTTTGGGAGGCTGAGGCGGGTGGATCACGAGGTCAGGAGATCGAGACCATCCTGGCTAACATGGTGAAACCTCATCTCTACTAAAAATACAAAAAATAAATTAGCCGGGCATGGTGGCGGGTGCCTGTAGTCCCAGCCACTCGGGAGGCTGAGGCAGGAGAATGGCGTGAACCCGGGAGGTGGAGCTTGCAGTGAGCCAAGATCGCGCCACTGCACTCCAGGCTGGGTGACAGAGCGAGACTCCATCTCAAAAAAAAAAAAAAAAAAAAAGAAGTTAAGTAATTTCCAGGTTTCCCCTCATTCATGATAGGTGCTGGTTAGAACTCATGTTCCCAGATTCTTGTCTTAACATTCTTTTAAATATTACCTTGATTTTATTTTTTTTAATGTAAAGGTAACTCTTCAAAAATAATTTAAAAAGCTACCACCAATTATTATAAACTTTAACAAACATTAGAGGCAGTTTATAGTATATTTGTCAAGACCATGGACCCTGGAGTTAGATAAATTACCATATAAGCCTGACTTAAACATTTACTACCCATGGGACCTTAACTTCTCTGAACCTCAACTTCTTCATCAGGAAAATAAGGATATTATAATATGTATTAGTCCATTCTCAAACTGCTATGAAGAAATACCAGAGACTAGGTTATTTATTTATTTATTTATTTATTTATTTATTTATTTATTTATTTATTTTTGAGATGGAGGCTTGCTCTGTTGCCCAGACTGGAGTACAGTGGCGTGATCTTGGCCCACTGCAACCTCCACCTCCCTGGTTCAAGCAATTCCCCTGCCTCAGCCTCCCAAGTATCTGGGATTACAGGCGCATGCCATCATGCCTGGCTAATTTTGTATTTTTAGTAGAGACGGGGTTTCACCATGTTAGCCAGACTGGTCTCGAACTCCTGACCTCAGGCAATCTGCCCACCTCAGCCTCCCCAAGTGCTGTGATTACAGGCATGAGCCACTGTGCCTGGCCTGAGACAGCGTAATTTATAAAGGAAAGAGGTTTAATTGACTCACAGTTCCTCATGGCTTGGGAGGCCTCTGGAAACTTACAATCAGGGCAGAAGGGGAAGCAAACACATCCTTCTTCACATGGTGGCAGGAGAGAGAAGTGCAGAGCAAAGCGGGGAAAAACCACTTATAAAATCATTCAGATCTCATGAGAACTCACTCACTATCATGAGAACAGCATGGGGGAACCACTCCCATAATTTATTTACCTCCCATGAGGTCTCACCCATGATACAGGGGGATTACGGGAACTACAATTCAAGGAGATTTGGGTGGTGGCACAGCCAAACCATATCATAATATAAGAGCATGAGGTAGAAAAAGGGATGAAAGCAATTTCTCTCCTACTCACATGGCATTGTTTCCAACCCTAAGAAGTAAAGGAGGTGAAGCCAGACTTCTCTGTTAAATGTGTTAATAAACAAACAATAAAAGTATTTAACATGGCCCATTCACTACATTAGTTCTTCTATATACATTTCAATGGCTGGTGTGCTATGGTAGGATAATAAGAGACTATACTGAATTATTTAGAGCAATGCCTAGCATAGACTATGCACTCAGCAATATCTTATTGGTTGTAATTATCATGCATTACTTAGTGTTTCTCAATGAAGAAGATGGGAATTTTTGTCTTTTGGGTTAAGAAAATTGTGTTTGCATCCTAAAGAATTTATAGTACCTAAAATAGTCTTCTATAAAAAGTCCAAACCACTTCACAAGTATATAGTTAGTAATATTATCAATCAGGCAGTTGGCATATATGTTTGCAAAATTGCAAAGGAAGAAGACAACATCCTTATTCCTGTAAAACCTATAACTTAGTGAAGCAGGGGAAGGAAAACAAGCTCTGCCAACCAAGTTCAGTTCCAGGCTGATCAGCTTATTGAGCTGATGTCATACTGGGCGCTAACCTCCCCTGTGTTATTCATTCAATTCCTCACACATGAGCTAGGGGAGCATTGAGGCAATTAAGACAAACAGCATCTGCAGGTTTGACACATCAGATCCATTTATATTGTATTTCTGGTGAAGGGGGATCAATTCTACCAAGAAAAGAGGCATATTGATGTCCTTACCTATCAAATAAGCTGACTTTCTGCCAAATGGATGTGATCATAAGCCAAGGGTGAGCCTCCCAATCAGGAAACCAGTAAAGGACAAGATGACCCCAAATTCACTTTATGGGTCTTGTGTTTGATTAATAACACTGTTAGAGATTTAAAAAAGAAAAAAGGTTGTAATAAGATGATGTCATCTACTTAAGAGGAAAAAGCTACACTGCAGCATACTTGTAAGTAATTACAGTTGACAAAACAGATATTCCAGTCCTAAAAAAGAAAATGTATCATCTTCATTCTTTTCCTCAATTACCTTTAGCAATCAAAGTTTGAAGCTATGCCATTCTATGTTATTTCTGTGAAAAATTCCTGCAAATTGTAATTGTCCATAACTTCACTTGAGGCAAATAAAACTTTCAAGTAAAAAATTGACTTTACTATATTAATTAATTAATTCAACAAATATTTATTGTAAGACTACTGAGTGCTAGGCACTGTGCTATGGAAAATAAGACAGGGTCTCTGCCCTCACAGACATACAACCCAGTAGGAAGAAAGAGACAGTAAACAAGTTAAGAAAAAAAAAAAAACAAACCCAAGAAAATCACCGACATGGTTAATGAAGTACCAGGAAGGAAGTAAACATACAACTTTGAGGGAGAATAACAGGCCACCTGCTTTAGATGGTATGAGGGGGCTCCAGGAATTGGGGTAGGGGTGGATCACAAAAGTCCTTGCTAAAATTATTTATCCTAATGGCAGAAATCAAAGATGTTCCAGCAGAAGAGGCCACATTCTGGGGGGGGTGTGTGTGTGTGTGTGTGTGTGTGTGTGTATGTGTAGTTGATTTTGTCTTTAAGGAAATTCGAGGTTTCCTACAATATGTGAAAAATATCTGAGAGGTATTGAAATTGACTCAGGTGTAAATAAGATTTTCCTTCTTGCTTGATTTAATTGTTAACTATTTGTGGAATCTAAAAGTTAGGCAGATGCTGGATTAGTGAAGGGAAACTAGAGATGTAGCACTGAGGCTGCCAATAGAATAATCTAGGAAAAAGACATTAGGTGTCTTAAGACTTTTTCCAGACTGGCCTGGAAACTTAGGTCTAAACTGAGGTGACTTCTTGAGAATCTGGCCCCTTATTGAGAAGACACTCCACAGCTGTAAGCCTCATAAAGCCACTTACTTCTTCCAGGATCTTTCATTATTGGCATGGAAGGATATAGAGTCACAGAAAAATGTAATATTTGGTTTAGAAAGAAACTTAGAACAGTGTTTTTAAAACACAAAACCACCCTGAGATTTTGTTAGAAATGTAGATTTTGATTCAGGTGGAACCAGAAATTCTGTACTTCTAACAAGCTCCCAGGTGAAACCCTGTAATACTCTGAGGAGTAAAACAGGACATTGTGTTCAGGCCCTTCTTTGCCTCTTCCCTACCATCATCCAAACCTCTGTCTTCTAGACTATGCTCCATGAATTTGTATCCCCTTGTAAATCACACCACGGAATGCCCCATTGTATCAACTATATATTGAGGATATAGTTGGTGCTCAATACACTTCTGATGAATAGGTCAATGAATAGGTGAGTAGATGAATGAACATCCCTAACAAATATCTATCCGCCTCTGACAAAAACCTCCTGACCTCAGGATTATCAACCAAGGAAGTATTTTTTGGGCAGCTCTGACCGTCGGAAATTTACACTGAGCCAGCATCTGTCTATGATTCAAATCATCAGTCCTAGATTTGCCGTCTGGGGAAACAGATGGCAGTATTTTTTTTTTTTTTTTTGAGACAAGGTCTTGCTCTGTCACCCAGGCTGGAGTTCAGTGGCACAAACACGGCTGACTGCAGCCTCAACCTCTTGGGCTCAAGCAACCCTCATGCCTCAGCCTCCAAAGTAGCTGAAACTACAGGCATGCCCACAACGCCTGGCTCATTTTTAAAAATTTTTGTAGGCCGGGTGTGGTGGCTTACACCTGTAATCCCAGCACTTTGGGAGGCCAAGGCAGGCGGATCACCTGAGGTCGGGAGTTCAAGACCAGCCTAACCAACATGGAGAAACCCCATCTCTACTAAAAATACAAAATTAGCCAGGCGTGGTGGCGCATGCCTGTAATTCAAGCTACTCAGGAGGCTGAGGCAGGAGAGTCACTTGAATCCAGGAGGCAGAGGTTGTGGTGAGCCAAGGTCCTGCCATGGCACTCTATCCTGGGCAACAAGAGTGAAACTCTGTCTCAAAAAAAAAAAAAAAAAAAAAAAAAAAAACAAAAAAAAAAAAAAAAAAAAAAAAAAAGGCCAGGCGCGGTGGCTCACACCTGTAATCCCAACACTTTGGGAGGCCAAGGTGGGCAGATCACGAGGTCAGGAGGTCGAGACCATCCTGGCTGACACGATGAAACCCTGTCTTTACTAAAAATACAAAAAAATTAGCCGGGCGTGGTGGCGGGCGTCTGTAGTCCCAGCTACTCGGGAGGCTGAGGCAGGAGAATGGAGTGAACCCGGGAGGCGGAGCTTGCAGTGAGCCGAGATCTCGCCACTGCACTCCAGCCTGGGTGACAGAGCGAGACTCCATCTCAAAAAAAAAAAAAAAAAAAAATTGTAGCGACAGGGTCTCACTGTGTTGCCCAAGCTGGAGCAGCCTTCATTATTGACACAATCAGGACTGGGAGTTGCTCAATTACCAAAAATAATTCACTTAAAGTAAAGGGTCATGTTTTAAAATGGCATATACATCCAACATTTTATCTTAACTTAAATCAATGCACCAATCTGTGTAGATGTGTTCATCCAACATTTTATCTTTAACTTAAATCAATACACCAATCTGTGTAGATGCAAGGTTGGGAACATGAGTTCTTTGATAAATTTTATCAGTTTATATCGTATGTCAGCATAAACCACACCTCTAATAACACATCACACACACGTGAACTGATGCTGGAATGGGAAAAAGGTGCACCAGTGGGAAGAAATAAAAACTGGTTTGGGCCAGTCTGCGAGCAAAGGCACTGTGTTGTATAAAGCAGAGCAAAAGCTACAGAGAGCAAGAAGACCTGGAAGTGTGGCCACAGAGCCACTTTACTTACATTAAGTCAAGTTCATTACCTGAATTAGTTGATGAAAGTACTCACGTTGTTTTCAGACTCTTACCCATATCATAAAAAAAATAAAAAATAAAAATAATCCCAGCCAGGCGTGGTGGCTCACGCCTGTAATCCCAGCACTTTGGGAGGCCAAGGCAGGCGGATCACGATGTCAAGAGATTGAGACCATCCTGGCCAACATGGTGAAACCCCGTCTCTACTAAAAATACAAAAATCATCTGGGCTTGGTGGCATGCACCTGTAGTCCCAGCTACTCAGGAGGCTGAGGCAGGAGAATTGCTTGAACCCAGGAGGCGGAGGTTGCAGTGAGCCGAGATCACAGCACTGCACTCCAGCCTAGTGAGAGTGAGATTCTGTCTAAAAAAAGAACAAAAAAAAACAAAAAACAGGCCAATATAAAGTATATGGTTGCTGGCTTTCCTGTCATTTAATAAGACACTCTAAGATTTATCAATTCACAGAATGCTCAGACTCCTTTGATTTTCATTTTGAGAATGCTTTTCATCTTTGTCCAATAAATTATCATTTAGTATATACATTTCATATATTCTTTAATAAATTAATCTGTCCTAAAAAGTCACTTTTCCATGATCCATGATTTTTAGATCATTTCTCCTCTATAATTCTATTCCAAAGAATTCCTCTATTAATGCTCAATTTAAAATGTAAAGGCAAAAAGGATATTTTCAAGTATGTATTTATTCTTAAAATGTAGTAAAATATTTTATTTAACAGGTAGCACCTATCCCCAAACACGCATCCTTTCACAAAGGTTTTAAAAATGTTTTATGTTTGTGCATTCACAGGGTGCACTCACATTCATTATCTCTCTTAAGTCTCAAAGCAACTATGGGAGGTCAGTGGTGTCTTTTCCATTTTGAAGACAAAAGGAAACTCAGAGGTGTTCAGGGACTTGTAGTATATATAGGTCACCCAGTGGGAAAGTGGCGAAACTAGGGCTAGAAGAAACGTAGCCCTTTGATTCTTTGGTCCTTCCTTTAAATCTCACAATAGTTTCATTTAAGGTCAAGAACAGTAAATGGGGTTTCTACCATTTTACCCCATGGCTCTGTGATGCCCAAACCTATTTAAACAATATTGTTATTTGAGTTAAAGATGCCCTTCCTCCTTCCAAGAGTGTGTTAAAGGCTCCAAGATTAAAGTGAAATCAAATTAATTGGAAGATCTTTTTTCATATTTACTTATTTATTAATTAATTAACTAGTTTTTTGAGACAGGGTCTCGCTATCGTGGCCAAGTTGATCTTGAACTTCTGGCCTCAAGCAATCCTCCCACCTCGGCCTCCCAAAGTGCTAGGATTACAGGTGTGAGCCACTGTGTCTAGCCTAGGTTTCTTTTAAAAATTTTATTAGTTTGTTTTGGTATTTCATAACATATCTGGAAGTAGTTCTAGACAACACCACAGAGCGTTTTGAAACTGGCATAGCTGGGTGCAGTGGCTCATGCCTGTAATCCCAGCACTTTGGGAGGGTGGGGCAGGAATATTGGTGAATGTGAAGATACACCTATGGGAGTGTATCTTATCAAAGGATCTGAGTGCGAGCTGAGAGGTCTACATGCTCAATATATGTGACCCTTCAGCTCCAAATTCTAACTCTAATCTCCATCTTCAGTTGGATGGCTAATAGGTATCCTAAATATGTTGTGTCGAAAACATAACTGTAATATCCACCTCTCTAATACTCAAAGTCTGTTCCTTTCACTTTCTTTTTTGTTTTCTGAGATAGAGTTTCGCTCTTAGTTGCTCAGACTGGAGTGCAATGGCGCGATCACGGCTCATCACAACCTCTGCCCCCTAGGTTCAAGCAATTCTCCTGCTTCAGCCTCCCGGGAAGCTGGGATTACAGGCAAGCGCCACCAGGCCCAGCTAATTTTGTGTTTTTAATAGAAACAGGGTTTCTCCATGTCGGTCAGACTGGTCTTGAACTCCCGAACTCAGGTGATCTGCCCGCCTTGGCCTCCCAAAGTGCTGGAATTACAGGCATGAGCCACCATGCCCGGCCTCCTCTCCACTTGCTACTCACCTAGCAGGTTAGGCATATAGCCTAAAGAATGTCCTTGATTCCTTCTTTTCCTCAACCCCTAGATCTAATTCATCAGAACATTTTTTTTTTTTTTTGAGACAGAGTCTCGCTCTGTTGCCCAGGCTGGAGTGCAGTGGCATGATCTCAGCTCACTGCAACCTCTGCCTCCCTGGTTCAAGCGATTCTCCTCTCTCAGCCTCCTGAGTAGCTGGGACTACAGGTGCGCACCACCATGCCCTGCTAATTTTTTTTTTTTTTTTTTTGTAGAGATGGGGTTTCACCATATTGGCCAGGGCTGGTCTCAAACTCCTGACCTCGTGATCCACCCTCCTCGGCCTCCCAAAGTGCTGGGACTACAGGCATGTGGCACCACACCTGGCTAATTTTTTGTATTTTTAGTAGAGATGGGGTTTCACTGTGTTAGCCAGGATGGTCTCGATCTCCTGACCTTGTGATCTGCCCGCCTCAACCTCACAAAGTGCTGGGATTACAGGCATGAGCCACCACACCCAGCCTTCATCAGAACATTTTATCCATTCTACTCCAAACTCTATCCCAAGTTCTTCCACTCTTCTCCATCTCTACCACCATTATCACCACCATTACCACCACCATGCTAATCTAGACCTCTATAATCCCTGCCTGAATGATGCAAAAGTCTGCTAACTGGGGTCCTCATTTAGAAATGAACTACCCCTGGATAGCCGGGCGCAGTGGCTCATGCCTATAATCCCAGCACTTTGGGAGGCCGAGGAGGGCAGATCACCTGAGGTCGGGAGTTCCAGACCAGGCTGACCAACATGGAGAAACACTGTCTCTACTAAAAATACAAAATTAGCCAGGCATGGTGGCACATGCCTGTAATCCCAGCTACTCTGGAGGCTGAGGCAGGAGAATCGCTTGAACCCGGGAGGCAGAGGTTGCGGTGAGCCGAGATCACGCCATTACACTCCAGCCTGGGCAACAAGAGCAAAACTCCAACAAAAAAAAAAGAAAGAAAGAAAGGAAAGGAAGGAAAGGAAGGAAAGGAAGGAAGGAAGGAAGGATGAAAGAAAAGAAAGAAACAAAGAGAGAGAGAGAAAGAAAGAAAGAAAGAAAAGAAAAGAAATGAACTGCCCCTGGATGTATCTGCCCAGAGGAAAATAAGTCATTATATGAAAAAGATACTTGTACATGCATGTTTGTAGAAGGACAATTCGCAATTGTAAAAATGTGGAACCAACCCAAATGCCCAGCAATCAATGAGTGGACAAAGAAACTGTGGTATATATACACAACAGAATACTATTCAGCCATAAAAAGGAATGAATTAATGGCATTCACAGCAACCTGGATGGAATTGGAGACTACTAACCTAAGTGAAGTAACTCAGGAATGGAAAACCAAACATCGTATGTTCTCACTCATAGGTGGGAGCTAAGCTATGAAGATGCAAAGGCATAAGAATAACACAACAGACTTTGGGGACTCGGGGGAAAGGGTGAGAAGGGGGTGAGGGATAAAAGACTACAAATTGGTTTCAGCGTATGCTGCTTGGGTGATGGGTGCACCAAAATCTTGCAAATCGCCACTAAAGAACTTACTCATGGAACCAATTACCACCTGTTCCCCAAAAACCTATGGAAATAATTTTTTTTTTTAATGAACTACCCTTGGAGTTCTCTTCATTCAATTTTGCATTCAACAGGCAGTTCAGTAATCCCAGGAAGCCAGCAGACAGTACCATGTCACTGAACACCTGAGGTGTGGGTATTGGAGAGAATTCACCTCCTTCCCAGTTTGAACCAAAGAACCCTAAACAGAATGCCACCAACATCTACATCATCTTTTTACTTGTACTCTCATGTGGACTTGTAAATGGGCATCTTGATATATTGTGTTTAGTTGTGATCACTTGTAATGCAAATCTGTGATCTTGAAAAATTGAAGTATATTTACTTATAGTTTACATATTACATATTCATAATAATTTTTATTGCCCTACAGTTAGCAGTGTGTATAGTGAGAAGACATATGTGGATACATTTTGCAGAGCATCAACCTTTTAAACAAGTCAAACCTCAATTCCCTAGGTGATAGAAACCATTGGTGGGGTGAGGGCTAAGGGTGGAATTAATCTGTAGTATGCATGACAAATAAAGAAGCCACATAAAAATAATAATAAATGTAGATCTTTAGTCAAACATAAATGGTGTATTCTTTTTTAAAAGACTAAGGGTCTTATCAGTTTATGCTTATTACTTTGAGAGGTGTAGGACCAGGTCATCTTGACCATGCAGAAAGTTTTATGAGTCATGAAAAGCTCACCAAGTATGTCCATGTTACAGAGGAAACGACATGTATAGTAAGTGAGAGAGGAACCTAAATGTTTCTGGCAAAATGTGATTTTCTCAGGCCTTTCTTATTTTGATCTTTATTGGGCGTTCCAAAAAAGTTACTGATGGTTGAATCTGGAAAGATTATGCATACAGTTAGAGATTACATTTTTCTTACAAATAGGAATATGAGGAATATTCTTTATAAACAGAAAAGATCTGAAGCTAGGACATGCTCTTTTGACTATATTAATAATGAAACTTCTCCGACGTGGAATAAATTTAAACCAAATTCACACTAAATGATTTACAGGATTGCTTTTACATTTGTCCCTCTGAATTTTGAATTTCCCACCTTGAGTGTCAAGAAAGGTCATTAAAGTTGTTACTGAAGATGATCCAAATCAGAGAATGCTTCAGAGTTGCTGAATATGCTTTCCCCCTGCCCTCCCCACCCGCCGTTTGTAGGCTTCTACATTTATCTACTGACCTGGATAAAAAAAATTTACTGTAGTTTTTAAATAGCCCTTTAGGGCCAGATGTGGCATCTGATGTCTGTAATCCCAGCACTTTGGGAGGTTGAAGTGGGAGGATTGCTTGAGCCCAGGAGTTTGACATCAGCCTGGGCAACAAACCGAGACCCTGTCTCTACAAAAAATAAAAAAAAAATTAGCCGGGCTAAGTGACATGCATCTGTATTCCCAGCTACTCAGGAGGCTGAGGTGTGAGGATCACTTGAGCCCAGGAGTTTGAGGCTGCAGTGAGCTATGATTGCGCCACTGCACTCTGGCCTAGGTGACAGAGTGAGACTTTGTCTAAGAAACCAAAAAAGATACACCCATAGCATGATGACTCTGGCAGAGTTGAGATATGAAGTAAGAGGGAAGAGTTTCTCCCACGAGTGCATGGGACACAGTATTTCCTATTTCTGGCTGTGCCTACTTGCCTTTAAATCACAGAACCGTTTGGGAACATGGCTCAGAATTCCGAGGGTTGATCTGCCTGGTTTCAGAGGATGAAGGAGGCACCCAGATGGACCACTCAGCCCTCTCTGCGTGCTATGTAAATGTCCTCAGAGGATCTGGATTTTCCATGTTGAGTCTCTCTTAGCTTCATGACATTTCTCCTCCTTCGGGGGAAGGCAGGGAGTGCTGTCAGATCTTTCTCACTGTACATACTTGATTTATGAACACTGAAATGAGTAAAATTCACACATCAGCCTACTCCTCCTCCTTCAGGTTAGTCCCTAATGATCCTCACTTCCTTGTATTTATCTCTTTGTGTAGTCTCCTCCCTCAATGAATCAGGGCTGAGAACTGCTCTGAGCTACCAATAGAGTTACCAATGGGTAGTTTCTAAGGCTAGCCCATAAGGGCATTGCAGCTTCCATCTTGTCTTGGATTGCTAACCCTGGGTGAAGCCAGTTGCCGTACTCTGGGGACACTCAAGCAGCCTTGGAGAATTCATGTGGAAAGGAACAGAGATCTCCCACCAACAGCCAGCACCATCTTAACAGCCAAGTGAGTGAGCCCCCTTGGACGTGGTTCCTCCAGCCTCAGTCAAGCATTCAAAAGGCTTCAGCTGACATCTGACTACAACCTCGCGAGAGACCCCCAACCACAACACCCATCCAAACTGCTACATACTCCTGACCCAGAGAAACTGTGAGAAAAAAATTATTATTGTTTTAAGTTTGGGGTGATTTGTCATGCAACAAAGATGACTAATTCATCCTTTGAAAAGATAGTGGCAATGGTGGTGGTGTTATGAACAACAAATTGACTAGAGCTTTCTATTTTGTGATGTTAAAAGCATGGAATATAAATTTACTCATGAGTTTTCCAGAAGAGAAACATCCAAACAACCAATCTGTAGATTCTCTTAAAACCCAAACTGTGCTAAGGACTCAATACAGCAGAAGTTGTGATGTTGGTAGAAAAAGAAAGCAAATACTTTAACTTTGTTAAATTATGATGTTTTAGGAACTCAGCCTGCATGACAAAGGAAAAGACAAAAGTATTTTGGACCTTTTGTTTTTATGTCACAAACAGTTCCAAAGATCAGAGGAAGGAACTTCGGTGTTTCCTTTACACCAAAGCAGACTGAGCTGTGTTATTTTATTTATCTGAGAATAGGAAGTTATGTGATTATGAATTCTGAGTATCAGTCAGAATTATTCACAGCAAAAGCCTCTTAGGCTCTAATTACTAATCCAAACTTTTCAGAAAGCAAGTTTTGTGTTCCCCACAAACCCCGTGGAAACTTGTTTACCTTTCACAGGAAATTGAATTTAATAAAATCATTTATTAAGTCAAAAACATTTTCTGTACAAGCACCCCCAAAACTTAAAATGTGACACTGTAGTGTACAAGCCTGACACTGCTGTTGTTAACAGTTGGAAGTCCTTCTTACTCCGTATCTAAATGGCAAAATACTGACCATCCTGTACCATTTTAATAAGTTTCAAGTTTATGTTGCATATATTATCTCATTTGAGTCTTTTTTATTTTATTTTATTTTTTGCGACAGAGTCTTGCTCTGTCGCCCAGGCTGGAGTGCAGTGCCACAGTCTCGGCTCACTGCAAGCTCCGTCCCTGCAGGTTCAAGCAATTCTCTGCCTCAGCCTCAGGAGTAGCTAGGATTACAGGCATCTGCCACCACGCCCAGCTAATTTTTTGTATTTTTAGTAGAGGCGGGGTTTCACCATCTTGGTATTGAACTCCTGACCTCGTGATTCCACCCGCCTTGGGCTCCCAAAGTGCTCGGATTACAGGTGTGAGCCACCGTGCCCAGCCATCTCATTTGAGTCTTAAAACCCCTCTGTAGGTGGGTGGCTCATCCCATTTTAACTGGTAAGAAAACTGAGGCACAGAGGTTATTAGCAGCCTCATTTCCTTGAACGATTTACCAAGTTACTTTATTTCTTCGAATAGTAAGTGGGTTGGACTGTTTTCTGAGGTCTCTTCCAGTCCTAAAATTTCTTTAATCCAAGAGATTTAGGCAACATCAACTCAGTGTGTGAGATACAAAAAGCACAGACGTGCAATTGGCAGATATGGATCTTACCTCCACCACTGGCTGGCCTTGAATACCTGCAGAAATCATTTAAGCTTTTTGAATCTCAGTAGCCTTGTCTTTAAAAGAAAGTTATTAAGCTACACCTGATCAAATTATTTGGAAGGCCAAATAACATAAAATACATACATCAGGTATTTGATCTGGAACCTTGATCTAATTAGTTAATCTCCCTGAGCCCCGGGTCCCTGTGCATAAAATGCAATGACAGGCAGGAACTTAACTTCACTTTGGGTAATGTACAGTGGATTCTGTGTTGTGTCCCCTAGGTCCCCCTTCAGGACTGCAACACTCATTCTCCAGCTACCTGGGGTTTTCAGCTAAGGGTTCTCGGCTTAATCCCCCCAGAAAATTACTTGCAGCTGAAGGCCAGTGTCACAGGCCCTTCCCAGTAAGTGGCCCATATCCAATGTAGGGCTATGAAGGGCAGGCCCTCTTGCCTCAATCTGGGGAAAATATGAAAACTATCTCAGTCCAGAGTTCCTTCTGAGATGGGCTATCTCAGTCCAGAGCTCCTTCTGAGCCCTTCGATATAACAGTCCTACCTCTCCCTCTGGCCAGTCTTGTTTTCTTTTTTTTTTTTTTTTTTTGAGACGGAGTCTCGCTCTGTCGCCCAGGCTGGAGTGCAGTGGTGCGATCTCGGCTCACTGCAAGCTCCGCCTCCCGGGTTCACGCCATTCTCCTGCCTCAGCCTCTGTGAGTAGCTGGGACTACAGGCGCCCGCCACCACGCCCGGCTAATTTTTTGTATTTTTAGTAGAGACGGGGTTTCACCGTGGTCTCGATCTCCTGACCTCGTGATTCGCCTGCCTCGGCCTCCCAAAGTGCTGGGATTACAAGCGTGAGCCACCGCGCCCGGCCCCAGTCTTGTTTCTTTCCCTCCCTCATAGACACTGTTGCTGAGAACGCTCGCTCCCAGGAACTTCTAGTGTGCAAATTTCCATCATCTCAGTGTCTGTTTTCTGGAAACTCAACCATCATGTTGTAACATGATGATAGGGAGATAACAGGCAAGGAAGTGCTATAATGTTATCAGCAACATTAGATACTGTTTATCATAGCATAATGAAAATTATCGAAAAAATCTAGAACGATGTGTTTTTTATTCCTCCCATAAATTGTGCTTCTCTGCCACCATTCTACCATTATGGCCCCAGGGAAGAGAAAGGGCAAATGCCACCTTGCACAGAAGTAGGAGACAATGTAGGAACAGCCTTCTAGTTAAAAAAGAAAAGTGTAGGGAAATTTTCAGTTTAGGGGGAGAATAGGAGAGATAAGACGATAGATTAGAGAAAGGAGTTCAGATGCTGGTGTCCACACCTTACCCCTCTTGGTGGTGGAAATCCAGATAGGCTGGACATGGTGGCTCACGCCTGTAATCCCAGCACCTTGGGAGGCCGAGGCGGGCAGATCACCTGAGGTCGGGAGTTCGAGATCAGCCTGACCAACATGGAGAAACCCTGTCTCTACTAAAAATAAAAAAAAAAATTAGCCAGGCGTGGTGGCACATGCCTGTAATCCCAGCTACTGAGGAAGCTGAGGCAGGAGAATCGCTTGAACCCAGGAGGCGGAGGTTGCAGTGAGCCAAGATTGCCCCATTGCACTCCAGCCTGGGCAACAAGAGTGAAACTCTGACAAAAAAAAAAAAAAAAAAGGAAGGAAGGAAGGAGGGAGGGAGGGAGGAAAGGAAGGAAGGAAGGAAGGAAGGAAGGAAGGAAGGAAGGAAGGAAGGAAGGAAGGAAGGAAGGAAAGAAAGAAAGAAAGGAAGGAAGGAATCCAGATAGGTTCAGGCAAGACTGAGAACCTTGGGGTTAGTGGCTGGTCTCTGGAAGTAGGCAGAGTCAAAAAGTTGTAAGAGAAGAGACGCTCCATTAGCGCAGTACGGTTGGAAACAATGGCCAAGCATTAGCAGAAAAGAGTCCAGATAAACAAGCCCAGTGCTCCATACCTTGTGTGCGACCGGTGTTTAACAGGCAATGCAGAAACTCAAGCATGCCTTCCCTTTATTCCAGCCAGGGGAAGGACAGGAAACTGAGGATAGGGCAGAAGCTTGGGTTAGGAAGAAGAGGAAAGAACTTTGCAAGGCTCCAAAGCACTAAAGCCTGCTGAAAATAGGACAAGTTGACTTCAGAGAGAAATCTTGATGAAAGAATGCCAGTCTGAGAGAGGGTTTGAAGACTGCATGGCAATCAGGGAGGTAGAAAAAAAATCACTGCACGCCACAGTGCAGAAATTTTTTCATCTTAAAAATAATTATGAAAAAACATAGAGTTATAAACAAATATAAAGTGACTTATGTTTTGGTTTGTGATCTGTTTATATGTTCCAGAGACGTTTACTTCATATCTTAATCACTTTAACAGCCTTAATGCTTTGGACTTGATAAAGTTTAGTATATAATATATTCCTCATTTATAGCTCTGATAGCTTTAATCTGCTGAAAACTATCAAATTTTGCCATCTGTTACATTTCATGGGAAGTTTAGTGAAACCCTTCATTAGTAATCTAGCAGTTATGGCTTGTTGACATTTCCATCGTTAAGTTCTAATTTTGAATTATTTATGTATAACTGAGGTTTTACTTTACATTGGGCTGAAAGTTAAAAGAATTTCAGATAGCCTTTGTGAACGCTGACTTAGATTCATTACATACAGCAGAACCATATTTTATAAGAACATGGGAAAAATTTGTAATTTGCTTTTATAATGAAAAGAACTTAGTATTTTAAGTATGAAGTTTAGTTGGTAATTAATATGAATCAGTTTATTTTGCTTTAAAAAATAAACTTTGGGGCTGGGCACAGTGGCTCACACTTGTAATCTCAGCACTTTGGGAGGCCAAGATGGCGGATCACTTGAGGTCAGGAGTTCAAAACCAGCTTGGGCAACATGGTGAAACCCAGTCTCTACAAAAATTAGCCAGGTGTGTCGGGTGCTGTGGCTTACGCCTGTAATTCCAGCACTTTGGGAGGCCGAGGTGGGCGGATCAACTGAGGTCGGGAGTTCAAGACCAGCCTGACCAACATGGAGAAAACCTGACTCTACCAAAAATACAAAATTAGCTGAGTGTGGTGGCACATGCCTGTAATCTCAGCTACTCGGGAGGCTGAGGCAGGAGAATCGCTTGAACCTGGGAGGTGGAGGTTGCGGTGAGCCAAGATCACGCCATTGCACTCCAGCCTGGGCAACAAGAACGAAACTCTGTCTCAAAAAAAAGCCAAAAAACAAAAATTAGCCAGGTGACACCTGGAGTCCCAGCCACTTGGGAGACTGAGGTGGGAGAATCACTTGAGCATGGGAGATTGAGGCTGCAGTGAGCTGAGATCACACCACTGCACTCTAGCCTGTGTGACTGAGTGAAACCCTGTTTCAAAAAAAAAATATATATATATATACATATATATGTGTATATTTATATAAACTTCTGGAAATAGATTTTAAAAATAACTGTGCAATTTGAATATAATTGGAATTTTAGTATTTTCATTAAGAATTTTATGCTTTGCTTTCTATGATTTATTACCTTTAATTGAAGGCCTAAGAGAATAATATAATGTATAAAATAAAACATGACCAACAGCAAATTTTTTTCTAATTGTATTAAGTATTAATATTAACAAAATAACTTGAGTGCTTATCTAATGAACCTTAAGTGGTTTTGTAATAAATCACAAGACAAGAAATGTCTTTGATTTATAAATGTGTTAATATTTTCTCAAGGGTTTCCAGTTACTAAAAAGTTAATGTCCCAATATCAGAATCGTAACTGTCTTTCTAAGGTCATTTTTGTATGATGCCATTCATACCCTAAAAGTTTTATATTCAAAATAATTCTTAGAAAAGTTAGGATAGTGTTGATTCTGTTCCTCTAATAGAAACTTGATGTGTTTTCATAATATTAATATGGATTTACTCTAATTTCATTATGACTATACAAGCATTCATTATTTAGTAGCTTAATTTTTTTGTTTAAATATGCTGTTGTCGTTTTAATACGGCTTGGTGATTTTAAATATCAACTTCTGCTATTGTTTTCAAATTCTAGTCTTGACCATGTGTTTTTTTTTTAACAGTATTTTTATCAACTACCATGGAAAGTTCTTATTTCATAGGCTGACTGGGAGAAAATAGTAATTCGTGATGCTAATACATCAATTTATTTATAATAGAGTAAAAATATTATATTGGTATTTATAGAATCACAAAATAAACAATTTTTGTTAAGCTCAATTAATATAGGGCAAATTTTGTCTAGTTTTAGGCTATAATGTAGCAGTTTATTATAACTGCTTTAAATTTTCTCTTCCAATATAACAAAGCAAATGTGAACAGTTGCAATTACGATTTTTAGATTGTTATCTAAGTTTATTTATTATTAGCTAATTGTATTTAAAACAAAGCAGTAAAATATATTGGGAAAGGGTTATGTTTATAGAGTGCTTCTTAATGTGTTATATTTCTGAAATGTAAACATACCTTTTTTCATGCTTAAGTGGAAAAGAAATAAAATCAAAAAAAATAAAAAAATTATAGTAAAGTGCATTTATCAAATTGAACCATTTGGGTGGTCTTGACATACTTTTGGTTGAGTATTAACTTCAGTGTAGTAACTGTTAAAGTACAATTTTTATTTCAGATATGCCTCTGAGATTTCAAAAAAAATGTACATATGTTCATAGAAAAAAATATGGCCAGGATATATTCCAAAATGTTAATAGAAGCTTTTTCCTCAAGGAAAGTGATTTTTATTTTCTTTTTCATATTTTCTATATTTTCCAAATTTCCTATAGTAAGTATATTACTTTTGAGTAATAAACCAACAGGTTGGGTGCGGTGGCTCACACCTATAATCCCAGCACTTTGGGAGGCTGAGGTGGGAGGATCACCTGAGGTCAGGAGTTCAAGACCAGCCTGGCCAACATGGCAAAACCCCGTCTCCACTAAAAATACAAAAATTAGCCAGGTGTGGTGGTGCATGCCTGTAATCCCAGCTACTTGGGAGGCTGAGGCAAAAGAATCACTTGAAACCGGGAGGCAGAGGTTGCAGTGAGCTGAAATTGTGCCACTGCACTCCAGCCTGGGTGACACAGCAAGACTCTGTATCAAAAATAAAAATAAAAATAAACCAATAAATGCTAACAAAGAGCTTGAGAGGAATGACCATCTGATTCAATTGGTAAAAATTCTCTTTAATAAGAGGACTGGAAAGCAGGCAAGGAGAGATCTTAGAGTGTATCCTGGAGTTTAAGGAGAGCTAGTGAAAGATTTGAGTCTGGCAAAGATCACTGTAGGTGGTGCAGTGTAAAGAATGGATTAGAAGGGAGTAAGTGAGAGGTACAAAGTCCTCTTAGTAGGCATTTGCAAGAATCTGAAGGAAAAAACTCTGAGGTCTTTGTTTATATTGAGAAACCAACCTTGTGTACTTTCTGAGATCTCCGGAGTGCCTGTTGCTTTACTTTTGAAGTTGGAACAAGTACCACACCTTGAGCTTGGGATCTGCCTTCCTGAGAGCCACCAAGTGGCCAGATGACACAATCCAGTTCAGGGGTGTTTATCTCTCCATGGGGTAAACCTTCACCAACGGCAAATGGATCCAGGAGAGAGAGAGGAAGACACACTCGCTCTTTTTTCTCATGTGGAATAGTCCAAGATGCAGTTCTTCCTTGTTAACCCTTCCAGGGACGTCCCATGCCTGCTGAGTGACTTGTATGACTGCACAACAACAGTAAACAGTATAACAGTGCATCTCACTGTGTCCCATCTTCCCCTCCTCTTCTCCCTCCTTAGCAGACTGCTTTGTGCCCTGCTTTCTACAGTAGCTGGGCTTATACCACCTTTACCAACATAGTGGCACCAGGAGCGAGTGAAGAGGAGAACAAAACTTCAAGAGATATTTGGAAGGTAGTATTGGCACCAGTTTGGTGGCTGACCTAACATGTTGGGAGTGAGTGAGGGGGGTATATTTAAGATGACGCCTAGGTTTCTTTTTCTTTCTTTTCTTTTCTTTTTTTTTTTTTTTTTGAGATGGAATGACTCTGTTGCCCAGGCTGGAGTACAGTGGCACGATCTCAGCTTACTGCAGCCTCTGCCTCCCAGGTTTAAGCGATTCTCCTGCCTCAGCCTCCCGAGGAGCTAGGATTACAGGTACGCACCACCACGCCCAGCTAATTTTTGTAATTTTACTAGAGACGGGGTTTTACCATGTTGGCCAGGCTGGTCTTGAACTCCTGACCTCAGGTGATCCTCTCACCTCGGCCTCCCAAAGTGCCGCGATTACAGGCGTGAGCTACTGTGCCTCGCCCAACTCCTAGGTTTCTAACTTGGACAACTAAGTGGCTAGCAGTAGCACAATTCCTAGCACATATTAAGCCCTCAACGGAATATTTACTGGATGAATAAATGCATGACTTATGGGACCATAACTAAGGTAGAGACTGCAGAAGATGTTTATTATTGAATCATATGTAGAATAACCTCAGGGAGGTTTTAACAAACACTAGTTGGGGGTGTTTGCAGTCCTTTCTAAAGAGGCATTGATACAGTTATATATGAATGAGTCAAGGCCCTAGAAAGAGAAGTGAAAAGCTGAGCCTAGAAGGGTGCTGACAGCCTGTCCACAGTTCAAACAGGTTTCATTCTTGTTAAACCCGAATATGGACCTAATCTGTTCCAAATAAGTTGAGTTTAAACTATTTCAATTGTCCATGATTCACAACGCATCCAGGCCCAGTTCACATAGTGCTAAATCTAGAACCTCTCATTTCTGAGCTATTTTCATTTTATGAAAACCACAGAAAAACAGAGCTAAAAAGCCTTCCAAAGGTTATCTGGCCCACTCCCCTAGTTCAGGAATGATTTGGTACACAGGTTTAGCAAGATCACTGGTATTTATTTTTCTGTAGAGCTGACTGACACTCAACTACCAAATAACAATATTATGTTATGGATATGCCAGCCAAGAAAAGCCTACAGAATTAAAAAGGAAGAAACATCTTTTTTTCAACTATAATTGGGTGGTGACCCCTGAAGGTACAGTTTTTTGCAAAGTTAGGGATATTTTGACTTAAATGGAATTTATGGCTAAGCAAAAATGCTAGACTAGCAATGGTTATAAAATAATTATTGTACTTGGTGCTAAAATTAAAATTACTGGTCTAAAAGCATAATGAAAATTTCAATGCCAGTCACTTCAGAGTAGTATCTTTTTTTTTTTTTTTTTTTTTTTTAAGATGGAGTCTCACTCTTTCGCCCAGGCTGGAGTGCAGTGGCGTGATCTTGGCTCACTGCAAGCTCCACCTCCCGGGTTCACGCCATTCTCCTGCCTCAGCCTCCCGAGTAGCTGGGACTACAGGCGCCCACCACCACGCCCGGCTAATTTTTTTGTAGTTTTAGTAGAGATGGGGTTTCACCATTTTAGCCAGGATGGTCTCAATCTCCTGACCTCGTGATCCACCCGCCTCGGCCTCCCAAAGTGCTGGGCAGAGTAGTATCTTATAAGTACTCAAGTTATAAAGTCCCCAAGAAAGAGGAGAACAAAGTACAGCCAAATAGGTTTGCTTTAAAAATACTCAGACACGGCTTACTATGTTTTAGGCACTGTTCTACGACGTTTATATTATTAATTTAATCCTTATAACAATCCTATAGAGGTAGTACTATTATTAGCCCCATTTCATGGATGAAGAAACTGAGGCATTGAAAGGGTAAGTAACTTCCCCAAGGTCACACACTAACGTGGTGAATCCAGGATTCAAACTCATTATGGAACTTCTCTGCATATAAGGGCCATGCTGTTCAAACTGTCAGCATCTTTAAACACCCAGCATGGCACATTGATCATACTGTGAATAGCATAGGGGAACTAAAGAGATAAAGTAGATACACATCTCCCACCTCATACTTGTTCTAGTGCATACACTTACTGAGCAAAATAGTAAACACACTTCCTTACACTATTTAAATTGTTCTCATTCTTTCTCTCTCTCTGTCACTGAGTGACTGTAGTTTGATTTGCATATTTATTGGGTGCCTTTTCTATGACAGGTACAGTTTTGGACTGGAGGTTCCTTGTTGAACAAGATTGACCAAGTCCCTACACTCATAGAACATGCATTCTAGAGGTAAAGCAAACAATGATCAAGTAAGCAGGTAAACAGGATATTTGATAAGAGATGTGAAGGTGAATAAAGTAGGGCAATTGGTTAGGGAACGGCTACGGCTATGGTGCTTCATTTATATTGGGGTGGTGATGAGGGACGTCCTCTCTGAGGCAACATTTGAGCAGAGACCTGAGTGAGGTAAGAGAGAAAGCCATGTGACTGTCTGGGGGTTGAAAACAGAGGAAACAGCAAATGCAAGACCCTAAAGCAGTAGTCTTGCTTCATATTTCTGAGGAACGGTGAGAAAGCCAGTTCCTGGAGAGGAATGAACAGGGAAGAACGTGATAGAGGATGAGGTGAGAAGATTAGGCAAGAGTCCAGTCATATAGGCTGTGGTGAGGGAGTGTGGATTTTATCCAAGTGTGAAAAGAAACTACTAGGCCGGGCGCGGTGACTCACTCTTGTAATCCCAGCACTTTGGGAGGCCGAGGCGGGCGAATCACGAGGTCAGGAGATCGAGACCACGGTGAAACCCCGTCTCTACTAAAAATACAAAAAATTAGCCGGGCGTGGTGGCGGGCGCCTGTAGTCCCAGCTACTCGGAGAGGCTGAGGCAGGAGAATGGCGTGAACCCGGAAGGTGGAGCTTGCAGTGAGCCGAGATTGCGCCACTGCACTCCAGCCTGGGCGACAGAGCGAGACTCCGTCTCCAAAAAAAAAAAAAGAAAAGAAAAGAAACTACTAAAAGAGTTTGAATAGGAGAGTGAGCACATTTCATTTGTATTTTTTAAAAAAACCGCTTTGGCTGCTGTGTGGAGAATGAAATATACGGTGAAGGAGTGGAAGCAGGGAAAATAAGAGGTGATTGCAGCAGGTTGGGCAAGAAATGATGGCGGTTTGGACTAGTTGCTAGTGCAGGAGGTAGTAAGAAGGGATGGGGTTTGGGATACATCCATATCCATAAATTAGAGCTGAGAGGGATGGCTGCTTTTGCCTTTGCTGGTGCGGTGAGAGCAGCTTCAGGAATCCGATGTCCCTTGAATATTTTGGCATCTTCAGCCTACCGAAACTGTGTCAAGAATGCCTCTCTTATTTCTGCATTGTCCACTGGACGTTTTAGTCATATTCAGACACCAGTTGTTTCCTCCACTCCCAGACTTACCACATCTGAGAGAAACCTGACATGTGGGCATACTTCAGCGATCCTTAATAGAGTGTCCCCCTTGCTTCCGAGTGTCCTGAAGCTGCCAGTCAGATCTCTAACATACTTCAGTACACGAAAAGACAAGAGAAAGACTGTGAAAGCTGTCATCTACAGGTTTCTTCGACTTCATTGTGGCCTTTGGGTGAGGAGAAAGGCTGGTTATAAGAAAAAATTATGGAAAAAGGAACCTGCAAGAAAAAAGCGATTGAGGGAATTTGTATTCTGCAATAAAACCCAGAGTAAACTCTTAAGATAAAATGGCGACGTCCTTCTGGGAGAGGTGAAACTGGTATGTCCATGATCCTTATCAGAAGTATCATGATTGAACAAACCTGAAAGTATAGATTAGAAGTTTCACTTGTTTCTCAGTTATTGAATATGTATCTTTGTGTACATGCTATCTTTGCAAAAATGGAGAAGTATAAAACGATGTAAATTGTACCAATGAATATGTAAACAGTGACAACATTAAACTTATAAAAGTTAAAAAAAAAATTGGCCGGGCTTGGTGGCTCACGCTTGTAATCCCAGCACTTTGGGAGGCCGAGGCGGGCGGATCACCAGGTCAGGAGATCGAGACCACGGTGAAACCCCGTCTCTACTAAAAATACAAAAAATTAGCCGGGCGTGGTGGCGGGCGCCTGTAGTCCCAGGTACTCGGAGAGGCTGAGGCAGGAGAATGGCGTGAACCCGGGAGGCGGAGCTTGCAGTGAGCCGAGATTGCGCCACTGCACTCCAGCCTGGGTGACAGAGCGAGACTCCGTCTCAAAAAAAAAAAAAAAAAGTAAAAAAAAAAAATTAGACCTGAGAGGAAGGGCTGATCCATTGGATGTGGAGTGTGAGGGAGATAATTTAGGGAGATGATGGAGCTGTGTTATTATTTGGGAAATATTTCTCAGGGAAGATGATGAGAAAAAAATTGCATAGGAGGCATCTGAAGGTAAAATGGGACTACAGCCCTGACCACAAAGGCCACAGCTCTATCTTGAGGAACTTTCTGAGAACATGACAGGAGACCCACAAGAGGGCACACTTCTCTCTTCCAGCCAAAATCATGGACACCTTCCATTCCAGTCCCTTCTGCTGCTGAAAAGTCATCCTTCAGACCACGATCATAGACAGAAGAAGAAAATTCTACCTGTTTTGTAGGTAAGGTATTAGGAAAACTTACAGGGTGATCTGTGTGTATACGGAATCTATACTATAGATAAGCTAGAAATAAATACATATGTACCTCTTATTTTAAAAATATATATACCAATGTATATATTAATATATCCACTATATACATTGAAATATGTTGGCCGGGCATCGTGGCTCACACCTGTAATCCCAGCACTTTAGGAGGCTGAGGCGGGCGGATCACAAGGTCAGGAGTTCGAGACAAGCCTGGCCAACATGGTGAAATCTCGTCTCTACTAAAAATACAAAATTTAGCCGGGCGTGGTGGCACACGTCTGCAGTCCCAGCTACTCGGGAGGCTGAGGCAGGAAAATTGCTTGAACTCGGGGGCTGGAGGTTGCAGTGAGCCGAGATCGAGCCATTGCACTCCAGCCTGGGTGACAGAGTGAGACTTCATCTCAAAAAAAAAAAAAAAAAAAAAAAAAAAAAAAAAAAAGAAAGAAATACAGCCGGGCGTGGTGGCTCATGTCTGTTGTCCCAGCACTTTGTGAGGCTGAGGCAGGCAGATCACGAGGTGAAGAGATCGAGACCATCATGGCCAACATGGTGAAATCCCATTTCTACTTAAAAAAAAAAAAAAAAACCACAAAAAACAAACAAAAAAACTAGCTGGGCATGGTGGTGCGTGCCTTGTAGTCCCAGCTACTCAGGAGGCTGAGGCAGGAGAATCGCTTGAACCTGGGAAGCAGAGGTTGCACTGAGCCGAGATCGTGCCACTGCACTCCAGTCTGGTGATAGGGCACGACTCCGTCTCAAAAAAAAAAAAAAAGAAAGAAATATGTTAATATATACCTGGTCATAGACACTTTACCTTGCTTTATAATTCAGTACTGGTCTGAGTTCCTTGGCCTCTCTCATCACTCCATGATTTTTTTTTTTCTCTTTCTCTCTCTCTTTTTTTTTTTTTTAAGAGACAGGATCTCACTATGTTGCCCAGGCTAGTGTCAAACTCCTGGGCTCAAGCGATCCTCCTGCCTCAGCCTCCCAAAGTCTGGGATTTCAGGTGTGAGCCACCACACTTGGTCATGATATTTTGTCAAGCCCAAAGCCTCTCAAAGTCTTTCCCCTCCTGGTCAGGGCTCTGGAATACACAGAAAATACCACCTGGACACAGCTACCTTTGAAACCAAAGAGTTTGAGTGCAGGAAGGAAGAACTAGTCCAACCCTTCAACTTTAAAGCAAAGGAAGCTGAGCCTGAAAAATTTAAAAGACTCCTATAGTTTCAGCAGCTCCCCTCTATACGCAATAGCCCTGACCTTTTCAGAATTGCACTTTCTGTGCATCTAATATATCTTTGAGTTCCCACATTTTCACTTAATACAGAGGTTGCCTTGATCAGATTCTTCTAAAATTCCAAAGGAAGAAGGGGCTATGCAGAAAAAGGAAGAGGATGTTTTCAACATACATCTGTTAATACCTTATCACCACCCTAGTGAAATTTTCTGAAAGAACGAACAATCTTCTTTGGGAAGCGATTATAATGGGAAACTCAGAAGTCAAATCCATGTTTTAAAAGGTTTTCACAGTATGACGAAAGACTAGGTATGCATCATTATCATTTCATCCAATTTCCCCTAGTTAGACTGAAAGCTCTGCCAGGGCAAGGACTGCAGATGTGCCTAGAGTGTTGTGGGTTTTATTCATTCAACAAATGTATTAAAACTCATACTCCTTTTAAAAAAGGATCTCTGGAGGCTACCCAGTTACCATTGCCCACACCTTTCATTTTGGTGGTAAACAGTCTACTCACATTGATAATAACAATTATGTTCTTCCTATGCATCGAACTTTGCGTTAAGCACTTGATTTGAAATATCATTAATCCTTAACCCTTACACCACCCCTATGCTACTCTAAAATGTACAGTTACATTTTAGAAATGATGAAGCTTGCCAGGCATGGTGGCTCACACCTGTAATCTCAACACTTTGGGAGACTGAGCTGGGAGGAATGCTTGAGGCTAGGAGTTTCAGGCGAGCCTGGGCGACATAGTGAGACCCCTATCTCTAAAAAACAAAAATAAAAAATTAACCAGGTGTGGTGGCTTGCGACTGTAACCCTTGGTGGTTGGGGGGCTGAGGCCAGAGGATAGTCTGAGCCCAGGGGTTTGAGGGTGCAACGAGCTAGGATCGTGCCATTGTACTTTAGCCTGGGCAACACAGTGAGACCCTGTCTCTAAGCAGCACCAGGGACAAAAGAGATTGAGTAATTTGCCACAATTCACAGAAGTAAGCAGTGGAAGAGCTCATATTTGAAAACTTACCACAGGCATTTAATATCCTGTTTTCTTTTGATTCTCAGTGAAGCCTGGCAGTCTTTGGGAGAGGAAACCCCAAGGCTTGTTCAGAGTTTCAGCTGGTGAATAAGATGGGAACCATTCATGCACTTCGCCCCCAACGGGAGATGTGCCATAGACTGAAGACTGTGAATAGTCACTGGTTTTGTAAGAGACTATGCGTCAACTGGGACCATCCGATGAAAAAGGACTAACATCATTTAACATAATTTTCTTGTTGGTTATGATTTTTTCTCTAAGGATATTTTCCCCCTCTGGTTTTCTAAATTGTCACAAAACATTTGCGCAACGACCTGGGGTGTTATGACACCCTTAGATGAAAATCTGAGGACAGCTTGGATGAAGGGTAACTTTTAAGTAACAACACAGTCCGCCCTCGCCTTGGTTAAACAAATCGAATGGAAACGATTTGTTCAAGATGGGAGCATCCAATAGACGCAAGCTCTTCGAAACAGCCCTGATTCCCTGGCAAAAGCTGTTGCTTAGCGAAACGTCAAAACCCCAGCGTGCAAACAAACGTCTGAAGGGCGCACCCGCCCTGAGCAAGCTTCTCCCAGCAGCTCGGGCTTTGGAGAACGTCTGGAGGACATTGGTAGCTCCTCCCTCTCCGGTTAAGGACTTCGTAGAGGGAAGAGGGCAGAGGATCTAGCATCTCCGGGTCGGGTCATCTGGGTTGACGCCTCCCGACTCCCAGGACGGTGCAGGGGAGCTCGGGGGCGAGTCGCTCCGCACCAGGAAACGCCTGCGTCTCAGCGCAGGAACAGAGGCGAGAGGCAGAGGGGAGCCCCGCCCTCGGTCCAGAACTGGAGCAGTGCGCCCCTCCCCTGCCCCGGAAACGTCCCCGCCGCCCCTCCCTCCACCACCACCTCCCGGGGACCTAGGTTGTAAAATCCCACGCACTGGGGCGGGCACGGTGACGGGGGTGGGGCAGGTGGCGTAAGGCGCCACCGCCCACTGGCACGGCACCCAGCGCCCTCCAGCACCCAACCGCCACCTCCCTCTCCCCGGCGCGGCTTCAGCCTCCCCCCGCTAGCCCAGCCCCTCAACGCGGCTCCAGCCTCACTGCACCCACCCACCCACCCACCCTGCAACGCAACCTCCCAGCCCCCCAGCTGCCCGGCCGGCCCAGCTCGGCCCTGGAGGGCGCCCCTCGCATCTGGACTCCCGCTGCCCGAGGGAGGAGCCGCAGCTGCGGTCGCCCCGCCCCTGGCGTTCTTTGACTCCCCCGGCCTCTTGGACATCTGGTTGCGGGGGTTAGTGCATCAGATGTGGCTCCTGGGCCGCCAGATGTGCGCGTTACCCGCCCAGGGCAGGCGGCCGGCGAGTCTGGGCGGACGCGTGGGAGGGGCTGGGAGTTTTCCCTCCTAGCTGACTTAAAAGCCAGCAGAACCTCAAGCCCCCTGGGCTCCTGGCCTGGGCCTCCTGGTTCTCCTGGACGCACTGCCCAACGGAAAAGGTTTCAGCCCAGTCTGTGCCTCGCCGCCAAGCAGCCCTTGGGGCTTCTCAAAGTGGTAGAGAAAATAGGGGGGCTCTACAGGATGCCCCAAAGAAAACCCTCATTTGTCGACCAGGCGACCTTAGTGCTGGCGTGGGACTACAGCTGCGCAGCCAGCAAACCCCAGATGGGGTAGGGGGAGAAGTGGCAGTAGAGGGGGAGAGTCGCATCTGGGGCTTGCTCTAAAGCGCTCTTTGACAGCTTTTGGATTCCATATTTGAAGTTGAGAGTCGTATTCCACCTGGTACAGGCACTTCAGGGCCGGAGAAAAGCCAAGTGAACTCTGTGACTCAATCCCCTTGGAATGTGCCTGGAATAATAATAGGGACTTGAAAGGGTTTTATGGCCGAGGTGGCTAGTGGAGACCAGGCTCCTACGCCTTGCAGTTGGCGGACGGCCGAGGGGGGCAGTATTGCCTTATGCAGAGCTTCTGCGCCTGCAAACGGGACAAAAATAGTCGGAGCATCTGGTTTAAATCAACCAAAAAGCATTTCTATCAGCTTAATCCACCGGCCTACAGAACCGACAGAACAGGACAAGCCAAATATATTCCCGGTACTCTTTTAACACTCCAATAATAGCTAAGCCCAATCACACTTTACCGCTGGGATTTCTGTGTCCTACCATACAACTGTCGTTATTTTATAGATGTTGCAAATTAAACTTCCTTTTCTGGGGTTGTGTGTGGGCATGTGCTTAAGCAGTTACATTTGCAAGCAACGCTCGACTACGCTGCCCTTTTCGTTTTCCTTTTTCTTTCTCTCTCTCTCTCTTTTGGTATGAGGTCTTAGAATAGTCAAAAGTATCTGAGGCCAACATATGGGTTGCTTACACCACTAAATATATAGCTGCATTTCCCTCCCTTAACGCCCTAATCAGAATTCCAAAGGCAAGTTGGAACAAAAGAAAAACGTGTCTGAGTGTAAAGGGAGAACTTGTGCCAAGAATTACAGTCGCAGGGTAAATAACCTTGTTTTCTCCTTCATCAGTGGCCGCTACCAAGCCCCGTTCTTGGAAAGTGGCCAACAGTCTGTCTGGTGGAGGGTGCTGCTAATTAGAGAGAGCCCATAAACCTCTCTGTCAAAGAGGGCATGTGACCTTCCCTTCAAGTCTGAACAATAAAGCTGGCGAACTGCAGACTGCACTCAACACTGGCTGCCCCGCGGATTCCCTAAATAGGAACAGGATGAAGGCCAGGCTCAAGAGGTTACCATAGCTCTGCTCCCACACTTTGAGGAATCAGTCACTCCACTTCCCCATATAACTTGTTTCAATTACTCTCTACAATCTATTTAGAGGAGAGCAGCTTGCAGAGAGCACTCATTGTCTAATCTAAATGAGGAAGCAATTATTACTTGCTGCAGTCTAATGTGCTTTGAGACTGGTGGGTCAAAGAGCAACCTGATTTCTTGTAACGTGTCTTTGCACTTTGGAAGATACACCTTTTTAATGACATTTTTTTTTTTTTTTTGAGAGGGACTCTGTCCCCAGGCTGGATCAATGGGCAATCTCACTGAACCCCTCCGGTTCACCTCCGAGTAGCTGGGACTACAGGCGCCCGCCACCACGCCCGGCTAACTTTTTTTTGTATTTTTAGTAGAGACGGGGTTTCACCGTGGTCTCGATCTCCTGACCTCGTGATCCGCCCGTCTCGGCCTCCCAAAGTGCTGGGATTACAAGCGTGAGCCACCGCGCCCGGCCTACTCCTGCTTTTAGGACACATTTTTCTATTAAGATTACAAAATTAAGGTGTTTTTCCCCTTCTCAATCTTCAATGTCCTTTTTAATTTTAGAATTTAAGCTATTGTAAACACCCCAACTACTTTTGCATATTGCTTAATGTTAAATATTATTTTTTTTAGTGCTTTCTTATAGGCATGTCCTCTGATTATAGCAAAATAGAGTTCTCTAAGTCTTCCCTTCTTTGTTTAATTTACCTCCCTGGGAGCCCCCTTGCTAGCTTTAATTTTATACAACATGTTGTAAACTATAAATAATACAGCTCCACTTTCCTAGAACATATGGAAACTGTCGCCTGCTATATATCCTTACTGTACTTTCTTTCAGCTTAAAGACTGAATAAAGTTAATCTCCTGTGTAAAAAGTCATTTGGCCTTTTGTGTGTGTGTGTGCATTTTATTAGTTAAAACCCAGTATGGAACAGCACATGAAATTCTTCTTGTTGTGAACAGAGCACATAAAAGGGTTTACAAGGTGTGGTTTGAAGAGAGGAAGCCGTGGAACAAATGTTGGTGGAAAGGAGAGGAAGGAAGGAAAGCACTTCCTGAGAGGATACTCCTCCTGTTTCAGCTGCATCCACTCTTCAGATTCTTCCTGTTTGTCTTAGTCCATAACTGATAGTAAATTATTTGTCCTTATTTTTTTCTATTCACTTTAAAAGCATCCTTTCTCTCTGTACTAAAGCTACTCTTAAAACCAAATCCATTAACTTCCAATGACTTAACAACTTTACTTCATTTAACACTGATAATCTGAAACTTTCGTATTATATAATGCATGTATGGAAGGAATCATTTCCATGTTAACTTTCCAAGTATTCTGTCATCTCTAAGATAACCAGCTGTGACGGAATTAACAACAGAGTCCGAAGTCACAAACATTGTGGTTGCTTGGGTCCTAGGTTGGTCACTGTTTTTTGTTTTTGTTTTTGAGACAGCGTCTCACTGTGTCACCTAGGCTGAAGTGCGGTGGTGCGATCACAGCTCATTGTAGCCTCAATTTCCCGGGCTCAAGCAATCCTCTTGCCTCAGCCCCGCAAATAGCTGGGACTACAGGTGTGCGCCAGCCACAACGTCCAGCTAATTTTTGTATTTTTTGTGGAGATGGGGTTTTGCCATGTTGCCCAGGCTGGTCTCGAACTGCGCTCAAGTGATCCACCCGCCTCAGCCTCCCAAAATGTTGGGATTACAGGCATAAGCCACTGTACCCGGTCACAGGTTGGTCACTGATGAGTCTCTGCCTATTTGTAAAATCGGGATGATGCCTCTTCGCAAAGTGTGAAAACAAACATATACTACTGTTGGTTATCACAACTGAATGTAAGGGGCATCACAAGCCTTATAAAGTATTAATTCTTCTTCCAAATACATCACGTGCTACAACATCCCCTTTCTTTACAAGATAAATTAATAAAATATTTATAATTTCTACATACTGAATTTATGACTTTATATTTTGAAGTGGAGTTTCTTTTGGAATTTTTTTTCTTTTTTTTTTGAGACAAGGTCTCACTTTGTCACCCAGGCTGGAGTGCAGCACAATCTCAGCTTACTGCAGCCTTGACCTCCCAAGGTTTAAGCAATCCTGGCTTAGCCCCCCAATTAGCTGGGAATATGGACATGCGCCACGACATCCAGCTAATTTTTGTATTTTTTCATAGAGATGGGGTTTTGCCATGTTGCCCAGGCTGGTATTGAACTCCTGGCCTCAAGTGACCCACTGACCTTGGCCTCCCAGTGCTAGGATTACAGGCGTGAGCCACCACGCCTAGCTTTTGGAATTTAATTTTAAGGATACTGTGATAGTTAATTTTATGTGTCAAATTTGGCTAGGCCATGGTACCCAGGCATTTGATCAAACAGTAGTCTATGTTGCTGTAAACGTATTTTCTAGATGCAATTAGCGTTTAAGTCAGTAGACTTTGAGTAAAACAGATTACTCTCCACAATGTGGATGAGCCTCATCCAACAGGTGAAGGGAGAATTCTACCAGCAGAATTGCCTTTGTACTTGAAACATCAGCTCTTCCTTGGGTCTCTGGTGTATTGGCCCACCCTGTAGATTTTGAACTTGCCAGTCTCCACAATCACCAGTCAATTCCTTGAAATAAATCTTTCTCTACATATCTTATTTGTTCTTTTTCCTTGGAGAACCCTAATTCAGATACTTACTATTGACTCTTGGCACTACCGTATCTATTGTAGCCCTCAAATTGAGAGTGACTTAAATTATGCTTAGCATTGCCATGGGGGAAATGCCCACGTATACCCCATGTTTCCCAGTAGTTTGAGATAACATCCTGTCAAAACACATTAGAATTCAGCCAGATATTCTAACCTGGCTTCATTAACTCTCCTCACACATCTTTTCCAAATCTCAGCATTAAGCAGTGATTGGAAGAGAAAAACACAAGACTGACGTGCAAAAGCATCTGATCCTGTTCTCTCCCTTCACGACTTTCTTTTTACGAGTATTCCCCAAGGCACCGGTTGAAAATATAAGAAACTGTGGCAGTCCTAAGGGACTCAAGGTTAAAACTCACCTTGAAAAATTTGCAAGGCTACTGAAAATGTAGTAAGGTTTCAAGAATGAGATGGTCAGATTCAGGATGTATTTTGGAGATGAGCCAGCCAAAACAACTTACCAATATATTGGATGTAAGAGGTAGGGGAAGGGAATCAATAATTAAAAAACAAAAACTGCTCTGAGAGAACCACATGAATTATTCAATAGCCAAGAAGAAATTCTAGAATAAATAATACTCAAATAATCCAAACATTGATTTGGTTGGTAATGGTGAATTCATTTTATTAACAGAAAGAATTATTTCCCTTAAATTAATTCTATGCTACTTTACTTGGATATAAGTATTGTGCAGAAACCTAACAGTGCTCTCATAAGAAGTAGGTAATCAGTGGATATTTTTGAATTAAAAAAAAAAAGATGCTGATTTGATTTGCACATAATGCCAAAATAACATGCTTGCCTTTTTCTCTCTTAATCTGGGATTGTAAGGTAAACAGTATGCATGGTGAGTTTCCTGCTTTTGTTGAGCATGGTCCTTTAGTAATTTACACTTATAGACAATTATCAATCCTGTGCTTTAAAATTTCAATTCAAAGCATTGTCTTATAAAAAGCAGTTTAAAAAACGTTACCAAAGACAGACCATAAGGAGAGTGTTTTAAGACTAAAATACTGATGGGTAGGTAAAGGGGTAGAATGTTTTCCCAGGGAACAATTCATCAGCCTCTGACATGATGTTTGTTTTCTAAATCTCTTTTTTAAGAACAGTGAACGATTTAAAGGGAGACTAAAACACTGAAAAAAATGCTGTTCATATATTGTGTTCTTTTGAATTTTTATTTATATTTCTAACCTCTTTAGATCATTACAAGTATATACCTCATAATAAAAATGAAAACAATTCCATTTAAAATGCTATCTAGAAAGACCTTAACACGCATTATGTGTCATAATGAAGTAACACAAAGAAACTTCTTAAAACATAGGATTTCTCTCTAAAGCTTAAATGTGAGGCAGACAGACGTCTAACTTTAAAACAGATGGAACCCCAGAACATTTCCAGGATACATAAATCTGAATTTTGTGTTACATTTTATGCCTGAGACAGCTAACCAATCCAAATTGATGGTGAGGATTTCTGTACTCATTGTTTTTCCTATCTTCCCTTTCTAACATCCAAATTTAACAATTCAGTATTTCTTTTTCATAATCCTATGGATGACCTTACCAGATGTTTATTATTTTCATAATTTGCTCTGTGATTTTTAATCCTAAGTGTGTGCATATATTTAATCAACACATAATATAAGTAATACCAATTCATGGAATCCAACATATGTACTCTGGCATAAAAAAAGAAACGTGAATTGCCACAAATAAAATGAGTTTATTTTATATTAAAGTTATCAAAAAACACACCTGTAAAATTACCCACATACTAGGCTTAGAGATAGCCTTTACAAAGAGATTATTAAAAATCTGCAAACTTATTTTCTCTTAACTATTAAAGTACATAGATTTAAAAGGTGTTAGAAGACAAAATGTTAAGTCATGGTCAATGTCTTAAAAAAAGAGTTAATATACATTAAATCTGTGGCATACTACAAAAAGATGAAATCTTAAACATATTTTGGGAAAAAAGCTCTAATTTTCTTTCTGAAAAATTTAATCTTGTGATATTTACTAAGAAATATATACTGCAAACCACAATAACAATGATCTCAAAGTTTACCTAATTGCTTCACAAATGAGTCAACTTACAAAGAAGAAAACACAGAAAATTGCTTTTAAATATGTAACTCCTTAATTTTCCTGATAATCAAATGAAAATTTAATCTATCCCAATTAAAAATACAAATTAGACTCATGCTTAATGTAAGATATCATTATATATTTCTTAACAACATAAAAGTTCAAGCATTTTTGGAAAGCACAGACTGTGTTATTCTAAAAAAGGAAAAAAAAGAAAAAATATTTAACCACAGAAATTTGGAATATTTATATACTTTATAACACTGTAGAAATCTTTGGTGGTGACATATGGAATAAGATCCCTGAAAATACTTTAATCATTTTGTCCCATCAATCAGCATAGTCAAGTATTTATAATCAGTAATTTTGGCAGTACAATTTTTTAGCCAAATACACATACACACATACACATATATATATATTGTGAAGTATGTGAGGGGGATCTTATGCAGGACCTAGGTGGGCTTACATAATTAATTATTTAGCAATAAGGCTTATTTCTGGCTCCTTTTTATACCAGGAAAAATATGGTAAACTAAAGAATGGGTCAATTCTTACTCCTAAACAAACTCTGGAAATAGTTAAATACTAATGGACAAGTTGAGTAAATGTACAGTAAAATAAAATACCAGCTGTAATTTCTGGGTAAACTCAAACAGTTACCAAAATAGTTCCCTAAATAGGTTTGTGCATCTAATCCCGTGCTCCATGTGCTGGCAAAGGAAAAAGCAAGGCACTCTGGTCTATGGATACATTTACCTCTTTTAAAACCAGTAGACTTAAAAGGAGAAACAAAAAAAGATCTGTTCTATCTTAAAAGAAACAAAAATGTATAGGCTAATTAGACAAAGTTCAAAGAAAAGGGCCCGCTAAAACACATGTACAGGAAAAGAACCAAAATTTAAGAAATGTAAAAGAGAAAGAAGAGTAAAATGATATCAACAGTGTATAATGATGTAAGGAAAGATGTCAGAGGAAGCACTGTGAATGTGAAAAAGTACAGTTAAACAGGACTTGTACTACCTCTTTGAGACTATCTTTGATAAGGAATTTTGAGTCAAGAAGTACAGAGGAATAAATAATTTCTTCAATTTAGAACAGTAATATGAGTTTACTAAAGAATAGGTTTAATACTGAGACTAGATTTTAAAGAGATAAAATGGTGGCTGGGCGCGGTAGCTCACGCCTGTAATCCCAGCAGTTTGGGAGGCCGAGGCAGGCGGATCATGAGGTCAAGAAATGGAGACCATCCTGGGCAACATGGTTAAACCCCGTCTCTACTAAAAAGACAAAACTTAGCTGGGCGTGGTAGCACGTGCCTGTAGTCCCAGCTACTCGGGAGGCTGAGGCAGGAGAATCGCTCGAACCCGGGAGGCAGAGGTTGCAGTGAGCCGAGATCGTGCCCTGCACTCCAGCCTGGCAACAGAGCAAGACTCCGTCTCCAAACAAAAAAAAAAGGTAAAATGGTGCAAATCAGCTCCCACAGATAAAGTTCTTGACTCGACTCACGTGACCTTATTAGGCAACTTCAGATGATATTGCCTTTGAGTAGGAAAGACAAGGACAGTGTAACAGTTATATTAAGAAGTCTAGTACCAGGTCATATAAATAAAACTCTCTTCCGAGAATTTACAATTAGAATTCATAGGAATTTGGAATAGAAATTAGAGTCCTTCCGGAAACTAAGAGGCTAAAAATTAGGGTAAAGTAGACAGAGTTATTCAGAATTAAACTTTGGGAGAAAAAAACTGAATTAATTTTACTTATTATATATGAAGAATGTGAAATAATCCATAAAATATTTTATGACTATTATCATGAGACAATGTATGCATTATACCAAGGTACTCCTGTGTAAACATTATGTTCTTGGCCAATACTCTGAGGAAGTCCTGAATATACATTACCAGCTGGCTTCATTTCTTAAAAGGGAGACAGATCAAAGATCTCTCAAATCTCTCTCATCATTTTATCTTTTGGACAAACAAATAGAACAGTCAAGTAAATTACCTGAACAAGCATAGTAAGTACAAATTTGATTACTGATCACTAAAACCACCAAAAATATATTGACTTAGGGTTCATAATGCATAGTTATCAGTTCAAGCTAAAAAAGCCTTAAGAGTTCAATAACTCAAAATCTCTTTGAGATTTAAAGTTAAAAAGTAATATGTTTCTAATAATTTCTAATGTGCAGGATTAATGACGACTGTATTTTGCATTGGCAAATTATCTCAGCCAGAAGAGATTCAAATGATTTTCGTCAACGCCAGTTTATAAACTAGCAGCACATATCAACGCCAAGCTTGTGAATGGATTGGCTGAGAAAAATTATATGAGTTAGAAGGGATCTAAGTGCTATACTGGTCACTGATTCTATTTCACAAAAGCTACCATTTTTAAAAGCTGAAAATGTAATTGGTGTTGACAAAAACACGTTAAGTTCAACTACTCTATATAGCTAAATATAGAAAATTGGTTAATCTTTAAAGCAACTTCTTATTTGTTAAGAAGATAATTAAAAATTGTTAAAGCTGAACAATTAGCTATACTTTTATATTATTAAAATCCAATGAATTTAACAAATGAAACCCACAGGAAAAGAGATGATATAATTCAAGGCATAGATTTGACATGTCAGAATACGGCAAACAACAATAAAGATAGCGTCAGTAAAACAGCTGTAAAATAAGTAAACAATTTTCAAGTGTGCAAAACTAGTCAGGAATAAAAGTGCTATGTGTGGATACCTGGTTTTCAAATATTTGTTTCAAAAACTTTCAGCTGATGGTGGAAAAACTAGAAAGTATTATGTAAGTAAAAATTTAAAGAATATATAAAACATACTTTATTATCTTACATTATGTCCTTGTTATGTCACTGCTGGACCTGAGGCCTATTTAATTACCAGATATAACACAAAAGGAGGTAAACACAGTACATCACAAAGGCTGATTTATCCTGAACCATAAAAAGGCTCCTTTCAAGTATACTGTGGATTTGTGTTTCATCTTATATCTCAGGCACTCTAGGCTGTTGATGAATTTGAAAACGGACAACATGATTTTCTATAATTTCTAATATACCTATTAGTACATCTTGCAGAACTGCCTTTAGTAGTCAATATTTGGAAGCAACTGTTACAGAAATGAAAACAATTTAAATTCATGAAAGTAAATCCCATCACTGCCACAATTTAAATAGTCATTTTAATGTGTAAATCCTGAATATATCATGTTAGAAGATGAAGTCAATGTATTTAGCATAATCTGTCTTGGGATATTTGAAGTGTAGATGACTAAAAATACACTTGTGGTCGTTTCTTCACTTTATATTTTAGTGACCCGTACCGCACCTGAAGAAAGAAATGTTTTATTATTAAGAATTAGATGATTACTTTAAAAAATTACATCAGATTTAATAGTTCATAATCATAGTAATTTTTTTACCTTTTTGATATAAAGAATAAATTCTCTTAATAAACGCATATAAGACAGCATTACTTATAAACTCATAAAAAATGTAGTCGGTACTATTTAGATATATGTTACAGATTATTATTACTAATAACACAAAAACATTAATGTAACATAAAAACATTAATCCTATTATTTATGTTTTGCTTAGTACAATGTCAATGAACATTGATTATAATGATCAGAGGCCATTCACAGTCCTCCACTGCTTTCTGGGTACAAAGACAATACGTTATGGTTAACTGTTTACTATTTAATCTTCATGTAGCATTAGTTGAAAGCAAAACTGTGTGGTTAATTTTATTCATTGCTTTCTTTGTTTATACATAGGGTTGGGACTGGGTATTTGAACTATATAATTTGCTAAATGAGAATGCCATTTTCTACTTATAGCAGCAGATCAAGAGTTTACCATTTTCAAAATTTCCTGATATCCTGATACATCAATCTGAATAAAGAATTTTAAATATAAACTGCTGGCCGGGTGAGGTGGCTCACGCCTGGAATCCCAGCACTTCAAGAGGCGGAGGCGAGAGGATTGCTTGAGGCCAGGTGTTCGAGACCAGCCTGGGCAACATGGTGAAACCCTGTCTCTACAAAAAATGAAAAAATTAGCCAGGTGTGGTGGCATGTGCCTGTAGTTCCAGCTACATGGGAGATTGAGGTGGGAGGACTGCTTGAGCCCAGGAGTTTGAGTGAACTGTGATTGCACCACACTGCACTCCAATTTGGTTGACAGAGCAAAAAAGCTCTATCCCCAAAAAGTAAAAAAAAAAAAAAAAAAAAAAAAAAAATCAAACTGCTGTTCTACCATTCCAATCCTTCATTTATGGATCATTAATATCCTAAATGACAACGCAGCAGGGAAATCCTTTACTAATCATTAGGAAAACAGCTCTACACTTGACTAACCTCTTTGCGGCCTTTGGTGGTTTTCACAGATTTCATGCTTTGCGATCTTCGAAGCCCTTTGTGTGTTAACATCTCATCATCTGAATATGGCCCCTCTGCTTCTTCATCTGTTTTCTCACCTCCGTCTTTCAGTGGAATTCCAAAACCTAAACAAGTTGTCAAAAACAGCATGTTTTGGTAAAAGAACACCAGTCAGTGCCGGCTCTTTGACCCATCTGTGTACAGTTCTTTGTATGGTTTGCATTTCTCCCAGTTACTCTTTTTGCATCTGGAATGTGCTCCATGCCCTTTATCATTAAGCTTTGCCTCTTGCACTATTCCAGGTGAAACTCATAACTCATTTCCTCCAGGAAATTTTCCCTGATCATTCTTATTTTTACTATGCATTTTTAAAAATAATTATAAAATAATTTATTTTTGAGTAGGTAACACACCATCTTGTTAAAAAATTCGAGAATATAAATAGATATAGAGCAAAAAGTCTCTTCCCACCTTTCCTCCTCTTCATGAATTCAACCCAAGCATTTGTGTTTTAGTCTGTCATTTGCACTTTTGCCTTGAATTAGGAATTAAGGCTTTTCCCTTCTATGTGTCGTATCTTTTGTCAAGACTGGGAATGGCAGGGTTTACTTAAGGCATTGAGGAAGACCCCAGGGGCCTAGAACTTTGGGCAAAATAAGGTCACTGGGGGCAGGTGATGAGGATGGGGATGTTAGCTGCTATTGCAGTTGCTGAGATAAAACCCAGCCAGGTAGACTGCAGTAATTAGAAGTACCACAGACTATGTGACAGATACTAGTCAAAGAAAATATAATCAGGCAGATCAGTGAGAGATCATGAGAGTATGCTAGAAGGCTGTTATGTGTAGCTATAAAGACTTACTACGGGCCAATATGCAAACATCCACACAGGATTATTGTCAGGAAGTCTGAGAGCATCTCGAGGCTTGGCCTCAATGACAAAAACTCTTCCAACCCTGAAGATGAGGTTCTCAAACTTGAGCACGTTAGAGTTACCTTGAGAACCTGTTAATACAAGTTCTGACAACCCCAGAATTTCTGATTCAGTAGATTTGAGGTGGGGCTGAGAATCTGCATTTCTGACAATTTCCCAGGTAATGCTTGTGCTCATGGTCTGTGGTCCACACTTTGAGAACCACTGCCTGAGGACGCTGGAGACAGCAAGACAGGGGCCCAAGACTCAGGCAACCAGAGTACTAAGTAGGTTATAAAGAAAGGGTTGAGATTAGAAATCCCCATGAAGAGGCCGGGCGTGGTGGCTCACGCCTATAATCCCAGCACTTTGGGAGGCCGAGGCGGGCGGATCATGAGGTCAGGAGATCAAGACCATCCTGGCTAACATGGTGAAACCCTGTCTCTACTGAAAATACAAAAAAAATTAGCCAGGCGTGGTGGCAGGCGCCTGTAGTCCCAGCTACTCGGGAGGCTGGGGCAGGAGAATGGCGTGAATCCGGGAGGCGGAGCTTGCAGTGAGCTGAGATCGCGCCACTGCACTCCTGGGTGACAGAGCGAGACCCCATCTCAAAAAAAAAAAAAAAAAAAGAAGGAAAGAAATCCCCATGAAGTTATAAATTCTCCTTTAATAAAGATAAGAGCATAAGGAGCATAAATACTTAAATCTTCAGGTGAGGAGAAAGTGGAAGGACTTACAGCCAGGCGCAGTGGCTCACACCTGTAATCCCAGCACTTCAGGAGGCCAAGGTGGGCGGATCACCTGGGCAACATGGTAAAACCCTTTCTCTACAAAAAATACAAAAATTAGCCAGGCATGGTGTTGTGCACCTGTAGTTCCAGCTACTCCAAAGGCTGAGGTAAGAGGATCACCTGAGCCTGGGAAGTCAAGGCTGCAGTGAGCTGTGATCATGCCACTGCATTATAGCCTGTTTCAAAAAATATTTAAAAAATTGAATACAAGTTTATTGGTCTGTTCTAAGACATGAATAATTTGAGAATCACTAAGCAAACTACAAAGAGTTGTTAATAAGCTTGTTACTCACATAATAACATAAGCAACTTGAATTGTATAATTAGTCAAGTATAATTTTATGCTCTTAGACTTCTAGGCTAGAAGTCAGAGGAGATTTGGAAGTGGAATCAGTCCTTATTTAGGCCAAGATCCTTTATTTTCTTGCAGTGGTCCAAGGAAGTGTGTGTGTTCCGGGTAGAAGAAACAGCATGCACAGAGGCACTGAGGAGAGTAGCTAGGGCTTGGGGATTGCTTGGAAGAACTGCAAGGAGGCCAGCGTGGCAAGGAAGGGGATGGGTCAGTGGTCCTGGAAAAAAGCTCCTGAAGCAATATTAAGTATGAAAAAAAAATGTACATATAGAAACAAACAAAGGAAAAACATAAATGAAAGGATTATATCTCATGGAAGTGAGCTTTTAGGTGATTTTAAATTTTTTCATTTTTTCTTTTTTTACTTGCCAAATTCTTATTTTAAAAAAATGTTTATTTTATAATTGAGAAAAATAAACCAGGCTTCAGGTTTAGGTTGTCATTTCTAGATTTTTTTTTTCTGTTGATGTTGCTTATATAGTATTCCTGATCCTAATACGGTAAAACAGAATGAGGAATCAAGGAAAAAGTCAGAAAGAAAGTAACTGTGATAAACAATTTCTCTAAGGCCACAAATGTAGCATAAGAGCACAGTTCAACAAACCCAGTCCTTGCTATTTTAATTGCCTCTCATTTTGTATGATTAGGAATTGGAATTTCATTCAAAAGCTGATTATACATCTTATTCTTTTCTTTTTTCCTAATTCCAGCTAAAAAAAATCTTATTAGCTTTCTAATTACAGCTTCAGGAAAAGTGATGGATTGATTCATTACTCCACAAGTATTTTTAAAATTCTATTATGAATGAGGCAGTGTGCTGAATTATGAGGATACAAGGATGAAAAAGACACAGCTGTCTTTTTCTACCCTCAAAAAATTTAGAGTCCAATAGGGGAAACAGAAGGTAATGGGCATTATGATACTGTAATAAATACTATAAGCTAATGACAAGGTGCCAGAGGGCATACAGTAAGAGAATGTAATCAGCATGGGGTGGGTTGGAAAGGGTGGGTTATGAGAGAAGGCCTTGTAGGAGGTGGTGGCTGAGCTAAATCCTCAAAGAGTCATGATTCTGTATGGCTAGCACTTGATGGAGTGGGAGAACAAGGCTGGGGAGTTAATATACCATGCTATCTAGTTTGGACTTCATCAGAGAGCAATGAAGCCTCTGGAGGCTCGGGGAGAGTATTGAAATATTTTAAGCAGAAGAGTAACATGATTAGATTTGGGTTCTGTAAAATATTCTTCTTGCACTTTGGAAAATGAATCAGAAATGGATAAGGCTGAGGGAAGGGAGCGTAAGTGGGGAGGTTACTGTAGTATAGCAGGTCAGAAATTACAGAGTCCACAGAGAGTGAAGACAGAGCAAGGAGCCAAATTTAGAATTTATTGGGAAATGAAATCAACAAGTTTAGGCTGGGTGCGGTGGCTCACGCCTGTAATCCCAGCACTTTGGGAGGCTGAGGTGGGTGGATGACATGACGCCAGTAATTTGAGACCAGCCTGGCCAATATGGCAAAACCCCATCTCTACTTAAAATACAAAACTTAGCTGGGTGTGGTGGCAAGTGCCTGTAATCCCAGCTACTTGGGAGCCTGAGGCAGAGAATTGCTTGAACCTGGGAGGTGGAGGCTGCAGTGAGCTGAGATTGCGCCACTGCACTCCAGCCTGGGCGAAAGAGTGAGACTCTACCTCAAAAAAAAAAAAAAAAAAAAAAAAAAGTTTACTTCAGCAATTTATTAAACCAGTCCTTGAATCAAAGAGAGAGGAGACACTAGAATCAAGTCAAATATTTTCATTAAAATATACATTTTCTGGCTGGGCTTGGTGACTCATGCCTGTAATCCTAGCACTTTGGGAAGCAGAGGTGGGCAACATACTGAGATCCCATCTCCATTAATGTATTAAAAACAAACAAACAAACAAAAAACATTTTCTGTTTAACTTAAAACCTGAAAATGAATACCTTATTGTTTCAAAATGAAGAGTATGGCTGATTTACTTCTGATTTTAAGATTAATAGGTTAATTTAAAAAACAACAACAAACGAAAAAGCTCACTACTCAGGGCTAAACACTGTTACCATTTTAGTAATACCCTTCCAAACTTTCTCTTACGTATATACATTTAAAAAATTAGGTATATTAATCCATTTCATCATCTACTTATTATTGTTTTTTCCCTACAATCTGGATATGTTTTTATATCATTAAGTCTAGATTGACACTGTTATGTTTCACAGCTAATAAACCACCTTTTGCTTAATCATTTCTCCTAGGCATTTGGTTCATTCCAATATTTTTTATTATAAACAACTAGATGAACATTCTTGTAAATACATCTTTGAACACTTGTCTGATTATTTCCTTATGACATATTCTTAAAAGTTTCTTGCTGAGCTGAAGGGAATAAATTATGATGATTACTGCCAGATTGTCATCCAAAAGGATTATTCCATTTTAAACTCGTAAAAAGTGCCTAAGAGTGTTTCTCAACAGGCTTGCTGTGTGGTTTTAAAACATGTCTACAGATTCTCTGACACTCCTCTTCCCTTCCCTTAACATCTCAGAGGCCTTTGTACTTGCCTTAACAAATCGCCACAAAACATATGACGGAAGTGATGCTGCTTCTAGGACTTCTGCAAGTTTCTCTCGGCACACTGGCCTGGGAGCCTTTAGCTGCCAGGTAAGAAGTCCAAACACCCTTAGAGACCACATGGAGAGAACATAGAGGGAGATGGCTGAGAGGCTCCAACCATTCTAGCCAGCAGCTGCTTGACTCTTTTCAGCTCAGACAGCAGATGTGTGAGCTCTCTTTGAGATTATGACTCTAGCCCAGCTGCTGTCAGACCACAGCTGCAGGAGACCCTGAGCAAGAACTGCTTTGCCAAGTCTAGTCACCCCCAGATCTGTGAGCAAAATGAATGAACATGATTGTTTCAAGCTGCTGTTTTGGGGTGGCTTATTATGCAGCAATAGATAACTAGATAACTGAAACAGTTCCCAACACAGAGCACTGTTACTTAAAAACTTTTTTTTTTTTGGTCAATCTGGCAAACGAAAATTATTATTATTACTATTTTTTGATTATCTGAGGCTGAGAATCTCTTTCATATATTTCTTGACCAGTTGTATTCTTTGATAGCATTGACAATAATTGGTTTGTAAGGGTTACTGGATTGTTGAATCTGAACCCTTTGCCTATAACATATAATGGGAATATTTCTGACAGTTTGTAGTTTGTCTTTTTTATGTTTTTTCCCCCCTGTATTATAGTTTTATATATTCTTTATGTAGGAAAATCTCAGAAACTATTCCATTATGTTTTCTGGTTTTGATATCATGCTTAAGAAATTTTATCTATCTTAAGATTATAAAAATATTCACAGGGACTTCCTACTATATAGTTTAATTTTTTTATACTTAAATCTTAACCTTTTAAGAATTTATTTTGATCTAAGATTTGAGGCAGAGATATAACTTCATTCTCTACTCCACCTTCTAGCAGTCTAACAGTTATCCTAGCATCACTTATTAAATAATCTGTCTTTCTTCCACCAATTTGAAAGATTGTCTTTCTCATTTGATAAATTTCCATGTACACCTGGGTTTGTGTCTATCTAGACGAACTATTACTAACTTCTCTTCACCTATTCTGGTCCTAGAACCATACTGCTTTGTTAAAAATACAGTCAAGAGAGAAAGTTTTGATGAAAGTTTTTCCTTAGGGAAGAAAGGCTCAGAATATATACCATTCTGTAGAAAAATTGGAAACTGGGCAGAATTTATACTCTGAACAAGTACCTTTCATAACTGAAAAAATATCCTTCTCATACTGCTACTACATACTTCATATTTTTATAAAACTAATTTCATGATTTGAAATTTAAGAACTAAACAGCAGGTCAATATTTTAAAATATTTTAGTCATAGATATAAAATTTGGTAGGTGGCCAGGCACAGTGGCTCACGTCTGTAATCCCTGCACTTTGGGAAGCTGAAGTGGGCGGATCACGAGGTCAGGAGTTCGAGACCAGCCTGACCAACACGGTGAAACCCCATCTCTACTAAAAATATAAAAATTAGCCAGGCATGGTGGCGCGCGCCTTTAATCCCAGATACTCAGGAGGCTAAGGCAGGAGAACTGCATGAACCTGGGAGGCAGAGGTTGCAGTGAGCCGAGATCGTGCCACTGCACACCAGCCTGGGTGACAGAGATAGACTCCGTCTCAAAAAGAAAAAAAAAAATTGATAGGTGAGTACCATAAACATAGTATTACGAATTTTCATATTTATAAACCTGTTTTCATTTACCTAATTAGAATATAATTCTTAGCCAATCCTTGGGTATGATTATGAATAAGCTGCTAATAAAGGACTCTGGTCTAAGCTATCTAGTCTAAATCAGCAAAATATAATATATATAGCAGACTCCAATCAAAAT